>NC_133330.1:55535133-56153373 GCF_042186555.1 Aquarana catesbeiana | reverse complement strand
ACAATGTTGCACGAGAGACTCGGCTGCCCGGGACTCCCCTCCTCATTGGCTGAGACAGCAGCGCGGCACCATTGGATCCCACTGCTGCCAATCAAAGTCAGTCAGCCAATGAGGAGAGAAAGGGGATGGGTCAGGGTCACGGCTCCATGTCTGAATGGACACAGGGAGCTGTGGCGCGGCTCGGGTGCCCCTATAGCAAGCTGCTTGCTGTGGGGCCACGCAAAGGGAGGGAGGGGCCAGGAGCACTGAAGAGGAGGATCTGAGCTGCTCTGTGCAAAACTACTATACAGAGCAGGTAAGTATAACATGTTTGTTATTTTTAACTAAAAAAAAAAAGAGACTTTACAATCACTTTAATGATCTATTAATGAATACAGAACAACATTCATTTTGTGTCTTTTATATCTGCCTAGCATTCAGCCTTAAATATCTTGCCATACAGTATCTGGCTCAGGATCATTCTAAACATGAAACCTTTTTCAAGTTACACAGATATGGATTGCTTGTTACCAACCTTTCATGGTATAAGTCTAAAGCTGGCCATACATGATTTTTTTTTTACTCAATTAGTGGTTCGAATGAAAGAAAATGTATCAATTCCCCCATCCACATATTTGATGTGGATGGGGGGAATCCCTCCCGCAGAGCTATTGTATTCTGACAGCAGGGTGATTCCCCACCATCAGAATACACTCGGCGGCACTGATAGAGAAAACATTTTCTAACAGGCTGACTGTACAGAAGTTGGTTGTATTTCTGTTCAACCATGCGTCCCATAGATGGATCGAAATTCAGCCAGTCCCTGCTGAACCGGCCAAATTTTGATCCATTTATGGCCGCTTAATTCTGCCTTATTGTTTTCAATCCATTGCCTAGCATGTTGAAAATTTTAATAAAAACTCTACTTCTCCCTGAGACTGACCTCTACATACTCATTGCTTTGCGATTGAACACCTGTCCTCCCCTAGGTTTAATGATGCCTGGGTTGAGTAGGTACTTGCATGCAAGTGCAGGCCTTAAGTTCCTACACATCAAATCATGTCCTTATGGGGCTTGCTTGGTGTTGGGGACATATTCATGCTGGAATAGAAAAGGACTTTCACCAGTTTGTTACAACAAAGTTGTAATCGTACAGTTGTCTAGAATATCGTTGCATGCTGGACCATTGCTGGAATCACCTGAACGCAATCATTTGGATGGGTGTCTATATCACATAGGTAGGTGTGATGGTCAAGTGTCTATAAACATCTGGCCATTTAGTATAAGCTGATGGCCGAGATTTCTAGAGGTGCCCCCCTTCAACCAATCTTGCGTATGAAAGAGCTTTCAGAGGTCAGGCCATACCTGCATATCCTACTGCCATCTGATATGTGTAGGCAGCATTTATCAGTTCCCCATGAGCCAAAATGTCTTGGTTTTGTGCCTTAATAGGGTAATATGGATAATTGCATGCATTTTCTGTGAAGTTCTGGTCATCAAATGTTTCTTACAGTAGAGGCTAAGGGTACAAATGAATGTAAAAATGAGCACTTGCAGGGCAACAGGAACACAAATAATGTAAGCAAAGGGTTTAATTGGTAACTGTCTTTTTTCTGTTTTGTTTTACTCTAGCAACAGGAACCAGAATTTTATACAGTAGAGCTTGATAAAGGAACGAAAGGTTTTGGGTTCAGCCTCCGAGGGGGACGGGAGTATAACATGGACCTTTACGTTCTACGTCTAGCAGAAGATGGTCCTGCAGAGAAATGTGGGAAGATGAGGGTATGTATGGAAGCTTCACTTTTCCCTTTCATCAATACAATCATAATGTTTGTATAATTGCTAAATACATCCAGGCTTTTTACATTGTTCTGGGACTTTATTGGTTCTGAACCATATTTCTGGCTTCTGGTGATTGCCACCTCATGCAGCATATTTAACAATAAGTAAATAGTTCTTAGAGAGTGACACTTTTTTAATATAGACTTATGGGCGGGACCAGCGACTCAAACTACTGTGGTGGGAGCTCCATCTGTAGTCTGCAAGAGATAAAGTAAGCCAATGGGTGATTCAGTCCACTGGTGCCCAGCCATCCAATACTAAAGTCTTATTGTGGCACACATGTCAGTATGAAGAGTAGCAGGTTGGAACCTTGTTGGTGGAAAGATTGCTTGATGGGGAGCTGCACTGGGGAAGGGGGGGGTAAGATATATTAATGGATAACTAATAATGAAGTTGTCCTTTAATTTATTTTAGTAGATGCTGGAAAGTGGCATTGTCTGTTCCTAATGCCTCTCAGAGTTTGAAGGTTACATTTTTTACTGCATTTTTAAAAAATGTTAGTTCTTTATTTTCAAGAATTCGACAAGAAGTGGTGGTGGTGGGGGGGTGTCAGGGTTGTAGCAGGAGGAGCAAGGTTTGAAAGTGGGGTGTGAGATCCCTCCGCTACAATAAAAGAAAAAAGAAGCCAGTGGTTGACTTTAAACAACCAACTCCACATATAGCTAAATATCTCTTTCAGCTGAGGTGGCAGGGAATTTCTGCATCCTGTAGCCTGAGAATTATAACAACTTGTGTGCAGGTTTATAATACCTTCTAGATGAAAGGAAGCCGTTTCTTTCATACCTGCTTTATTACACTCATTGTCGTTCTCTAAGAGACAAATGCAACTGTGAAAAGCAACTGCTAAAAAAAAGAAGACAACACCATCACAGCTGAGATCTTTCCTCCTCTAGATCCGGTGTATTGATTAGATTTTTTTACATCAATAGAAAAGCATTACGTTTATGCTTTTAGTATTTCAAGTTGTGAGTTGGTTGGTTTGTTTTTATAGATATGTACATGCATTCTGCTTCAAATAGATGTATTAAACAAACTGGGTTTTTAAAATTAGCCATATTTTTTCATTTTTCATATTTAGAACAAACAGTAAATAGGCTTCAAAACACACGTTAACAGCACTAAAGTCCTCTACATTGTTCTCTTAACTGCTCAGCTCACCCCCACCCACAGTGACTCAGCAGCTCAGCTCCCCTTGCTCCCCACTTCCAGCAAATGACTTAGCCACTAGATTGTATGTGAAACCGACAGGCAGACTCCTGCCCATCAGGTCAAAGCATTGTTGCCCAATTGCTCACACACACCCCCAGTCCCGGCACAGCACCCCCATCCATGTTTTCCTGGCTTTGTTTGCCCATCTGCAGGCCCAGGACCATCATTGTGGGTGCCAGCGGCTTGGGGAAGAAGTAGAAGAGGGGACACAAGTCCACTCTCCTCCCCTTCTTTCTGAGACCTGAAAAGCGACGTCCATGACGTCACTTCCGGGACAGCATCTCGGTGTCCCCGGCTAGCTTAGCCGGGAAAGGATGTTTTGCAATGCGATCTGCATTGCAAAACATTCAGGGGAGTCCACAGAGACGTGCAGGGTCTTTTAGACCCTGCATATCTCATTAAAGAGAACCTGTCACCTAAAAAACATCACAGTGGGGACTTTTTGTCCCCACTGTGATGAAAAAAAAATGTAAGTAAAATAATTTAGTTTTTTTTGCAAAAAAAATTAAGTTACACCCAAGCACATAAGCCGACCCCATGCCCCCTCCTCCCCCGACAATTTATTTTTTTGAGCCCCCCACCTCCACATATACACACGTAGGAACATAAATGCGTGTGATGGGGGTGCCTACACATGAAAACGTTGATTACGATACACATATAATATATCGCTGCGCACTCCGGAGTGAGAGTAACAATTATAGCACAAGACCTCCACTGTAACACTAAACTGATACCTATAGGGGGCCTTTGAAACGTTGCCTATAGAAAATATAGGGTAGTGAAGTTTGTCGCCATTTCAGGGGCGCACACAAATTTAAGGTTTGGCATGTTGGGTATCTATTTTCTCGGCGCAACCTTGTCTTTTAAGTTTTTCCAAAAATGTGGGTAATTTATTGCGTTTGTTTGCTCTAAAGTTCACTTTAGTGTGTTTTTTACTGAAATTTTGCATTTCCTACCACTATTTTATGCTCTATGGTGTCTGCTTTTGGAAAATGTATGATGTTTGGGGGTTTTACGTCATCTTTAGGGCTAAAATGATTTAAACGTGTGCAAAAAACGCAAAAACGGCTCTGGCAGCAAAAAAAGTTAAAGCTCATTTGCTGCTTAAGAACATGTAAATACTTAATTGATACAACAGTAATTGTTTGTATAATAGAATCCTTTGTATTAACTATAAGGCCCCTTTCACACGATCGGACCGTTCAGGTCCGCCTGTCAGTTTTGACGGCGGACCTGAACGTGCGCTCCATGTTAGCCTATGAAGCGACGGATGTCAGCGGAGACATGTCCCTACGTCCAGGTCCGTCGCTATCGGATTGGGTGAGATCTGATGAAAACGGACATGCTGTCCGTTTTCATCCGATCCCTCCATAGGCGGCAGCGGCGCCTGACAAGCCCCTCCCCCACTCAGTGAGCAGAGAGGGACCTGTCATCCGCCGGCTCAGCGGAGATCAACAGACAGATCTCCCGCTGAGCCGGCGGACCAAGGCGGGCTCCGTAGAAACGGAGTCCGCCTCGTGTGAAAGGGGCCTAATAGGAATATTTGGCAGGTGGGAAGAAGTGGGCAAGCATCTTTAGGAAATGTTGGATCTTTGTCCATCAGAACAGCCCAATATTTGGACATGGGTCCTGGAAGCTGCTTCTTTTAATACTTGACAGCAGTATTTTTTGTGACAAAGTTGCCTAAACCATTTCTTTTTCTAATACTCTTTTTAATATTATACAGAAAAAAAAAAAACGGGTAAAGCATACTATCCAAGCTCTTAAAAAAAAAAAAAAAATAACAGAAGATAGAAAATTAGCTTCACGCGTATCAGTCTGAGGTCTATTATTGTGTATCCGTAAGGAGAAAAGTGACAGGGATCCACAAAGGCCAAGGTTATTTTTGCAGCAGTCTTGCTTTTATACTTGATGCAATGGCAATCTCAGTGTTATTACAGTGGTAAAGAGACTGTGACCAACACTTTCCCTTTTTTTTATTTTTATTTAGTTTTTTGTAACAAATGAAATAATAGGTTATGCATTGCTTCTCGCAGGTCGGTGACGAGATTCTAGAAATCAACGGAGAAACCACAAAGAACATGAAGCACACTCGGGCAATTGAACTGATTAAAAATGGCGGTCGGCGAGTGCGTCTAAGTCTGAAACGTGGAGATGGTTCTGTGCCGGAATATGGTGGGTCAAACACTGAAAACCTTCCTTTGCTCCCTACCATCTCTCCATGAATGATCTCTTTCTGTCAAGAATCTGGAGCAGGAAATACTTTTTTCTCCTTTAAATTTTTTTTCTTTAAATCACCAGTGTCTTACCAACTCTTGTGAAATCTGATTAATTGCTTCGCTTGTACTGAATTTCCGCTCTTCTCAACCTCTGCTTGCTTCTGTGGACTTTTGGGGCTCAGTATGAGGATTTAAAAAAAAAAAAAAAAAAAAAAAAAAAGCAACGTAGCATCTTTTTGGTGAAGGAGGAACTTAAAAAAAGTCTATTTGTTAAAACTCTACTGTATTGAACTGTGCCAAACTGTTCTGATCCTTCTTTTCTAACAAATAAGGAATCCGCCATTTACAAAAGAAAATTGTAATTCTTACTGGAAATCACACACTTTATGAATTCTTCCTAATTTGCCTGCACTGCAAACATAACGTTTGTGAATTGTTGATTCCTGCTTGTTTCAGCATTGTTTTAACCAGAAAAAAAAAAAAGATTTTATTTGTCAAAGCCTAAATGAAAAGGAAATTTATTTAAAGAGTATGAAGATATATATGTTATCAGGGAACTGAATATTCTAAACATAATTCTATTTTATGCGAGAGTATGTTCTAGCAAATACTGTGCTAAGTTCAGTATATTGTAAAATATTCATATTTAATTGCTGATGGCGCCTATATGTTTATGTATAGGGCATGTCCCAACCAAAGGTCTTTGAAGTTTCTATAAACCGTTATGAAGCCATTTTTATCCTTCCCCAATTTTAATTTTTTTACGTTTTTGTCATCATTCTATACTTTGCCATAACATAACTGGGCCATTTGCAAATACATGAATGGATACTGATTATTGGGAGTTCTAGAAGACTTAAGGCTATTCATACCTGTATAAAAATATGTACTAGACATGTGTCTGTTCCCGGGTGAAAAGATTGCTCCAGAAACAATGAGTATCTTACTGAGAATGTTGTTTATTTGACAAATTACATGACCATGCCAGATCATAACAATTCTTGCAGGCACATAAGTTGTGCATGTGTATTCAATCAGTTAACTTAAGATAGAAGCAAAGACATGCAAAATTTTGCTCAGCAGAATATGCCTGAAAAACTAAATTTCTGCAGATCCATTTTCCTCTACCTTATGAATAGCCTTACAGGTCTTTGATACATCATGTCCTTTCTTTGTATTGACCCCCTAGCAGAGAATTTTTTTTTCAATTCAAACTTTTAGTACACTGCATTTAAAAAAAAAAAATTGAGAGGCTATACTGAAATTTACTTACGCATTTGCTACCTAAAATAAGTTTAGAAAAAAGCTTCCCTTGAAAGATAAGGGTTAATACCTACCCCTCTTGCTGCCCACTGGCTTTTGCAATGAACCCACTTTTGGGTTTGGTGGATTATTGGTCCTCTGCTGTGCTGTGTGGTAGCTTCTGCTGTCCCCTATGTTACTACTGTGTCTGTAGTGATCGGTCAGAAGATTTTACACAGTGAGTTTAGCAGTGTGGAAGGGGTAAGATGTAACCCTTTTTTGCAAAGAAGATTTTTTTTTAACATTCTGTTCAGTAGTGATAGAGTTGCTTTAAAATTAACTTGTGCTGAAGATATAGTGTGGGTAGTATTGACTAAAAGGCAATTTAAGCTATTTTTTTAGATCACCCCTTGCAAGGTGCTGCTAGAACCATCCAAAAAACCCAAACTTCCAGCTCTGGGGAAAAGTTCCATGCACCACACAACTAATTGCCAAACACAAAGCTCCAGAAGAATCATATGAAAATGCAGACTTTCTTAAAGTCAGCGTTTGCATAGGCTTTTCAGGAGCTCTGGAAGTAAGCTATAGGGAGGAGTAAGATATGTTGCAGCTCTTTATGGCTCTATTTGTGTTTGATATCACCGGGTCCAGTTTAATTTAAAGGGGAATTATCTGTTTGTTTTCTATCTTATTAATAATGATAAATATTTTTCAAACGGGGTAAAATACTGCCAAAAATATAATTTAATCACTACCAAAAAATATTTTTACATTTCAAGCTTTTGGAGTACCAATGCTCTTCATCAAGAGTATTTACAAATTTTGGAAACAGATGTGACAAAGGGTCTTTAATGCTCCAGAAGCTTGCAAAAAAGCTCAAAAAAAACTTTTTTTAACCAATCCAAACGATTTACCATGTTGCTGGCTAAGATAATACAATATTCTTTTCCGTCTGGAATGGGAGTATACTATTTTAACAAGTCGGGGAACAGCTTTTAACTTGTTTACTGTTATTTTGATTTATCTCTAAGCATCCCAAAAAAAAAAAACTAAAGACCGGTGGGGAAACGGTACTTTAGAAACATTTTTGTCTTCCTAAACCCTTGGCCTAACAACTTACTATTAAATGGTAGGTTTCATTGGCCGAGCACAGCATAGGACAGCATTAGGTCTAGTGGCAGAGAAAGTCACTGAAGGGCACTGTGCAATGACAGTTCTTGGGGTTTGCCCCATTCAATTACATCACAAGTACGAAAAGGAGGACTGAGGATTGGGACTTTAGATGAGGCACGCAGGTGTAAAAATTCTAATTTATTGGAAATTAATAATATGTTACATGAGGGTAGATATGAGTAGACGTAGGTAACCAATACAATTAATTCAATACATATACATACAGTAATTGCAACATGCCACATAATAATACATATCGCATAATACAAGTAATGATTTGGTCAGGTAAAACATATAATTAGGCATAAAAACACGGCATATAATAGCTCTATGCATTTTGAGATGCATAGAGCTATTATATGCCGTGTTTTTATGCTTAATTATATGTTTTACCTGACCAAATCATTACTTTTATTATGCGATATGTATTATTATGTGACAATTTGCAATTACTGTATGTATATCTATGGAATGAATTGTATTGGTTACCTATGTCTACTCATGTTTACCCTCATGTAACATATTATTGATTTCCAATAAATTTGAATTTTTACACCTGCGTGCTTCATCTAAAGTCCCAATCCTCAATCTTCCTTTTTGTCTCATTTAGATAGGGATCGAGGCAATTGACCTTACCAGGTCACCGCCTCATTTAAAGTCCCAATGTTCTCTTTTTTAGTACAAACACTTGAGTGGAAAGATAAATAAATTGATGGAGATGATGAGTTGTGTTTGTGATACTCAGAACTCTTTTATGGTTGATAAAATGCAAATGGGTTCAGACAATAAATAGCCCTTGGCTTTCAGCTCATATATTGTCAAGATGAAATGGTTGACCAATTATCCATATCTCAATGGAGTTAATCTTGCCACCTAATAAAATAGAAGGAAGGTTTGTGCTGGGCATCATAAAAAATGCATCCAACTTTCTATTAAGTAAGCCATGTCCGGGTCTACATGATGGCAGGAGGGGACTCATCACTTGCCTCAACCTCATCTAGTATAAATGGGCCCATAAGTCCCAGAGGGCCCTTGTGTAGCAGCACAAATGTTATGTCCAAATATGCAAACTTATGCTAGTGGTCCAATGGGGCAGTGCAGTGTGTATTATAGAAGGCTTATTTGCTAATTGTTGGGGTTTCATTTGGTGGATGTGATAAATGTAGGTGATCTACAGGGAGATACCTGCGCATCTTCACACTAGTGCCCTTATCTGCCAAGTTATACATTGCTGGCAGTGGTGCACTTGTTGTACTTTGGATCATTTACTCTTCTCCATAGGGGAGTGAAGGATCTGGATCCACTTGTAATATGATTTCCAAACTAGTTGATATTGAGCCTCTCAGACAGTCACACAGTTTATAACATCTTATAATTGCAAGCCATTTTCAAAATCGTGAGTATTTTTTTTTTACCTGTCATGAAGGGACTTAACTTCAGCTGTTTCAATTTGAAAGATTTATTAGAGAAAAGTCAGGACTATGAAATCAGTAATTACAAATTTTTATTTTTTGTCAGAGGTTTGTTAGCTTGGCAGTATAATTTATCATATTTTATAGAACTCGTGATACTTCCCCTTTAACAGAACTGTTGCCAACTGTATCTTATATTATTTAGAAAACAATTGCAGTGTTTTTTTTTTTCATTCTGTACATTTGCATAGACTAAAAAGCATAATTACGATTGTGCAAGGTCCTTGACATCAGTCACAACATCACCCTCATCAAAAAATACTATCCCATTGAATTGTTAAGAAATATTTTGCTGTATGCAACTATTTTATGTATATATTTTTATTGTCCATTATTTTAATGGTTTATCGTTAAAGATGCACTGTATTGTTAAGTACCCATTGTATAAACTGTCTTGTTCCTGAGGGGATTTACCTCGATACATGGCTGTTGCACCCCTAACTAAGACAGATGGGAAGCCAATTGACTTTTCAGCAAACGTTTTGCTTTACTAATTTATTTGTTTTAAAAATAATATAATGCAGAGACTTTGAAAGTTTTGCTGCTAAAAGCTGTACAGGTATAAACCATTACAGGGGGTCATTTGTTTCATGCTCCCCATTATAACAAATGTGAAGTTCCAGCGTAATACCTCTTTAATGGAACATGCTTCATAGTGAGGCAGTATTTTAATTTTTTTTTTTGTAATTTAATTTTAATGTTGTGGTCTGCTGTGGACTTGTATATATCTACACTTTTTTTTCCGTTGAATGTAAATGTTCATTTTTTTTTCTGGCAACCTGTTAATCTGTTTCCCCGTTTTTTGATTTTTTTGAAAAATATATTTATTATAGTCTTGTCTGTAAAAAAAAAAAAAAAAAAAAAAAAAAATCACATTCTAGATGCCTAATGTCACAATAGAACTCGCAATTTTCACAGCCTTATTTGGATGTCACCTAGCCAACTTGGTCGGAACTAAAAATAAACCATCCTATGAATTATGAAGATTCAATAAATCTGTTTCTCCTTTCCTCTTTCGATTCATAGGGTTTCTAAATCTTCTACTTTTTCTCTTTCCTTCTCTCTTCTTCTTCACTTGTCTTGGTGCGGGGCTATACCTTCCTCAGCGATGATACCTCCTAATATCGCTGCATGTATGAGAAATGACAAGCTCGGAGAGCCTTGCATCTACCTAATGGGCCAAAATCAAACTACGGTTTGTAGCTAAGTCAATCCTAGGTGTTTCTGTGCTGTGGCCTAATAATACCCATTGCTTGTGCTTTGCTAAACTTTCTACCTGTCCAGTAACTCATGAACACACTACATTTCTCTGATCCACACATGTAAGTACAATACTGGATGTTTCTGATGCAAGCCCTGTGAATCCATTGCAACCATATTCCAAAACGTTTGCTTGCAAGCTTAATGTCTGGCAAGTTTTTATGAAATACGTATGGTGGCAAGCATGGTGGCCAGTCTAAAAGATGCAATCCTATCAGTTTTGTGGCTTGACAAAGTGAAGTGTGAATTTAGCCTTGTTTTTATGTCTTTATAGATTGAGCCAGCCCTTAGATGAGCAAAAAGTAGCTGTACAGTTTGTACTATGTTGATATAGGTAAAGCATGCTATGTTTTACCCTAAACTTGCATGACATATTGACAGTATTGTCTCTTGATCTAGGATACAGTGTATTAGAAAAAAATTTAGGTGATTAAAATTTAAAATAGTCCTGAGGCCATGTGGATAAAACTTCAACAGAAATATGTTAACAGCTGATGAGTTGGGTAATAGGTTAAATCATACTAGAACAAACATTTCGTAAGATTTTAATAAGGTATTTTTTATTGGCAAGTATAAGCTGGTGCACTATTGAAAGCTTTAAAATGAACCAGTCATTTATGGACATGTGTAGGAATCTGAAAATCCACTTCTAAAGTGACTTCTTTGCATGAAAAAAAATCCTAATATTTACCTATCCAGCAGGTGTCAAGGCCTCACTTGGATCTGTTTAAGATCTACAGCTTCCAGGAGAATCATCTGACACCTGTTAGTGTGTCGGATTCTTATTTTTCTACTACGTGCTGTGGTTCCATCTGCCAACCGCTACATCATTACAGGACACAGTAGTAAAATAAGTGTTGCTGGAATGAAACCACAGCACACACTGAGGGACATGGCATACAAGACACCTGGAAGATTCTCCTCACTAGCCACCAGAAAGTTAAATATAAAGTATTTTTTGGAAATTTAGGTAACAGTCGCTTTATGATGCTAATGTTGCAGCCTTAAGCCTCTTTCTGGCATTTCTGCTCTGACAGGGATAGAATATAAGTGAATAATCGAACTAAGACTACATTATTACAATAATTCAAGAGTAAAGTCCAAGAGTATTACAGATGCCTATCGGTGACTGGCTCTCTTTAAGGGAAAATTGGTTCACTGCTAGATGTAAACCTGTGATCATTTTATTCTACAAACTACCCTATACTGGGATCTACTTGTTATTTCCTCAAGAATGGAATTCACCACCAAAAGCCTCATGATGCAATAAATGATCCAGAAAAATACCCAGAATTACAGTGACAAATATGTGAATGTACCACTTTCCCTCTACCAGAAACATCGGTATTACTGCAGTGCCAATGAAGAATTGGAACTGTTAAATTGGCAATAAAAGGCAGATTTAAAAACCAACATTCACTAATTCAGGCATTCAAAAAATACATTTGTCAATAAATTTAACAGACTTCAGTTAATACTTCTGCTGACTGCATTAACAAACGTGTGTTGCATACACTAACTAAAGGGGTAAAGTCTTTTTTTTTTTTTTTTTTTTTTTCACGTGTGCACAAAACTAATTTTATTTTTCCTCTCCAGAAGCCAACAGTGACAGGAGCAGCCCCACAGCCAGCGCACAAAATCTTTCTAAAATGAACACTCTGCCATCAGAGAGACATCCCATGCCATTGGAGTTCAGTTACCCACCAAATACTCACAAGTCATTACAGCATGAGGAAAAACGGAGTCACATCAAAGACCCTAAGAGCAGCAGGGACTACAATAGACAACCTAATGACCATCACACTTGGAATGGGTCCTCTAAAAATTATGTACAGAGTGGCCGAAGAGAAAGGTCCCCCGAGGCCAGGCGGCCAAGGCAAGGGGAAAGAATGGCAGTCAATGGACAGAAAAAAATGTCTCCTGATAAGAGAGCTGAAGGGACAAGGAGTGCTGATGATACTTTTGAAAGGAAAGAAAAAGAGAGAAGAAGAGATAGTTCTTCTCAAAGAACTAGGGAAAGGTCACCTGTGCGAAAAAGAGATGGGTCACCCACCCGTAGAAGAAAGTCTCTGGATCGCTTTATGGATCAAAGAAGATCACCGGATCGAAAAAGAGAGAGTTCTCCTGAACGAAGAAGAGCAAAGTCATCTGACAGAAGAAGGGAAAGATCTCCTGACAGAAGACGGGACCGCTCCCCTGAAAGAAGGAGAGAAAGGTCTCATGAAAGGAGGAGGGAAAGATCTCCAGACAGACGAAGCAGAGATCAAAAATCCAGCAATCGAGACCGTGATGATCATAGTCTGAAGTCTGATACTATGAGAAATGCTAGACATCCCCAAGAACAACGGAGGAGACCCTATAAGGAATGTATCTCAGACCTCAGTATCTGATCAATCTGATGTCACATTCCAGCCTTTCCAGTGGGAGGCTTTCAGAACAAAATTCTTTATAGTGTCTTAGCACCCAACACGTAATGACCCTGTACTACCATGGAAATGTTTTATGCAGATGATACCTTACTACAGAGTGTTGTGCCTGATGTATATTAAAGAAAGTATTTTTGATGTATCTTTTTTTAAGTTATTTGCCAAATGTAAACCCCTAAGGGATAAAACATGCTCTTCAAGGAAGTATTTTATTGACTTTTTTGGACTTTTATTTCTGTAGAACATGTTCATGGCACTGGACAGTAAATTAAGATTTTTTTTTCCTCATTTTTGGCTAGGCATCATCATCAAATTTCTTTTTCTGACTATTATCTGAAATGGCAGCCGATGTAATTAGAATTATATAGGCCGGTGGTAAGAAATTAGGAAATGTGGAAACAATTGTGAAGAATTTTGTGTCAGTCTAACTGATCTAATGGAGGATAATCAAGACTACTATTTCAATGAAGGAAATATATAAGCACACTTCATAAAAGCAAGTTATGTTACTGCATTATAGTTTGCTAGGTGGGCCTGCATTAGATGGGTTAAGACACCAACTGAAAGTACTTGGCAGTGGTAACTGAGACCCTATAGTGTTAAACCTAGACAATTACATAATATTTCAGAGACTAGCAGTCTATTGGGTTAGAGCAGTGATCCCCAATCTTTTATAACTTATAGTACAGACCAGGTTCCAAAATTGACCTGCATGTCTGTAATGCACTATACTGCCACTGACAATAAACCAGGTCAGAGATGGTAATTATAACAAATAGCCTATCATGGGCACTGCACAACTCAAGTGTTTAGACCCACTAGACCTCCACAGGTCCCAATTTAAATAAAAATCTGTTGTGCAGATATAAAAGCCAGAAATTTAGAACCTTGCAGGAAAAGCACAAAATGTTTCTATTTAAATTACAATTTTTGGAGTAAGGCAGCTCTTTTGCTGCTTTCCAAAAAAGGAATTGTTGGTGACCTATGTGAAATATACTAAAAAATATCAACTCTTGAGGATCTTTTTGTTTTTGAAACATTTGAATCTTATCCAAACTTTTAATAATTACGAAACTCATCAGGTTCCAAGAGGTTGCCAGTTTGTCATTAGGACTGGAATCTGGCATCCTTGTAAGAAATGTATCCAATTAGAAGCTTTTAGTAACCTGTTTTCATTTCAGATAGTTATATAATACAGAACTAGCTTTAAATTGTTGCTCTGTAATTAGAGGATGCCAAGATCAATAATCCAGTTGGGCTAGTAACATAGGTATCCCACACACCACTAGTTGGAGATCACTGGTCTACAGTAGTCTGCTGGCCCCTATTTTAATTTTATGGTCAAGATGGGTGAACCACGGTGCTTCAATGGAAGATGTTGGGACATACAAGTCTCATTGCATGGCCCATTTCTTTTTTTATATATATATTTAAGTAACTAACAGCAGATGGTGTCACAACTGCTGCATATTTTCAGTCTAACATATTGCTTTACTGCCTAGCTGAGCCGAAATGTCTGCCACTTCTCCAAACGTGTCACACTTACGGTGCATTTGTACATTTAAAAAAAAAACGAAAAAAAAAAAACATACTGACGTGAATGAGCGTTGCAAGTCTATCACTGTTGTTGCTATGGTACTGTACAAAATAATGGCCAATCAGTGTGTGTACAGCGGAGAAACTGTAATTATTCAAGCCTGTTGAAATAACAAAAAAGCTTTTTTTCCTTGTATAAAAGATACTTTATGCTGAAAAAAAATCATAAGAGGAATGTGATGTGTTTATATTTCTGAGAATGAAGAAAAAATTATGAATCAGGAATATATTTTAATGTAAACTGAATCAGGTATGTAAAGGTGTTTTCTTTTTGGGGAATCGGATGCCATCGCAGTGACCAGGAAGTGTTTGTTGCTTCAAAATTGGGACTAGATTACGGCATTTGTGGACCTGCTTGTCAAGTATAAAGCACTTGTATACTATACATTCTTCAATGGTCATATCTTGTACCCAGTCCATGGTGTTATCTTTTAATTTTAGATTTTCTTTTTGTCTTGAAGAAAATGAGGTTTGTGGGCCAATCTTTCTTTTGAAACACTATGCATAGATCTATTTGACACTGTTCATAACACTGCTTTATTTAAACCTATGGAAGTTATGACATTGATTTGATTGAAGGTGATTATTGACTTTGCAAATACAGGCTTCCTGACATGGGGCAATACACAATGTATGTAGCTAGACAAGCAAGTCTGTGAATGCTATTTTTATTATAAATAAAGTTTTCAATACAAAATGTACCTTTTGTCTTATGAAAGCTGAAGTTCCGCATGTAGTTCTTATCTTGCACATGAGCGGATGAAATTAAATGTGCTGGTTACGATGACCTTCATATGATCTTCATAAATTTAAAGTCCCGTGACCTGTACTAGCAAAGAGTTTGGCTAGCTCTACAACAATCTTAGGCTTTGCGAGTAAGTACTTTTAGGTGCATTCAGCTTCCATTTGAGTTTAGTTTGCAATGCTTTAAAGAGTTCTATTCAAGTTCCTTTAGCGGTGCATCTGTCATACAGTTGACCATTTTTTTAGTTGCTTAGAGCTGCTTTTGCATCACCGTTGACGTGTATAGAGATACAAAACTGTATTGAAGTAAGCATAGCCTATGTACACAGGCCCTTATCAAACTTGGGTATCCACAATGAAGAATTGGCTTTACATTTTAAGCCAGCCATACATGGGTCAATATTTAGCGGGTTCAGCAGGGACTGGCCAAATTTAGATCCATGTATGGGCAGGCTGGTTGTACACAAGTTGATCTATCGATTGACTTGTGTACAACCAGCCTGTTGTTTTCCCCCCCCCCGAACAATCAGTGCCAGAGCAGGCAACACTGTTCATTGTGTTCTGGTGGCGGGGAAAGCTCCCTGTTGTCAGAATACAATAGCACAGCGGGAAGGGTTCCCCTATCCACATCAAATGTGTGGATGGCGGAATCGGATCATTTTTGTTCGTTCAACCCGCTGGTTGAAGAAAAAAAATGATTAGTGTATAGTCTGTCTGTCTTAGGCTAGTCTTCTAGAGTCTTCTTTGTTTTCCTCCAGCTCAGGATTTATACCATTTCTTAAACTCTTTACTCCCACCAAGTGATTGAGTGACCCTTAAAATTCAGAAGACTGAATTCTTGTACATTGGTATTCAGTAACAACATTTATTTTTGATTACCAAAATCACTTGTTTCTGGTTACTAAAATGACTGTCTTTTGTAAGTACTGACTGTCATCAAGCTTGTAACTATAGTCATAGCAGACTATGTTTGAATACACAATGATTCATGCAAGTAGCAATAGCATTTGGCAATTACTTTTGAATAAGATGAATGTATATATACAATATGGGAACCCGTAAATAAATGACTATGAAAGCAACAGGTACCCTGTGTCCAGGGACGTGCGGTGAGGTCAGTGGCTGGTGAGGCACTGGGTAGTATCAGAGCCACACACAGGTTACATACGCCGCGATCGTTCGAGCGAAAGCAATAATTCTAGCACTAGACCTCCTCTGTAACTCTAAACATGTAATCTGTAAAGAATTTTAAAGCGTTGCCTATGGAGATTTTTAAGTACTGAACATGTTAGGTATCTATTTACTTGGCATAACATCATCTTTCACATTATACAAAAAAATCAGGTTATCTTTTGTGCTTTTTTTTTTTTATAGTCATGAAACAGTTTTTTTTTTTAAAGTGATTGAAAAATTGCTGCGCAAATACCGTGTATAAAAAGTTTCAACGGCCAACATTTTATTCCCTAGGGTGTCTGCTAAAACAATATATATATATATATATATATATATATATATATATATATATATATATATATATATATATATATATATATAGTGTTTGGGGGTTCTGAGTAATTTTCTAGCAAAAAAAAGATGGCCTGGGTGGCAAGGGGTTAATTACCATACGTAATATACAAATAATTTTTATATATTCTTTTTAAGGTAATTTACTATATTTTCAAAAACTGTACTCAAGCAGGTGGCTCAAAAGTATTCACCCCCTTGGAATTCTTCGTGTTTTGTAGCCTCACAGCCTGGAATTAACATGGATTGTTTGAGGATTTGCATCATTTAATTTACAGAACATGCCCACAATTTTGAAGATGTTTTTTTATTTTTTTATTGTGAAGCAAACAACAAAAAGGATAAAATAACAGAAAAAAAGTCAATGTGCATAACTATTCACCCCCCTAAAGTCAATACTTTGTAGAGCCACCTTTTGCGGCTATCACAACTCCAAGTTTCTTTGGATAAGTCTCTATGAGCATGCCCCATCTTGCCATTGGGATTTTTGCCCATTCCTCCTTGCAAAACTGCTCCAGCTCCTTCAAGTTGGATGGTTTGCGCTTGTGAACATCAATCTTTAAGTCTAACCACAGATTTTCTATTGGATTGAAGTATGGGCTTTGACTAGGCCATTCCAACATATTTACATGTTTCCCCTAAACCACTCAAGTTTTGCTTTAGCAGTGTGTTTGGGATCATTGTCCTGCTGGAAGGTGAACCTCCGTCCTAACCTCAACTCACACACAGAATGGTGCAGGTTTTGCTCAAGAATTCCCTGTATTTAGCACCATCCATGTTTCCCTCAACCCTGACCAGTTTCCCAGTCCCGACTGCTGAAAAACATCCCCACAGCATGATGCTGCATGAGGGTGTTCTTTGGGTGATGTGATGTTGTCATGGTTATGCAATAGTTTGTCTGTCAGCTTACCTGTCTCCATGTGTTTATCTCTAGAGACCAGCTGATCCTCACCTGACTACTTTTATAATCTCTCCTCTAGCATGGCTCCACCCCAGGCCCTATCAGGGAACCCTATATTAACCTGTGCACTGCAAGCCAGCAGTGCTGATCAACCATTATGTGTTAGCTTTCGTGTGTACTTGCCGTGTTTTCTATGTCTGATTCCAGTTACCAACTTTGGCCTGTTCTCGACTTTCCCTGTCTGCTTGTGACCCTGACCTTTGGCGTGTTATGTTTATCCTTGTCTGCTAGTCGCCCTGACATTTGGCTTATTCCTTATTTTCCTTGTTGTTCCAGCCTGCTGCCTCCTTCCTCTTCTCTTGTAGTCTACCGTGAGCTGTGAAACCCTGGGGGCCGTGACCTGGAGCCAGACTGCAGCTAAGTCCATCCTCACCACTAGGGGCTCTGGTGAACACCTGCTGGCTCTTAGACTCCGCGCCCTGGGGAATCTATGCTCTAGCTCCCAGTGGGATCTGTGTTAGTGATCCAGTAGACCTGCTTCCTGAACCTCCCAGGGTTCGATCCGCAGCAGTCAGTCCTAGGGTCCACTACCTAGCAGTGCACTTCCGACTCCTACAGAGTGCATCTGTCACCTAGCCTCAAGGTGACCTGACAGATGTGTTGGGTTTGTGCCAGGCATAGAGTTTTCTTTGGTGGCCAAAAAGTTCAATTTTAGTCTCATCAGACCAGAGCACCTTCCTCCATACATTTTGGGAGTCTCCCACATGCTTTTTCGCAAACTCAAAACATGCCATTTTGTTTTTTGCTGAAAGTAATGGTTTTCTTCTGGCCACTCTGCCATAAAGCCCAACTCTATGGAACATACGTCTTATTGTCGTCTTATGTACAGATACTCCAGTCTCTGCTGTGGAACTCTGCTGCACCTCCAGGGTTACCTTAGGTCTCTGTACTGCCTCTCTGATGCCCTCCTTGCCCGGTCCGTGAGTTTTGGTGTGCGGCCGTCTCTTGGCAGGTTTGCTGTTGTGCCATGTTCTTTCCATTTGGTTATGATAGATTTGATGGTGCTCCTAGGGATCATAAAAGATTTGGATATTTTTTTTATAACCTAACCCTGACTTTTACTTCTCAACAACATTGTCCCTTACTTGTTTGGGAAGTTACTAGGTCTTCATGGCAGCGTTTGGTTAGTGGTGCCTCTTGCTTAGGTGTTGCAGCCTCTGGGGCCTTTCAAAAAGGTCTGTATATGTAATGACAGCTCATGTGACACTTAGATTGCACACAGGTGGACATCATTTCACTAAATATGTGACTTCTGGTAATTTGTTGCACCAGAGCTTTTTATGGGCTTCATAACAAAGGGGGTGAATACATACACACGTGGCAATTATCAGTTTTTTATTTCTGAAGAAGTTTTATGTATATATTTTTTTATTTTTACTTATTTTTCAACTTAGGCTATTGTAATCTGATTCATCACATATAATTCAGATTAAAAAAACATTGAATTAAAGACTATAATGTAACAAAATAGGTAAAAAAGCCAAGGGGGGTGAATACTTTTGCAAGGCACTGTAGCTTGATTATAACAGTACCTTTTTAACAGCAACAGATTCTCATTCTCCCTCGTAACTGTGTGAGAAAAACATGGGATTGTGGGTAAATCTTATACCCATAAACACATGTATTTCCTTGTAATTAAGAGGGCTGGGTTGGAAGGAAGCATTTGTCTTTTAGACACATCCCCCATCTATGACACTGCAGTGAGAGGCGTGCCTCCACTGCAGCATTTTTTTTGGACAGCTGGGGCTAATGGTACTTTACCATTGGTCAAAGACTCAAAGCTGTCCGTTGAGCTCAGTGCCTCTGACAAGAAGTGAGGAGAGTCACTGTGAGCTCATTCTCTGTCTGCTGCAAACAGAGTGTTTCAGCTTGTTTTTAAACTGGCTGCTCTGTATATAGCTTCTGACAGGCTGCGCAAGGAGCCCCGTATCCCTGGAACCATAGGTCGTAGAAGCCCCACATTTTTACCAGTGGTGTGGTAGGACAAATTTGGGGTCCCTGTGTTTTTTGGTTCTTTTTATGTTCATGGCTCTGCCTCACCTGCCTCCCCTGACTGCATGTCCCTGCCGGTATCACTTTTGAGGTGAAAATTAGAAAAGCAACAGAGAACTTTAATGTTTTTGCACTGGGGCCCATTGCACAGTTATGGCACTAGCTGACATTGAGCTTTGAAATGTAACAAAAAATGACAATATATGATGCAGTCTGTCACTTTTGTTTTTCTGAAACTCAACCAATCCCCGCTGAACTGGTCGAGATTCAAACGATCTATGGCTTAAAGTGTCATTAAACCCACATCATAAAAAAAAAAAACTATCAATGAATGCTGTACTGCATGCTCTTCATACTCAGTCACTACATTTTCTCTATTTTGCAAAAAAAAACATGTTCTCTTTCTCCCCCTTCTGTTCATGTCCCCAATTCAGCTAGGGATTATGCAGCTGTTGTGGCAACTTTGCACATGCTCAGTTTTCAGTGAGTTTCTATGCTGAGCATTTCCTCCCTATCACATCTGAGCAGCCCATGTGACTATAGAGTCGCACATGTGGGGTATACAAAGTGATAGATGACAGCCCACTCCCTTCCTCCTCCTCCATGCCCACTAACCAGCTAAACACAATGGGGGTGGGATACTGAATCTTGATTGATGTTGTCTTAACCTCCCTGTTTTTATAAGACACACCATGCTATGATGTTATTGCCACAAAATAATAAAGATTTCATTTCAAATATATATTTGTATGTTAATATAAAGTTTATATTTAGTTATTTTTACTCTGTATTCTAAAGGCTTTTTCCTTTCTTTATTTTGAACATGTGACCAGCAGCAGAGGACTAGAACCTCCTCCTGCTTATGTTTCCCTGCAGACAGGCTGGGAGAGATCTGGGTCATGTGACAGCTGTATAACACATAGGAAAAAGGTACTTAGATTTTTTTTTTTAATTAAAACAATTCCAGTGCCAGAAGGGACAATGTAAATGAAAATGTGTATTTAGTATCACTTTAATGTCAGTTACCAATTTTTAAACCGTTACATCACAATATATTTTTTTCTTTTAGGTAACTGGGAGCTTTTCATTGTATTTTCCGACCATGTGTATGCCCCATCAGACTTTTTCCGTCGAAAATTCTGACGGACTTAGATAGTGAACATGTTCTAAATTTTTACGATGGAACTAATTACTATGGGGAAACCCGCTTGTCTGTATGCTGTTCCAAAGTACCAAAAACGAAGCATGCTCTGAAGCAAGTACGAGACCGAAGCTATTGACTACTGGCTATTGCACTTCCTTTTTCTAGTCCCGTCATACGTGCTGTACGTCACCACTTTCTGGACGGTCGGACTTTGGTGTGACCGTGTGTAGGCAAGACCACTTGAGCGGAATTTTGTCAGAGTTCCGTCGGAGAAACCTTCGGAGTTTATTCCGACGGCAAAACCGGTCGTGTGTATGCAGCTTCAGTGTAACTTGGCTTAAATAAAGATATTTACTGCAAGCAAAGCGATACTTTTAAATCAGCTGATAAATCTTTATAGTTGTCTGGAGACTTATGAATCATACCTGGCTCAAAATAAAAAAAAACTGCTGCATAAGACAAATAACTTTTTAGAACTGTTACCAAAAAATTTTGGTCATCTGGAGACTCATAAGTTAGTCTAGTTATCCTTTACCAGATTGAAGTGCCGTCACATATGGCGCATGATATATGTATTAAGATTTCTGTGGGAATTTTAAATATTTGAGGTTGCTATAAATTGGTATAGCCTTCAATAGGGTGAAGGTGAACACAAGGTAAATGAAGGGTTAGTGTGTGCGAGTGGCGCTGTCCTAGTTCATGAAATACTTGTGAATCGTGTGTAACCAAATCCCATGTGTGAAGTCGCATATGAAAAATATAAACAAAATCGCATATAGCAAATTTAACGAAATAAAACAAAGAGACCCCCGTTGAATTGGGGGGAAAACAGGGGGTGAAAAGGTAAACATCAAAAAGTGACTATGTTAGCAGAACCACATAAAACCCCATACAGTAATAAATATAAAGTCTTTAGCAAACATAAAAATTGCTGGATAGATTGCATGGATTAAATGGTGACTGGTGCTCGGTGCAATTTAGGTGAAAATCTTGACATCTCTGTAAATCTAGGCAAGTGTCTATATTAATCTTGGTGACCAGGTGCTCGTGTCTTGTGATCATGCGAACACTCACCAGCTTCATTAACCCCTGCGGGGGTAATACGCAGTCACAGTGTATGCCACTGTGCGGCAATCCACAGGCTGTTTCTGGGTCACGGTGACGTTTTAGGCATAGGAGAAGAAAGAGGAGATTCCATAGCGTAAAACCATAAAACACTCTTTATTTGAACGCAGATGACAGAATGGTACTCACATTTAAGCAGTTTATAATAGGCAACCAAGTGTCATCAAAACAGGAGAGCATCAGATTTGAATTGGTGATCCTCTGGGAGATGATGCAAAAGCGTCAAATAGGCCACGCCCTACGCGTTTCATCATAGGGACGTCAACTGGAGCGTCTTTTCCATCTTGGTGGAAATTACATTTGTGGAGGCAGCAGTCCTTAATGCGATCTCTTCCATCTTTATTTTATTTTTTATTTTATTTTTTCATCTTCTGATCCGTTGCGCGGATACACCACTCATATTTCAATGAAGGTGAACACAGCTGAATTTTTTTAATTGGTTATTAGTAATTAAAAGATTTAAGCAATATGAATAAAAGGTGACCTGTTGTACGTAGTGTTATTTGGTTTAGATCTTTGTAACTACCACAGTTGCTGGAGACTTGGCTTTTATAGGAAGTGGAACATCCATGGATCAACCTGTAAACAGGATCAGCAGGTAATAATGCTATGTTAAAAAGGAAATGCAGAAAGCAAAAACTGCTCTGTTAATGCAAGTGGCTGGCTTTATAATTTGATATTTTTAATCACTTTAAAGTGTAAGTCCACCCAGGGCTGGTACAAGGCAGGGGCGGGAGGGGCCACTGCCCTGGGCGGAGTTTGGGAGGGGGCGCAAAACACTAGAGCATCATGCTTTGTCTCAGCCTCTGCGTTGCTAATTCTGTCCAAAAGCACCACTGAGAATGCGCCCTTACATGCTGCAGGCTTCCCCGGAAAGAACTCTCCTGGGCACACTTTTTCCTGACAGGCTGGGTGGTTGGATCGGGACAGTGAGAGCTCCAGTACAGGTGGGTAGTGCAGACAGCAGTACACTGCAGCCCCGATCATCTCTGCCCAGCAGACATCGGAGCTTTCCTCTCTCCTGGCACAGACTTAGGATAAGGGGTGACAGATAACAGACTGCTTTTCTCCTCCTGTGAGTCCCGGCCTGTTCTGCTATCCACATTGTGCAATGCTGTGCTGTAAACCTGTGCTGACTCTTGCAGTGCAGGTTTACTAAAGTGAAAGTAAAATGTTTATGAATAGGTTAGAAATATACTGGGACTTTTTCAGGCTCTACATAGATTTATTGCGCACACACACACTGTATCTTAATGAAAATCATGCATTTTAATCAAATATAGTGCGTATGTGGAATACATCTATGTAGCAACTGAAAAATTACACTATATTTCTAACCCATTTAAAGACCACAAACAGCAAGTGATGGGATGTAGCCCAACTCCAGCAAAGTAAAAAAGTCCACCCTGCAGTGCTGGAGGAAAGCTTATACTTGCTCCAGCCAGCTGCAGTGCTCTGCCCTTCCACCCAAAGCCTCAGTATCATCATACCATGCAGGAAAATGAACCCTGTATGCTAGGATGAGGCTGGAGTGTGACCACATCCACTCACAATTCACCCAGGAGCTCCACAGGACCAATCACAGCACTGGGAGAGCCTACTGGAGCAAGGAATAAGATAAAGCTGGGTACACACGGATCAAAATTTGTTCGGTTCAGCAGGGACCAGCAGAATTTTGATCTATGTGTAGCCTTGCCTGTTAGAAGCCACCCCATCAGATCAGCTTCTGTAGAATGGGACTGCTGGAACCTTGTTCGACCAGCGGCTTGCAGCCAGTCAGCTGCAGCACTTATCAGTGAATTCTGACAGAGAGTCCCCACTGTCAGAATACGTCTCGGTAAAGGGGATTTATGCATTTACCTCTGTTGTGTGGATGGATGAATCTGTTAGGCTGGGCTCACACTGCTGTGCGGAGCAGCTCACAGCAGGGGTCCGGTGCGTCCCTATTCTCAGTTTCAGGTCTGATTTCGGTCAGAATTTTTGTCTGAATTCGGACCTGGAACGCACCATAAAACGCAAGGACCTCTGTCTAATTCTCTCCACAGCCGTCCCGGAGCTGTGTGAACTGGCTCCATAGAGAGCTGGCCACAATCTCCTGACATGTGACTTGGATGTGGGGAAACCCACATACGATTTTCACTAGTGTGAACCCAGTCTTAGTGTTTGGCTGAATGAAATATAACCTATGCATGTGTGCCAGTTTAGGTGGTTTTACCTTAACCACTTGCTTACTGGGCACTTAAACCCCCCTCCTATCCAGACCAATTTTCAGCTTTCAGCGCTGTCGCACTTTGAATGATAATTGCACGGTCATACAACACTGTACCCAAATGAAATTTTTATCATTTTTTCCCCACTAATAGAGCTTTCTTGTGGTGGTATTTGATAACCTCTGCAGTTTTTACTTTTTGTTCAAAAAATTTAAATTTTTTTATATTTTGTTATAAAAAATTTAAAACAGGTAATTTTTCTCCTTCATTGATGTACGCTGATGAGGCGGCAGTGATGGGCAGTGATGGGCACTGATAGGCGGCAGTGATGGGCACTGATCAGTTACACTGATAGGCAGCACTGCTAGGTGGCACTGATTGGCACTACTGGTGGGTATTGATAGCTGGCACTTGTGGGCATTGATAGGTGGCACTTGTGGGCATAGATAGATGGCACTTGTGGGCACTGTTAGGTGGCACTGTGAGTAGTGTTAGGTGGTACTGATGAGGCAGATGTGCCTCCTCCACTTCGGGACCGATGTCTCTCACATCTGAGCCGGTGATCGGCTTTTTTTTCTACTCACGCTGTCAGTGTGAGTAGAAAAAAAAAATGATTACCGATCTTTTGTTTATATCATGTGATCAGCTGTCATTGGCTGACAGCTGATCACATGGTAAGGGGCCGGGATCGGCCCCTTCCTTAGATCAGTGATCACCCGAGTCTCGGCGTGCACAGAGCGTGTGCACAGGGGAGGCCGTCATATGACCGGCTTTTCTTAGAAACAGGGGGGGGGGGGGGGCGCAGTTTGCCATCTTCGCCCTGGGCACCAAATGGCCTTGTCCCAGCACTGAGTCCACCCTAACACTAAAATCTCTGCATCTACAGACATCCACGATCTAACACTAATGTATCTAGCCCTGTAAAGAAGAAATCAGTGTTCATACCTTTTTGAAGCCGATCCAATCTCCAGTGGCGGAAGCTCTGCAGAGGACACAGCCGACAATAAATGAGGAGTGACTTCACCCATAGACTTACTAAGGGGCTTCCATTGTCGGCTGTGTCCTCTGCACCCACCTCCACAGCGAAGCCACGGCTGACAGCTCAGCGTGGGATCATGTTGGATCGGCTTCAAAAAAAGGTAAGTATCCTGATTTCTTCTTTACAGGGCTAGATAGGTTAGTGTTAGATCGTGGATGTCTGTACATGCAGGGATTTTAGTGTTAGTGTGGACTTAAGTCCTTTAGACCCAAAGTCTAAAGGTAACTTGCCATAATCTCTTGGGTGGCACCACAGCATATCCAAAATAATATTTTCATAAACATTTTACACCATAAAAAAATTAATATAAAAATTTGTATCCCCAGCACTTCTTATTCCAAGTTTCCAGATATACTATTGGTGACTGATGTCATCTAATACAGTGTCTCTCAACCTTTTTTCCTGTCAAGGCACCCTTTAAAATGAAGCACAATCTCGCGGCACCCCATTCTACAATATAAAAAAACGAAACAAATAGTTTTATATCACGCAGCAACATCCACACACATAGGATACCAAACGTTAGAGGTGAATTATTATTACAAAGCAAACACACATTTGCAAACTGGTACTGACTAGTCTGCCTATGTTTCTCTTCTTCCCTCAGTTTCTTCCTCACTCAGCTAATGTGACCCCAGTGCTGATGGAGAGGAGCAGGGGAGAGATAAATGAGGATGCTGTGCAGGCACCCGACTTCCTCCTTGTTAATCTATTATATTATTGGTTGTTGGGCACTGGCAGCTATAATGTTGTAAAGGTGCACAATGAAAACCTGGGGCTTTGTGTAACTAAAAGGCAGGCTTCTTTAGGCACCCCTAAAGAAACCTGAAGGCACTCTGGTTGACAAAAGGCTTGTCTAATATGTCCAGCCAAACCATGGTTTCAGATTTGTTGTATAGAACAAATTGTACTGTTATGGTGAGCTCTAGCATATCGTGTATTAAAAATGGAAAAATAGGAACTGCATTTTCCCCCTGACCTCTACATGCCTCTTACATGAGATGTGCATTCAGCTATAGCAGAGTTAGAAAAAAGGTCTTCAAAGATAAACTGTTGTTATTAAGACATAAGACAAGTTTACGGTTGAGGGAATGTAAGAACCTACACAAAAAGCCCCTAATTTTTTTTTTTTTTTCCATAAGGAAAAGCAAATACTTAGAGAATCTAAACCCAAGCACAAAAATATAATATATTGCTGTTTATCAGGCTTTTTTTTTTCTTGGTGGGGTGATTGCATTAGTTTTATTTTTCAGATAGTTTCTGAAAGTACAAAAAAACCTGTTGATCCTGCCAAAATTCCCTTGTTACCATTTGTGAACTGAACTGGTCTCTCAAATAATAAATCAACCTTTCCAGCTATCTTCTGTGAATCACAAAAGTCTTCCTATATATACCTATATAATTGAGATGAGAAGAGGAGGAGGTTTGTAGTCCAAGTTAGGAGAGGAGCCTAGGGTGACAATGCTGCTGAGCATCTCCATGAATTAAAAAGTGTGCAATGTCACCCTTGGACTGGGCAGGGGAAAATGACGGAAAATACCCTGTTTAAGAAATGAATGCAGCCACCACCTCTAAAAGACTAATGCCGCGTACACTCGGGCGGAATTTTCGACCGGACTGGTCCAACGGACTTTCGACGGACTTTTGACAGACTTTTGAAGAAATGGACTTGCCTACACACAGTCACACCGAAGTCCGATGGAGTCGTACGTGATGACGTACGACCGGACTAAAATAAGGAAGTTGGTAGCCAAAAGCTGGACTAGCGTGGGTTTTGGTCCGTCGGACTAGCATACAGACGAGCGGACTTTTCAACCAGACTCGAGTCCGTCGGACAAATTTGAAACATGCTCCAAATCTAAAGTCCTTCAGATTTTTGACCGAAAAAGTCAGCTGGAGCCCACACACGGTCGGATTGTCCGCCGGATTCGGTCCGTCGGACCAGTCCAGTCGAAAAGTCCGCCCGTGTGTACACGGCATAAGATATACTTTTGTTTTCAGGTTTAGATACATTTTAGCTGTAAGATCATTTGTTTGCAGGAGAATGAGAGTATTTATAATAAACATGATATGAAGAATAACAAAGAAAAGATACCGGTGTCTTTGGAGTATCCAGTGCCTCTTGTGAAGAGCGATAATTCCTGTTGCACCAAGACATGCCTCATTGTCCAGAAGGTAATCAGTAATCTAATTCACAGTTGAAACACATATGGGGGGCTGTTTAGATGCCAAAGGGTATTTATTTCTGTCCATCCTGTACTGAAAATTACAAACACCTGCAACCTGCTAGCACAGTCAGGTTGGTGATCAGAGTTTTCTATGCTACAGTTGAGCAGTACTGTTTGGTCAACTCCCCACATCTAGCCTGTGATTGGACAGTAATAGAGCAGCAATACACTGACACGCTAATTCCTCTGTTCACTCTTCCCCTTTTGTCAGTATATAGCAGGGTCGGCAACTCGTTGATAGTGATCTACAAGTCAACCGTGGGAAGGCGACGGGTAGATCGTGAACACGGCCCTGCTTTGCTGATCCTTCTCCTCAGCCTCTTCCACACTCATCCTCACAGCAGAACAGAGAGCAGGACGCAGCACAGTTCTGGATAGAGGGTAGGAGTGGGAGCTGCCTCAGTTATCCTTTCAAGTAAACCAGCAGGTGATTAGTTGCTAGGACACAGGGTGGTCCTAACAACCAATCACCCGCTTGTTACTCTGAAAAGGTAACTGGCAGCTCCCGCCCTCCATTCAGAACTGTCCTTCTTCCTGCTCTCCACTCTGCTGTAAACCTGTGTGTAATGTAGGAGAGGGAAGCTACGACACTGCTGTGTGTTCATGTGGGGGGCAGGGTAAATATAAATCCAATTAAATTTTTTTTTTAATGTTTTTTATTTAAATCTGATTTTTTTTTTTTTTTTATCAAATTTATTTTAATAAAATGCTTTTGAAGTAAAAATCTAAAGATAGTTTTTTTTTTTTTTTATTTAAGATACGTCAATAATTTAGTTTATTCAGCATTAAATGGAACTTCGTTATGTAGCATGAGGCTGTATATTCTGCAATATTTACATTTTTGGTAAACTCATTCTCTGAATCCAAGCTCTGCAAGCTGAGATAACATGCACTGCATTGATGCATTCACACAATTTCACAGTATCCATGAGATAAAACAAAGTTCAGGAATATTCTTTTTATCCCATTGTTTTGCAAACCTATATACACTACAAACTGTATGATTGAATCGGTTCTGATATCGCTGTTTTACTAACCTGACAGCTTATTATTCTAGATAGGAAACCTTCATTTTGTTTGCAAATATTAAAGATTCTAACTACCAGCAAGAATAAGTCCTTACATTTAAAGAGCACCTGTCATTTCGGGTCCATCATGGCAGAGCTTGTTAGCCGCCACGTCCCTCACCTTGTTGTGTCACTGCCGCATCACCAGCCGTCCCATTATAGTGAATGGGACTGTCAGTGAGTCAATAGCGGGTCAGAGGAGGAGCCGCTGCAGGGCATAAATGACAGTTGCGCTTTAAAAATGATGATTTAAATCAAATCCACCCTGGGGGGGGGGGGGGTGATGTAAAGGGGCAGAGGAGACTATTGTGAGGGGTGATGTAATAGGAGCAGAGCACACTACTGTGGGTGGGTGATGTGAATGGTGGCAGAGCACAGTACCGGGGGGGGGGAATTAAAGGGGGCTAGAGCACACTGCTATGGGGGGTAGAGTACATTACTGTGGGGGGGACGATGTGATGAAGGGGGACAGAGGACACTACTTTGGGGGAGTTGTGAAGGGGGGGCAGAGTATACTAATATGGGGGGAAGTGATGTGAAGGGGGACAGAGCACACTACTGTAATGCACTATGTATTTTTCATGCCATCTTTTTATTGGGGGCTTGATAGTTTTTTATTATAAAAAAAGGTGCTGCACCTCAGGGGTCTTTGATTTCTTCCACGTTGTCCAGGTAGGTCCACCTTTCAAAGGTTGCTTATCCCTGGTATATAGTGCACTCACTGCCAGCACACCTGATTGACTTCTATTTCTCCCCTCTTTCCTCTCGCTTTCTCTCTCTTATTCTATTGCAGGGAATTAGAGGAGGCTGATGCCATTGATTTTTTTTTTTTTACTATTTTGGGCCAGATTTTTATATTAAAAAAAAAATAATCAGGAGATATCCAATACCATTTACCACCAAAAGAAAGCCCAATTAGTCCAGAAAAAAACAAGGTATAATCCACCTTGTAACGATATGTTCAGTTTTACTAACACATGTCAATGTTGCAAAATTGTGCTTAGACATTTAGATTTATTTTACCCTTAGTCGTGAAGGGGTAAAGTACTCCAAGAACATGTTGATCCACCTGTCTCACAACTCTGTGTTTCACTCCATCCAGAGCTGGTAGAATTCATCTCTATGGATAAGCTACGGATGGAGTGAAATGTGAGGACAATTAGATGAGCTTGTGCTTGGAGTAGTAACATATTCAAGTTTTTTTTTAATGGAGCCCTGCTTCCTTTTTTTCTACTTGGAAGTGCACTTTATAGAATGGCCAGTGATTGCTAGAAGACTGCTCCTGTTGTTGGAGGAATGAAGAGATTGATGCCTGTAATGGGACTGGACACTTTGCTGCGTATGGGTGCTTTTTACAGATAGATAGTATAGATAATATAGTTACAGTATCTCACAAAAGTGAGTACAGCCCTCACATTTTTGTAAATATTTTATTATAACTATTTATGTGACAACACTGAAGAAATGACACTTTGCTACAATGTACAGTAATGAGTTGTAACTTGTATAACAGTGTAAATTTGCTGTCCCCTCAAAATAACTCAACAAAAGTGAGTACACCCCTAAGTGAAAATGTCCAAATTGGGCCCAAAGTGTCAATATTTTGTGTGGCCACCATTATTTTCCAGCACTGCCTTAACCCTCTTGGGCATGGAGTTCACCAGAGCTTCACAGGTTGCCACTGGTGTCCTCTTCCACTCCTCCATGACGACATCACGGAGCTGGTGAATGTTAGAGACCTTCTGCTCCTCCACCTTCTATTTGAGGATGCCCCACAGATGCTCAATAGGGTTTAGGTCTGGAGACATGCTTGGCCAGTCCATCACTTTTACCCTCAGCTTCTTTAGCAAGGCAGTGGTCATCTTGGAGGTGTGTTTGGGGTCATTATCATGTTGGAATACTGCCCTGTGGCCCAGTCTCCGAAGGGAGGGGATCATGCTCTGCTTCAGTATGTCACAGTACATACTGACATTTATGGTTCCCTCAATGAACTGTAACTCCCCAGTGCCGGCAGAACTCATGCAGCCCCAGACTATGACACTCCCACCACCGTGCTTGACTGTAGGCAAGACACACTTGTCTTTGTACTCCTCACTAGACATGTGCACAGCCAAAAAATGTGTTCATTTTTGTTTTCATTTCATTAGTTTATTTTTTTTTTCGTTTTTCAGGTCATTCGTTATGATCGCAATTTGTAAATTCGTACATTCGTGAATTCGTACATTCTTACATTCATACATTCGTAAATTCGTAAATTTGTAAAATCGTACATTTGTAAATTAGAAGATTCGGAAATTTGTAAATTTGAAATTTGAAAATCCAAAAACCCGAAAATTCGAAAATCTGAAATAGTAACTAACTATTAAATTATAGATATTGTAATTTCCTTTCAAATTTGACTGTCAGTGAATGTAACAAATACGAATTTATCCGAAGTTACGAATTATCCAAAACGAATGCTGCATCTAAACAAATGGAACGGAACAAATTAATAACAAATAATAATAATAAAACGTTTTTATTATTATTATTGTTATTTATTATTATTATTTCATTACGTTCCATTAGTTTGGATACGCATTCCTTATTTCGGATCATTCCGACAGTCAAATTTGAAAGGAAATTACAATACCTATAATGTAATAGTTAAGTTATTATTAATTATTATTTCAGATTTCCGAATTTACAAATTTACAAGTTTACGAATTTACGAATTCACTAATTTACTAATTTACTAATTTACTAATGTACTAATTTACGAATTGATGAATTTACAAATGTACAAATTTTTCAAATTTCCGAATATTTGTAAAAATTCGTTAAACGGGCTTTCGTTAACTTGGATATTTCCGAATTAACTAATTTGTCGAAATTCGTTAAACGAATTCAGAACGAAACGAATTGCACATGCCTACTCCTCACTTGGTTGCCGCCACACACGCTTGACACCATCTGAACCAAATAAGTTTATCTTGGTCTCATGAGACCACAGGACATGGTTCCAGTAATCCATGTCCTTAGTCTGCTTGTCTTCAGCAAACTGTTTGCGGGCTTTCTTGTGCATCATCTTTAGAAGAGGCTTCCTTCTGGGACGACAGCCATGCAGACCAATTTGATGCAGTGTGCGGCGTATGGCCTGAGTACTGACAGGCTGACCCCCCACCCCTTCAACAATGCTGGCAGCACTCATACGTCTATTTCCCAAAAACAACCTCTGGATATGATGCTGACCACGTGCGCTCAACTTCTTTGGCGAGGCCTGTTCTGAGTGGAACCTGTCCTGTTAAACCGCTGTATGGTCTTGGCCACCGTGCTCCAGCTCAGTTTCAGGGTCTTGGCAATCTTCTTATAGCCTAGGCCATCTTTATGTAGAACAAAAATTATTTTTTTCAGATGCTCAAAGAGTTCTTTGCCATGAGGTGCCATGTTAAACTTCCAGTTACCAGTATGGGAGAGTGAGAGCGATAAAACCAAATTTAACACACCTGCTCCTCATTCAGACCTTGCAACACTAACGAGTTGCATGACTTCAGGGAGGGAAAATGGCTAATTTGGACATTTTCACGTAGGGGCGTACTCACTAATGTTTAGACATTAATGGCTGTGTGTTGAGTTATTTTGAGGGGGCAGCAAATTTACACTGTTATACAAGCTGTACACTCACTACTTTACATTGTAGAAAAGTGTCATTTCTTCAGTGTTGTCACATGAAAAGATATAATAAAATATTTACAAAAATGAGAGGGGTGTACTCACTTTTGTGAGATACTGTATCTTTTAATAAACTCCAAGACTGCTTTAAAATAATAATAGGTAAAACTTTTTTCTTTTCAATGAACACGGTTGCTATAGTGACATGTCAGGAATTTACGTATGTTGACTTGTAAAGTTAATTAAAGGTCCACTTTAACCACTTGTCCAAGATTTACCCCCCCCTTCATGGCAGGCCATTTTTTGCGATACGGCACTGCGTTACTTTAACTGACAATTGTGCGGTCATGCAATGCTGTACCCCAATAAAAATGGTGTCATTTTTTTTCCCCACAAATAAAGCTTTCTTTTGGTGGTATTTGATCACCACTTCGTTTTCTGTTTTTTATAACAAAAAAAAAACACAGATCAAAATAATGTGGATGTGATCAACCCCTTCCTAGAAGGTTTTCTATATATATAGAATATGAAAAACTATATCAAAAATAATAATTGAATCAGCTATTTACCCCAAAAGTTAAATTTATCTCCAAAGAGACAAGAAATGGTATACCCCCATCAATATAGCAGGGGCAGAGGTAGGGGGGCCAATTGCCTCCAGCAAACCTCCCTCCGCCTCCCCCATGTCTCAGGAGCGCCACAGGATCTCTCCCCCCCCCCCCCCGGATGGGACTAAGAGATCTCTTTTGAATATTGTTCAACCCTATTTGCAGGAATGTCCCTTTGAGGGAACTTGTCATCAAAAAGGATTACTGTATTATACATGTATAATTGGTGTATGGGATCTTTGCTCGTAGATGATCCTGGATCATTAAGAACAAAAACTGTCCAATATCATAAAGGGCTTTACAGTGCAAGCCAATGAACTAATCAGAGAGACTAAGTGTTAATTGGAAAGTCCTGGTTCAGAGCACCTGTGATTCAAGGAGATAATTGACTGAGAAGGCTGTGACCCCACATAGATGTATATCACTCCTTATATCCTTTCCATAAATGTAAATCACAATATTTCACAATTAGTCCTGGTCCTGAGGAAGTAGTGTGTGTGTGTGTGAAAAAATTGAAAAACTATCACATTAGGATATTTATCTTCCCGCGCAGGAATTTACAAAAAATTTGAAAGACAACCCGTCAGCACATGCTCTCTGAGCCAAAAGGTTTTTCAGCAGCATGGCATATTGTATGTTTATACACATTGCATTAGTATGCTGCTCTATAACAGCCGAATCATGGAACAACAGTCCCACACAGCAGTCCTGATCAAGATAAGGCAGAACTCCAGATAAAGAGGATAATCATTTCTTGTTCTCCATACACATAAGGCTGCATTCACACTTGGGCTGCGGGTCCGTTACCGCTGTTTAAGCAGCGCTTTTCGGCTGCTAGCTGGGCGCTTTTAACCCCCGCTAGTGGCCGAAGAAGGGGTTAATAGCGCCCGTGTTGTGGCACTTCGGAAGCGCATTTCAAGCGCTTCAGAAACACTGTCCATTCATTCCAATGCGCAGGGGTGGTATAGGAGCGGTGTATACACCGCTCCTACACCGCCCCAAAGATGCTGCTTGCAGGACTTTTTTCCCCATCCCGCAAGCTCGCCGTCCCAGTGTGAAAGCATGGGAGGCAGTTTTCAGGTGCTTTACAGGTGCTATTTTTAGCGCTAAAACGCCTGAAAACTGCCTCAGTGTGAAAAGGGTCTAAAGGTGAGTGGATATTCAAGGCAAGTCTCTTTGACGTGATATATTGATATTTATCCTGCAGCCAATGATCTCATCTCATATCCATCATCAATCCTTCAATCAGTAACTGAATAGATATGTAAACACCAGAGTGCCATTGGACAGGGCCATCAGTTCCAGACCACAAATGCCAAAGCCATCATGGAAGTAGGTGGTTGGGTCAAACGAACATCACCTGAGCGGTTTCACCGGGAATCCTCCCTGTTTCAAAGGCTATAAAAAAACAGACAGTTTAAAAATAAACAATATTTTTTGCGTTCTGCTAAAAAACGTCAAATAAAGACATTTAGAAAACAAATTTCTTCATAAATTTGGGACAATATGTAATCTGCTACATGTTTTGGTAAAAAAAAAAGAAATCCCAATAAGCGTATATTGATTGGTTTACGCAAACGTTATAGCGTCTAAAAACTATGGTCTATATTTATGGAATTTTTCTTTCTTTTATACCAGTAATGGCAGCAATCAGCAACTTATAGCGGGACTGTGATATTGCAGCAGACAATCGGACACTGACACTTTGCGGGAACCAGTGACACAAAAAATATGCACTGTCACTGTACTAATGACACTGGCTGGGAAGGGGTTAAACATCTTGGGGCGATCAAAGGGTTAATTATGTGCCTAGTGTTTTTGTGACAATGCGTTTGCTGCTTTTGCTAAGGGAAGAGATGGAGTTTATTCCCTACTTTGCAGAAATACAAAATCCATCCCTTCCCTCCCATCAACGGAGATCTGCCTTGTTCAGGCTTCATGTACGCTATCGGCTCCTAAACTTGAGTTTAGGAAATTTCGTCTTTTTTTTGTTATTCGGGATAGGAACGTTTTTACCGCCGGCCACAGGAAAATGCAAATCACGGCAAAATTACAGCACTTTGCGTTTTCCCGCGGGCACAGTAAGTGACGGCCAAGTGTAAGTGATGGCCATGAAGCCTTAGGCTGGGTTCACATTGGTCCGACAAACGCTCCGACATTGGGAGCTCATGTCGCATGACGTGTGAAATTTAATGTTTCCCTATGGGAGCCGTCCTAACTGGTCCGACACAAGTCGTTCCGACTTCAGAAATGCTCCCTGTACTACTTTGGTCCGACTTTGATCCTACTTCAGCCTATTGACTATCATTGAAGTCGGATCAAAGTCGGATTAGGCTCTGTTTCCACTAGTGCGACTTTTTATGCGACTTGGGACTGAAAAGTCGCATGACAAATTGTTTCCCATGATTTCCAATGAGTACCGTTCATATCTGTGCGACTTCAAGTCGCAGCGACTTCAAAGTAGTCCCTGCACTACTTTGGTCCCACTTTGATGCGACTTGAGGTCCATAGATACAGGCATTGCTTCAAATCGCGGTAAAAAGTCGCGGTAAAATCGCGGTAAAAAATCGCGGCAAAATTGCGCGACTTTGGGGACGCAATAGTGGAAACATAGGCATGATCCGACTTCGGCACGCGACTTGTGCTCAGATGATCTTGAGGGGGAACTCCGCGCCAAATTTTAGATAAAAATCCGGCATGGGTTCCCCCTCCAAGAGCATACCAGGCCCTTGGGTCTGGTATGGAACTTGAGGGGAAACCCCTACGCCGAAAAAGCGGCGTGGGGGTCCCCCCAATCCATACCAGACCCTTATCCGAGCACGCAGCCCGGCCGGACAGGAATGGGGGTGGGGACGAGTGAGCGCCCCCCCCCCCTCCTGAACCGTACCAGGCCGCATGCCCTCAACATGGGGGGTGGTGCCTTGGGGGAGGGGGGCGCGCTGCGGCCCCCCCACCCCAAAGCACCTTGTCCCCATGTCGATGAGGACAAGGGCCTCTTCCCGACAACCCTGGCCGTTGGTTGTCGGGGTCTGCGGGCGGGGGGCTTATCGGAATCCGGGAGCCCCCTTTAATAAGGGAGCCCCCAGATCCCGGCCCCCCACCCTATGTGAATGAGTATGGGGTACAGCGTACCCCTACCCATTCACCTAGGAAAAAAGTGTCAATTTAAAAAAAAACACTACACAGATTTTTAAAGCATTTTATTAGACAGCTCCGGGGGTCTTCTTCCGACTTCGGGGGTCTCTCCGGTTCTTCTCCACGCTCTCCGGATCTTCTGCCGGGCTCCTCCGCTCTCTTCTGCTCTTTTGCCGCTCTTTTGCTAAAGCGGAGGAGCCCGGTCTTCGGTCTTCAATCTTCTGCCTTCTGCCTTCTGCCTTCTGCCTTCTGCCCTCTTCTCCTGATGTTGACACGACGCTCTCTGGGGCTAGAATGCTCTCTGTGCGCTCTGCTCTGACTTATATAGGCGGTGACCCCGCCCCCTTATGCCGTCACAGTCCCTGGGCATGCTGGGACTGTGACGTTTTAGGGGGCGTGGTCATCACCCGATGACCACGCCCCCTAAAACGTCACAGTCCCAGCATGCCCAGGGACTGTGACGGCATAAGGGGGCGGGGTCACCGCCTATATAAGTCAGAGCAGAGCGCACAGAGAGCATTCTAGCCCCAGAGAGCGTCGTGTCAACATCAGGAGAAGAGGGCAGAAGGCAGAAGATTGAAGACCGGGCTCCTCCGCTTTAGCAAAAGAGCGGCAAAAGAGCAGAAGAGAGCGGAGGAGCCCGGCAGAAGATCCGGAGAGCGTGGAGAAGAACCGGAGAGACCCCCGAAGTCGGAAGAAGACCCCCGGAGCTGTCTAATAAAATGCTTTAAAAATCCGTGTAGTGTTTTTTTTTTTTAAATTGACACTTTTTTCCTAGGTGAATGGGTAGGGGTACGCTGTACCCCATACTCATTCACATAGGGTGGGGGGCCGGGATCTGGGGGCTCCCTTATTAAAGGGGGCTCCCGGATTCCGATAAGCCCCCCGCCCGCAGACCCCGACAACCAACGGCCAGGGTTGTCGGGAAGAGGCCCTTGTCCTCATCGACATGGGGACAAGGTGCTTTGGGGTGGGGGGGGCCGCAGCGCGCCCCCCTCCCCCAAGGCACCACCCCCCATGTTGAGGGCATGCGGCCTGGTACGGTTCAGGAGGGGGGGGGGGCGCTCGCTCGTCCCCACCCCCATTCCTGTCCGGCTGGGCTGCGTGCTCGGATAAGGGTCTGGTATGGATTGGGGGCGACCCCCCACGCCGTTTTTTTCGGCGTAGGGGGTTCCCCTCAAGGTCCATACCAGACCCAAGGGCCTGGTATGCCTCTGGAGGGGGAACCCATGCCGGTTTTTTATTTAAAATTTGGCGCGGAGTTCCCCCCTAAAGATTCATACCAAACACAGTGCCGGCATTGGCGGGGATCCAAGTCGGATCCCCGTTCATTGAAAGTCGGACACATGCCGGCTTCATGTCGCAGGGCAAAGTCGGATCCAAAGTAGGACGGCTGTCGTGTCGCACCAGTGTGAACCCAGCCTAACACAGCAGTTCTCCGTTTTGTGTGTTTTACCGATAATTGGCAGGTGCTGGCGAAATTCAGTACCTGACACCCGCAGATCGGCTTCTGCTGTGATTAATCAAAGCAGAAGCGGTCGGCCGGTGGCACGCATGCTACCCCTGTAGCTGGAAGTGTAGAGTCACGTATATAAACATGATCCTGCACAGGAGGGCTGCCATGTAGCAGTAAATATGCTATAGGGCGGTCCAAAAGTGGTTAAGTTGGCTTTGTCTAGGTTCCTGTTGAACTTTTGTATCATCATTGCATTGATCTGAGACCTGGTCATCCATCAACTTGCCCTATCACTGAAGGCACTCATCCTAAATTTTGTAGAAGGACCCAAAAGCACCCTTTGTTCCCAACAAGAATGTGATTGAGCACTTGGTTTAAGAAGTATTACAGTTTCTTTCCTGGCAGTATATATGCTCTAGGGAAAATTACTTTTCAGATTACAATTTTTGTCCTCTTATCGATTTGTTTGCTGTTTCTTTGGCCCGATAAGAGGGAAAATATAAAAGGAAGTGTCTTGAATGGAAGTTATATTTCACCACGGAGCGACAAGGCAAAACACTCGTTCAAAGATATAAACCTGGATGCTTTTATCCTAATATTACTTTTATTATTGCTCACTAACAGGCTGTCTGCAAGTAATCGATAAAAACACCCAGCAAGATGCAATAAATAACATGTAGAGTTATGCACTTGGCTTTGCATTTGAAGAGGTTGAATGACTATGACATATATATTTGATCACAGCTTTTCTTGTTGGATAAAATCACAGGCACATTTTAAGAGGCAATTTGGCCAAACAATAAAAGGCACACGGGGATATGCATAAATGTTTTAATCTGTCAAAGATCTGTAAAATAATGGAGGTGGACCGCAGTGCTTAAAGAAGAAGGTTCACTTTTTTTTTTTTTATGTCTTTATTCCCCAGGGGACAAAGTATGTGTAGCACTTTATCTCATCATTTTAAATGCTGTTTAAAGTGATTTAAAGTCAGTTTTTTTTTCTGTTTAGCTTTGTATAACAAATTTGCTAAACTTAGTGGATCTTCCTCTTCTCGGGTCCCCTGCTGGTGCTTCTGGCTCCACCCTCCTGCCAAGTGCCCCCAGAACAAGCAGCTTGCTGTGGGTGCACCCTAACAGGCTTGCTCCCGAGCCTCTGCTCTGTGTGTCCATTCAGACATGGAGCCGCAGCTCGGCCCCCTCTCTCTTCTCATTGGCTCCCACTGTATCAGTCAGTGAGGAGGGAGAGCTGAGACTCTTGTACACATTGCTGGATCGTGATGGGGTGCAGGTAAGTATTCTGGGGGCTGGAAGGGGTGCAGCACACAGAAGGTTTTTTACCTTCATGTAACAACAGAACCCCTTGAGCCTTTAGAACCACTGTAACAACTTGCCCACCAGCAGTTTAACCACTTGCCGACCAGCCGCCGTCATTATACTGCAGCAGGTTGGCTTGTTCTCGCAAATCGATGTAGGTGTACATTGGCTCCTTTAAGGGACCTGATGCACATGGCCAGTGTCCCCGATGTCCGCATGCCCCCCGCGATTGTGGGAAAGAAAGCCAGAACGGGGATCTGTCAATGTAAATAGACAGATCCCCGTTCTGACAGGGGAGGAGAGAGAAAGATCTGCTGTTCCTAGTGATGAGGAACAGCGATCTCTCTGCTCCTCCAGTTAGTCCTAACCCCCCACAGTTAGAAACACCTCCCAGGGAACACATTTAACCCCTTGATCGCCCCCTAGTGTGTAACCCCTTCCCTGCTAGTGACATTTATACAGTAATCAGTGCATTTTTATAGCAGAGTTCTACAAGCGGCTCCAGAATGGCACCTTAAACTTGCCACCTGCTGAGGAGAATGTTGAGGGCCTCAATTTTGTTTTTGTTGCAGATGAGGCCTTCGCTCTGGGGGAACATCTTATGAAGCCGTTTCCTATGAGGAACCTCACCCCAGAGCAGAGAATATTTAATTACGGGCTCTCTCGTGCCAGAAGGGTGGTCGAAAACACCTTTGGCATCCTCTCCAGTTGGTTCAGGCTGTTTTTAACACCAATTAACCTGGCACTGTACAAAATAAACCATGTGGTACTGTGCTGCTGTATACTCCATCATTTTCTAAGGAGGAATGCTAGCAGCTACCTTGCCTCAGTGCCAACTGACGCGGACCCTGCAGTGGCAGGCTCAGCTGAGGAGGCTGCAGCTTGGCTGTCTGTGGGCGTGATGACGGCTCTAGAACATGCCCGTGCTGGATTCCCCTCCCAAAATGCCAGAGATCTACAGCAAAAATACCTGGATTATTTGGTGGGTAGAGGGGCAGTGGCTTGGCAGCAAACTGTAGCTGATCAGGAATAATATTTTTCTTTGATCCTAAACTCACATTTCATTTGAACTACTGTTGTCTGTGTTTCTTGTATGTCTAATATTTTCACAAATGGCCTTTATTTTAGACACTTGCTACAATAGTGCAAACGTTCCTTATTTGCTACATGAGGTGACAAGATCTTCTACAGCTAACTATTATGGTGTGCTGTGGGTCTGCTACACACATACAATGTTTTGGTTATTAATGAATCTAATACATAAAGTTCAAAAACATTATGCCTTTTCAATTCCTTTCATTTTTTGGAAGCATAAAATTTGCCGGAATTGGCCACATTTAAGTGAACATTGTCACTGTAACTACAACAACTTAATACACTGGTATTGAGCATTTAAATAATAAGCCACACATTGTTTAGTAAACAACATTTTACTCGAAGCACATTCACATGTGCGTTTTAAGGTTTTAAAACAAACCAACATTTTGGTGTATAACATGTATGTTTTGCATTATTTCTCCTCTTTTGTGGCTAAACAGGCATGTTAGAAAACATTAGATACACATCTCCAACTCAGGAACTTACAAAGTTCGAGTTTGGTAAAGTAAAGGCCAAATGAGGCATTAGTATGCCAAGACTGTGTGGCTGTTGCCTTCCTCAGATGGGGTGGTCTCATCCCTCTAAAAGCCAAAATTTTAAGCCACAGACATGTAGAGGCAGAACTATTAAATGTCCCTTATGATCCCCTGCCGAAAATGTGTGTAGTTCCAAATATGTTATTTTCTAAACCCACAAAACACACAGTGTGTCAACATGTGCTATCTCCTATCATGTGGTATTGATGGATGTGTTTCGGGGGTGCAACCCCTTCCTCTGACCTACTTTAGATATGAGGAAGGGGTTTCACCCCCAAAACGCGTCCATTGATACCCAGTGATGGGAGATAGCACATGTTGACACACTGTGTGTTTTGGGGCTTTAGCAAAATAGATGTATGGAAAGACACACATTTTCAGCATGGGATCATGAGGGAAGTAAGAATGTTAAGGCACAATTTGTGGGCATCTTCAAATTTGGGCTTTGCTATTCTTCAAAACACAGAAAGATTCCAATTCACATTAGTTATGGCAGTGTTTCACAACTCTCCTTCTCAAGATGCAAACCCAGGTCATGTTTTCTATATTTGTTGAATTTAGCACAGGTGGTGTTGTCATTTTCACTGTTAGTAATTCGCAAAGTCGTTTTTACACTGAGGAAAATTCAGAAAACAGGACCTAGTGGTGCACCTAGAGGAGTGGAGTGGAGAAACACTGAGTTCTGTCCCTAAACTTTTACATTTCAAAGTCATAAAAACATGGTAAATATTTAAACGGCAAACAGGAGCCAACAAGTGGAACAAGAAACTTTAGACCAGGCAAGAGAAAACTACAATTTGGCAAGCATGTCCACAAAATCTCAGATTCTTCGCTGTAAAGCAGTGGCAGCCTCCTTGATTTGCTCCAGATCCTTCAAACAATGCAACATATCTGCACTCAGTCTGCCAATAGTACATCATGGAAGATCATGACCTAGTAAGAAGAGTAAAAAGTATTAAGGGAACGATGGTCAAGTGGTTGAGGCCCTACATAGTGAGTTTATGGTCAAATTCCATAAATACTTACAGTCAGGTCCATAAATATTGGGACATCAACACAATTCTAATATTTTTGGCTCTATAAACCACCACAATGGATTTGAAATATAACAAACAAGATATGCTTTAACTGCAGACTTTCAGCTTTAATTTGAGGGTATTTACATCCAAATCAGGTGAACAGTGTAGGAATTACAACAGTTTGTATATGTGCCTCCCACTTTTTAAAGGACCAAAAGTAATGGGACAGATTAACAATCATCCATCAAACTTTCACTTTTTAATACTTGGTTGCAAATCCTTTGCAGTCAATTACAGCCTGAAGTCCGGAACGCATAGATATCGCCAGACGCTGGGTTTCATCCCTGGTGATGCGCTGCCAGGCCTCTACTGCAACTGTCTTCAGTTCCTGCTTGTTCTTGGGGCATTTTCCCTTCAGTTTTGTCTTCAGCAAGTGAAATGCATGCTTAATCGGATTCAGGTCAGGTGATTGACTTGGCCATTGCATAACATTCCACTTCTTTCCCTTAAAAAACTCTTTGGTTGCTTTCGCAGTATGCTTCGGGTCATTGTCCATCTGCACTGTGAAGCGCCGCCCAATGAGTTCTGAAGCATTTTGTTGAATATGAGCAGATATTGCCCAAAACACTTCAGAATTCATCCTGCTGCTTTTGTCAGCAGTCACATCATCAATAAATACAAGAGAACCAGTTCCATTGGCAGCCATACATGCCCACGCCATGACACTACCACCACCATGCTTCACTGATGAGGTGGTATGCTTTGGATCATGAGCAGTTCCTTTCCTTCTCCATACTCTTCTCTTCCCATCACTCTGGTATAAGTTAATCTTGGTCTCATCTGTCCATAGGATGTTGTTCCAGAATTGTGAAGGCTTTTTTAGATGTTGTTTGGAAAACTCTAATCTGGCCTTCCTGTTTTTGAGGCTCACCAATGGTTCACATCTTGTGGTGAACCCTCTGTATTCACTCTGGTGAAGTCTTCTCTTGATTGTTGACTTTGACACACATACGTCCTGGAGAGTGTTCTTGATCTGGCCAACTGTTGTGAAGGGTGTTTTCTTCACCAGGGAAAGAATTCTTCGGTCATCCACCATAGTTGTTTTTCGTGGTCTTCCTGGTCTTTTAATGTTGCTGAGCTCACCGGTGCGTTCTTTCTTTTTAAGGATGTTCCAAACAGTTGATTTGGCCACACCTAATGTTTTTGCTATCTCTCTTTTTCAGCCTAATGATGGCTTGCTTCACTGATAGTGACAGCTCTTTGGATCTCATATTGAGATTTGACAGCTACAGATTCCAAATTCAAATAGCACACTTGAAATGAACTCTGGACCTTTTATCTGCTCCTTGTAAATGGGATAATGAGGGAATAACACACACCTGGCCATGGAAGAGCTGAGCAGCCAATTGTCCCATTACTTTTGAGCCATTAAAAGTGGGAGATACATATACAAACTGTTGTAATTCCTACACAGTTCATCTGATTTGGATATAAATACCCTCAAATTAAAGCTGAAAGTCTGCAGTTAAAGCACATCTTGTTAGTTTCATTTCAAATCCATTGTGGTGTATAGAGCCAAAAAGATTAGAACTGTGTCGATGTCCCAGTATTTATAGACCTGACTGTAGCTGTATCATAGTTACATAGTATCTTTGATCTTAAAAACTACGGGATAATGGTATTGTGGTAAAAAATAAAACAACAAGCATAATAATATTATTCTTGATATCACTAGAAAAAAAAGCCTTTTCAAATACGTTTGCCATAACTCATCAGTTTCACCAGCAAATCAGCTTCATTATTATTCCATTAAAGAAGAAGAGAATGTGCGCTGCATTTCGACATTGTGACGGAAGGGCCCGTGGAACTCAGAATCCCTTGAAAAGTAGGGGATGCCCTTGTTCCAGCTCCCCATACACCTCTTATGTCTAAGTCACCCTGTGCTATCCTGGCACAGGGTGAGTGAGAAAATATATCTTGGACTACTTAAAATGGGACAGTAATATTTGTCCACAATATCTCCCAGGATGAATGTAGAGACTATTCTTGGTTTGATTGATTCTGAACTCAACCTGTTAATTGAGTGAGCTGATCACATTGGCCTCCAGGACTGGCTAGGAGACGAGCAGTCTAATCCTACTATAGTTGTTGATGACTAGGCTGAGGAGGGGGGAGATTGTTGTTTGTATTGTTAATTGTAATTAGCTCCTGCTATTGTGTTTATACTACTGTGTGAAGCTCGGTGCCCACAAGTCTGTGTCCTACAGGTCATGTCTCTGAGTCATCTGGTCTGGGTAAATGATTTAGTAAACTAGCTCATGTTAATTAGGTTACAGGTGTATTGTTAGAGTAATATGAGCAGGAGGGGGGAACCTCATCTTCTACTGTATATAAGACTGTATTCTGGTTCTAATAAAGATATAGTGCATGTTAGCAGTGAAGCAAGTGTCGCCTTGTTTTGTGCTTGGAAGCGTTTGGAATATCTGATATCTGTATCCAGACTACAAGGAAGTGGTGTACTGACGGAAGCACTCAAGCGGAGTGTGGGACGTTCCGTGACAGACATTTCATAATTTGCCACGTCATTAATGCTATTTCTCCATTACGAATGCTAGTTTACAAGACCGACTGCTTCCGCCTCGTCCTTGCTTTCGAGCATGCGTGTTTGTACTTTGGACTTTTGTGTGACGGACTTGTGTACAGGCGATATGAAAATCTGACATCAGACCGTTATCTGCCGAAAATTTACTAGCCTGCCATCCAACATTTGTTGGCCGAAAGTTGAACAACAATTGTCTGAAGGAGCGTACTAATGGTCGTGTTTTAGGCAAACAGTCTGTCATCACACAATCCCCTGTCAACAATCGGATCGTGTGTACGAGGCTTAAGAATGCAGGAAGAGCTATTCTATACTCCTTGACAGCAGAACGCCACCAGCTTATGCTTTGCTGCTCCACACACATGCACTGTTTGCCAAGATGCAAGGGGGAGGCTGGAGTGTCAGAATGAGGATCCAACTTCATTATGCTGAATGTATTGGCACATGCTTTTCTGGGCCACTATTTATTTTTTTAACCACTTCAGCTCTGGAAAGGTTTTACCCACTTCCTGACCAGGCCACTGACAATTGCGCAGTCGTGTGATGCTGTACCCATACAAAATTGATGTCCTTTTTTTCCCACAAATAGAGCTTTTGGTTTTTGATCACTAGAAAAAGACAATTTTGAAAAAAAAAACAATTTTTTACTTTCTGCTATAATACATATCCCAAAAAAATGTGAAAAAAATAATTTCTTTATCAATTTAGGCCAATATGTATTCTACATATTTTTGGTAAAAAAAATCCCAATAAGTGTATATTGATTGGTTTGCACAAAAGTTAGAGTCTACAAACTACGGGATAGATTTAGGGACTTTTATATTTTTGTTTATTTTTTACTGGTAATGGTGGCGATCTGCGAGTGACACTTTTTGGGGACCAGTGACACCAATACAGTGATCAGTGCTAAAAAAAAAAAAAATGCACTGATTACTGTATAAATGTCACTGGCGGGGAAGGGGTTAACACCGGGGGGGTGATCAAAGGGTTAAATGTTCCCTAAGGAGGTGCTTACTAACTGTGTGGGGCAGTGTCACACTGAAGGAAGAGAGAGATCCATAATTCAGCTTAGCTGAATCAAAAGATCTCTCTTTCCCTTCCTGACAGATCTGCGGTTTGCCTTGTTTACACAGGCAGACGGCTGATCCGTCTCTCCTGTGAACGATCGGTGGGTCGCGGTGGCCACCGGACCCACTGATTTGGCTCCCGCTGTGTCAAATCACAGTGGGAGCAGCGCGTGCGCCCCCTGTACCACGTGCATGAAATCACGTACAAGTACATGATTTTGCGCAGCCGGGCCGCCCTGCCGCAGTAAATGTACCTGGGGCAGTCCGGAAGTGGTTAAATGATCACAATCATTTTTTAGTGAAGTCCCTAATGGGAGGAAGAATGGCACCACTGTAATGTCCTTGTTGGAGGTAACCACATTGTTCAGCAGAATGGAATGAGCTTCCAGCTACAAATAGATGATTGGTGGGGCTCTTGGTGTTGCACAGCTGGTCACTATACAATTATTGCCATTTGGAGTAGCTGAGAGCACGCCTCCCGGCCAACCAAAGATAGATCCTTATGTTGTAGTGTTTATTATTGGTGATAGTCAATTAGCATAGTGCTGGAGAGACAAAGCTACAATTCTTAAAATGTAATAAAGCCAAAACATTTTATTTTCATTTTGGATAGAGTAAAAGAGGGTTAAATATATTATTATAATAATTATTTTTTTTTTTATTATGTCAGGTTTTTTGTCATCTGTGTCTCATTGCATTGACACAAGACCTTCATGTTTTAGCTGCAGTGTACATTGTATGTACATTGCATGTTAGGAATGATTTACATGAATTACCATTTAAACCTATGTATTGCTCATTTTGATGGAAACTGCACCTGCAGCAGGCCTTAAAGAGTAGCAAAACCTTTCAGAGCTAGTTTGTTCTGCTGCTTAGCTTCTTGTCCTCTCTTCGGACCATTGTTGAATACCAGCATGGTCGAGGCACCCACACAAATATTTCTGACCCGTAGGCTTATCTAATAAAGCTGGCCATACATGGATCTAGATTCGGCTGACTCAACAGGGATCACCTGAATTTTGATCCATGTATGGGCAGGCTGGTTGTGCACAAGTTGATCTATTGATCATATACAAGCAGCATGCCAGGTTTTCCTGAATGATCAGTGCAGCCTGCTATAGTCGGCAACACTGATCCTTGTATTCTGACAGCATGGAAGCCTCCCCGCTGTCAGAATACAATACCACAGCTGGAAGGATTACCCCATCCACATTGAAAAAAGACAAGAGAGAGGAAAAAAAAAACAGACAAGCACATATATCAAGTGTATATCCAAACGCACACACCCATATAACAATACATGCCTATCTTCCTGCAAGACAGCAGACCAAGACAAGGTGCGTGGGAGTAGTTGGTTTCCTCTGGCCGAGGGAGGAATAGAAGGCTGCACAGAGTATACTCTAAAGATAGCAGAAAAAATAAAATAATAAAAAACTGAGACCCAAAATACAGCACCACTCCAACCTGAACAGCAAGTATCTAAGCATGAGTGCCGAAATTGCAAATATATACATACAATCAAAGGCATATGAACCGGTCCACAAGGTGGCCAAAAATCTAGTGGCATATAAACCGCTTCATGGTGCTAATAGGTATTTTAGTATAGACTTGAAGCAATACAGACAAGGAAGCAAAAATATTAACTCTAAAGAAGAGTTGTAAATGGAGAACCAACTGCAGTGTGCAAATAATTAAAAAAAATTTTAATAGGAAAAAATATTTGCTCACAGTTCAGAAATGTGGATATCCAAAATGTAGAACGTACCCCCCATACAAAAACACCCACAGGCTAAAAACAACCAGATGACAACATTGTCACACAAAGCGCTAGACCAGTGGTTCTCAACTCCTGTCCTCAGGACCCACGTAGGCTCGGTTCACACTGGGGCGACTTGTCAGGCGACCTAGTCGCCTGACAAGTCGCCTCCCGTTCTGTGCTATGGAACCGTTCTAATCGGAGCGACGCAAGTCGCTCCGACTTAGAAAAAGGTTCCTGTATTACTTTGGGGGCGACTTGGGGCGACTTGCATAGACTTCTATGCAGAAGTCGTCTCGCAAGTCGCCCCGGCAGTCGTTTGCAGGTCGCCTCGCTGAGGCGACCTGCAAGTCGTGCCGCCCATGTGTGAACCGAGCCTAACAGGCCAGGTTTGCAAGATAACTGAAATACATCACAGGTGATATCATTTGCTGCTCAGTGATTGCAGTATTCTCCCCAAGGTAATACTTAAAATCTGGCCTGTTGGTGGGTCCTGAGGACAGTAGTTGAGAACCACTGCGCTAGACAATAGTGCCCCATGCATCCACTTATGCACACACAGACCGAGGGTAATACGCAGGCACAGAGTATAGTTATCTGAGCTCAAAACATCGCCACTCTAAAGTTCAGAGGTATGCATGCCCGATGGGAGTTCATTTTTCCTGTGACACGCATACAGCAGCCTGTTGATTTCAATGGGCTCATGAGACATTTTTGCGTGTTGTGGGTTACATGTTTTTTACTGTGCATTTTGCAACATTTGCACCCTAATTTTTTCACATGGCACAATGTGTGTTTGCATCTGTGTTTGGAGTGCCATTAACAATTAATGGCACTGAAAGCGCAACTAGTAATTATAGGTGTATAAAGGTGGCCATATACTATACAATCTGGTTGTACAATCTCCTTTAGATTCACCAAATTTATATAATAGGAGGAAACACCTATCTAGCCAATCACTCCGTATCCAATCAGGCAGGCCCTTGCACTACATAGTTGATGCACTCTGAAGGAACGGCCACCTGTGCCATTCCTTCAGAATCCTTTGCTGTGAATGATGGTACAAAGGCATGACATACACAAGATAATTATAAAAGGTCAATTTTACTACAAACAATGAATGAAAACGATAAAATTAATCGATAAAATTAAAAAAATTGTTTAAAAATGAATTGTCCTTATGGGATGCTAATCATTATATTGAGCATTTCTTTTTCACTCCAGATATACCCTGTGATATAAAAACACCTTCCCTGTGAATCTCCTTGCATTTAGTTCCATCCTCCTCTGCTTATGTTTAAGGTAATTTGAGACTCACCTATGTGTGCATTTGGAAATCTGGGGCCTATATGTATGTGAACTTTGGTTTGCTTTCACAGTTTAATGCTGCCAAATCCCTGCTGGTGTTATATGCCTCTTTATTTTGATCATCTACAGTATCTGTAGGCTACCCTGACCCAGCTTCACATCTGAGAGGAATTGACTTAGACGTTGTCACGTTGTGTATACTATACTACACTATATATTAAATATACTAGGCTCTCATTGCCTTATAACCCTATATATAATCATATTTTATGATTTTAATTGCCTCTTCATCAGACTGTGGATTATATGCCCATCTGGTGTAGTGTCCCCACATTTGCCGGGATAGACCTGTACTGCAGGGTCTTCACACCTGACCACACCCAGGGTAAAATAGCGTGCCATCTTATCTATCATACATGTTTTTAATGTTTGTTATATCTATGTGTGTTATAATTATCTTTTCTTTTTCATTTGTAGAATTAATATTGATGTATGCTCTACAACAGTGGTCATCAACCCTGTCCTCAGTGCTCACTAACAGGCCAGGTTTTATGTATTTCCTTGGGGAGATACAGACTAGAATGCTGCAATCACTGAGCAGCAAATGATATCACCTGTGATGTATTTCAGTTATCTTGCAAACCTGGCCTGTTAGTGGGCCCTGAAGACAGGGTTGATGACCACTGCTCTATAATATACAATAAGCTCCTGAAGAAGCGGAAGCCTGCCTGCGAAACATGTCAAGACTCGAGCGTTAGATACACAGATGGCACTTGTGAACGTGTTAGTGACCATTTTCTAGTGTCACTTCATCTGTGATTTCTTTTTCATACATCATGGGACACAGAGTCAGGCTAACATTCATTACCTGCTGGGTTATACTTCATCTACAGGTGAATGGACACTGGTAGACCAAAGGTCTTTAGATAGGAAGTGATCCCCTATATAACCCCTCCCATACAGGAAGTACTTCAGTTTTTTACCAGTGTCTGCAAGGTGGATGGCACGGTTTGTTTGAGCTCTGAGCTCCAGGTCTCTAGTCCCACAAACGGTTCTTAAATGAATCAAGGGCTTGATCGATCGGATCTATTTGACACAGGCTTTATATGCTTAAATAAATGGTACCCGAGTCTCACAAAGAAGACTCAAGATCCTGCAAGGTTTTGCCTGTAATGCAGCCTCCGGTCGCTGGACCCTGCGAAGTGGAATCCTGGACACCACAGCGCTAAGGCATTCCTGCAGGGTGCTGTACAGGTCCAAGGGAGCGTACCCTAAACATGAAAAGGGTACCCAGTCCTTGAAGGTCCTTAAGTGACAGGAACCGCTGTGATGGGTGAAGTTTGGGCTCTTAGTTTCTAAGCTGCCCTGCGCCTGGACAGGTAAGTGAAATCCCTTTATTTATTATTTTGGGGTGTCCTAGTGATTGTAACAATCAGTCAAGTTAGCTAGAGGCTGGACACCTGTGGGCAGTGACCATATGGGGGAGTTTTTGGGCTAGCTGTGGGTGTTTGCAAAGTGTACCTTTTTTTGCTTGTGTCTGGCTGTTTTTTACCTGTATGATGGCGCACGACGGTGCGCCATTTCGCCTTGGTTCACCATAGTGCACGTGCGTTTGCAAGAGTGCCGCTGTGCTCAGCAGTTGTTTGGCGGCCACGGCGCACGTGCATTTGCAAAAGTGCCGCTGGACTTAGCAGTTTGTTTGGCGGTTATGGCACACGCAGCTTCGCCGCACATGCGCAGTGGCCTTTATCTGGGTGCACAAAGATTTGTGTCATGCGCGAATACAGCCACGCCCATTCGCTGGGACCACGTACGTGCGTGCATGCACAGAACGTTGTGGCGCACACTCAGTTTATTTAAGCTATGTAGGCCAAGCATGCGGTGCTTCCAGAAGGCAGCTGTGGGACACAGAGCAGGCCCTGAACAGGCACTTGCAGCAGTTCATTTCTCCTTACCCAGGTCACATGAGTCAACAAGTGTTGCTTGGCAGGCTAAAAGTGCTTAGCAGGATTGTTACATATGGGCTTGGTGAGCCCTATTAAAGGGTCTCAGGGTTCTGAGGTGTTTTAATACTGCACCCAAGTACTCTTTTTGTGGCTAGTAAATGTCTTCAAAAAAGAGGAGCGGGACTAAAACTACAGGAAAGGGCACACCTATGTTGTCAATAGTTCCTGATGAACCTAGTCTTATCCTAAGTGTTGTTTCCCCTGAAGGACCAGAGCCTTCCGGGCAATCTGAGCCACTGCACCTATCTGGTATTGTGCCTACAGCCAACGCTGCTGCTTCACCCTTTATCACCAAGGATGAACTGTCCTCGACCCTAGCCGGGTTAGAGCACAGGATTGCTGGCATGGTTACCTACATCCCGCAGGGTGGCAAGAAGCATGACAGTTCCCCCTCCCCGGAGCCTCCTAGTATGGAGGAGGAATGGGTTGAGGATGGGGAAGAGCTAAAAGCTCAGGATTCTGTGGAGGGCCCAGCAGATGAGTCTGCTTCCGAGCAATCTGGACAAGAATATATCCAGTTGAAGTCTGCCTCTCAGTTGCAGAGGCTTTTTGATCCTGACTCTGACCAAAATCGTTCATTCTGCCTTTAAGTTGCCTCTTGCAAAGGTGACTGAGCCCCCCTGGTCCTATTTGGGATCCCTGAGACCTCTTCAGGCTGCACAGGTTTTCCCCCTACTCTCCCTGTTGGAACAGGCGGTGTATGCTGATTGGGAACATCCTGACAAGATTTTTGTTCCTCCTAAGGGATTTTCCCTTTTGTATACCATGGATGTTAAATAATGGAGCATGCCAGCCGTAGATGCAGCAGTCTCTTCCTTAAACAAGAACTTAACTTGCCCAGTAGATAATGCACAGGGCTTGAAAGACCCTGTTGACAAGAAATTGGAGTTGTCGTTAAAGGCTTCCTTTTTTTTGTCCAGTTCAGCTATTCAGCCAGCTGATGCAGCAATTGGTATCTGCCAGTCTGTAAAGGATCAGGTCAAACGGCCTGATAGGCCTAACCAGGAGAATGATCTGCCTGAAAGTAAGACAGATATTCCTTGAGTGCTGTGTTTTGCTGTTGACGCCTTAAAGGATTCAACACAGCAGGTTTCTTGTTTGGCTCTCTTGTCTGTACATATGCGCAGACTTTTGTGGCTTAAGAACTGCTCAGCCGCGCTTCCTTGTAAAACGTTTTTGGCAGGTTTCCCTTTTCATGGGGAACATTTATTTGGTGATCATTTGGACAAATATATCCAAAAGATTTCTGGAGGGAAGAGTTCTCCACCTCCTGTGAAGAAAAGCACCAGACGTCCCTCGTTTAAAACCTCAGGGACTGCTTCCTCAAATGTCTCAGCGTCAAGGCTGTTCCGCCTCCAACATGGCGCTAGGGCCAGGGGCAAGCCGCAGGGCCAGGGCCAGAAGAAGCCATGGGTCCAAAGCACTTCTAAACCCAGCACCAAGCCCTCCTCCATCGAGTGCGGGAAAGGCTACTGCACTTTGCGGACATTTGGAGAACAATAATTCAGGATGAGTGTGTCACCTCAATTATATCTCGCGGTTACAAGCTGGAGTTGCAGGGGGTTCCCCTTCAGAGGTTTTTAAGATCCAGCGTTCCCTCGGATCCTCCAAAAAGAAACTTATTGCTTCAGGCACTAGATCATCTAGTGCATCAAGGAGTGATTGTAGAGGTTCCTGTATCCGAAAGGGGCACAGGGTTTTACTCAAACCTAACGGGGACACAAGGCCCGTTTTGGATCTAAGACCCCTGAACAAGTATCTACTGATATAGTCCTTTCTGGTTGGAGTCTGTCCCCTCAGTAGTAGCCTCACTCCAGAGGGGAGACTTTCTAGCCTCCATTGATATAAAAGATGCATATTTACACATACCTATTGTCACGGAACGTCCCACACTCCGCTTGAGTGCTTCCGTCAGTATACCGCTTCCTAAGTTCTGGAACACGAGTCCAATGGATCTGGCACCCACAAGAACTAGACAACACCAGTCTTGGAGTACATCAGAACTGTTTTTATTATGAATCAAAGTTACAAGACTTTATATGCCCTTAAACACAGGTAGTTGGAATTGATGACACCAGCATCTCCTCACAGGATGTGTCCCAACAGTATGAATCATTCTTATCAGCAGGGGGCTGCTGGAGGAATCCCCCCTCTCTCTTCAGGGACACAAATCTACAGTAAGGAGTCCCCAACAGAATCAAACAACATACAATATATACATATATACACGACGGAGTCCGATTAGTACAGTTGAGACTGGATTTCTAATTCACTTCACAAAGAGTATTGTTCCATTGAAAATCCAGGGCCCATAATCAAAAGGCAACAGGCTTGCATTCAGTCCTCTCCAACAGCCTCTGTCCCGGCTAGGTTTGTCACATTTCTCCCCTTTCGGCAGGAGACTAACACAGGAGGAGACGCCAGACGGGTTGACTCCGAAGTTAGTCCATAGTTCCAGTCCTCTACTGCCTGTACCCACACAGTACCCCAAATAAATTATTCCAAACAGAGTATTACTCACCCAGCCATCCTCTGCCTCTCTCAGAGAACATATCCGCCGCTGGGGAGAGGCCCGGACTGGCCCTTCTCCCTGGAGTCCTTTCTGCCGCTGGAGAAAAGACAGGGGGACTGGGCTCACTCCATCCTGCTGTTGGGGATCTGGGCCGACTGCCCAGCATCCCTGGGGTATACAGGTGGGGACTAAAGCCCCATCAACCGACACCAGATCAAGCTGCAGTTGTGAGGTGATGACCTTGTTTTCTCCTTGGATCCTGATCTGCAGATCGCGATAGACTGCCACCTCCTCACCTTGGGCCTCCACAATTGCTGCAGGTGTGGGGCAGAGGTCTTGGACCCTCTGTCCGGTTGCCAGCACTTCTGCTGGGGGTTTGCCAGGTGGTTCCTCCTCTACAGAAACGTCTATTAAATCCCCAGTCTCTGGAATTGGTAAAAGTGTGGGACAGAGGTCTTGGACCCTCTGTTCAGTTACCAGATCTTCAGCTGGAGAAGTTGTTTTAACTCCATAGATGCTGCTGGCAGAAAATCACATGTCCCTGTCAGTGTTGTGGGAGAAAGGCCGACTACCTCTTCTCTCAAGAAGGCCGAAGCCACTGTTGGTGCTGGGCAGAGCACAGTGAACTTTGGCCCTGATAGCAGCTCTTCTGCTGGAGGCTCATCAGGTTGTTCTTCCTCAGCAGAAAAGTCTATCAAATCCCATGTCTCTGCAACTGATGTCTGGGGATAGAGGTTCACCATCTTCTGTCCATGGAACCCAGAAGATGCTATCATTTCTGGGCAGAAGTTAGCAGAGCTCTGCCCTGTTGTCAGCACTTCAGGTTTGGGGACGGCAATCTCCGGATTTTCCACTGCCGATTCTCTGGCATGCTGCTGAACTTGTTTTAGCAGTTTCCTGTATGCCCTTTGCAGATGCTGTTCCTTCCTTAGCAAATGGTCCAGATCAGGTTTGAGCTCTGAGACCCCTGCAAGACCGAGCATAGACTCTCTATATTCTCTCAGGTCCTCAAGGTCAGGTTCCCCTTCATCGCCAAACATAAAAAGATCTGTAAGGCTCTCCCACAGCAATACAGGGCCTCCAAAGTCATAGCCCTCCGGAGAGCATTCTGTTGTCTCCCCTAAATATCCCTCCTCTGCGTGCCATTGCAGAGCCTGATAACGATTGTCCAGCTCTGTCTCCTGCTGGACCAGCCTGTCCAACTCAGTCACCCAATGCTCCTGGGGCCGCTCTCCCAGGAATGCCATCCGCAATGCCCGTTGGTCACTGGCCCGTTGCTCTTGGGTTGGAAAGCACTTGCCCTGTTTTATACCAGCGAGCTGGAGGGCTCCGATCCAGAGCCCCACCCGAATCTGCTGCCTGAGCTCCAGGAATTCATCCTCAGACACCGTCCTGGTGTATGTTGAAAGGATGATCCGCAGCAGCCCCGGGAATTCTGATGCCAGGTCCATATCTCCGCTGGGGTGACTGAAGTCTGCTATGCTGATCTTGGATCCAGTTGGAGGTTTGGATGTCCCAGACTGCAGGAAGCTTTCCCGCTGCTTGCCACCAATGTCACGGAACGTCCCACACTCCGCTTGAGTGCTTCCGTCAGTATACCGCTTCCTAAGTTCTGGAACACGAGTCCAATGGATCTGGCACCCACAAGAACTAGACAACACCAGTCTTGGAGTACATCAGAACTGTTTTTATTATGAATCAAAGTTACAAGACTTTATATGCCCTTGGAACCTCCTCTAACAATACAACTGTAACCTAATTAACATAATTAACATGAGCTAATTAACTAAAAAATTTACCAAGACCAGATGACAGACTTGTGGGCACCGAGCTTCACACAGGAGTATAAACACAATAGCTGCAGCTCCAATAGGAGTCGTCCCGTCTCCTACATTGTATAGAGGACAATGTGATCAGCTCCTTTAATTAACATAAACACAAGTAGTTGGAATTGATGACACCAGCATCTCCTCAGAGGATGTGTCCCAACAGTATGAATCATTCTTATCAGCAGGGGGCTGCTGGAGGAATCCCCCCTCTCTCTTCAGGGACACAAATCTACAGTAAGGAGTCCCCAACAGAATCAAACAACATACAATATATACATATATACACGACGGAGTCCGATTAGTACAGTTCAGACTGGATTTCTAATTCACTTCACAAAGAGTATTGTTCCATTGAAAATCCAGGGCCCATAATCAAAAGCCAACAGGCTTGCATTCAGTCCTCTCCAACAGCCTCTGTCCCGGCTAGGTTTGTCACACCTATCTTTCAACCTCATCAGAGGTTCCTACGTTTTGCAGTAGAGGAACATCATTTTCAGTTTGTGGCTCTACCTATCGGGCTTGCTACAGCTCCCCGGGTGTTCACAAAGGTCCTAGCACCAGTACTGGGTCTTTTAAGGGCCCAAGGGATCCTGGTGCTCGGGTATCTGGACGACCTCCTGCTCAGAGATCACTCATTACAGGCTCTAGAACAGAGCATAATATGCACAGTGCGGTATTTGAAAAGCTTAGGCTGGATCATAAATACCGAAAAGTCAGCCTTGAAACCAGCTCAAAGTCTAAAGTATTTAGGTCTGATCCTAGATATGGTTCAAGCAAGAGTATTCTTGCCACCTGTAAGGACCTGTGCCCTGTAGGTTCAGGTGCGCCAGACAACCCTCCATTCGGCTCTGTATGAGTCTTCTAGGGAGAATGGTATCCTCCTTCGAGGCAGTGCCCTATGCCCAGTTCCATTCCAAGCCTTTAAAACAAGACATCTTGTTGGCTTGGAACAGAAGAGGACAAGCCCTGGATTATCCAATGTGCTTATCTTCTCGGGCACGCTTAAACCTAAACTAGTGGTTGCAGGATCAGAACCTGCGAAAGGGAAAATCCTTTCTTCAGGTAACTTGGAGAGTACTGACTACAGATGCCAGTCTCTCAAGCTGGGGAGCAACCCTAGAAGGGCGCACAGCTCAGGGGAAATGGTCAGGGACAGAACAGATCCTGCCCATCAATGTCCTGGAAGTAAGTCTGGCCCTACTGTCAGAGAAGGGTCTTCTCCAGTCACATTCATCCTGTCCCTGGGCGTGTGCGCACTGGATTGGCGCTTTGGCGCATGCATGCGCGGGCCGATGGAGCGGCGCGCGCACGGTGACTCATGCACGCCCACCGTGACACTCTGGCAGGGCTATTTAAATCCGCTCCAGCACCCAGACTGGTTACTCGTTTGTCTTCAGCTCCTGTTGCTTCCTGTTTCCTGTTTATGCTCACCTGATCTCCTGTTGTGACCCGGACTGCTCTTATCATGCTGCCTCTCTCCTGGATTGACCCCCGGCCTGAATAACGGATTTCCTCTGCTTGATACCAGTGTTTGACCCCCGGCCTGATTAACGGACTTCCTCTGCTTGATACCAGTGTTTGACCCCCGACCTGATTAACGGACTTCCTCTGTCTGATACCAGTGTTTGACCCCCGGCCTGTTCTACGGACTTGTCTTGCTTATTGCCTGTGTTTGCCCCTCTGCTTGCTTACAGTTTGTCTGCTCCACCCAGCAACGGGACTTCCACCGGTTCCTGGACTCCTGCATCCCCAAACCCGGCTCTGCAGTTTCCCACAAGGGACCCATACCTGCTGGTGGCCCGTGCTCCTTAGTGCCACCCATTCCCTGTTTCATCTCCAGGGGACGGGGTGCGCGTAGTGGCAAGGGCGAAAGGCTCTCGGCATCTCAGCCTCGGTAAGTACTCACCTGACAGTACAAACCAGCCAGATGTCTGAGGCCGACAGAGCGCGTTCCCCTTTAGAGATCCTGTGCCAGCAGGTCTTAGCCCTCACTGATGCAGTCCAGAAACTACAAGAGAGCTATACCCAAATTGGCAGCGCCTTCAGCAACTATCTAGTCCGCCTCTACCTGCAGCCGGAGCTCCTGCACCTACTAGTGGGGCCTCCGCCCCTCAGCCCACTGCAAGCTCAACGGTAGTTATGGCGCTCCCTGAGCCCAGGGTCCCTACACTTGAGCGCTCCTCAGAGGATCGTAAAAAATACAGAGCCTTCAAGAATGCCTGCTCACTTTGGCCCTCCAGCCCAGGACTTTTTCTTCTGACGCAGTAGAAGTGGGGTTTGTTATCTCCCTTCTAGCTGAGGAGCCACAAGCTTGGGCTCACAGTCTGGAACAAAGGAGCCCTGTCTTGAATTCTATTGATACTTTCTTTGAGAGCATGGCTCAACTTTATGACGATCCACAACGCACTGCTACAGCTGAAGCAACCCTGCACAACCTTTCCCAGGGAAAGAGGCCCATAGAGGATTACACAGTGGAATTCCGCAAGTGGGCAGCCGACACGGGTTGGAATGAGCCTGCTTTGAGGTACCAATACTGTCAAGGTCTGTCTGAGGTCCTTAAGGATAGATTGGCTCCTCTCTAGAGGAACTAATCCAATCAGCCACCAAGCTGGATAGGCGTTTACGTGAGGGACGCGCAAAACGTTTTCAAGGGCCACAACCTAGTTGGACCCCTTCAGGCCAATGCCTATCCATACTCTACCTCCTACTGCTGCTACCTCCTCGGCTCCTGAAGCCGAGCCCATGCAACTCGGACTGGTCCGTGCCCCTCTGACTCCTGAAGAATGGCAACGCCAATCCAATCTGTGCCTGTACTGTGGAGGTTCCGGTCATTTCCTCCGCAGCTGTCCAGTGAGGCCTAGTAAGTCATACCTGCAAGACACTGTGAATTACCGATCCATGGGTATACCCAAGACTTATGTTTCTCTCCTTATTTCTCTACAGCTACCGGAAGAGGAAACCCGTCTGCCAGCAATAATTGATTCCGGAGCTTTAGCTGCTTCCTAGACATCTCGCTGGCTCAAAATCTACATGTCCCTCTTCAGGCTAAGGCTCAAAGTCTCCTGGTACATTTGGCTGATGGGTCTCTTCCCCATTCTGGACTCATCACCCGAGAAACCAAGCCCATCCTTACCTCCACCGACTCAGGCCATCAAGAGTTTCTACGATTTGACCTTATCCATTCACCTATCTTTCCTGTAATCTTAGGCCTGCCCTGGCTCCAGGCGCATGAACCTCAAATTAACTGGAAGACCAAGGAAGTTTCCTTCTCCTCTCAATACTGCTCCCAGCACTGCTTCACCCCAGCTCCTGGTATTTGCTCAGCCATTTCACCCGTGCCTGACAATCTCCAACACGTCCCTTCAGAATATCTTGAGTTTTGGGATGTATTTGACAAACAGAAGGCGGACTGCTTTCCGCCTCACCGGCCCTACGATTGCCCCATTGACCTCCTTCCTGGCTCAGAAATCCCGTTTGGCCGCATTTTTCCACTGTCAGAAACCGAGCTGAAGGTCCTGAAGGATTATATTGATGAAAACTTAGAAAAACGCTTCATCCGTCCTTCCTCTTTGCCAGCCAGAGCTGGTATCTTTTTCGTAGAGAAAAAAGATGGGTCCTTAAGGCCGTGTGTGGATTACAGGCAACTAAATAACATAATGGTAAAGAACCGTTACCCACTACCACTCATTCCCGAATTGTTTCAACGATTTCGGTTGGCCCAGATCTTCTCTAAACTGGATCTTCGGGGTGCTTACAATCTCATCAGGATTCGGCCCGGGGACGAGTGGAAGACCGCCTTTAGGTCCAGGTTTGGCCATTATGAGTACCTGGTGATGCCTTTTGGGTTATGCAACGCCCCGGCCACTTTCCAACATCTAGCCAATGACATCTTCCGAGAATACTTTGACGATTTCTTAGTCGTCTATCTAGACGATATCCTCATCTTCTCTGCCACCATTGAGCTTCACCAAGTCCACGTTAAAAAAGTCCTTACCATACTCAGGAATCATAAATTATACCTCAAGGCTGAGAAATGCGAATTCGAGAAGACTGTGGTGCAGTTTCTGGGATTCATCATCTCCACCAATGGGGTCGCAATGGACCCACAAAAGGTCAAAGCAATTCAAGAATGGCCGGTGTTCTGCTGAGAAAGTTCCGCTCGGCGGATAAGGACCCCCCTCTACTGCGCAGGCGCTGCGCCTGCGCAGTAGGATCTGGCGGAAATAGCCCAAGATGAATAGGGGAAAATCAGCTGTATACAGCGCCTGTAAAAGGGCCGCTCGCCACGCTTCGGGCACGGCCGCGCTTCGCTCGGTTCTTTTTTATTCCCCCTCTAGGTCCACTTGGATGGTGGGGAAGGAACCTGGACCTAGGGCGCAGGCGCCGTGTACAGCTGATTGTAGATTTTGTCCTTTGGCTATTTTCGGCGGCTGATATTAGTTCATACTGCGCAGGCGCTGCGCCTGCGCAGTACAGGGGGGAACTTATCCGCCGAGGGAACTTTCTCGGCAAGACACCGGCTCCATCAGACAAAAAAGGGGTACAACGGTTCATCGGGTTTGCTAACTTCTATAGAAGGTTTATTAGTGGCTTTTCATCCATTGTGGCACCTATCACTCAACTTACCCGTCAACACTACCGTTTCCATTTCTCACAGCAAGCACAGGGAGCCTTTACCAAGCTCAAAACCTTGTTTGTTTCTGCACCAATCTTACGACATCCTGATCCGGCTTTACCATTTGTGTTAGAAGTGGATGCTTCAGAAACTGCTACAGGAGCCATTCTCTCCCAGAGACATGGGCCCAAGGCCATTCTTCACCGTGTAGCTTTTGCATCCCGGAAACTGAGTCCACCAGAACTCAATTACAATGTAGGTGACAGGGAGCTGCTGGCCATCAAGTTCGCCTTAGAAGAGTGGAGGTATCTGTTGGAAGGGGCGTCTCATCCTGTTATGATCTTCACCGATCATAAGAATCCAGAGTATCTCAGGACAGCAAAACGGCTGAGGCCCAGACAAGCCCGCTGGGCCCTCTTCTTCTCTAGATTTAACTTTCATATATCCTACAGACCGGGCTCTAAGAACGTAAAAACAGATGCGCTCTCTCGGATGTTCTCTGAGACTCCTCAGATCACTGTGCCTAGTATCATCCTCTCTCCGCAAAACTTCCTTGGAGTCACCCAGTCTGATCTAATGACTTCCATCAAATCCTTGTCTAGCCGCCTTTCCGCTCCTGAAACACATGCTTTTAAAAAACATGATGAGCTGCTCTGGGCCAAAGAGAACATTTTTGTTCCACAGGAAGTAAGGCCTCTAGCCCTCAAAACCTTCCATGATCACAGATTTGCAGGCCACTTCGGAACAAGGAAGACTATTGAACTGATCTCCCATTCTTTTTGGTGGCCGGGGTGGAGACGGGATTGTAAAGACTATGTCTCCTTGTTTACCGTGCCAAAACAATAAGGGTCTAAACACCAAATCTTTGGGTCTACTCTAACCCTTGCCCATCCCGGAACGACCATGGGCGGAAGGGTCAATGGACTTTATTGTGGACTTACCTGCTTCGGCGGGGTTTACCACCATCTTGGTCGTAGTTGATGGCCTCTCCAAGATGGTGCATTTCCTACCCATGGTGGGCACCCCCTCTGCTTCTGATACAGCTAATATCTTCCTCAAGGAAATAATCAGACTCCATGGTGTGTCCAAGAACATCGTCTCTGACAGGGGTGTTCAATTTACCTCCAAGTTTTGGAAGGAGCTCTGCAAGACACTGGAAATTAAAATGTGCCTCTCCTCTGCGTACCATCCTCAGAGCAATGGCCAGACGGAGAGGACAAATCAAACCTTGGAGCAGTACCTCCGATGTTTTTGTTCTGGTTCACAGGATGATTGGGCGACTCTCCTACCATATGCTGAGTTCGCCTATAACAACTCTGTTCACTCCGCAACAAACCAAACACCCTTCTGGGCAAACTTTGGATTCCATCCTCCCTTCCTCCCTAACATCCTCCCTGAAATGTCTGTTTCTGCCGTACAAGACCGGATAGGCTCTATTCAATCTAACTTCCAAAGGATCCAAGACACTCTACGGAAAGCTCAGGTCAGTTATAAGAAACAGTATGACCGAGGAAGAAAGGAAAATCCAATCTTCAAAGTGGATGAGGAAGTTTGGTTGGCAACCACAAATCTCAGATTACCTCTGCCCTCACGGAAACTGGGGCCAAAATTCATTGGGCCTTTTAAAATCAAGAGGATGGTCAACCCCGTGGCATTTGAGCTGGCACTACCAACGTCTTATAGAATACACCCAGTTTTCCATGCATCCCTGCTTAAGCCTGTGGTGGCCAGCCCTTTCCCTGGGAGAAAGGAGCTTCCTCCTCCACCTGTTGAAGTGGATGGGGAGAAAGAATTTGAAGTGGAGTTTGTTTTAAGTTGCAGGAAGAGGGGCAGACAGCTCCAATATCTAATTCAGTGGAAAGGGTACCCTCCTGAAGACAATTCCAGGGAGCCTGCTAGGAATATCCATGCCCCATGTTTAATCCAAGCTTTTCATCGGGAACATCCTGAATTGATGTCTAGTCTGGGCGTCCCTTGGAGGGGGGCACTGTCAGAGAAGGGTCTTCTCCAGTCACATTCATCCTGTCCCTGGGCGTGTGCATGCCGGATTGGCGCTTTGGCGCACGTGTGCGTGCAGCCCGATGGAGCGGCGTGCGCATGTGCGCGGTGACTCATGCACATCCACTGTGACACTCTGGCGGGGCTATTTAAATCAGCTCCAGCACCCAGACTGGTGGCTGGTTTGTCTTCAGCTCCTGTTGCTTCCTGTTTCCTGTTTCCTGCTTATGCTCACCTGATCTCCTGTTGTGACCCGGACTGCTCTTACCACGCTGCCTCTCTCCTGGATTGACCCTCGGCCTGATTAACGGACTTCCTCTGCTTGATACCAGTGTTTGACCCCTGGCCTGATTAACGGACTTCCTCTGCTTGATACCAGTGTTTGACCCCCGGCCTGATTAACGGACTTCCTCTGCTTGATACCAGTGTTTGACCCCCGGCCTGATTAACGGACTTCCTCTGCTTGATACCAGTGTTTGACCCCCGGCCTAATTAACGGACTTCCTCTGTCTGATACCAGTGTTTGACCCCCGGCCTGTTCTACGGACTTGTCTTGCTTATTGCCTGTGTTTGACCCTCTGCTTGCTTACAGTTTGTCTGCTCCACCCAGCACCAGGACTTTCACCGGTTCCTGGACTCCTGCATCCACAAACCCGGCTCTGCAGTTTCCCACAAGGGACCCATACCTGCTGGTGGCCCGTGCTCCTTAGTGCCACCCATTCCCTGCTTCATCTCCAGGGGACGGGGTGCGCGTAGTGGCAAGGGTGAACCGCTCTCGGCATCTCGGCCTCGGTAAGTACTCACCTGACACCTACGGTCCTGGATGGTGGAGCTTCAGGACTGCCCTATCAGGGTTCAGTCTGACAATGCCACTGCAGTGGCCTATATAAACCACCAAGGCGGTACCAGTAGTCGTTCAGCTCTGGAGGAGGTGAACCACATACTAGCCTGGGCAGAGGGACATGTGCCGATTCTATAGGCAGTTTATATCCCAGGAGTAGAGAACTGGAAGGCAGATTATCTCAGCCACCAGCAGATCTGCCTGGGGGAATGGTTCCTACACCCAGGGGTGTTCCAGGAAATTTACCAGCGTTGGGGATGGCCAGAGGTCGACCTATTGGCATCCAGGTTCAACAACAAGCTACAGCAATTTGTGTCCCGAACAAGGGATCCTCTGGCAATCGGAGCAGATGCTCTGATAGTTCCATGGAGCCTGTACTCCCTGGTTTTTGCTTTCCCTTAATTCCTTCTCCTTCCACATTTGTTGCGCATGATTCGGAATGAGAAGGTTCCAGTCATTCTGGTGGCACCAGCCTGGCCCAGAAGGCCCTGGTTCCTGGAGATTGTGGGACTGACAATAGACGGGCCATGGACGCTTCCACGTTGCCCCGATCTACTGTCTCGAGGTCCTATATTCCACCCCAATTTACAGTCTCTAAATTTGACGACATGGCTATTGAAGCCAGGGTGCTGAAGGACCGTGGCATCTCGGGACCAGTAGTGTCTACCTTAGTGAATGCTAGAAAAGCTGTCACTAGGAAGAATTATCATAAGTTCTGGAAGACTTATATTGCTTGGTGTGAAGCCAGAAAATGACATCCTCGGAAATACGTGATTGGGAGAATTCTCTCTTTTCTACAGTCGGCTGTGGAAATCAGATTGGCTTTGAGTACAATCAGAGGTCAGATTTCGGCCTTGTCAGTATTCTTCCAAAGGCCTTTAGCATCCCATTCGTTAATCTGAACTTTTATGCGGGGGTCGACTCGTTTGCTTCCCCCCCATTAGGTCACCTATGTGTCCTTGGGACTTGAACTTGGAGCTGTCTGTGTTACAGAAACAACCATTTGAACCTGTTAAGGAAATTCCATTAGACTTGCTGTCACACCAGCTAGCCTTCCTGATGGTCATCACCTTGGCTAGAAGGGTGTCGGGGTTGGTGGCCCTTTCGTGCAGGGAACCATACTTGATCCTTCACCACGACAGGGTAGTGTTACGACCTGTTCCATCCTTTTTTGCCAAAAGTGGTGTCGGCATTTCCTTTAAATCAGGACATTATTTTGCCTTCTTTTTTCTCTCAGCCTCGCTCAGTGGAAGAGAGACGACTGCATTCATTGGACGTTGTCCATGCAATCAAGGTTTATTTGTCTAGATCTGCGGAGATCCGAGGATCAGACTCCTTTTTTGTTTTACCAAAGAAGGGGCAGGCAGCTTCCAAGGTTTCCAATGACAATTGGTCCGTCAATTTGTCATTCAGGTCTACGGTCTGACACATAAAGCTCCCCCCTTTAGGGTGAGAGCTCATTCTAGCAGGGGTGTAGGAACCTCCTGGGATTTTCGCCATCAGGTATCTGTGGCTCAGATTTGTAAGGCTGCTACCTGGTCTTCAGTGCATACGTTCAGAAAATTTTATTTTGTTATTCGGATGTTCGAGCAGCCGAGGATTCGGCTTTCGGCTGCAGTGTACTGCGGGCTGCCGTATATGTTCTGATAGCTTATGTTTGGCAGGGTGTCTCCCTCCCCTCAAGGCTATTGCTCTGGGACGTCCCAGCAGGTAATGAATATTAGCCTGACTCTGTGTCCCATGATGTAGGAAAAAGAAAATAGGATTTTTTCCTCATACTTACCTGTAAAATCCTTTTCTTTGAGTACATCACGAGACACAGAGATCCCTCCCCTCTTTTTTTAGAATTCAGTGCTTGCTACAAAACAGAAGTGCCTCCTGTATGGGAGGGGATATATAGAGGATCACTTCCTGTCAAGACCTTTGGTCTACCAGTGTCCATTCACCTGGAGATGAAGTATAACCCAGCAAGTAATAAATATTACCCTGACTCTGTGTCCCATTATGTACTCAAGGAAAAGGATTTTACAGATAAGTATGATGAAAAAAATCCTATTTATAATAGAGCCAATTAATGTCCCATTCTTTACCATTGATACCAGGGCATTTCCTACTCCCACTGACCACAGTCTGGACCCCTCAAAGCAGACTTTGAGGGGGGCAGCAAAGCAAGTTGTGTGACTGAATTCAGTTTAAAGATGTGTCACACATTTTTTTTAAAGCCAAACTCCAGGCAATTTTAGTTTGTTTTTAGATAGGGTGAACAGAGGTAAAATTGTCAGGTTTTTAATTTTTTTTCATCTCATTATTTTTGTTTTAAAAAAGTGTAATTAGGAGGCACTGGATCTTAAATTGATTTATTTTATTTAAAGCTTATTCATACTATCCATATCGCTGGGAAGCAACGTACCCTTCACGTGTTTGTTTTTGACGTGACATTAATTTTGAGAGGCATCTCAAAGTATGTTCAGAACACACCTGTGTTACAGATGGCAAAAAAAAAAAACACTGATGGGGTTTTTTAATTTTCCCATTCAACATGAAAAAAAAAAAAACAGTTTTGACTTTAGGTACACTTTAAGGAATTTTGAAGGAAGGAAGTTGGATGGGGTGAATATTGAAATATAGTGATGATTCATTACACTGAGGACAGGACAAGTATGGAGTAAGGACTGACCTGATGATTGTTGGGAGTCCAGTGATTGATGAGTCGTTGCATGTAAGAAAAGACAGAAATTGTGTACTCCGATATGGAGTTGACTTGTAACGGATAAAATATGTAGAGGCTGAGAGTCTAATAAATGTCGCCCTGCTACCAGATTAGACATTGATTGAAAAGCTGCTTTTACTCGGCTGACAAAGAACAGCCAAAGACAAATGGCACCCCTGAATTTCGAAGAGTTGACCGGCATACAATGTAAGAGGACAAAAGCACATTCTAAGTAAGTTTTGTTAAAGGGTATCTAAACACAAGATCAAAAATAGTTTTGGCCCTACTTCTACTTTAATCCTTGGGAAGTATCTCACTAAAAACTGAAATTCTTATTGCAGGGGGTGCCTAAAATCTGACTTGTATCTTAGCGCAGACTTCTGGGGAAATCAGTGAGCCAATCATACAAGCAGGAAATTATATTTCTGGGGTCGTTACATACACCAACTATGTACAGGATGCCTCCAAGTTGCCATATTACATAGAATTTTACAGTAAATTTCAGTGCTGCAAATTGAAAGGGAAAGGTAATTTTTATAACATTACATTACTACATGGCTTGTATAGCAATTGTATTTACTATATTATTTTATGTGCTATAATTTTTTGTCCATGAAAGTAGAGCTACTCTTTAAGTATGTTGTCTTAAACACTGCAAAAGAAGTTATAAAAGTCACTGATGACAAGTAATACCAGTTTACTGCACCGTGTGAGAGATATGATTATAGTCAATGAGCTGTTTGTTCTTCTAGACTGTTGGAGGAGGGTATGTAGAAGCCTCACATTCCTTAGGCTAGGTACACAAGTAAAGGTTTTTTTTGTGCAACGAAGCAGGCTGAAAGAAAAAAAACAGAGATCGCCGTACTAACACAAGTGATGTTAGTGTGGCAATCTCCCCGTTGTGCCTTTGGGTTCTGCCCCCCCACTAGAACACACTGATCAGCAATCACAGCCATTGGCTGCCAGGGCTGATTGGATGCTGGATTCCAGCATGCCCCTTCGACAAAAGCCGGTCATTAGACTGGCTTGTATCGGAAAGACAGCTTTACGCATTGACCGAATGTCCGACGGTTACTGTTGAACCCACTGATATTTGGTTCTCTACCCTGACTGTGAAGTGGCACATTTGTACGATGTATACAATACAACCTACTACAGCAAAACTGACATTTACACACACACAAAATAGGTGGTAAAAGAGGAGCTCCAGTCATATTTGTGTTTATTAAAAGTTAGCACCTACAAAAACTGTAGCTGCTGACTTTTAATAAACAGACACTCACCTGTCCCAGGATCTAGCGATGTGCTCACCCGAGCCGTTCTTTCCATTGATCTTCAGTGCCCGGCGCTGGCATCTCAACTGTGGACACCTGGCTGTGACAGCTTGTGGCTTTACAGCCGAGTTCCCACTGCGCATGCACGAGCCACGCTGCATGTTGTGAATGGTTCCGCAGTCTTCTGGGACCTGTGATGGGGGGGGGGGAGAACTTCCGCGTGGATCGCCTAGGTGAGATCCGAGTAAAAGTGGGAGCAGGTACCTGTCAAAACCAGGTACCCGCTCCCCCCCCCCCAAAAAAAAGGGCCATTTCCTAAAGTGTAGGGGGGTCCTTAAAGCAGAACTTCCCCTTTTGGGTGAAACTCTGCCTTAAATTGTTGGCAAGGTGATGGCCCCTAGCTGCTCTGTTTTGTTTGTAAACAAAGTGGCAGGAATTCCCTTTATCTTCTTCACTAGATCATTATCCTAGATGTTGAAGGGGTTTGACAAAGGAGGATGGACTCTGAAGAGTGTTGCCTTGCAACCCCAGCTGTGCCCCCACTATCTGCGAGGATCTGAGGAGGATCACAAAAGTACCAGTACCTATAGTAGTAGAAAGGCTCCCACCCACCAGCAGGATAGGTATACAAGTAGGTCACCCTGGCAGATGATGCGGGCTTACCTAAGGTGTGGGGTCTAAGCACTAACCGGAATTCACCAGAGTTCCTGATGGTGGAGATGGATTTTGCTGTACTAGGTCCCCATCCTCAGGATCGCCTCACCAGGAGGTAAGCAAGCCGGGGTCCAGTAGCAGATATAGCAGGTAGGGATCAAGTAGAAGCATAGTCAGTAAACAAGCCAAAGGTCAGTAACAAGGACATGGATGGCAGCAGGACTAACAAGAGCAAGATATTGGCTGGAAAGAGCACAATAATCTGGCAAGCAGGAAGTGCCAAGGCATACCTTAGATAAGGAAATTCATGGGAGGAGCAAAGAGTTTAAGGTTCATCAGAGACAAGGTTCAAAGCAAGACTGTTCAAGGAATTCTCCAGTTTGCTGTGCTGCATCTCAGGTGGCTCAGCAAGAAGAGACGCTGCCAGAAACAGCAGAGGCTGCAGATTCAGATCTGGGTCCTGACAATGCCACGTGGTGTATAAAGCTAATACTGCTACACTTTAGTAATGGATATAGTTTGTTTGGGCATTGAAACCAGGAATTCTACATATGACAAGGAAGGGCTCAGTAACCATTCATTGGTTCCTCTATTATAATATCTCCCAGAATGTCATAGAACAAGATGCTCAATACATTCTCGCTGAGTTCAGTCTTGTTGACAAATTTTTAATATGTGTCCATTTGTTACGACCTGTCTATGCAAAGCAATTTTGATTATGGCTAAATAAATATATCATTATTACCTCTGATAATAAACTAGCTTGCACTCGGCAGCTGAAGAGCGCATTGCTATTCTATTTGATTAGTTTTCGTATCCAGCTCTCATTTTCTGCAGACTGATTAAGCAAGTGTTGACAAAAGATGGGCTTAGCTTCCAATGTGATAAATGACATGAATTGTTTAATATTCACTATAATCATACAACTGCTTGTTCCTCACAGAAAGTAAGCCCACCAAATTAGTTTTATGCATTTTTTTTTTTTTTTGTTTTGGCTGTTCCTGGATTGGAAAATGTCAGCAATTTGATAGGTTGCCATCTCTTTTGGCAGGAGTATAAACAATCAGTGTAAATCATATAGAAGCTATATGATAAGTAATGTTCCTGTATATGGCGTGTTAACAAAGAGGATATTAATGTTAGAAACAAGGTTTGCTAAATAAATTCATCAATTAAGTTCCACAATTTGAGAAGTTGTCAATTTGAGAATTTTCAGTTCAATACTGATTACTGAATTTGCTAACACAGGAAAAAAAATCATTAACGTAGGTGTAAAGCCAACTGCTAAAAAATCATATATGTTGTAATATATGTAAATTTAAATACCCGTGATCTTGCAATTATAGTAAATGTGACCTAATAATTAAAACCCCCTAATATACTTTTTAAAATTTTTATCAAGTGATTTTGATTTAAATTTTGTTTTCCTGACAGACTCCATGGCAGCATACGTATGGGTTAACCCCGCCTCCACTCCTCCCCTATAGGACCCCACTCCCATAAATCTTTGCTCTGAGCCAGAGGCCGCCTTCCTTTTTTGTCCTTCTCCTCAGGACCAGAATGGTTAAAGTCTTACCTTGGATAAACCATCCACGTTCATGACCTTGTTGTTAGGCAAGCTGTGCCCCGGAAGATGTGTGGAGTCACCAGCAGTCCCCAGCTATTAGCGGGGTGTAGAAGGGTGATGAATGCTGTACCATGAAGAGCTTAATCCTGGCCATTGGCAGGAAAAGTGTCAGTACAACCTAAGAGCCTAGCTATTAGCAGGTGGCTATAAACGTCCTGGACCCGTGCAGCGGCATCTTCGGGATCGAGGCATGGTTTTGGGGATGCAGTGTGCGGTTATGTATACTTTTATATTGCATATTCCACGGCAGAAGTTTTTGTGTGTTTATTTTTTTCCCTGGCTGGAACGCATTTGTGTTCCAAGCCGCTGCTTTCTCTTCCTGCCTGGCATCCCTGGGTTACTCCTGCCCAGGGACTAAGTGAATGTGCGCTGTGGGCAGCGGTAGCGTCATTACAGGGGACCCCCACCCCAAAGCATCTTGCCCCCATGTTGATGAGGACAAGGGTCTCTTCCTGACAACCCTTGCCGGTGGTTGTCGGGGTCTGCAGGTGGGCCCCCAGATCCCGGCCCCCCACTCTATGTGAATGAGTATGGGGTACATGGTACACCTACCCATTCACCTAAAAAAAAGTGTCAATAATAAAAAACGCAGTACACAGGTTTTTAAAGTATTTTATTAAAGCAGCTCTGGCATCTCTTCTGGCTGCTCGCTCGTCCCCACCCCCTTTGCTTATCTGCTGGGCTGCGTGCTTGGTTAAGGGTCTGGTATGTATTTTGGGGGGAGCCCATGCTGTTTTTTGGGGGGGGGGGGTTTTGGCGTGGAGTTCCCCTTCAAGATCATCAGAGCACAAGTCGTATGCCAAAGTCGGATCAGTTAGGACCGCGATCCGATTTTGATCCGACTTCAGTGATATGCAATGGGCTGAAGTAGGATCAAAGTCGGACCAAAGTAGTACAGGAGCATTTTTAAAGTTGGACCGACTTGTTGTGTCGGACCAGTTAAGCCAGCTCTCACAGGGAAACATTGATTTTCACACGTCATGCGAAATGAGCTCCCAATGTCGTTTGTCGTACCAGTGTGAACCCGGCCTAAATGCTGTGTGCAATCATCACAGGTATATGCTCTGCATTAACACCCTTATGTGCTGCCTTTGGTGTGATTCTGCTATGATTCGATCACCTGTGCAGATTGTCTGTGCAGTTTCACACTGTGGAGGTATCACTGCCCTCCCCCCTTGTGGCCAGCCCTTGTGTAGCAAGTATAAGAGGGTGTGTTTAACCTATTCCTTTTCTTGCTGACCTGGGCACTCTTTTTGGGTTTTTTAACCCTTTCCTTTCTACCCTATTTGACTTTTTGTGAGTCCATTTAGGTCGATTTGACGATACACGGCACAAGATGATAAAGACCTCATTAGGACACAACATTCGTCTTCCAGGTGTATTTGTCATAGGTCAGCCTTCATAGCAGAAGCTCTGAGTCCTTCTTTTACGCACCGCACCCACCGCTATGTCAGCTGCTCCAAGGAGGGAGCATGCTGGGTATGCGGGACTCAGCTCACACAGAGATTTGCCCTCTGGGACCTATGCCAAGCCCAGGCATTTGTAAAAGGGGGTGGTGATTTCCAGAAAATGGAATCTCTGGTGAGGCAAGTGGTGCAAGAAACTTAAAGAGTGGGGTACAAGCCACACGCAAAGTCCAACAACCATTACGGCGTGTTCTCCCACTGGGATGACCAGGAAGAACTGGAACTGTCTCAACCAAGCCATTTATCTATAAAGACCTCAGACAGTGGGGCAGAGGGAGATGAGTCACTTTGCCCTTGTAACACCTTTGGTCAAGGCAATGATGGGTGCATTTACATGAATAGAACCTGTGAAGAGTCTCCTGCAAAGCAAGAGAAAGTTCTGTAAACACCTCTAGAGGGAGCGTTCTAATTTCCCATTCCTAACTGAACTTTTGGATGAGTGGAGCAAGGTTGCAAGATGGCCAAGCTCTATCCATTCAGAGATAAGGATGTGAAGCATCTACAGGCTGCCTCTCTAGCTGTTGAGGCCTTGATGAGGCAAGCAAGCATGTTGCTTTTCTTTGGAAGATGCAGTGAATAGCCTAAAAAGTTGGCCTGGGCTCTTGTGGATGGAGAATGTGGACGCAGTGTTCAAGAGCATTTTATGAAACTTTGTAGTTTAAGAGCCAGAACCAGTTTCCATGGTTAGGCTCCAATTGACATCATCCGCATAGTGGTGCGGGTTATGCTGTCATCAGTTACGGCAAAGTGAGTGCTATGGCTGGGGCCTGGGCTTGCTGATCCCGCCTCTAACAGGTGTAGTGTAACATCCCTTTAAAGGGGGGGTTTCATTTTTTGGCAAGCTGGATAGCACCGTAACCTGGAGCACAGTTGGCAAGTCGGGGTCCTGCCTCAGGACCGGTGTCTGCTAGGCCAGAAGACGACACAGTCTAGAGAACAAAGTTCAGAGTGCGTGAGGGTCGCACGGTTTTGCAGACCAGGTCGGGATTTTAGGGAGAGCTGGTGAGAAGGCCAGATATCCCCTCAGAAGTATGCTAAAAGCTTGACCTCGGGTATCTACAAAGCTACTGAGTTTGGGCCTCAGACTATTGGAATGTCAAAGTGGTCTTTTCAGGACATGCATGGTGACTGGCTTGTTTCCAATAGACCTAAAGTTGCTTACTTTCATGTGCCAGTTTGGAAGACTTCCGCAAGTTCCTTTGGTTCGCTGTAGGTCAAAACCATCTCTGGCTCTCTTGTCTAACATTTGGGCTTTCAACATCACCCTGTGTGTTTTCAGGGTCTTATTGGTTGTTATAGTCTTTATCAAAACAAGGAGAATACGCTCCAGAGCCCAGAGCTCAGGTCTTTTTAATGCTCCTCAAATTCAGCTGGCGGCTGAATCTGGAAAATAGACACCTGGAGCCCACTCAGTCTTTTGTGTGCCTCAGGGCTCAGTTCAATATAATCAAGAGACCATTGCTTTGACTCTGGTTCCAGATGTTCTGGAATACTCCTGGCCCTGTCTTCTACCCATCTGTGCGTCTTTCAGTGTCTAAAATGGTTGGCAGTATGGTGTCTACAGATCCGATGCGCAAGTGGACGCTGGAGAAGGCGACCCTTCCGGAAGGGGTTTCTCCAGCAGTGGGAGCCAAGAAGCATAATTCAGGTAATCTCCATAACCTCAGTCATGAGAGCGAGTCCCCTGGTGGCTGCAATGGAGAAACTGGCTAATTTTCCATTCCATTGCCCCATTTCCTGGTTCACAATCATGTCCGATGCCAGCAAAACAGGATGGGGGGGCTTGCTGCCTGTCGGGGACAACTCAAGGCAAGCACGGCTGTCAATTTAACAAGATTGTGTTGAACATTCTGAAACTACGGGCAGCTGTCTGCACCCTACAGGCCTTTTCACCATATAACAAAGGGAGCGTCAGTGCTCTTAGGCCAGTCAACACTACGACGGTCTCCTACATTAAAAGACAAGGGGGACTCACAGCCCATTCTCTATTACAAGAAGCAGAGCCAATTATGTCTTGGGCTCAGAACAATCAAGCCTACATCTCAGCGGCTTATGTCCCTGGAGTCCAAAATATTCTAACAGACGTTCTTTCCAGAGTCCAATCGGACAATAAGGAATGGTCTCTACATGTGGAGGTTTTCAGGCGCAGATGCCCTGACGAATCATTGGAAATGCAGTGGGACCTGTGCATTTCTTTCAGTCCTGATCATCCTGGGGTTTCCACGAAGCCTCTGAACAGAGGTTTTGGAGGTAGTGGCAGTGATGCCTTATTAGCCAATTAGGTCTTGCTAGCACAGTTCAACTACCGGAACCCAGTGCCCCTTCTCAGGCCAAAACTTCTGTCACTGGGTACAATTCTACATCCATGCACTTGCACGGTTGCACCTGACAGTCTGGTTCTTCAGACTGGAGGTCCTCAAAAATTTCAGGGGGTATGAATATTTTTTCAAGGCACTGTATGTAGCAGAATACATATTGGCCTAAATTTATGAAGAAATTAGATTTTTTATTTTTATTGGATATGTTTTATAGCAGAAAGTAAAAAATAACGGAAAATTTCCTATCAAATACTTACCGTAATTTTCCTTTCATGATTCAACGACTCCATGGCAGCAACGTGTGGGTTAGCCCCACCTCCATAACTACCCTTTAGGACACCTCTCCCATAAATCTTTGCTCTAGCCTGCTATCCATGTTCTGTAACTAGCCTACTCCAGACATTTGGGAGGGAACTCCTGCTGCCATGGAGTCTATCAGGAAAGGAAAATTAAGGTAAGTATTTGATAGGAAATTTTCTGTTTTCCTGACCGACTTCATGGCAGCAACGTGTGGGAAATAACTTGCCATACACACCCGGGTGGGCAAAATGTTGAGCAAAGAAACCAAAAATGTATTTAACATTGTCAACCGACAACACTTGTAAACCAAAATTAATAGATGACAAGGCAGCTGGTTCAACACAGTAGTGAGAAACAAATGTGTTAATAGAAGACCAGGAGGCTGCTCTACAGATGATATCTGGAGCAACATGTCGAGAAGCTGCCCAAGAGGTTGAGATACTCCGAGTCGAATGAGCTGTCACTGCCTCGGAAGGAGCCAAACCCTTTGCTCTGTAAGCCCTTTGAATGGTCTGTACAATCCAAGCAGAGATGGTTCTAACCGAAGCCGGCATCCCTTTGTTTTTACCATGAAGCAGGATTAAAAAAACTCAGATTGTCTGAAGGGAGCCGTGACCTCCAGGTACTGCTTCAGAGTGTGGCCCACATCAAGAGGATGAACAACCTGATTTTCCGTTGACCTGAAAGAGGAAAGCACAATCTCTTGATTTTTGTGGAAGACTGAGGTCACTTGGGAATCAACACCGCTCTATCAGGGAAGAAAGTTAGAAAAGGCTCCTCCGAACCTAAATTACTAATTTCAGAAACCCTTTTGGCTTAAATCACAACTACCAGGAAAGTGGTCTTGAGTGTGAGATCTTTTGCTGAAAGAAGTTTGTCCAAATCTGATCCGAGATTGGAGAGGAAATCCAAAACAAGAGGGAGATCCCATTTGGGAAACCTTGGCTTCCTCTGAGGCCTAAGCCTGATAGTACCCTTGAAGAACTGCTGGACAAAGGGAATGATTTGCCCATGAAACCCGTGAAGGCCGAGATGGCTGACACTTGCACCTGTATAGAGCTTACTGCCAGAGACAGGTCAAGCCCCATTTGTAGAAAACTCAGGATGTCTTGGACTGCTGGCGAGTTACAAGGATTCGATCTGGAAGACATATGATCAGTGAACCTGGACCATATCCGTTCATGTACTCTATTAGTGCTTTTTCTTCTGGCATTCAGAAGGGTCGGAATGGGTTCTTCCGGGCACCCTAGGGCTTCGAGCCTTCCCCCCTCAAAAACCAAACCCTGAAGTGTAGGTAGGTTGGACAAGGGTGTAGAGTTGTGTCTTGAGATAGTAGATCTGGCCTGAGAGGTAGGGGAACTGGGTCTCAATAACTGAGGAGTGTTAAAAGAGGGAACCAAGGCCTGTTGGGCCAGAAAGGAATCAACGCTATGATCTCCACCTTCTCCGTTCTGAGCCTCCAGAGAAATTGAAGTATTACCGGTACCGGAGGAAAGGCATAGGCTTTTTAAAACCTCCACTAGTTCATGAGAGCATCTATCACATATGCCTGGGGGTCTTGAAACCTTGAATAGTATTTGGTCATCTTGTAATTGCATGGGGAAGCAAACAGGTCTACCTCTGGAGACACTCCCAGGGTCAGGAGCCATTTGAACACCTCTATGTGGAGAGACCACTCATTGTTGTTCATTTGAACATGAGATAGAAAGATAGATGTACATTCTGAATCCCCAGAATGTAGACCACAGAGATGTTGGACAAGTTCTTCTGAGCCCAGCTCATTATTGGCTCCACCTCCTAAAGCAGGAACCAGCTGCAAATTCCACCCTGCTTCCTTACATAGGCCACCGCGGTTGTATTGTCCAACCTGAGCATTACTGATGAATTCATAATTAGATAGCAGAATGACAGGAGTGCCTAAAAGGCATCCCTCAGTTCCAGTATGTTGGAGACAATCCCCGGAGAAGGGGAATTCCATCTGCCCTGAGCCACTTCTGTCAGGCAATGTGCGCCCCAGCCTCGATTGCTGGCATCTGAGGTTATCATCACCCATGTGATGGGAACGATTGAATGGCAATTGCGCAGATTTTTCCCTTGAAGCCACCAAAGGAGAGATACTTTCATGGATGGAGTAAGGTATAGGCGCTGGCTGGGGGGCGTGGCCAGCACGGCATGTGAGCAGACGTCTAGTCACAGAGCTCCCGCAGTGATCCTGATTTGATCCGGTTACCGGCACTCTATTACCCCCGTTTTTGGCTTGATCGAACGGGGAGAACCCCCTGCACATTCCGCGCCCGCTCCGGTCTAACAGGAGGGCATGATGACCCGTGGACAGAGAGGAGAAGGCTCCAGGATGGATCCTCAACATGGCGCCGCTCCGCCGTCCACACAGAAACGTGACAAGCTGAAGGAGGGACAGCACAAGCAGCTGAAAGGCTCTAAGGATGGCTCCGCTGATCACCCTAAGGACATGAGGTACTATGCTCAAAAACTGTCTGAAAAACCAGGCCTAGATGCAGCACAGTCACTAAATGAATGCCCTGACTTTAATGGCACTGAGGAGGAAGAATGTATGGAAACACAGGGAGCAGGGGCCATGTTGATACAGGGAGAGGACAGTGAGGCTATAACTGATGAGCCTGAAGAACATGAGGAGGAGGAAGGGGGCGCACAGCCCACACTGGCAGACATTTTAAAAGCAGTTAACAAATGTACAGCCTCTGTAAACAATCTACAAGTAAGATTTGGTGGCCTCAAGGAGGAGGTTAGTCTCATCAGACAAGATATTCAGAAAATTCGAGAGCGTACCACTGCAGCAGAAAGCAGAATAAGTGAGCTTGAAGATAAACTACCTACACTGATTAGAGACTCCCAATCCACCACACGTCTAGCAAGAGCTACGGATACCCGCGCTGAGGATTTTGAAAATCGCCTCAGGCGCAATAACGTGCGCATAGTCGGCTTACCGGAGAAGGTGGAGGGCCGTGACCCCACGCAATTCATAGAACAATGGATGGCTGAAATATTCGGTAAGGAGGCTTTCACTCACTTGTATGCGGTGGAAAGAGCTCACAGAATACCTGCCAGACCTCTCCCGCCAGGAAACCCCCCCCGCCCAATACTGGCCCGTCTCCTGAATTATAGAGACAGGGAAATTATCCTGAAACTAGCCAGAGAAAAGAGGAATGTCCAGTACAATGGCACGCGGATTTCATTCTACCCAGATTTCTCAGCTGCAGTCCAGAAGAACCGCGCGCGGTTTTCGGAAATTAAAAAACGCCTGCAGAGAGTACAAGCCTCTTATGCAATGCTCTATCCTGCAAAACTCAGGGTTACATTGAGGGGCAGAGCACATTTCTTTGAACACCCGGCGGAGGCTGCGGATTGGCTAGACGCTAATGAAAATGAGCTTCGTCAGGATAGGAGACCAGAAGCGGAGATAGATTGATATCCCTAACAAAGGCCCAGGGATCTATCCTTTTCTTTTCCCCTCGGAGGAGGGTTGTGCCGGAAACATATATTGATTCATTCTCTACAAAAATGCGAGTTCGATGACAAGATGGATTATGGCAATGTACTTCATAGCAAGTACCAGAAAATATGTCATTGTTGTTTGGAGGGACCGGTTGTCCCACACAGTTTTGGTACATCAGTTGACACATCGGTGTCGTGGATTACAAAAAAAAGTTGCCTTTCAATACGACAAGTGCATATTGATGGATAATCCATGTCAGAAGAGGCACTTCTGTTCGATTCATGCACCGTTGTGCGTTTTACGATACTTCTACACACAAGTTTGTTCCAGAGCGATCGAGGTATTATGGTCCTTGGATAGAGCCGTAACTTTCTTCTTCTTGCATTGGCAGTTTCGTCACTTCTTGGCCCCCGCTGGGTACTGCGTGGTGGTCCCCCCCCCCCCCATGGGTGGGAATCAGGGGGACTCTATATTGTTTTACCCTGTTATTTTTCAACTAGACACCCAAAAATGACGACAGTAACTGTCCTTTCTTGGAATATTCGAGGTCTGCAGGACCCCCTAAAGCGGACGATGGTATCATCCTTATTGAGGAAACGTCTCCCGGCTATATGTGCTTTACAAGAGACCCACCTTACTGCTGATTCTCTGTCATGCATTAATTTTAGATGGGTGGGTAAGGCATATCACTCCACTCACACCTCATATTCTCGGGGTGTGAGTGTACTGGTACCTGGCTCCATAGATTTTGTGGAGTTAGATTCTGAGTTGGATGATGAGGGGAGATATGTATTTTTATGTTGTACATTGTTTTCCTTTAAATGTATACTGGCATTTGTATATGTACCCCCGCCGTACAATAATCTGGTGTTGAGGTCCCTGGTGACGTTCCAAATGAAGTATCCGGAGACGCCAATGTATGTCTTCGGGGACTTCAACAACTATACGGATAAGCACCCGCCTGTGATGGGGGGGAGGGGGGTACACCGCACGGCTCTAAGGAAATTTATTGAGGAGGTGGGATGGAGGGACCCATGGAGAGCCAAAAACCCGGGGGTAAAACAGTTCTCCTGTTTCTCAAAAAGTTACGCATCACTATCAAGGATAGATTTATGCCTATGCTCTAGTGCAGCTGAACGACACATCTCTGAGGTGACTTATGCTCTTAGGAGTGTGTCGGATCACTCCCCATTGATAGCAACTTTAGAGGTACGCCCCCCTTCCACGATGGCAAAAGCCCCATGGAAAATGAACGCTTTTTGGCTGAGTCTCTTCCCTTCCCATGAGCAAATAGAATCTCATATAATAGATTTTTGGCGCCTACATGAGGCTGACGAACAATGGCCTGTGAATTGGGAAGCCTTTAAGGCTGTCCTGAGAGGCCTTTTTATAACTGAAATTCAAGCTGTTAAGAGAAAGACACATGCTCAGAGGGAGGGAATTGAAAACATGGCAAAAGAACTGGAGAACAAATTTATCACAGATCCAACCCAAAGTAACAAAGAGGCGTGGCTCTCTGCGCAAGATGCGTTGTATAAAATCACGACATCTACAGCAGAGAGGAAGAGATTTTTTCATAAAGCAGCATATTACGAGGAGGGAGAGCACACTGGACGCCTGTTAGCAACCATTGCCCATGCCCATCAAACTTCCCCCTCAATTGGGGCCTTACGTACACACCTTGGAGGGCTAACCAATGCCCCGGACCAAATCTTAGCAGAATTGGTGGAATTTTATTCCTCCCTCTATGAGTCTAAACAAACATATACCCTAGACTCCTTAACCGAATATCTGGACAATATTCAGCTCCCCAGTTTACAAGTGGCAGCTAGGGGGGAACTTGACGCCCCTTTGACTGTTGAGGAACTGCAGTTGGCGACCAGTTTGTTCCCCAATTCCAAGGCCCCGGGTGACGATGGACTCCCCATCGAGGTATACAAACAATATGGCGAGCATATACTTCCACGTCTATTGAAGGTATTTAATGCAGCGAAACAGAGTGGCAGCCTTCCTCAATCAATGACTAGAGCAAATATAGTTTTGATACTAAAACCCAATAAAGACCCTCTCGACCCGGGGTCATACCGCCCTATATCTCTTTTACAAACTGATGTAAAGATATTAGCCAAAGCATTAGCAATCCGCATGAATAAAGTCATATCCAGTATAATCCACTCGGATCAGTCCGGATTTATGCCCCAAAAGTCGACCGCGATAAACCTCCGCAGACTTTTCCTCAATATCCAATCCCAGGCAGACAATAGGGGAGATAGAGCGTTGCTGTCACTGGACGCCCACAAGGCGTTTGATAGCGTCGAGTGGGACTATCTATGGGCAGTGATGCGAAAATTTGGAATTGGGGAGGACTTTATCAAGTGGGTGCAGTTACTCTATTCGTCTCCTATAGCGGCCATTAGAGAGGGGGGAAGGATTTCATCACCCTTTAAACTATACAGGGGTACGAGGCAGGGGTGCCCCCTGTCTCCGCTCCTGTTTGCTATGGCTATTGAGCCCCTAGCGGCTACGGTACGCGCTAACCCCTCGATACAGGGTTTTAGATACGGAGACATTCAGGAGAAGGTAATTATGTATGCAGATGACACCATGCTGCTACTGGGTGATACATCTAACTCACTGACAGAGGCAATGAGAGTAATTAGACAGTTCGGGAAATACTCAGGCTTAGTTATTAACTGGACCAAGTCCTCTCTGCTGCTTCTGGACCGTGACCCGCCCACGACCCAACAAAATATGCAGGACATACCAGTCTCGACATCCTTCAAATATCTGGGTATACAGATTACATCCCATATATTGGACTATGTAAATCTTAATCTAACCCCATTGATCAATAGATGTCGTGATCGGGTCAAAGTGTGGAGTAAATTAAAGCTGTCCCAAGTAGGCAGAATAAACTTAATAAAGATGATTCTTATGCCACAACTACTATATGTGCTCCATAATTCTCCAATGGTTATTAATCTGAAAAAGTTTAGAATCATCAACTCCCTTTTCCGTTCATTTATATGGCTTTCAAAGCCTCCTAGAATTAAACTAGAGCAGCTACAACGTCCTAAAGACAATGGAGGTTTAGCATTGCCTAACCCCTGGGTGTATTATTTGGCCTCCCAGCTACAGCACATTGCTAGAGCCATAGGTCCCGGGGAGGACCTGGAGATGAACCTGAGAGACCCTTATTTCACATCATTTGCATGCGTATTCGTAGCTACTAATAAGCATCCAAATAATGTGAAACGCGTTAGCCGTTTACCACCCTGTACTTCTCTGCATTTGCTTGCATTGTTGGATTTTACTTTAATAAAGATGTCCTTATCCCGGAGTGCGGCTATCCAGGATTTCTTCTTGTCTCATTGCAACCCAGCAAAGCCAGCACCTGGAACCAGTTCTCACTAGGACGGTGTCATTCCAGAACAAGAGTGTTTGTGAGCTGCATCTCTCTCTTTTCCTGGGAGAAGAAGGTCGTCGAGATAGTGGTGGAGACGAACCCCTTTGACACGAAGAAGAGCAACAACAGATAGTAAACTTTTGAAAAGACATGAGGTGACGTTAATAGACATGTGAATTGAAGGTGCTGTTTGCCTACCGCAAAGAGGAGGAATTGCTGGAAGTCCGCTGCCACTGGGACATGAAAGTAGGCTTCTTTTAGATCGACTGATACCAACCAATCTCCCGGATACACTGACTGTTGGATTATAAGTAAAGTACCATTTTGAACTTTTCTTTTAGGATAAAGAAATTGAGATGGGTCAAGTCTATGACTGGTCTCCATTTTCCATTTTTTTTCTGAATCATGAACAGAGGAGAATACATGCCGCTGCCTTGCTCGCCTTCTGGAACAGGGATGGCTGATCCAATAAACAGCTTACGTAAGTTAACAGGACCTGCTTTTTCTCCTCTGAATCTGGAAGAGTCGTAGGAATGAATCTGAGTCTTGGGGTATTGTTGAAGACCCAGGTGTGACCGGAAGAGACTGTTTTGACGGCCCAGAAATCCTGGATTGAGGCCGCCCAGACATGCCAGGAGTGAAGAAGATGAGCCCCCACCTGGCATGCCTGAGCGGGCCCAATCTCAAAAGGACTTAGTGGAATCCTGGTTGCCAGAGGAACCACCTTTTGTGGGTTTTTTGAAGGAGGACTGGCTGGATTTCCAAGACCTTGAAAACTCCCAACCAGGCCTGTAACTGCGTGCCCTGATTTACCACCCATGGCCCGGGTTATGGCACTATAAAGCTTATTGCCGAAAAGAGAATTTTCCTCAACTAAAATTCGGCACCAAGCTTGTTTGGAAGCCGGATCCGCCAACCATGGACAGAGCCATAAAGCACGACGTGCTGAAACAGCCGCCAACATAACCTGGGACATCAGGCGAATAACATCAATAGAAGCCTCCCCAAGAAAGGCGGACACCACCCTGATCTCCTGAACTTTTCGCCACTTGACTGGAGATACCTCTTAGGATCTCATCAACACTTTTAGACCAGGTTTCCATGGCTTTGGATACTACGGCTACAGCGAGTACTGGTTTGCAAGCCATTCCTGTTGTCAGGTAAATCCGTTTCACATCAGAGTCGATCTGTCTCTCCAAGGGATCTTTAAAAGAAACCGTATCTTCCAAGGGAAGAGTTGCATATCTCACTAATATCATAAGTGCTGCGTCCACCAACGGAGTTGATTCAAGGTGTTTAACATCCTCTTCCTTAAAAGGATACAACTTTAGAACTTTTGATTGCATGGAACTTTTTTTATCCATCTTGCTCCACTCGTCAAAGATGATACCACCCAGTTCAGAGAGAAAGGGAAAATATTAGCGTTCCTTATTGAGCTGTTTGAAAAATTTTCTCTGGAGAAGTAACAGGGTCTTCCCGACTCAGAGCTTGGACGGAGCCATAAAGCACGACGTGCTGAAACAGCCGCCAACATAACCCGGGACATCAGGTGAATAACATCAATTGAAGCCTCCCCAAGAAAGGCGGACACCACCATGATCTCCTGAACTTTTCGCCACTTGACTGGAGATACCTCTTAGGGTCTCATCAACACTGTCAGACCAGGTTTCCATGGCTTTGGATACTACGGCTACAGCGAGTACTGGTTTGCAAGCCATTCCTGTTGTCAGGTAAATCCGTTTCACATCAGAGTCGATCTGTCTCTCCAAGGGATCTTTAACTACTTCCATACAGGGCATTTTCACCCCCTTCCTGCCCAAGCCAATTTTCAGCTTTCAGCGCTGTCGCACTTTGAATAACAATTGCGCAGTCATACTACACTGTACCCAAATAAAATTTTTTCATTTTTTCCCCACTAATAGAGCTTTCTTTTGGTGGTATTTGATCACCCCTGCGTTTTATTATTTCTGGTGCTATAAACAAAACAAGAGTGACAAGTTTGAAAAAAACACAATATTTTTTACTTTTTGCTATAATAAGTATCCAATTATTTTTTTTTTTTATAACAAATTTTTTCCTCAGTTTAGGCCGATACATATTCTTCTACATATTTTTGGTAAAAAATATCGCAATAAGCGTATATTTATTGGTTTGTGCAAAAGTTATAGCGTCTACAAAATAAGGGGATAGATTTATAGCATTTTTATTATTATTTTTTTTTTTTACTAGTAATGGCGGCGATCTGCGATTTTTATCGTGACTGCGATATTGCAGCTGACACATCTGACAATTTTGACACATTTTTGGGACCATTCACATTTATACAGCGGTCCGTGCTATAAAAATGCATTGATTACTGTATAAATGTGACTGGCAATGAAGGGGTTAACCAGGAAGGGGGCGCTGTAGGGGTTAATGTGTTGCTAGGGAGTGATTCTAACTGTGGGGGGAGGGGATTCACAAGGGGAGGAGACTGATTGGTGTACCTCTGTACAAGGAACACACCATCGGTCTCCTCCCATCTGACAGGACGTGGATCTGTGTGTTTACACACACAGATCCATGGTCCTGCTCGGTTACAGGGCAATCGCGGGTGCCCGGCGGACATCGCGGCCGCCGGGCACCTGCCCGGGGGCCGAGCGATGCGGCGGGCGCGAGCGTGGCGCGAGCGTGCCGCTGGCAGCGCGCGCCCCCTGGGCTGCCTGGAAGGCTGCGCCGTCATATGACGGCGGCCCAGAGCAACAGCTGCACCATCCCGCCGTCATATGACGGCGGGCGGGCAGCAAGTGGTTAAAAGAAACCGTATCGTCCAAGGGAAGAGTTACATATCTCACTAATCTCATAAGTGCTGCGTCTACCAACGGAGTTGATTCAAGGTGTTTAACATCCTCTTCCTTAAAAGGATACAACTTTAGAACTTTTGATTGCATGGAACTTTTTTTATCCATCTTGCTCCACTCGTCAGAGATGATACCACCCAGTTCAGAGAGAAAGGGAAAATATTAGCGCTCCTTATTGAGCTGTTTGAAAAATTTTCTTTGGAGAAGCAACAGGGTCTTCCCGACTCAGAGCTTCTCTCACAGCTTTCACCAAAGATGGAACCAAAGCATATTCAAAGCCCAAACTTGGATCTTCTAGATCTGATTCGCTGTCTGAGAGAGGAGCAGAAGGATGACTTGGCTGGGAGGAATCCCATGTTTCTTGAGCCAGACCTTCTCCTAATGTAGGGTGTAATGGCTCTGGTGGGGAATCGCGAGGTTGATGAGCCTCCCTCTCCTGTAGAGATTCTCTCATAACCCGCCTTACCATAGATTCAAGGCGCTGGTCTACCCCATCCCTCTCATCTCCAGCTTTAGAAAAGCAGTGATCACAGAGAGATTTGTCAGCCGGAACAGGAGCCCTACACCCCCAACATGATTTTTCTGACCTCTTGCTAGAGCGAGATGGGGAGGGTGGAAGATCTCTATTGTGCTCTTTGGATCTGGAAGGAGATCTATGATGGCTGGACCTGGAGGAAGATTGCCGGTGGTGCGACTTTGAAGACCCACTCCCTTTACGGGAACCACTATGTGGATCAGACCTAGAAGGGCTGTGAGAAAGAAAGCAGAAAAGAAAAGACAGGAATCAGCTGGTGCCCTAATACCCTACTCTCTCTCCCCCTTGAACAGGCAGAAAGGTATAAACTACAAACATACCTGTTACAAGAGGGCTGGCCACCAGGAGGCAGTGAGGGATCCATGGTATCAGCAGGAAAACTGCAGGGATAAATAGGAGTCAGCTGCCAGGCAGAGAACCTACCCTCCCCCCATAGAACCAGTGCTTACCTGGAATGCCACACCAGAAGCCCAGGGAAGTCTCCGCAGACCCACAATCATTCCCAGGGCTCTGTAGGCTCTCACCAGGATTTAAAGGTGGCACTGAGTGATGTCACCACCACGTCCGACACGAGACGCTTGTGCGCATGCGCGAACCAAGCCTCGGTTTCGTTTCAGGTCTGCGCATGTGCAGAGTGCACGCCGATACCCAGAAGAGAGAGGGCGGCTGCTGGAACGTAGGAGGAGCCAGCACCATGCACAGGAAACACCAACAGAGGAAAAGATAAGGAAAGCAAGGTACATACAACATACAAACACTGCTGCCATGCATATGGATACAATCTTACCACTCCACCTACGATCACCTGGGCCGAGGGAGCAGATACACACACCGGACTTTATAGCTGATAATGGCCGCCTGATAACGATAGGCAAACAAGCCGTGCGCGCTCTGATGATCAGGTATTCAAATCTTCAGCGCTACTCTGCATATCCACTCCATACCCTGCTTAACAGTCAGGGCCTATCAGAGGAAATTAAACTGGCGCTTGGCCGATCCTGATCACAGGGGAGTCATCTTCAGGTAGAGAACCAACAACATGGTCCTACGGAGGAGGACAAAAAAAGGAACATGGATAGCAGCCTAAAGCAAAGATTTATGGGAGAGGTATCCTATAGGGTAGTTATGGAGGCGGGGCTAACCCACACGTTGCTGCCATGGAGTCTGTCAGGAAACATTTTTTTTCACAATTGTCGGTCTTTTTTTGTTTATAGTGCAAAAGTCCGCAGAGGTGATCAAATACCACCAAAAGAAAGCTCTTTTTGTGGGGAAAAAAAGGACATACATTTTATTTGGGTACAGTGTTGCATAACGGCGCAATTGTCAGTTAAAGTAACGCAGTGCTGTATTATAGAGAATGGCCTGGTCATGAAGGGGAGTAAATCTTCCAGAGCTAAAGTGGTTAATGAAAATGGAGTTTTAATTGAAAGTGGTTCTAAAGTCAAAATGATTTTTACCTTAATGCATTCCCTGCATTAAGGTAAAAAACACCTGTGACAGACCCAACCGGGAGAGGGGCTTTTGGAGAGGACTAGGGACTAGCCTTCTACCCACTGATTATAGCCCATGGTGGAGACTGCGGATTTCATCTGCTTCTCCCAGATTATGGAAAAGAGTGCAGTTTAGTCTCTGATCCCATGGACAGAGTAGATCACTCTCTAATGATGGACAACTACGTAATGAACCCTGAGAGGGAGGCTTGGACTATATCTCTGAATAAAGTAAATAAGGCTTCCCTTCTGGAGTGGATAGAAAGGTGTATAATTAATCTTGTACAGGTCAATGGTCAGAGGAGATATGGTTCACTCCTGCAGACTGGGTTGGAGAAGCTTCTCCACTTAGGACAGAAATATTTATCAACAATATCCCTCAAGAAATCCATGAAGATAAATTAAATCCCATTTATTCAGACTGCTGGAACATTGTATGAGTTTGGTCTTATGATGACTTTTCTATTGGACAGATAACACCACTGAAATACAGCATGTGTAATGAATTGTGTATGCTGGACTGTCTGGGGTGGGCTCCCTGACTAATCAAAGCTTGGGTGCCTGGATGTTAATTACCTTACTGTTAATTAGATCACTGTTAAATTAGGTTACTGTTAGCTTCTAGCTGTATATTATATGTATTGTTAGATGTACTGATGATATTACTGTTTAAAGTTTGCATTGTTTAGGATAATGTGATCAAACACTTTTGTGTGGTATGAATTCTGGGTGAGTTTTCAATAAGGAGTTCCAGTTTGCACCTCAGCTAGTCTCGTCTAGTTCTTGGGTGCAATTTTTGATTTAATACCTTTTTCTGGTTCCAGAGTAGAGGAAGCTGTATCTAGGCAGAGGCACCCAGGCGGGGTGCCAGGTGTTCTGTCACAACGCCCCACTAACTGTTCTATAATCCCCCCTCTCTAAACCCTTATCTGGCTCCTCTCACCGTTCTAGCACTCTCCTGGCTGTAGCACCGCACCACCCACTTCCTGGTCTTAGAGGAGACAATGAGAGCATAGGCTTCTGCTGCTCCTGTAAGGAGGGAGCAGGGGCGTGGTAAACTGCTACAGTGTGTGTGTATAGACACACACAGCCTAACTTGGGAGCACATGCGCAAGAGTGCCTCCATAGCACCCTGCATATTAAGGAGGCACCTGGAGCAGGGAGAGGAGGACAGGGCTAGCAGGGGACTTCAGAAGATGACTTAATGGACTGCTTTGTGCAATACTTCTTTTTTATTTTAATAAACAAAAAAAAATAGCTTCAATAACACTTTAAGGTAAGCATTATAACAATAATTCAGAAAATGTGTTCACTGAAAATACACTACAATTTTCCATTAAACATTAGACAGTAAAGATTGCTGTATGTATAGGTTTTTACAGAACGCCGACGACCTTGATCTCAATCTTCTTTTTAACAAGCACAGGCAGGTGACGTTACCGCCCGACAAAGGCAGCGAACCCAAACTAATTAAAGCCTGCCTAAGGTCACCTGGGTTGTCTTTGTATTTTCCGAAAAGGCTTTTATCAGAGGCTCAGAATGAAGTGAGGAGGAGTAATTTGAGCAGTACCGTTTCCTGGTGTTTCCGCCGTGATGGGAGTAGGCTGCAAACATACGCTGTAGTATCTTAACAAGAAAGGTGTTTGGGGTTTGTAGGCTTTTATTATTAAATACTGCATGCAATATAAACTCGGACATTGCCATATTCAATGCCTCTCACAAATGTTGGATTGTCAAACCACTTATTTTGCTGAATTTGACACAGAGATGACAGACACACACATCTGAAGAGTGAGCATCGCTGTACTGTAACTTAAGCATTTTGTTATGTTACAGCCTTATTTTCCTCAAAATTCTACAAACAATACCCTATAATGACGATGTGAAAGAGGCTTGTTTAAAATCTTTGCAAATTTTTTAAACATAAAAAAACTCAAAAAATGTTCATAAGTATTCACAGCCTTTGCTCAATACTTTGTTGCGGCACCTTTGGCACCATTTATAGCCTCAAGTCTCTGAGTATAATGCTACAAGCTTGACACACCTATTTTTGGGCAGTTTCTCCCATTCTTCTTTGCAGGACCTCTCAAGCTTCATCAAGTTGGATGGGGAGCGTCGGTGCACAGCTATTTTCAGATCTCTCCAGAGAGGTTCAATCGGGTTCAAGTCTGGGCTCTGGCTGGGCCACTCAAGGACATTCTCAAAGTTGTCCCATAGGCACTCCTTTGTTATCTTGGCTGTGTGCTTAGGGTCGTTGTCCTGTTGGAAGGAGGTCTGAGGCCCAGAGTGCTCTGGAGCAGGTTTTCATCAAAGATGTCTCTGCATTCATCTTTCCCGCAATCCTAACTAGTCTTCCAGTTCCTGCCACTGAAAACATCCCCACAGCATGATGCTGCCACCGCCATGCTTCACTGTAGGGATGGTATTGGCCAGGTGATGAGCGGTGCCTGGTTTCCTCCAGACATGACTCTTGCCTTTCAGGCCAAAGAGTTTAATCTTTTATTTCATCAGACCAGAGAATTTTGTTTCTCATGGTCTGAGAGACCTTCAGGTGTCTTTTGGCAAACTCCAGGCGGGCTGTCATGTGCCTTTTACTAAGGAGTGGCTTCCATCTGGCAACTCTACCATACAGGCCTGATTGGTGGAGTGCTGCAAACATGGTTGTTTTTCTGGAAAGTTCTCCTCTCTCCAGGTGTGCGCCTTTCCAAACCATGTCCAATCAACTGAATTGACCACAGGCAGACTCCAATCAAGTTGTAGAAATATCTCAAGGATGATCAATGGAAACAGGATGTACCTGAGCTCAATTTTGAGTGTCCCGGCAAAGGCTGTAAATACTTATGTACATGTGATTTTTTTTATTTTTAATACATTTGCAAAGATTTCAAACAAAATTCTTTCACATTGTCATTATGGGGTATTGTTTGTAGACTTTTGAGGAAACTAAGGAATTTAATCCATTTTGGAATAAGGATGTAACATAACAAAATGTGGAAAAAGTGAAGCGCTGTGAATACTTTCTGGATGCACTGTATATAAAAACACATCAATTAATGCTACTATATACTAAATAAAGTGTTAATCACCCAGGCTTGAATAAAGCCAAAATCGTCCACATAGCTGCTGTGTGAAACACAGCTGAGTGTCTGTCCTCTCACTCCTATGTACATGTATAAAGGTGGCCATACACTATAAAATATGATCGTACAATCTCTGCCCGGGCCCATCTGGAGAGATGCTGGGGATACCGTGCAAACATAGCAGCTGTGGCATCTTACACTGACAAGCCAGGCAAATGCGCTCATGGAGAGATGCCGGGGATTCTTTCGAAACCTAGCTGATGGGTGCAGGGTGTGTGTGCAAATGAGGTCAGCTAGTTAACTGCTTCCTGTGTCTTAGTAGCTTCTCTGTCCCGAATCTACATACCAGGAAGTCATAAAGTTTTCTATGAATGTAATAGACAGTAGGGGCCAAGGTAAGGCCTTATTCTAAGAATCAAAGAAAGCTTTTATTTTTCTGCAACGGAGGTGCATTAATGCTATATTGGTACTTAGGGGAGCTGGAGTTTAGAAAAAAAAAGTGAACTTAGTCTTTAAAGGAGCGCTGTGTATTATAAGCATACATATGTACTAAATAACACTTAAAGTGACACCAATCGCTATCCATAGGGCTAGTTTACATACACTAGAGCTGCTCTAAAGTGCAATCTGCATTTGGATCACACTTCAGAAAGCATTTGAGGAGATGCTGTATTCATACCTCCCAACTTTTGAGATGGGAACAGGGCCGATCCTGGGGTCACAGACGCCTGGGTGCAGAAATATTTCTGGTACCCCCACGTGGGCGTGGTCATCTTACCAAATCCTCCCCTTTACAAATGTTTCATTGGCAACAATTTAAACACAGAAATGCTCCCCTACTCTTTGTTACCCTGGGATCCTCCCATGATCTTTTAACAATAAAGAAACTGCAGGAAGAGCGTACACTAATGAGACCTGGAGGGGAGTCTCTCTGATGCACACAGAGAGGGCTTCTGTTAGAGAGTTTGTTAGAAAGACCCCCCCAGACATAGTACAGGAGATGGTCAGAGACTGCAGACATGATACAAGAGACGGTCAGAGACTGCAGACATGATACAAGAGACGGTCAGAGACTGCAGACAAATTACAGGAGATGGTCAGAGACTGCAGACATGATACAAGAGATGGTCAGAGACTGCAGATATAATACAGGTGATGGTCAGAGCCTGCAGACATATTACAGGAGACGGTCAGAGAATGCAGATATGATACAGGAGATGGTCAGAGACTGCAGACATATTACAGGAGACGGTCAGGGAATGCAGACATACTACAGTGGACAGTTAGAGACTGCAGATTACATACAAGAGATGGTCAGAGACTGCAGATTAAATACAAGAGATGATCAGAGACTGCAGATTAAATACAAGAGATGGTCAGAGACTGCAGATATAATACAGGCGATGGTCAGAGACTGCAGATATAGTACAGGAGATGGTCAGAGACTGCAGATATAGTACAGGAGATGGTCAGAGATTACAGACATAGTATAAATTATCAGAGACTGCAGACATAGTACAGGAGATGGTCAGAGACTGCAGACATGGTACGGGAGATGGTCAGAGGCTGCAGACATGATACAAGAGATGGTCAGAGACTGCAGACATGATACAAGAGATGGTCAGAGACTGCAGACATGATACAAGAGATGGTCAGAGACTGCAGACATGATACAAGAGACGGTCAGAGACTGCAGACAAATTACAGGAGATGATCAGAGACTGCAGACATGATACAAGAGATGGTCAGAGACTGCAGACATGATACAAGAGATGGTCAGAGACTGCAGACATGATACAAGAGACGGTCAGAGACTGCAGACATAGTACAGGAGACGGTCAGAGACTGCAGACATGATACAAGAGGCGGTCAGAGACTGCAGTCATATTACAGGAGATGGTCAGCGACTGCAGACATATTACAGGGGATGGTCAGTTACTGCAGAAATACTAGACGAGATGGTCAGAGACTGCAGTTCCTATGTATGTTAGTAGATAATTGTCGATCGGCCCTCTCATCTGACCCAGTAATACAGCAACAGCGGTTGCTCTGATCAGGAGTCAGCTCACTCTGAATTGTCCATGATGACTCCCATGGGCAGTGCCCAGATCTGTATTTTGGCAATGACTCTGTACCTTTCTCCACCAGGGATGGCGCTAGGCTGTGTGGCTTTCCCTCTGGTGGCGCAGGTCAGCGGGGTTCTCTCTCTGATAGTGTTCTCTCAGCACTGTCCTCTCCCTCTGGAGTCCTGGATGTACTTCCCTGAAAGCTTTCCCGGGCTCCTGGCTCTCTCTCTCTTTTCCGTGTTACAGTGGGGCCTCCAGTCCTCGGAAATACATGTCCAAAAATCCTCTTCTCTGTTCCTTTTTTTATTCTGTTCACAGCTACACTGATTTATCATTCAAGAATTGATCTCTGGAATTACACTTCACTGAGATGACATCTGATTGGCTGCCGCTCATTCTTGCATTTTAAACTGTGAAGGTAAACATAACTGAAAAAGTAGTCATGGAAAGATAATGAGGGAATAAAAAGAAAATGTAATCTGCTGCACAGAAATTAAAACTAAACAATGAAAGCGGCGAAAACCAAGGTATAGAATACACCATACAATTCACCAATATGTGATGAAGCGCAGCGCTAAGTACCAGAATTAAAGTGAAAAAACAAAACAAAAAACCTCTGAAAAGTGAAATGACACTCTGAAGACTGAGCTCAATAGTAAACAGCATGAATCATAGGAGTTGATTTAATAAAGGGAAATAGACTGCGCACTTTGTAAAGTGCAATTGCTCCAGAGATTAGTAAATGAGGTAAAGCTACACTTTGTAAAGATTACCCAATCATGTGCAAGATTTAAAAAAAAATGCATTTTTGCTTGCACATGATTGGATGATGGAAGTCAGCAGAGCTTCTGCTCATTTATTAAGCTCTGGAGCAACTGTACTTTACAAAGTGCACAGTCTATTTGCCTTTAGTAAATCAACCCCAATATCTCAAGCCTGGCAGTCAGTTGGCATAAAAAATTACATAGCGCCTATGCCCAGTAGGTAAAGTAATAGTTTCTTATTGTTGATATCAAGAGAAGGAATAATACCTCCTGGTGGGTGTCAGTGGGAGGAATAGTGCCCAATCGTTTATATCAGTGGGTGAAATAGTGCCCTATTGTTGGTGTCAGTAGAGGGAATAGTGCCTCATCGTCAGTGTCAGTGGAAGTAATGGTGCCTCATTAATAGACAAACAAAGGGACACATTCAGCCGTAGTTTGGAGATAAGGGTTAGCTCAATAATCATTGTGAATACAAATACAATATTCAATGGAAGTATGAAAAACACAAAACCTCTGAAGTAAAAAAACATTTATTTTTTTTAAAGCAAAATATCAACATTTTTTTTTATTTTGCTTTTAAAGGTAAAGGAGAGTTTTGGGGTCTTTTTTGACTCCAGATCTCTCTATAAAGAGGACCTGTCATTGTTATCTCTATTACAAGAGATGTTTATATCCCTTGTAATAGGAATAAAAGTGATAAAAAAAATATAAGGGACAGTGGAAAATTAAAAAATATAATAAATAAGAATAAAAAAACCTTTCAAGCGCCCCCACCCCTCCGTGCTCGTGTGCTGAAGTGAATGCGTACTTAAATCCCACACACATATGTTAGAGTAAGAGCAATCATTTTAGCACTAGACCTCCTCTGTAACTCTAAACAGGTAACCTGTAAAAAAAAATGAAAGCGCCTATGGAGATTTTTAAATGCCGAAGTTTGTCTCCATTCCACTAGCGTGTGCAATTTCAAAGTGTGATATGTTAGGTATCTATTTACTTGGCATAACATTATCTTTCATACCTTACAAATAAATTGGGGTATATATTACTTTTTTGGGGTTGTTTTGTTCATTAAACTGTATTTTTTCCACAAAAATTGCATTTAAAAAACTGCTGCACAAATACCGTTTGACATAAATAATCGTAACGATCTCCATTTTATTCCCGAGGGTCTCTTCTAAAAAAAATATATATATAAGATTTGAGGGTTACATGTAAATTTCTAGGAAAAAATACTGATTTAAACGTGTAAACAAAAACTTCCAGAAAAGGCATTCTACCAATTTCACCCATAAATAATAATCATACATTTACCTTGAATAGATGCAGCTTTATAATCATAAATTAACTGAAATTTATCCACAAATGTGATTTTCAAAGTTGTTACTAATTAGAACGGGGATTCTGGCATTTCTTTAATGATAATGTTTTCATCTCCACCCATAACTGAAGGACAAACGCTCCACTTAATTATATACAAACCTGCAATCCCCTTATACTGGTGTGATTGCTTTGTGAATTTAGCCTATTGTGTAGTACAGAGTGTGTCTTTATTACACAGAAGTCATATAGTGGAAGAAAATAGGAAACTTTCTGAGAAGATATGAGAAATATGGGCAAAATCAATCAACTGAACTGTCATTGGCTGGCTCAGCTGTCAATCAAAGGAGACACCTTGTAGGACTCCTGTTCCCTAACAACCAATATCATCAGGTGTTTGCTCCACCCCCCAGCTTTATAGGAGGAGAGAACTTCCCCCTCCCACCCCCCAGATCTCACCCTGACCCTACAACCCTGATGTGTAAGGTAAGGGGGGCACTTCTTATGTATGGGGGGGTATTGATGTGAAGGTAGGGCTGTAATGTGAAAGGAGAGGGGAGGCACTTCTTATGTAAGGGGGGTATTGATGTGAAGGGGGAGCTCTGAAGTGAAGGTTGCTGAGTAGTCATTTATTATTTTATGAAGTTTCTCTATAGGTAGACTGAAAATCATATGTAATGGGAAGAGTTTATTAAATGATTGTGCTGAATGTTCTACATGGCTGTTAGATTTTATTTAAACGTCCCCCCTTAAACCCCCCCCCCACTGTTAGCACAATCTGGCCCCAACCGACACTTAGTGCAGTATGTCACTTTACTGCTACAGATTGTATGTTATATGGTGTATGGGGGGGGGGGGGGGGGTGTTTGGAGTGTGGCATGGCCCACTGCATTCAGAAAACTCTCCTTTTTTCTGATATAAGGATAGTTTTAGTCTCACCACTCATGTTACAATCTGTCAGTACAATCTCCTTTAGCCCTGATTCACACCAGTGCGACTTGTCATGCGACTTGACAGTTCAAAGTCACATGACAAGTCACACCCTATTTTTGGCAATGACACCGTTCAAATTGCTGCGGGTCAAAGTCGCAGTGACTTTGAAAAAGGTTCTTGCACTATTTCTGTGTGATTTCAGTGTGACTTGTATTTGATATCTGTTACATGCAATGACATCTGCACATGAAATCGCACTGCTCTAAAGTCGTGCTGAAGTAATGCGACTTCAATATCGCACTGGTGTGATCCAGGGCTTAGATCTACTGATAACTGTGTAGTTGAGGGGCCTCTCTGATTGGATACAGATTGATCGGCTAGTGTAAGTGGGTAATGGGTTGAGGCACACAATGGATTAGCACAGTACACCACAATTTTAAAAATGCGAAAAAAATAAGGGATCTGCTTAATTTTTCCACAAAAACTGCCGTGTTCATGTCATTAGCAGACACCATCATATATGTTAGTTGGACATTCCGTCCATCTCCACTGATGCTGAGAGCTACATGCCAAGTTCACCACCATCATTTAATATTCATGAGAAAACCTGTATATAAAGCTGAACTCCAGGGATATTTTTCTTGCATTGTTATAGTGGTCCAGTGTGGACCATGGTACAGTAAGTATTCATATTTCTTTCCTGGCCGATTCCTGTGCAAGTGGGTAATCACTGTAGTAGCTGCAACTACTACAGTGATCCTTCCGGGTCCCTTACTTGCTCGGTACGGGCGCCATTTAGAAAACGCTTTGCATGTTCTCGATTTATGCAAAGTGTCTCTGATTGGACGAGGTGAAGAGTTGGGACATCACGATCTCCATCTCATTCAATCACAGAACTTCTTGCATTCATTGAAAAAAATGCAAGTTATTCACTGAATGATACGCATGTAGAGTGGGCAACCATCTGTGCTTATTATGCAGCAAGGCAGCCGCTTGGCATAGGATGTGGAGGATTGGGAGGATCACTGAAGTAACAGAGCCTATTACAGTGATTCTCCACTTCCACAGGGAACGGGCAAGTATGGAATATTAATACACTGATCCAAGCTGGGCCAATGTAACAATGCAAAAAAAAATACCTGAAATTCAGCTTTTAACAAAAGTGTCATATATTTTTAACATCTCCAATTGACATGAATATATCCTTGTGATTGCAGGTGATGATTTCCCTGTTGCTTCGAGAACGAGGTCAAGATATTCTCTGCTGGGCCGTGCTCCTTACCAGCTGCCATTGAGATCCAGGCGACAGAGACGTCACATCCCTGATGCCAACCAGAGGGATAGGAGCCGTTCTCCACAGCGTCCTACCTGCACCATCTGCTTGGAGGATTTGGAGGAAGGAGAAGAATCGTACAGACTTCCCTGTACCCATCGCTATCACTCCTCCTGCATCGCAGAGTGGCTGAGCAGAGCCCTGACCACCTGGGGTTAGAGTCCACCCAACTGCCCCAACTGCCGGGCTTTTGTCCCTGTTGCTAATTGGGTAAGTATCATACTGCTAAATGTTTTCAATATGTAGTTTTTTTAGGAAACCCTGTATTAAATGTAATTTATTTTCCCAACAGTCATATTTTCGCATTACCGATAACAATGGAGTGATGGATCTTCAACCTGTTATGCCTGTACAAAGCTGGGAAGAGTCACCATGAATTCCTATACCAGTGGATTCATCAGTAAGTTTATTTTCTGTTTTAATCATTTTTTATTAAAAAAAAAAACTATTTGTGTACTATCTGACAATTTATTTTTCTATTGAGAACACAGTTTAGTGATGGTACGGAAAAGTACAAAAAGTCCAGCATACAATTGAAGAATGTAGTCACACAATTAATTTAAATAATTTAGGCTTTTCGTGCACATTACATTTACATGGGAGCAGGACACATTGCATGGGAGCAGGGCACATTACATGGGAGCAATGCACATTACATGGGAGCAATGCACATTACATGGGAGCAATGCACATTACATGGGAGCAGGACACCTTGCATGAGAACAGGACACATTATATGGGAGCAGGGCAAATTACACAGGAGCAGGGCACATTACACGAGAGCAGGGCACATTACACGAGAGCAGGGCACATTACACGGGAGCAGGGCACATTACACGGGAGCAGGGCACATTACACGAGAGCAGGGCACATTACACAGGAGCAGGGCACATTACATGAGAGCAATGACACCAACATTTGGGCCAAATGACACCAATTCATCCCAATGACCCAATGCCACAAATAATTGGGCCCAATGACACCAACGATGAGGCACAATTCCTCCAAAAGACACCAACAACTGGGCCCATTGACGTCAACGATGGGCACAATTCCTCTCAATGACACCAACAATTGAGCCCAAATCAATGATGGGGCATCACTCCTCTCACTGACACCAAAGATGAGACATTGTTTTTTTCCCGCTAATGTCGAGACCTTTTCTACTACCAATGGCTACAGTCCAGTCCCCTAATGTCTGATGGACAGTAAACTGGCCCACTGTTTAGAAAGTTTGGAGACCCTTGGCTTAGAATATGATAATCGGGGTCTGGTTACACCATGGTTTAAGAGGTAATGTGTGCTTTACTGCAATGTGAATTAAGTGCGCTGTTGCAATGTGGTGCGATTTATTTTGAATTACACCCCCAAAACTCCTTCAGATGATTATGTGTAGCAGCACAATGTGTAGCAGCCCAGTAATGTTAGGTATGCTGCCAAAAACACAACAATGTGTGGTGTGCGGCCAAAAATGGTGGTGTATGCATGCACCATTTTTCACAAAACAACACAATGCATGCATGTTAGTGCATTGTTGTGCTGCAACACAAGCCCATCAGAAGGTGTATTGGGGGGCCATTCAGAATGAATGAACGGCACCAGTGCACTTAACATGCATGGCAGTAAAGTGTGAGGTATTAAGCTTGTTACTGCAAAAACATGGTATTACACGGGCCCTCAAGTCAAAAAAAATTGTGCAAACAAATCACAGACGTGTAGCTCGACATTTCCACTCTCTGCTGATCCATTCATGACCATAAAACTAAAGGAGTGAGGGGGATCTCTGCAGTGGAGTTCCCTGGTCTGCACACCTATGACACCAATTATAGGGGAGCAATTATAGGAAGCAGAATGTATTTTATATTACAGAGAACAGAACTGTTGGACATTCTGTGTCGTTGTTGGACTATGTCCCAAGTTTGCGACCATAATTTAAAAATCATGAAAAAACCTATGTTTAGTAAAAAATGTCATACTGTATGTTTTCAGCATTACCCATTCAGAAAATATTAACATATCATTCCTTTGCAGGAATGGATCGAACAACAAGATCTTCTGCATCGTTGGAGGACGTGAATGACATCCATTTAAAAAAAAAAAAAAGTTTATATTTCTATGTTTAATGTTTAATCTAAAAAAAAAAAAATCCAAAAAACAAAAAAAAAACAAAAAAAAAAAAACTTAAAAAAAACAAAACCAAAAAAAGTTTCTGTTTCTATGTTTAATGTATAATTTTTATTGCAGGAATAGATTGGCCAACAAGATCCAGAGCCTTCCCGATCACCTGTATCACCTCTACATCGGTGGACGTGGATCGCCATTGCTGGACAGTGTGAGTGACAATGACATTACAACACAGGACATTTTTGGGGATTTTTTTTTTTTTAACCACTTGCTGTCCAGGGCAATTCTTTTTCTTTTTAACACACACATGAAAAAATGAACATTTTAGCTAGAAATTAGTTAGAACCCCCATACATTATATATTTTCCAAAAGCAGAAGCCCTGGAGGATAACATGGTGGTTGTTGCAGTTATTTAAGTCACACAATATTTGCAAGAATAGATTGGGCAAAAAGATCTGGAGATTCTCTGATCTTCTGCTTCACCCCCGTGTTGATAGATGTGGATCTGCATTGCTGGACAATGTGATTGACAATGGTGTTACAGCTTGGGACTTTTTTGGCGGATTTTATGTTTTGTAACCACTTGCTGTCCAGGGCAATTCTTTTTTTTCACACACATGTTAAAATTAGCATTTTAGCTAGAAATTATTTAAAACTCCCAAACATTCTATATTTTCCAAAAGCAGAGGCCCTGGAGGATAACAGCGGTTGTTGCAATTTTTATGTTGCACAATATTTGAACAGCTGTTTATAAAACACAAATATTTAGGAAAAAGTACCGATACACTAAAGTGATTTTTAGTGTTGAATGGAGTAGCATAGGGCAGTGTAGTGTAATGTAGTGTAGTGTAGTTAGTATAGTGTAGTGTAGGTCTGGCCAGAAAGGGATTACTTTGACGCAGTTGGCCAGCTTAAGCATGCATTGCAATGCATGTGAACCAAAAATCCCTTTTTTTAATGCAAAGTTTTCTAGAAATGTGTGAGGGTGTATAGCATTGTGCGGAGGGTTGATTCAAAAATTTTCTGTATTCATGTGGACCTGGTAACAGACAGGGAGTGACAGGTCTGAAACTGGAAGTGTCAAAATAATTGTCACTTCCGGATTCATGTGTGACAGAGGAGATCTGGGAATGGATGTTCCTCCATCTTCCCTGTGGGAAGCTGCCCTGACCACTTACTGCAGCCCAGAGCTCCTGGGAAGAGCGAATGAGCTACATGTGCCCCAGGGCAGTGCCCCCTACCACAATGTTTTTACACCCGCTTGCCTCTTAACCCAGAAAATAAGAATCTTTAACACATTTCTAAACCCGAACTGTCTGGGTGAATCCCGGTCAGGTGGTGACCCAAACTATTACATACCACTAAGCACAGTTCATGTATCCCCGCCCAATAATTCTTCACTTTAAAAATCTGGTCACCTTACTGTGGTTTTAAAGCTTCAAGGTTTTTCACCTTAATGCATTCAAACCTTCTGTGCTGCAGCTCCCCCTCAGACCCCCCTTTTCCTTACCTGAGCCTGATCCGATCCAGCAATATGCAAGAGCTCACCAGTCCCTCTCCTCGATTGGCTCCCGCTGCTGTCAATTAAATCCGGTCACACGGGGGGCGGGTTCGAGTCCCTCTGTCTGTGTCAATGGACGCAGCAGTGGGACTCGGGAGCGAGCACGCATGGGTGTCCCCAGGGAATGCGGCTTATCCTGGGGCACCCAATGAGGAGGAGCCAGGAGCGCCGGCAGGGGACCCCAAAAGAAGAGCATCGGGGTGGTTCTGTGCAAAATAATTCCACAAGGCAGGTAAGTTTAGACATGTTTGTTATTTTTATTTAAACAAAAAACAAAAATACACAGAGCTTTATAACCACTTTAAGGACGTGTTCACAATTATAGATGTTTATTACATGAATAAGGAATGATTATTAATTAGTAATAATTGCTCTTATTTTGATTGATTAAGTAGGAGTAGCAGGAGGAGCTTTAATGTGCGTTGAAGCCGAAGCAAGTGTAAGGGCTCATTTACATTTGCTTCGGCTTCAACACACATGAACGGCTAGTTTACACTTGCTTCAAAACAAGGCTTCGGACAGGCTTTGTTAAAGCTCTCTGAACGCTGTCACTAAATAAAATGGTTAGCCCACAGTCCTGTTTACACCTGCTTTTGCTTTGCTTCGCGTAAAAAAAAAAAATATACCCCATGTCGCTTCTGTGACGTCCCAATACTTTTGGTAATATAGTGTACATAAAGGGATTACTATTATTATACAGGATGTGTTCAGTGCCAACAGTTTGCACAACACTTTACAATCTAAAGGGAGACAGTACAGTTACAATGCAATAAAATACAAGAGGGTTAAGAGAGCCCTGGTCATAAGAGCTTACACTCTAATAGGATCTTGCAAAGCAGTAAAGGCCTACACAGAGTAAAGCTAGATGGAGTTGACAAGGGGAGAGATTTACTAAACCTGAAGCACTCAGAATATAGTGTAGCTGTGCATGATAGCCAATCAGCTTCTAACTTCAGCTTGTTCAATTAAGCTTTGGCAATAAAATCTGGAAGCTGATTGGATTCTATGCAGAGCTGCACCAGATTTTTCACTCTCCAGTTTTAGTAAATCTTCCTCAATAAGATTTTATCACAGCTGCACTGATTTATCATTCAAGAACTGATGTCTGGAATTACACCTCACTGAGATGACATCTGATTGGCTGCCGCTCATTCTTGCATTTATACCTCAGGTGGCCACATTACATGGATGCGGCACATTAAATGGGAGGACAGCAGGACATATTATATGAGGGAAGGGCACATTACATGAGGGTACATCATGGGGCACATAGCACAGCATGGCACATCATGGGGAATTCTGCACAGCATGGCACATCATGGGGCACACAGCACAGTGGGTAGATCATGGGGCACACAGCACAGCAAGGCAGATCATGGGGCATTTAGCAAGCCAAGGCACATCACTGGGCACATCACACAGTATGGCACATCCTGGAGCAAACAGCACAGCCTCTTGGACAGCATCTCAGGATGTCTCAGTGAGCTGTGAAGAGCAGCCAAGACTAGCGGAGAGCTAATCATGTCAGTATGTCTCCCCCCCCCCATGATGGGCTAACAATGCTTACTGTTAGGCTTGTGCAAATCGTTTCCTAACTAATCGAAATTTGGCTGAAATTTGCATCTTTTGGACATTTGGATGCATCCGAATGTCCGAATAAAAAAATAACGAATTTCAACTAATACAAAATTATAGCGGATATAACAAATGAATTCGACACCATTCGGTAATTCGTTGAAGATCTGATGAAACAAAAGGTCAACTCAAAGTAAATCTTACAGTCCAATCAGCTGATTAATTTTGTGCTGGAGGTTGGATTACTAGCAAAGTGCATTCCTGAGAACTGAGTGAGAAGGGTGTTGTATTGTATTTGAGCAGAGAAGAAGAGATATTGTCATTGTGTGTGTGAATAGATTCAATAAACAAATGACTTTACAAACTACGAATCATTATCACGAATATATATACATCCATAAATATCAACGAATACAAACGAAATTATAGCGCATATAACAAATGAATTAGACATGATTTGAGATTCAGTATAACGAATATCAACACTCTACAGAAATAACAAATTATCTGAAAACATATTAACCTAACATAACGAATATAACAGAACGAAATTATGTATTTTACGAATGACAACGAACCGGAACTAAACAAAATTTTCCATTGTGCACAAGTCTACTTACTGTCCAGCCACCTTTGACAGATTCCCCCCCTACCCTGAACACACAGAATGGTTTAGAACAGTGGTCTCAAAACTGCAGCCCGGGAGCCAATTGCGGCCCTTTGCTTGCTTTTATCCAGCACTTGGGGCACTATTTTATCCACTGATACAAACAATGGGGCATAATTTCTACCTACACTAATGCGAGTGAGGGGGGCACAATTCCTCCCAATGACACCAACAATGGGGCACAATTCCTCCCAATGACACCAACATTTTGGCCAAATCACACCAATAATGGGGCACTAATCCTCCCGCTAACATCAAAAATCGGGCAGAATTCCTCCAATAGACACCAACGGTGGGGCACAATTAATCCCAATGACCCAATGCCACAAACCATTGGGCCCAATGACACCAATGATGGGACACAACTCTTCCTACTGACACCAACGATGGGGCACAATTCATCCCAATAACCCAATGCCACAAACAAATGGGCCCAATGACACCAATGATGGGGCACAATTCTTCCTACTGACACCAATGATGAGGCACAATTCCTCCCAAAGACACCAATAATTGGGCCCATTGACGTCAACGATGGGCACAATTCCTCTCAATGACACCAACAATTGAGCCCAAATCAATGATGGGGCATGACTCCTGCCAATGACACCAACTTTGGGGCACAATTCATCTCACTGACACCAAAGATAAGACATTGTTTTTTTCCCGCTAATGTCGAGACCTTTTCTACTCCCAATAGCTACAGTCCAGCCCCCCTAAAGTCTGATGGACAGTAAACTGGCCCTTTGTTTAGAAAGTTTGGAGACCCTTGGTTTAGAATATGATAACCAGGGTCTGGTTACACCATGGTTTCTGAGGTAATGTGTGCTTCAGATGATTATGTGTAGCAGCACAATGTGTAGCAGCACAGTAATGTTAGGTATGCTGCCAAAAACACAACAATGTGTGGTGTGCGGCCAAAAATGGTGGTGCATGCATGCACCATTTTTTCACAAAACACCACAATGCATGCATGTTAGTGCATTGTTGCCTCACAAGCCCATCAGAAGGTGTATTGGGGGCCATTCAGAATGAATGAACGGCACCAGTGCACTTAACATGCATGGCAGTAAAGCGTGAGGTAATAAGCTTGTTACTGCAAAAACACGGTGTGAACAGGCCCTCAAGTCAAAAACAATTGTGCAAACAAAACACAGAAGTGTAGCTCGACATTTCCACTCTCTGCTGATCCATTCATGACCATAAAACTAAAGGAGTGAGGGGGATCTCTGCAGTGGAGTTCCCTGGTCTGCACACCTATGACACCAATTACAGGGGAGCAATTATAGGAAGCAGATTGTATTTTATATTACAGAGAACAGAACTGTTGGACATTCTGTGTCGTTGTTGGACTATGTCCCAAGTTTGTGACCATAATTTAAAAATCATGAAAAAACCTATGTTTAGTAAAAAGTGTCATACTGTATGCTTTCAGCATTACCCATTCAGAAAATATTAACATATCGTTCTTTTGCAGGAATGGATCGAACAACAAGATCTTCTGCATCGTTAGAGGACGTGAATGACATCCATTAAAGAAAAAAAAAAAAAAAAAAAAAAAGTTTATGTTTCTATGTTTAATGTTTAATCTAAAAAAAAAAAAACGAAAAAAAAAAAAAAAAAGTTTCTGTTTCTATGTTTAATGTATAATATAGATTTTTTTTTTTCAACCACTTGCTGTCCAGGGCAGTTCTTTTTCTTTTTCACACACACACATGAAAAAATTAACATTTTAGCTAGAAATTAGTTAGAACCCCCAAACATTATATATTTTCCGAAAGCAGAAGCCCTGGAAGATAACATGGTGGTTGTCGCAGTTATTTAAGTCACACAATATTTGCATAAATAGTTTGGGCAAAAAGATCTGGAGATTCTCTGATCTTCTGCTTCACCCCCGTGTTGATAGATGTGGATCTGTATTGCTGGACAATGTGATTGACAATGGTGTTACAGCTTGGGACATTTTTGGGGGATTTTATGTTTTGTAACCACTTGCTGTCCAGGGCAATTCTTTTTTTTTTTTCACACACATGTTAAAATTAGCATTTTAGCTAGAAATTATTTAAAACTTCCAAACATTATATATTTTCCAAAAGCAGAGGCCCTGGAGGATAACAGCGGTTGTTGCAATTTTTATGTCACACAATATTTGAACAGCTGTTTATAAAACACAAATATTTAGGAAAAAGTACCGATACACTAAAGTGATTTTTAGTATTGAGTAGAGTAGCATAAGGTAGTGTAGTGTAATGTAGGGTAGTGTAGATAGTATAGTGTAGTGTAGGTCTGGCCAGAAAGGGATTACTTTGACGCAGTTGGCCAGCTTAAGCATGCAGACAGACAGGGAGTGACAGGTCTGAAACTGGAAGTGGCAAAATGATTGTCACTTCCGGCTTCATCTGTAACAGAGGAGATCTGGGAATGGAAGTTCCTCCATCTTCCCTGTGGGAAGCTGCCCTGACCACTTACCGCAGTCCAGAGCTCCTGAGGAGAGCAAATGAGCTACATGTTCCCCTGGGCAGTGCCCCCTACCCCAATGTTTTTACACCCCCTTGCCTCTTAACCCAGGAAATAGAAATCTTTAAGAAATGTTTCTAAACCCGGACTGTCTGGGTGAATCCCAGTCAGGTGGTAACCCAATTGTATACATACCACTAGGGTTGTCCTGATACCGATACTAGTATCGGTATCAGCACCGATACCGAGCATTTGCCCAAGTACTTGTACTCGGGCAAATGCTCCCGATGCTTCCCCGATACCTGGAAGACAGCTGTGATCGGCGCATGGGGGAGTTACAAGATTCTCCCTCAGCGGCTTTCACCAGCTTTAGTGACATACAGCGGTGATCGCTCACAGCTGACTGTCACTGCATCCTCCTCCATGCCCCCTCCATTCCTCTGTGCCTCTCCGCTGTCCCCTGCATTCCTCTCTCCTTATCTGTCCCCCTCCGTTCCTCTCTCCTTATCTCTCCCCTCCGTTCTCCCCCTCAGTTCCTCCGTCCTCCTCCTCCTTCCTTTGTGTATGGATAGAGTCAGCTGACTCTGTCCATTCACATAACTGATACATTGTAATCTCCTGTGATTACTATGTCTCAGTTTATGAATGGAGAGGAGCCGCTATCTTCTCTCCATTCATTCTCAGTGCAGCTGAGGCTGCAGAGAAAGGGACTAGGAAATCTCTATCCTCTGTCTCTTTCTCTGTCTCAAGGGGGAGATATCAGAGGTCTGTTAAGACCCCTGATATCTCACCAAAGCCCCCCAAAAGGGCTGATTAAAAAAAAAACAAAAAAAAAAAAAAACAAACAATAAAGAATAAAAAAATATTATTGTAAAAAATAAAAATTGTAAAAAAAAAACAAAAAAACACACACACATACACCGTTCACCCCCCCCCCCCCCCCCCCCAAAAAAATAGCAAAAAAAAAAACTGTCACGTGACATTAAAAAAAAAGTATCGGTAGTCGGTATCGGCGAGTACTTGAAAAAAGTATCGGTACTTGTACTCGGTCCTAGAAAAGTGGTATCGGGACAACCCTACATACCACCAAGCGCAATTCATGTATCCCCACCCAATAAATTCTTCACTTTAAAAATCTGGTCACCTTACTGTGGTTTTAAAGTGGTTGTAAACCCTTTTGTGTTACTTTTACCTATACATAAGCCTAGAATAACGCTTACCTATAGGTAGTAGAAATATCTTCTAAACGTGCACTGTTTAGGAATAATTGCACTTGTAGTGCGCTGATGTCATCATTGTCGGGCCACCGTGCCGTTTCTTCCCCCAGTGTGTGCCGTGACTGATGACTCCTGCACGCATGTGCGGGAGTGGCGTCACACGGTTCTGGCCAGTCACAAAACCAGAGTCCGCAGCCCCAGAAGGAAGAGGGGCGAAGATGGACGCAGCCTGCACAGGGGATAGCGCGGGCTTCGTTTGCAGGTAACTGTCATATAATAGGCTAGTATGCGATGAGCCTGATCCGATCCAGCAATATGCATACTAGCACATGATGCCTTTGCCTTGCAGGGGGAAACTTTTGGTAGAGTTTTAGTAGAGTTTACTACCACTTTAAGCAAATGAATTAAAGGAGTTGTAAAGTCTCAAGGTTTTTCATCTTAATGCATTTTACAGTATGTGTAGCGCCCCCCTGGGTCTACTGGGAGCAAAGAGGTACCTCCAGATACAGGGAGCGAGCTTACATTCACCCCAGAGCTGAGTCCATGGCTATAATGGGAATTTAGAACAGAATTTAGGCGCCAATCACTTTAGGTATTTTTCAATGCTTTAATGAGAACTTGAGAAAGTAGTAGGAGAGAGGGTTAGGGGGGTTTCACATACCTTTGCTAGCAGATCACTTCCAGCCTCCTTGAATCCAAAAGACAAAACAGCTTTCTTTAGAAGATCTTGGATACCTGGGTAGGTCTCACAGACCTAGCAACCGGAAGAATGTCTGGACAAGCCTCTCTCACACACTTAGTCGCCAGTAGAACTCCTGGATAAGTCCCTCTCACAGAGTTAGCAGCCAGGAGCTAGTTACCTTGTTTAGATTGTAGAACAGCTTGACAGTACCAGAACCTTTAGTCCGACCCAGCGGTACTGTAAAGCCTCGTACACACGATCAGACTTTCCGACAACAAAACTGTGGAATTTTGTCCGAAGGGTGTTGGCTTAAACTTGTCTTGCATACACACGGTCACACAAATGTTGGCCAACAATTATGAATGTAGTGAGGGACAACGTGTTTTTTAGCTCTTTAGCACCACCCTTTGGGCTCCTTCTGCTAATTTTGTGTTAGTAGAAATTTGGTGAGTGTTGATTCGCGCTTTTCTTTTTGCGTTTTTCATTTAGCGCTTTTCAGTTCGTGCTTTTCAGTTAGTTTCTGAACGGCTGTTCGTCAACCAGCCATGTTGCGGAATCGGAGGAGATAACGTGTTATTTATTATTCGCCTTGAAGTTATTGCTTTGACATGATTTTTTTGGTTGAATAATGATTTGATTAGGTATATTTTCTATATTTTTGGATGCATAAAATGCACTTTTTGGTTAAGTTCCCCCGAGGTAACGAATGACCAAGAGCAAATGGCATCTGTCCAATAAATACCTTTTCCCAGAATGCACAGTGGCCAGGAACCTCCTACTGGGCTGTCTCTGGAAAAAGAATATTCATTACAGCTCAACCTAGGTGTAATTCTCACACTGTCCTGTGGTACCAGTGACACCTACTGGCAACAGTGGGAAATGCACAACTCAGCCAAGTTTAGAACAGAACCAAATATACAATCAAATCTGAGCTGTTTACAGCTCAGCCAAAAACAAATTTTACACTATAGCCCAATTTTTAGGAATATATGCATTAAGGTGAAAACCCTTCTGTGCTGCAGCCCCCCCCCCCCTTTTTCTTACCTGAAGCTGATCGTTCCAATGTCGAGGACGAGCACAGAAGCTCCAGGCGCTGTCTCGGGTCTTCATTGGATAGATTGATAGCAGCAGCAGACATTGGCTCCCACTGCTGTCAATCAAATCCAGTGATATGGGAGCCGGGGCAGGGCCGAGTCCTGCTGTCTGTGCCAATGGACGCAGCAGCAGGACTCGGGAGCGCGCCCACATGTGTGCCCCCATGGAAAGCAGCTCTCCGAGGGGGCACCCAAAGAAAAGGAGAAGCCAGGAGCGCCGCCGGGGGACCCCAGAAAAGGAGGATCGAGCCGCTCTGTGCAAAACCCTTGCCCAGAGCAGGAAAGTATGACATGTTTGTTATTTAAAAAAAACAAAAAACTTTACAATCACTTTAAATATCAAGTCAGAAATAACTGCAAGCAAAGAAACTGGTGTTAAAGTGATACTAAAGGTTTATTTTTTTCTAATAAAAATAACAAACATGTTATACTTACCTACTGGTCCAAATCATTTGGTGGAGGGGGGATTATGGTGTGGGGTTGTTTTTCAGGGGTTGGCTTTGGCCCCTTAGTTCCAGTGAAGGGAACTCTTAAGGCGTCAGCATACCAAGACATTTTGGACAATTTCATGCTCCCAACTTTGTGGGAACAATTTGGGGATGACCCCTTCCTGTTCCAACATGACTGCACGCCAGTGCACAAAGCAAGGTCCATAAAGACATGGATGAGCGAGTTTGGGGTGGAGAAACTTGACTGGTCTGCACAGAGTCCTGACTTCAATGCGATAGACCTTTAGGCGAGTGGAGACTATGAGACAGGCCTTCTCACCCAACATCAGTGCCTGACCTCACAAATGCATTTCTGGAAGAATGGTCAAATATTCCCAATGGGAATGAGGGACACCTATCAGCAAAAGCATGCAGGCATAGGACACACCCCTTGCCACACCCCCTTAAAGGAGAATTGTACAAAAAAAAACAGATTGGTTAAACCCACAATTGCTTTTTTTACCACTACTATTCCTTTATATTGGCTTTTGGAGTTTACAAATGCAGCAATTTAGAAATCAGATGAAAGGTTTAGCTCTGGGAAACACTTTTTGATAGATAAAAAGTGCATTTTAAATACATCTATATATCTAGGACACTTACCCGTCCAGGGTTCTGGCGATGTCGGCACTCAAGCCAATTTTCGGATCGGCTCTCGGGTGCTGCCATTGCCATTCGTATTAAGGGAAACCAACAGAGAAGCCTTTCAGCTTCACAGCCGGTTCCCTACTGAATATGCTTGAAGCGCGCTGCGCTTTCTAATTGGCCCGGAGGGAGGAGGAGAGGGCGGGCCGCCAGCGGTGTGCATGGGCCCCTCAGACCCGGAAGTGTCGGATCACATACTAAGTACGTGATCCAGTGCAGTAGCGTCACATGACTCAATTCTTTCCCAGCCTTTCTGCAGGGAAACATAAGCAGGAGGAGGTTCTAGTCCTCTGCTGCTGTTCACATATTTAACCGCTTGCCGCCCGGTTCACGCCGATATACTTCGGCAGAATGGCACTCCTGCGCAAACTGATGTACCTGTACGTCAGTCCGCAAAAGCAGGATAGCAGGCGCCCGCGGACTCAATGTCTGCCGGCGGCCCGCGATCTCGGCGAGGAGAGGCAGAAATGGGAACTGCCTATGTAAACAAGGCATTTCCCTGTTCTACCTAGTAACATGACAGAGATCTTCTGTTCTGTCATCAGGAACATTGATCTTTGTGATGTCAGTGGTAACCCATCCCCCCTACAGTTAGAACACGCTGAGGGAACACACTTAACCCCTTGATCGCCCCCTAGTGTTTAACCCTTTCCCTGCCAGTGACATTTATACAGTAATCAGTGGCTATTTTTAGCTCTGATCGCTGTATAAATGTCAATGGTCCCAAAATAGTGTCAAAAGTGTCCGATCTGTCTGCAATGTCGCAGTCCAGATAAAAATCGCAGATCACCTCCATTACTGATTTAAAAAAAAATGAATGATAAAAATGCCATAAATCTATCCCCTATTTTGTAGATGCTACAATTTTTGCACAAACCAATCAATATACACTTATTGTGATTTTTTTTTTTAACCAAAAATATGTAGAAGAATACATATTGGCCTAAACTGAGGAAGAAATTTGTTTTTTTATATATTTTTTTGGGATATTTATTATAGCAGAAAGTAAAAAAATTTTTTTTTTTCAAAATTGTCAGTCTTTTTTTGTTTATAGCGCAAAAAAATAAAAACTGCAGAGGTGATCGAATACCACCAAAAGAAAGCTCTATTTGTGGGAAAAAAAGGGCACAATTCTTGTTTGGGTACAGAGTCGCACAACCGCGCAATTGTCAGTTAAAGCGATGCAGTGCCAAATTGTAAAAAGTGCTCTGGTCAGGTAGGGGGTAAAATCCTTCAGGGCTGAAGTGGTTAATACAAAAAAAATAAAACAAAAAAAAAAAAAACAGCCTTTGGAATACAGAGTAAAAATAAATAATTAATCTCAATACACTGTTTTAAATTGTCATACAAATATATATTTGAAATCAAATCTTTATTGTTTTTTGGCAATAACATGGTGTGGGCGAATTTCTGCCAGTCACAGGCTATGTCACTCCCTCCAGCCTGTGTCTTAGAATAGGAAGGAGGTGAAGCCACTGTTAATCTACATGTAATATCCCGACAGCATTGTGTCTTTAGCTGGTTAGTGGGCATGGAGGAGGAGGGAGGTAGCGGGCTGTCATTTACCACTGTGTATAAACCCACATGTGTGACTCTATAGTCACATGGGCTGCTCAGTATAGAAACTGACTGAAACTAGCTGAGCATGTGCAAAGCTGCCAACACTGCTGTGCAAAATCCACAACTGCAGTGGGGACATGGACAGGAGAGGGACATAACAGCAGGATCAACCACGTTTTTTTCAGAATACAGAAAAGGAATCTCATAGTAGCTGAGTGAGTATGAACAGCATGTAATACACCATTTATTGATAGCTTTTTATGATGAGGGTTTAGTGACACTTTAGGTCTGGAGAAATAGGTATAGTATTGAAAGCCATATCTTTAAGCAGGACCCAGATGTGTCAAGGCATGCTAAGGGTTGAGTAGATGATTTCCAACAACTACCTGTATTTCAGAGTTCCAGGACCTAGCAACACAGCCATACAATTGAATTGTGCCACCTACCCTGACACAATGTCCAAAGGTTAATGCCCCTGTCACTAAAAGGCCATCAACAAATCCACCAACCACCAGCACCTGTTATGTAACAATGCCCCACTGTTAGTCCAATTTGGCCACACCCACAATTTGAAGCAGAGGGCTGGTCATGCCAGGGCTTCCCCCTCCCCCACAGTGTGTGTGTGTGTGTGTGTGTGTGTGTGTGTGTGGGCGGGGGTTGCGTGCCTGCACCTTTTCCCTGAGAAAAAAGCCCTAGGTAAAAGTATCTACAAGTACCATCTAGAATGCATGGTAGCAGAATTAGTTCAGAATGCAGGGAGGGGGGTGTAGAGGAAGACATCTGAGTATCCCTTTCATGACAAGAGTTAATTTAGGCAATAATCCACAAGAGGTAGTATAAATCCCTTAGAGTCCATGATTTCCAGTAAGTCCATGATTAGCAGCTACAAGTCCATGGAGTCCCCAGGCTTAAGACCCCCTCACTAGGAACCCCGGCTGGGCTCCAATTACTACCCCAAAGGGGGTGAACACTCCAGCAGAGTAACCAGCTACATGTTGACAGTATTTCCAAAGGGCTCACCACCGTTTATGAGGGTTGACCTTTAGGGGGATGTAACCTTGCTGAAAATGGCAGAAAATATGTTAACCCTTACAGCTGGGTTACCCCCCAGCTCTTGGGTTAACCTCAAAAAACAGGAAAAAAAAATCAAGACATTGTAACAGTTGGCACCTGGCTGGCTCAATTAACATGAAAAATTAGCACAGCCAGTGCAAAATAAGCGTGTATACAGAAAAACATGTTAACCCCTTGCAGGCACTTGCCTACATGCTCCTGAAGCAAACCAAGGGAATAGTACAACTAGTTAAAGCTTTACAACTACCTGTCAGATCACAAGAAAGCGGGTTCTTCACAGGCAGTTGATGGCCGATGGGGCCCTGCAAGTACAGACAGACAGTGCAAATAGTGGGGCTTCACTGTTCTTATTACAATACTTATCAACGTCAGTCAAAGGGATGGAAGCAGGGGCAATGCTACTATCATCCCCAGGGCCCTGTTCTCCCTTAATCCATATCTGCAAGGTATTTTCCTGCTCAAATTTCCTTATGTCGGAAGGGCCCCTGCTCAGCTATCTATGGCTTACAACAGCTTGGAAATTATAATGTTTGGAAACCTTTTTTTTTTTTCTAAGCCATTCACCTCACTTTCACTACCACAGGCAATGCAATTTATTTGTGTACCTGCAATGTGTGAATAAAAATTGGAAAGAATGCCGACTGTTTATTTCCCATCTGGTATGTTTACAGGGCTAGCTCACGTTTGTTCCCTCAGGCCGCTGTGGGATGATGTCAGCTGTGTAAAAGAGATATTTCTTGAAATCTGTTCCTGTTCCATGTGGTCTTAATTAGGTTGAATACATCAGTAGATCTATAATCATGGCAGTGAGTGAAATCCAGTTTCCCAGAATATGTGTTCATACATTTGTATACCACCTGGATGCAGATAAAACACAATTATTGGCTCAGGCAGTCAACAGAGGACCTTGATGGCTGGTTCAGATCAGATAAATCAGCAGAAACCCGCAGAACTATATCTGATGTCTTTGTAGGACAACAGCCGTTTCTGTGAGGTAAGGTGAGACTTCTGCCAGAAACACATGATGAGATACATTATAAGATATTTATCTAACCGTGCGTTACTGATTATTCTTTGGCATGTAATATATAAATATATACAGTATGTATATTGTGGCATTGAGGAGATTAAACTCAAGGAGTAGGTGTGTTTACAATGAAATGCACCAGTCCGAAACTGTTTTTTAGGGCATGGCAGCCCACTTATATTAAACGGAAAGTTCACATGCACATTCATTGCCAACGTAGGGATTTCTTCCACACAAAATCCAAACAATGAAAATGCCTAGCCATCTGGCTCACTTGTTGGCAGCTCTCCTGGATCACTTTGGCTCTTATGCCACGTACACACGAGCGGACTTTACGGCAGACTTTGCCCGGCAGACTTTGACGTACTTTACGACAGACTTTCTGAATGAAAGGACTTGCCTACACACAATCCACCAAAGTCCGTCGAATTCGTACGTGATGACGTACGACCGGACTAAAACAAGGAAGTTCATAGCCAGTAGCCAATAGCTGCCCTAGCATGGCTTTATGTCCGTCGAACTAGCATACAGATGGCGGACTTTTCGACCGGACTCGATTTCGACGGATTAATTTAAAACATGTTTCAAATCTAAGTCCGTCCAACTTTTGAGAAAACAAACTCCGCTGGAGCCCACAGACGATCGAATTGTCCGACCAAATCCCGTCCGCCGGGCAAAGTCTGCCGTAAAGTCCGCTCGTGTGTACGCGGCATTAACCTTTAGTCACAGTGCCCTGCTGCATGGCCCACTCTTGGATAGGGGGTTCTCCCGACACCCAGATAGGAGCCGACCTGACTCCTGGAGTGAGACCTCCTGACTACTAGCTGGGGCCCTCTGACCCCTGGGTGAGACCTCCTGGCTGGGGCTCTTCTGACCCCTGGGTGAGACCTCCTGGCTGGGGCTCTTCTGACCCCTGGGTGAGACCTCCTGGCTGGGGCTCTTCTGACCCCTGGGTGAGACCTCCTGGCTGGGGCTCTTCTGACCCCTGGGTGAGACTCTCTCCCACACTGGGAGCTGTCTCCAAATTGGGAGCCCTGAGCTATCCTCAGACCTGAGTATATAACGGCCCTGCACACCTGTGTACTCAGACAGGTTGCCGGCACCTGGTAAAATCCAGACACAAGATTGAAAGTTCCAATCCAGAACTACACAATCAGGAGAAAACCAAAAACACAGCTTTCTCCGCTCCAAAACTATAGTTTGGAACCTCACCTTAACCCATAATGCAAATCCTGTGTCATATTCTTCTCCATTTTCACAGTGACAGGGTCTCGCTCTGTCACTATATATACAGTACCTTGAAAAAGTATTCATACCCCTTGAAATTTTCCACATTTTGTCATGTTACAACCAAAAACGTAAATGTATTTTATTGGGATTTTATGTGACAGACCAACACAAAGTGGCACATAATTGTGAAGTGGAAGGAAAATGATAAATGGTTTTCATAATTTTTTACAAATAAATATGTGAAAAGTGTGATGTGCATTTGTATTCAGCCCCCCTGAGTCAATACTTTGTAGAACCACCTTTCACTGCAATTACAGCTGCAGGTTTTTTTGGGTATGTCTCTACCAGTTTTGTACATCTAGAGTGAAATTTTTGCCCCTTCTTATTCGCAAAACACCTCAAGCCCTGTCAGATTGGATGGAGAGCGTCTGTGAACAGCAATTTTAAAGTCTTGCTACGGGTTCTCAATTGGATTTAGGTCTGGACTTTGACTGGGTCATTCTAACACATGAATATGCTTTGATCTAAACCATTCCATTATAGCTCTGGCTGTATGTTTAGGATCCTTGTCCTGCTGGAAGGTGGACCTCCACCCCGGTCTCAAGTCTTTTGCAGACTCTAACAGGTTTTCCTCTAAGATTGCTCTGTATTTGGTTCCATCCATCTTCTCATCAACTCTGACCAGCTTCCCCGTCCCTGCTGAAGAAAAGCATCCCCACAACATGATGCTGCCAACGCCATGTTTCACGTGGGGATGGTATGTTCAGGGTAATGTGCAGTGTTAGTTTTCCACCACACATAGCATTTTGCTTTTAGGCCAAAAAGTTCAATTTTGGTCTCATCTGACCAGAGCACCTTTTTCCACATGTTTGCTGTGTCCCCCACATGGCTTCTCGCAAACTGCAAACAGGACTTCTTATGGCTTTCTTCAACAATGGCTTTCTTCTTGCCACTCTTCCATAAAGGCCAGATTTGTGGAGTGCACGACTAGTAGTTGTCCTGTGGACAGATTCTCCCACCTGACATGTGGATCTCTGCAGCTCCTCCAGAGTTACCATGGGCCACTTGGCTGCTTCTCTGATTAATGCTCTCCTTGCCCGGCCTGTCAGTTTAGGTGGACGACCATGTCTTGGTAGGTTTGCAGTTGTGCCATACTCTTTCCATTTTTGGATGATGGGTTGAACAGTACTTCGTGAGATGTTCAAAGCTTGGGATTTTTTTGTATAACCTAACCCTGCTTTAAACTTCTCCACAACTTTTTCCCTGACCTGTCTGGTGTGTTCCTTGGCACTTCTGATGCTGTTTGCTCACTAAGGTTCTCTAACAAACCTCTGAGGGCTTCACAGAACAGCTGTATTTATACTGAAATTTAGCCCAAGTTCACACTGCTGCAGGATTGAAATTGTGCGAGTTCGGCTTCATACCCCCATGTCAGTCCGACTTCAGGGGTGATTTCAGAAACCTCTGTTCGGGCGTACATGCACAGATGTCTATTGAAATTGCCCCTGAAGTCGCCAAAAATAGTACAGAAACTACTTTTGGGAATTCGGACAGTGCTATTGCTGGCAGTAGCCGCCGATTTGGCATGCGATTTGACAAGTCAAATCGCATACCAAATAGCATCAATGTGAACCTGGGTTAAATTACACACAGGTGGACTCTATTTACTAATTAGGTGACTTCTGAAGGCAATTGGTTCCACTAAATTTTAGTTAGGGGTATCAGAGTAAAGGGGGCTGAATACAAATGCAAGCTAAACTTTTCAGAAAAGCGTTTATCATTTTCCTTCCACTTCACAATTATGTGCCACTTTGTGTTGGTCTATCGCACAAAATGCCAATAAAATACATTTACGTTTTTGGTTGTAACATGACAAAATGTGGAAAATTTCAAGGGGTATGAATACTTTTTCAAGGCACTGAATATACAGTATATACTCAGTCCTTTGAATGGACATGGGATTACTAGCAAGGTCAAAAGGTATTTTTCTGTACTACATATAAGGACTGGTAAACTGCAATAGATTACGTTTTTGGTTTTAGATATTTTTGAAATGACATTGGATTAGAATTTAGATTTGGATTTTTAAAGACTGAGTTTAGCAATATTGATAACGTCCATTGCTCTGTATTTCACATAAGAGAACTTTACTTTACTTTTACTTCAGTCAGTACATGCTGCCAATCAGCTGCCATTCTGATCAGTGTATTCTGGCAGTGGAGGAGTCCCGTTGTCAAAATACAATGACACAGTTGGGAGTATTCCAGCATCCACGTCGAATGTGTAGATGTGAAAATTGGTTCAGGTTTTTTTTTTTTTCATTCAGTCCACTGGCTGAACAAAAATCCGAACCATGTATGGCCAGCTTATTGGTTGCTTCTACCCATTTACGCAGTCACGTGATAGAGAAGCCATGCAGCCTCCTGGGCATTAAAGCCAACTTAAAGGGTTGCCAGGAGGTGTCAATGGGGTTGATATTAATACCAGCAGCTACAAGAAAACCATAAATGAAGAGAGCCCACCTAGAAGGTACAGCTTTCCAAATGGCCACTGAAGACCATGACTGCAGAGATTCAATTGTTTATTTTGAATTGCCTTGTGTCCTTGTACTTTGGAGACCACAATGCAAATGAAACTGCTGATAACATTTGCCAGATCCCAGTTAATAAATAGCCAATAAAAAAACAAACTGCTCCTTGGGGTCTTCCTGTCTTTTGGGACCCAAGGAGACAATCCTAGTTGTCTAACCCTTAAGGCGTCCCTGGAATCTTCCGTCTGCTGTGCTGTTCTAATATTCTATTAGGCTGCCCAATTATACAGATGCAGTGTACTGAAACATTGCCTTTCTTTGCGAGTCACCTCCTTTGAAAGCTACATCGAAATTCAACTTCACAGAACATCAGAGTTATAGCTACAGGCGAAGTAAAAGTGGGTTCTATGACCTTGATGCGCATTCTGTCGTTGTTATGGAAACAAGTGCATGATATCACTTTGGTGAAGGTAGACGGCAATAACCCACTATGCCATTTAATTGTCACTTCCGTGGAAAACAAAAAGACTTCGGAGATTTGATCAGGTCAGTTAGATAAGATCAATTGGCTTGAACAGACTTATTTTGAAAGATTTTTTGCTTTTTATTTTTTTTTTTTATTTTCATTTTTATGAGAGGAAGCTAATGTCCTATCTAACATCAATCAGTTAATGGAGGAACAAAATAATAAACCTATTACATCATTGATTTTGCATGTTTAAAGGATAATTTGTCCACAGTTAGATGTGAAGCTAAAAACGATCGTGAGAAATGGGAAAACAGATTACATAGAATCCTCTATGAAGTTACATCTCCTAATATACTTTGTTTTCCAATTACTGTTATTTTTAGAGCCTTTTGCATAGAAACAGTTCCAACTGAGAAATATTTTTGTGATTAATTTAAAGAGACACTGGGAATCACAACATATACTGTATGTCTTCCGTTTTTTGTGGGCTTCTGTTGATGCCCTTCTGGCAGATGACTGGTTAAGACAGATTGTTCTTTTTGATGACTGCATGCACCTACCTTGTAGTTTAATTGTTTGACTTGTGGCAAGCCTTCTTGTGCCTTACCTTCTGTAGCACCCTCCTAACATAGGTGCTAGGCTTTTGGCTCCTTTGTAATCAAAAAAGCAGCCATTGTTTTGCCTGGCCTGTTCATGGTCTCACAGGCTGGGGTTTTATTGCTCGCCCTTCCTGCCTCTGAAAGAAGTTTCCAGAGCACAGGGTGGGAAATTCAAATCCCCAGCCTAACTATTTACCAGGTTCTGGCCAATCCCTTGAGGGGAAGTTTCCAGAAGGGGGTTGGAGTGTGGATAAATAGTCTGAGACACTGGAGAGCAGGGTTTCTTCTCCCCAGGTGGGTTCCAGAGGTGCAGGGGCTGCTGCTGCCAGGAAGCACACAGACTCAACAATTACTCAAGAAGGCTTCAGAGGTGCTGGGATCAAAGGCTAAAATGGACTTTGTTCAGAGCTGACTGCAGAACCATATCATACCAAGAAAGACACGGTCCTGAGAGGCGCTATCTCACTCATTAGGTTGTGTCCAGAGGAAGCTGGAAAAAGGTAGCTGTCCTGGGCACTTGTGAGTAATGACTCTAAGTTTATCCCTGAGGCTGAGTGCTGAATACTGCACTGGGTACTGAACGTTACACACTGACTCAAGGTAACCAAATGCCCAAACTCTTTCCCCATGGTCAGCAGCTGTGGGGGCCTTAGATTGTCCAATTGGCCAATAATACTACTGCTAGAAGACTGTCCTCTGGTTACTGCTTAGCATTTTTGGAGTATCCCCCTTTTTAGTTGCAGGTTATTCCAGCAATAAACTACACAAAGACATCCCCTAGACCAGTCTTTTTCAACCAGGGTGCCTTCAGGTTTCTTCAGGGGTGCCATGGCAAAGTGTCAAAAAAGTTGCCCAAAAATTGTATACAAGCCAGCAGGTGGACCAAGCCTAACTTTTAGATACACAAAGCCACAGGTTTTCAATGTGCACTGTTAAAACCTTCTATCCGTAGGCACCCTTACGACCAATGACATGATCAGTTGATAAGGAAAACGCTGTTTGTCCCTCCCCTGCCCTCTCTGTTAGCACGGGGGTCACAGTTGAGTGAGGGAGAGAAACTGAGGGAGAAGATAAACACTGCAATACTAGTCAGTACCAGTGTGCAAAGTTGTGTTTGCCTTGGAAGAATACATCACCTGTAATGTTGAGTGTCCTACATGTGTGGATATTGCTGGGTTATGTAAAACTATTAGTTTAGATTTTTACATTTTAGAAAGGGGTGCCTTGAAATTGTGCAGAATTTTAAAGGGTGCTTTGACTGAAAAAAAGTTGAGAAACAGTGCCCTAGACTGTTTATTGGAGCCAAAGTATATGGAGTGTTGCTTGGGTAGCCGTTGGTATTTGTGCTGTTTGGGGGAGAACCAGTTTAAACCAGCATCCCTTGTGGGGGTAATGCTACACTTCAGTGCTAGAGGCTTCAGTATTTTATAAGCTGTAGGCAATGCTGAAACAAGGTCATCCACTGCCCAGGGTGAATAAGAAAAATAAATAATCCCAAATTCATAAAATCAATAAATATATAAAAAACATTGAATTCATGAAAGCAAATCCACTGTGTGTGAATAAACACCAAAAAAGGTTTTCAAAAGCAGTGTCAAGCCAGGTCCAGAACCTTCACCAATGATGGCAAAATGCAGGCTGAGCAGACATGTATGGCCCCCCTAATTAAAGAGACATCTATTATGTCTCTTTTTGCTCCTCCACAAAATCACCAGACACCTAATTTGGCATGGGTCACCACCCCTGATCCTCCACCGCATTAGCGCAGGGAGAAAATAAAAGAAGACACCCCATATAGTGCAAAATCATCATGTACCATTTGTTTATTAAAGTATTTCGCTTACAAATATTTAGCAATTGCGCATTAGAAATACAATCCAGTCAGCAAAACAGGCAATTTCCGAGTCACTTCCGATTGCACGGTGTCAGAAAGTCTCCATCCTACGCATTTCGTCGTATATGACGTCTTCCAGGCCAGAGTGAAGTTGCCAAACTGCGTTCCCCGCCCCCCCAATGCATGCCTGATCGTAGATGCCAAACTGTGACCCCCTGGTACGCATGTTATAGACTTTTGCAGTTTGACTTGCACTGGTGATGTTACTACTGTGTTGTTTGTTTAGAAGAATCTGTACTGCATGAATCTCCATAATTCTGCTTCATTCATTTTGTGGATGTGGATTTCTGCACCTCTCCTGCTGCTTATTGAATGCAGTTCTTGTATGAGGAAGCAAGATGGCCACCTCCATACAGAGACACAGTACAATGCAAAGCAAGGTAAGAATATAAAAAAAATACTCCTATGCTGCCAATCCTCTAATAGCAAAATAAACTAAGTGTCCTATTTTATATTAAAAAAACCTCCATTCACTGATGAAGTCATGTGATGAATGATGCAACACATTGGGCGGAACTGGGTGACATCATCACGCAAATCATAACTGGAAGCGCAGCACCGACAAGGAATTTGTTATATGCTGATTATTGATGTGAATGCTATACCCCCTTTTAATACATGTGAGTGCAATATCTTTAATAAATGGTTTTGTTTTGAGTACTACACTGTGGTGTGTGCTGTATTTGTTCTGAGCATATTCTAGTGGCCAAGCGGGACCTCGATTCCTTAAAGGGAAACACACCTACAGTGGTTGGAGTGATGGATACTGACTTGGACCCATAAAGCCTATTGAATACCCCTGGAAAGGAGGGTTTGAGTGCACTGTGACCTTAATTATGCAGGTCCTATAGTGGTTGAAAAGTAACGTATTAATTACTCTGTCTCTGTTTTAGGTCCCTATTCAGTACAGTGTGTGTTTTCCTAAAAAATATAATGCTAAATAGCTTTGTAGAGCCCTGCTGTCCTGTCATGTGACCTCCCTCTGCTTCCCTACCCGAGTAAGTGAGTACAGTGGGAGGGGCAAGCTAGCAGAGGGAGGTCACGTGTCTGCACAGTAGGGCTCTGCAAAGAAGCTACTTAGCATTATCATTTTAGGAAAACACACACACTGTATTGAACTGGGACTTAAAACAGAGGATCAAAGTTATTAATAAATTTTTCTTTACTTTGCAAGCACTGGAGCAGCTGCAGGGAATAGATTTATACAGGCAGGAGAGGAAACGAGGGGGAGGGGAGGCGATTGGTTTTCACACACTCAGACTATAGAACTGACAGGGAGAGAGGGAGGGAGAGATGCTGAAGAGATAGCTGGATGACTGAGGCAGGGCTGGACTGGGACAAAAATTTGTCCCTGGACTTCATCTACAGCGGCCCACTTTAATTTTGCAAACACGCACAAAAAACAGGCGGCCAATAGCCCCGAGTTCCCGACCTAGCCCCGGGCCTTGGTACTCGGGGCTAATAATGGTCATTGGTAATACGGAGACCCGGAGCTTTTTGGGGGCCCACTTGGGTGGGGGTTTATGACCAGATGGGGGGGTATATGACCAGGTGAGGGGGTATATGACCAGGTGAGGGGGTATATGACCAGGTGAGGGGGTATATGATTAGGTGGGGGGGTATATGATTAGGTGGGGGGTATATGACCAGGTGGGGGTGTATATGACCAGGTGAGGGGGTTATGACCAGGTGGGAGGGTATATGACAAGGTGGGGGGTATATGACCAGGTGGGGGGTATATGACCAGGTGAGGGGGTATATGACCAGGTGAGGGGGTTATGACCAGGTGGAGGGGTATATGACCAGGTGAGGGAGTATATGACTAGATGAGGGGATATATGATTTGGTGGGGGGTATATGACCAGGTGGGGGATATATGATTTGGTGGGGGGGTATATGACCAGGTGAGGGGGTATATGACCAGGTGGGGCGGGTATATGACCAAGTGGGGGATATATGATTTGGTGGGGGGGTATATGACCAGGTGGGGGTGTATATGACCAGGTGAGGGGGTATATGACCAGGTGAGGGGGTATATGACCAGGTGGGGCGGGTATATGACCAGGTGGGGCGGGTATATGACCAGGTGGGGCGGGTATATGACCAGGTGGGGCAGGTATATGACCAGATGGGGCAGGTATATGACCAGGTGGGGCAGGTATATGACCAGGTGGGGTGGGTAGGAGGCACATAAACTGACCACACTTTTAGAGATCAGCACCCATGATAAACTTGGTCAGTTTACATAGGGGAAGACAGGAACAGGCAGGATCAGCTAGGTATTGTAGAACAAAGAAAGAGGCAACTGACATGGCAAAAGCACTGTGCTTTATCTCATGCCTTAAAGGGACAGGAGCATGTTCTTTTTTTTTAGGGTTACAACCACTTTAGCTTGAAGGTGAGGGCACAATTCTCACAGAGGTGGAGCACATGTGTTGATCTTTAGCACTGGCGTTGCAGTGTTACATTCTATTTGTAAAAGGACTATAAGGACTCTTGAGTCACGTTCACACTTTGGACTTCATTTATCACTATATGTTTCATATTAAGTTTTGAATTGTTGTGTATACTTTGTGTTTACATTTTGGTTGGTGTATTTTATTTAGCAGTGCGGTACCATATTATTATTTTATGCAAAAGCATGGTAAGTCAGTAATGGGGAAAAAAAATATCATTTGACAGGTGTTGGGGTCCTCTTGAAATACACAGACCAACAAACAGAAGGGATGGCTTTATTTTTTTTGAAGCTATAAAGACTCTTTCGACTCCTCTCACCATCCCTTGCCCCATTTTTTCCCCCTACAGTTCTTTGAAAAGTCTCAAGGACTTAAGAGGAGGGAAACAAAAACAAGCAAAAAAATTGTCACAGGTTGTACATTTTGAAGCTTAGTGCTGCCCCATTTAACCTTGTCAGCCTAGGCATCAGCCTCTAAGTATTATTATGGCAAATACAGCCCCGATGGTGATCTGAATCCACAGCTGTTGTGCACTATGTCTAAAGTTGCTGCAGGTAAGCACTTGCTTAGTTCCAACTCCCTAAAAAGTATTGTAATAAGTCCAAATGTATTCCACTTATAATCTCCAATATTTGCGCATCTCTATGCTAATAAATCCCAGATCTGGATGTCTGTTATATTGTTTTATTCATTCCTCAATGTCTAATCTTCTCCAAAGGCTTTTCAGCTTCTGCAGTGATTATATTTAATGATATGAATTGTTTTGTGATGAGCTGACAATCATCAGGTTTTTGAAGTAAAAAAAGAAAAAAAAAAACTCTTTTGTTATTTCAAAACAAAATTACCATTCCAGACATTTTGTATAGATGCTGATTCTATCAACACCGTACACTGCATCTCTCTAGGGTTTAATTAGTATGCTGGAAATGTTCCATTCAGAACTTAAGGGAGAGATGTGGCAGGATACTCTAAAGCAGTGGTTCTCATCTCCTGTCCTCAGGGCCCACTAACAGGCCAGATTTTAAGTATTACCTTGGGGAGAAGCAGACTAGAATACTGCAATCACTGAGCAGCAAGTGATATCACCTGTGATGTATTTCAGTTATTTTGCAAACCTGGCCTGTTAGAGGGTTCTGAGGACCAGAGTTGAGAACCACTGCTCTAGTCTAAAGCCTTATACCAACGGTCAGGTTATTGGATGAATTTTCATCAGTTTTCTGTTTGATATTAGTCTCAAATCGAAAGTGAAGAGGGTACTCACCATCGGAAAATTTTCTGATGACAGAATTCAACGTCAGAAGTGACGTAATGTGTCGAATTGTTTTGTATGTGTTCTTTCATTTCTGAGCATGCCTAGTCTTGCTCTTCAGATTTTTTTTTTTGTCAGAAAACCGTACTAATGAAAAGAAAAATCGGACGTTGTGGTCACATCAGACAAAAATTTTCAAGGCGGTCCAAAGCAGCATACTAACGATCAGAAAATCGGCAGATCGTTCATTGGATGAAATTTATCTTCAGATTTTCTGACCGTGTGTACGGGCCTTTAGACTGGATACACACTATCTAATTTTCTGTCGATTCTTTTCCTTCAGATTTAGCAAAACCATATAATATGAGGTCAAACCTTAGGAGTTTACATTTTTATGCAATCATGCAGCCCATTGCACTACATGGTTTTGGTAAATCTGAAGGATTCCACGTCACTGAAGGGCAGGGCGATGGTGTCAGCAAGAGCAACTTGGCTTCACCCACTGTTCACCGCGGTGTGATAAGAGCGCTGCATTACTACTCTCCTTGGGGCACCCAAAGTTTTTTTTAATTCTATAATGTTTACTATTAACATAGCTACATAGGGCAACAAAGCTAATAAAGGGACTGGAAGATATTAGTTATGAGGAAAGGTTGCGAGCACTGAACTTATTCTCTCCGGAGAAGAGACGCTTGAGAGGGGATATGATTTCAATATACAAATACCGTACTGGTGACCCCACAATAGGAATAATACTTTTTTGCGGAAGGGAGTTTAACAAGACACGTGGCCACTCATTAAAATTAGAAGAAAAGAGGTTTAACCTTAAACTATGTAGAGGGTTCTTTACTGTAAGAGCGGCAAGGATGTGGAATTCCCTTCCACAGGCAGTGGTCTAAGCGGGGAGCATCAATAGTTTCAAGAAACTATTAGATAAGCACCTGACAGGGATATACAATGCAATACTGACATGTAATCACACATATAAGTTGGACTTGATGGACTTGTGTCTTTTTTCGATCTCACCTACTATGTAACTATGAAAAAAATTGCCCTATGCCGCTAAAGTGTTCTGGTTTGGCTTGAAGAAAAGGTGGTAACCCTATCTGTAGCTCATTGGAGTAAGCAAATAAGGGTGAGTTTGGAGTTCAGCTAGAGCTGAGTTGGGAGGATGCCTGAGCTCATCTCTACTTGCTGGTTGTAATGTTGATCCAGTAATTCCAAGACTTTCTGAGTCACTGACCCTAAACAAGTATGTACATTAGGGAAGTCAGAGGTCCATTATCTGTATCGTGTTCTAGATTATTGACTTTTGAGACAAGAGGGGCAGTATGAAAGTAAGGCAACCTGCATTATTAGACGAAAAGGTCTGCAATGGTATTCTTCATGTTTCTCTCATGACAGGTTTTCTTTAATGAAAATCTTCATTGAGCTTTCTGAGGTGACTGTAATCAGAAACCTTGGGAGAATAATTTAGAGAGCAGTAGTTGGCCACATTGCAGGATCTGCTAGACTAAATAGTAGGAAGCAAAGGCTGCCTATGTAACGGACAATACAGATGCCCTTAAGGCCCCTTTCACGCTGGGGCGGTAGGGGGCGTCGGCGGTAAAACAGCGCTATATTTAGCGCTGTTTTACTGCGGTATTCGGCTGCTAGCGGTGTGGTTTTAACCCCCCGCTGGCGGCCGAAAAAGGGTTAAAACCCCTCCTATAGCTGTCCCATTGATTTCAATGGGCAGGAGCGGTTTAGGAGCGGTGAATACACCGCTCCTTCACCGCTCCAAAGAAGCGGCTGACAGGAGATTTTTTCTTCTCCTGCCAGCGCACCGCTTCAGTGTGAAAGCCCTCGGGCTTTCACACTGAACAAACAGCGGAGGCTGTTTAGGGGCGGATTGCAGGCGCTATTTTTAGCGCAATAACGCCTGCAAACCGCCCCAGTGTGAAAGGGGTCTTATTGTCAACATTTCCACTCTATTCAGAGAGATTCCTTTCACTTCCCATGTCTGTAAGGCAGGACCAGAGTGGAAATGTTCCCAATGGACAAACAAGATATTTGGGGGGCACACCCTAAAAGATGCATTAAAGATGGTGCAGCCATAAGACCATACAGCAGAGCAAAATATTACAGCGCACACATGCAAAAAAGACATTTACCTCCAGCAGGGCTAGTTTAAAACACCTAGACAGTTTAAAAAAATATTATTATCAAAAAATATGGGGATTTGGTCACACCATATTGCTATATGGTGCTAAGCCCACTTACTGTGTCAAAGTGATTAGTGGATCCTACACTATCCATGGATTGGGAGATCCTGCTTCTCTGAACCATGAGAGAAATACGCTCCTCTATATGGGAGAACTTTGAGGTCTCCACCCATGACACAAGTGGACACTAATGAGAGGTACTTAATGAGAGAGTGGGGTGCTCCTCACCCAATCCATGGATAGTGTAGGACCCACTGATCATGGGGTACTTTGACGCAGTAAGTGGGTTTAGCACCATATAGCAATATGGTGTGACCAAATCCCCATATTTTTTGATAATAATATTTTTTATACTGTCTAGGTGTTTTAAACTAGCCCTGCTGGAGGTAAATGTCTTTTTTGCAGGTGTGCGCTGTAATATTTTGCTCCGCAATGTTCCCAATGGGACACAAACAACAGCAATAAAAAAACAAAGGAAAGCTCTGTTTGTGTGAAAAAATGATATACAGCAAAAAAATTTTGAGTACAGCATTGCATGACCGTGCAATTACCAGTTAAAATAGTGCAATGCTAAATAGCAAAAAATGGCCTGGTTGTGAAGGGGGTAAAATCTTCCAGAGCTCAGGTGTTTAATATACTGCTATAATGTGAGTAGCCTGTGTTGTTAATAGACCTTGCATAGAGCAGAAAAGGGTTAAAACCCATCAAGTTTTTTTTTTTCTTGCCATCTGTGGTCAGTGATCTGAAGATCTTCCATCACATCCCTTCTAGTGGACAAAACACAAATAAAGAACAAATCTCTCCAAAGTGAGTCAACGCCACAAATTCTCTCTTATTATTCCTGTTTCAGCCACAACTCAAAATTTTGCATATTTTCTCAATTCTGGTAAAAATTGACACCAGGAGATATATGAAGGCTGAATCTTTCCAATGGGGACACAGCAAAAAAAAAAAAAAAATTGCTAATGGCTAATAAACCCTCACCAATCTGCTGTATTCACAACTAAAACAAAATGTTTTGCTTTTAGAAACACTTTAATATAGGATTTTATACATGAAGCAAAAATAAAAATAAAATACATTATATACAGTATCTCACAAGAGTGAGTACACCCCCCACATTTTTGTAAATATTTTATTCTATCTTTTCATGTGACAACACTGAAGAAATGACACTTTGCTACAATGTAAAGTAGTGAGTGTACAGCTTGTATAACAGTGTAAATTTGCTGCCCCCTCAAAATAACTCAACACACAGCCGTTAATGTCGAAACCGCTGGCAACAAAAGTGAGTACACCCCTAAGTGAAAATGTCCAAATTGGGCCCAATTAGCCATTTTCCCTCCACGGTGTCATGTGACTCCTTAGTGTGTGAATGGGGAGCAGGTGTGTTAAATTTGGTGTTCTCGCTCTCATCCTCTCATACTGGTCACTGGAAGTTCAACATGGCACCTCATAGCAAAGGACTTTCTGAGGATCTGAAAAAAAGAATTGTTGCTCTACTTAAAGATGGCCTAGACTTTAAGAAGATTGCCAAGACCCTGAAACTGAGCTGCAGCACGGTGGCCAAGACCATACAGCGGTTTAACAGGACAGGTTCCACTAAGAACAGGCCTCGCCATGGTCGACCAAAGAAGTTGAGTGCACATGCTCAGTGTCATATCCAGAGGTTGTCTTTGGGAAATAGACATATGAGTGCTGCCAGCATTGCTGCAGAGGTTGAAGGGGTGGGGGGGGTCAGCCTGTCAGTGCTCAGACCTTATGCCGCACACTGCATCAAATTGGTTTGAGTGGCTTTCGTCCTAGAAGGAAGCCTCTTCTAAAGATGATGCACAAGAAAGCCCGCAAACAGTTTTTTTTTTAAGACAAGCAGACTAAGGACATAGATTACTGGAACCATGTCCTGTGGTCTGGTGAGACGTATAAACGTATTTGGTTCAGATGGTGTCAAGCGTGTGTGACGGCAACCAGGTGGGGAGTACAAAGACAAGTGTGTCTTGCCTACTGTTAAGCATGGTGGTGGGAGTGTCATGGTCTGGGGCTGCGTGAGTGCTGCTGGTGTTCTGCCAAGAAAGTTCCGCTCGGCGGATAAGGACCCCCCTTTACTGCGCAGGCGGATCCGGTGGAAATAACCGAAGATGAATAGGGGAAAATCAGCTGTACACGACGCCTGTAAAAGGGCCCCTCGCGGGCTCGCTTCGCTCGCCATGCTTTGGGCACGGCCTCGCTTGGCTCGGCTCTTTTTTATTCCCCCTCTAGGTCCACTTGGATGGTGGGGAAGGAACCTGGAGCCAGGGCGCAGGCGCCGTGTACAGCTGATTGTAGATTTTGTGCTTCGGCTATCTCCGGTGGCTGATAGTAGTTTGTACTGCGCAGGCGCTGCGCCTGCGCAGTACAGGGGGGGAACTTATCCGCCGAGGGAACTTTCTCGGCAAGACACCGGCACTGGGGAGCTACAGTTCATTGAGGAAACCATGAATGCCAACATGCACTGTGATATACTGAAGCAGAGCATGATCCTCTACCCGCAGGGCAGTATTCCAACATGATAATGACCCCAAACACACCTCCAAGATGACCACTGCCTTGCTAAAGAAGCTGAGGGTAAAGGTGATGGACAGGCCAAGCATGTCTCCAGACCTAAACCCTATTGAGCATCTGTGGGGCATCTTCAAATGGAAGGTGGAGGAGCGCAAGGTCTCTAACATCCACCAGCTCTGTGATGTCGTCATGGAGGAGTAGAAGAGGACTCCAGTGGCAACCTGTGAAGCTCTGGTGAACTCCATGCCCAAGAGGGATAAGGCAGTGCTGGAAAATAATGGTGGCCACACAAATTATTGACACTTTGGGCCCAATTTGGATATTTTCAATATTTTCACTTAGGGGTGTACTCACTTTTGTTGCCATCGGTTTAGACATTAATGGCTGTGTGTTGAGTTATTTTGAGGGGACAACAAATTTACACTGTTATACAAGCTGTACACTCACTACTTTACATTGTAGCAAAGTGTCATTTCTTCAGTGTTCCGTGTATTCCGTATTTATCGGCGTATAACACGCACATTCATTTTAAGAGGGAAGTTTCAGGAAAAAAAAATTAAATTTTAAATAAGGAACTTTGAAGCAAAATAAGGGTCAGCGCCCATCTGCAGCCTCACCATTGCCATCAATGCAGCAGCCTCACCATTGCCTTCAATGCAGCCTGATCGATGCCCATCTGCAGCCTAGAGGGGACAGGGAGGGGGGCGGGACGAGCGCCGACAGATTACATACAGTGAGAATCTCCTATGATAGACAGAACAGTGGTCCAATGGTGGCCCAGGAGATGGGACTTCCTATTACAGAGGCCGCCAAGTAAACAGGAGATTCTCACTGTATGTAATCTGATGGCGCTCGTCCCGCCCCCCACCCTGTCCCCTCCGAGACAGCTAAAATTGAAGTATTGGCATATAACATGCACACGCTATTTGCACCCGAAAAGATACTGTGTGTGTATGTATGTATGTATATATATATATATATATATATAAACAGTATAAATGTATCGTATCATTTAAAAAATGTTAAATATAGTTGACCACAAAGCCTTTTATTATTCTTTTTAAGGATGAAATCTATAAGTGCGGAAGTCCTTTCATGGTGAATTCATTGGACATTATTTTAGCACAGCTCCAGCATTTGCTGGATAGCATCATCAGTTTGCAAAGTGACTTTCTCATTTGCCCTTTAAGTAACAGAAAACGCAGAAGAGGGTTGTCTTTGTAAATCTGCTCATGTCTGCCTCTGCTTTTAAGCACAGCTAGAGATTAGCTGGCAGGCAGCACAATGTCATAGAAACATCAGGATTTCTGTCTACAGCGAGTATCACAGCAATCTGAGTTTACGTTTCTGATCCCAGCATGCCTCTCAGATACGATACCTCTTAGATGTTTGTTTACTTGTTGCCCAAGCGCTGTCATTCACCTTTTCCCCACCTGTTCTAGAAATGCTGTGACAGAGTTTTACTTGACAGTGAGTAGTCGTAACTTCAACCATAAACTTAAACAGCACAGACATGTAATATTGGAGATGGAGATGGTAGGTTTGATGCTCAGCTCAGCTGGGATCACAAATAACCTGTGCTGACATGAGCAGGTGAACCATACTGACGGCACGCAGGCTGCTCCATCTCCAACGGACAAAACAAAAATAAAACTACTAAATAAAAATAAAAAAGCAGACTTTCTTCTTTTGCCTAATCTGGCAATATTCAATTGTCTGAAATGTAAACCCACAAATATAAATGCAATATATTGCACCATACCAGTCTTTAGATTTGGTGGCTGCATTAAACTTTTTTTCTTTATTTTTATTTGGTAATCCTGCGAATAACACATGTAGGCAGGGCCATCAGGGCCGCTAATAAAGTAAGACAAGTAGTCCTGATGTACTGGGCCCAGACCTCATCAGTTAAACAGAGGGGCACAAGGCAACTTTATTGTTCATTTCTTTCTAAATAAAGTCATGGATTTTACTAGAACACAACCCCACTTCTACTTATTTACCAGGGCATAAATTAAATTTCCCTGGGCCCCATCAGTTCAACAGAGAGGCCCAGGAATTGGGACTTTTTTTTGTCATTTTCAGGGTGTAGGCAAGTAAAGGCAGCGTCGCTGTTTTACTGCACCCCAGGGGGGTGGGGGGCCCAGTCAGGAAGCCTGTACAGGGCCCCATGATTTCTAACAGCAGCCCTGAGGGCAATCCAAATGTGGGCAAGATGTTCCATTCATTGATACACTAACATGGCCCTCTTGCCTTTATCACACATTAATGTGTGTCCTCTTGAGCCATTACTTATACCTCTATTAGCACACATACAATGCCATGCCCCATACTGTGTCCCGCTTGCTCCCAGGTAAACTGATTAACCATTTTTCAGATAGGCCACAAGAATGAAGGAGACAAGTCCAATGCATTTGCAAAAACTTCACTTTCCAACTTCAAGGTGGGTAACTTCAGGCCACACAGTTATAGCACTTCTGAATTCGGGGCATCCAGTCCCAGAATACATTAGGTTACATATCACTTTAGAGTATTGGTGGTTCTATACTTAGCTTCTCACTCTGTTGGTTGACTGTAGTTGGCACTTTTCCCAGTTGGATCACTTTTATTCCTGTCCTCCACTTCACTCCCTTTCAGGATATCAAAACCTCTCCAGGTATTTCCTAGGTGGGGAATACCAGACACTGGGAGGTTACATTTTTTGCAGAAAGGACCCCACCAAGTCCCATGGGGGTCCACTATGGAGCTAAGCTTCTATCTCCATGTGCTTCCATTGTGGAGACGCTTATAAATTCAGTAGCGTTAGGACTGCAAGCATACACAGGGTGCCGTGAAGAGGCCTTGCAGCTTATGCATGCATTTGCAAATGCGTGCTAACTAACCCCCTGTTTTTAACGCAGTCTGTTGGACAGGTTAATTTGGTCAGTTGGCAGACTGGTTGGTGAGTTGAGCTATGGAATGTTCTGTTTTTGTCTTTCATGTGTTTGCCCTTCCATGTGCTCCTTGCTGTGAAGGCCAGTTATAGGTGGGGGCAGGGGCCATTTGTTTGTTCCTATCTCCTTGCACTCTCTACCCAAATTCCTCCCACCCTGTGACCAGTCACTGTACTTACTGTATATCCTAAGGGGCGGGGGCACCACCTAGTGCCGAAGTGGGAATTGCACCCCTTTAGACACAATTCCTGGGTGTCTGTACTCATTTATTTACTGTATCTATGGAGGGAGTCATGGTTGTCACTTGGACTTCACATGTCTACCTTCTTTCATCGATTGGGTTAGTACTTTATACAAGAAATATAAAGGTTGTTAGTGCTATCTTCTCAGCTCACAGGAAGTGACAAGAACATGGCATTTCCCCGCTCGGTACAAATAAAAAGGAAATTAGCAGCCACTTAATAAACTGCGATATCAGTCAGTGAATTATAAAGAAAATTGTAAGCAGTGCTCAAAAACTAACAATAATACAAATTAAAATAAAATAACATATATTGCAATAGAAATCAACCAACTGTGCAATAGAGTGCAAAAAGTGACCATGTGCAAAAAAGTGAGTAATTTCTGCCTAATGCCCCGTACACGCGGTCGGACTTTGTTCGGATATTCCGACAACAAAATCCTAGGATTTTTTCCGATGGATGTTGGCTCAAACTTGTCTTGCATACACACGGTCACACAAAGTTGACGGAAAATCCGATCGTTCTGAACGCGGTGACGTAAAACACGTACGTCGGGACTATAAACGGGGCAGTGGCCAATAGCTTTCATCTCTTTATTTATTCTGAGCATGCGTGGCACTTTGTGCATCGGATTTGTGTACACACGATCGGAATTTCCGACAACGGATTTTGTTGTCGGAAAATTTTATCTCCTGCTCTCCAACTTTGTGTGTCGGAAAATCCGATGGAAAATGTGTGATGGAGCCTACACACGGTCGGAATTTCCGACAACAAGGTCCTATCACACATTTTCCGTCGGAAAATCCGACCGTGTGTACGGGGCATTAGACTTCCTTGAGCACCTAAAACAATAGGGGGCAACCCTTGCTTGAGCAGTGAGGAAGGAGGGACTTGTTCTCCTACCTTTTCTGAGCTTCCGAAGCTGGATCAGACACCATGGGACATCTTCAAGCATTGCTGAAACCTGGAAGGTAAACGTTAGTAAAAAATAGATTAGATAATGTATTTTTCATTATGAGGGGGGGTTTTACAGTTCCGCAGGGAGGGGATGACCACCTATTTGGGGGGGTGACAAAAAGCCTGGGATCGAAGCATCAGGCACTGGTGGTTTGAGAGAGGGATCCTTGTTTTTCTTTCACAAAGAATCCTTATCATCACACCATACACTGACCCCTCCAACACTGAAGGGCATGCAGACAGCAGCAGGATTGCACTCTTGTTGCTTTTTGGGCATGTCGGGCTGGATGTTTTTTAGAGGCAGGGGATGGGCATGTGCATGCTTTTTTTTTACATTAAAAAAATATCACAGCAACCCTTCCAAGTGATGAAGCAGTGTACAAACACAGTACCATGGAGAGCTATTTCCGGCAGATTCACCTGCTGCATAAAGACTATTTTTTACAGCTACTCTATAGGCTCACTCACACCAGAAAGCCATGCTAATCGCACAGTCGCTGATATGGACTGGGAGTAAACAGTGCCTTTAAACCTATTCTGGTGTATCACACTGTTTATTTTATTTTTTTTTAGAACTTTATTAAAATGTCACAAGTGACATTTCATTATATTCTATTTACATGAAAATCCTGCAATGCAGTAGTTTGCAACCAGCTGTGCTGAAAAAAAATGCATAGCACGCATAATAGCAGCAGTGTGAACTGTTCTCATAGGAAATCAGGCTTTTTGCCTTGGCATACATTGGAACTCTGTTGAACATGGCCACACAGTGCAGACCCAGTGCACTTTGTGTTAAAGAACCCTACAAGTGAGATTCAATGGCAGCTTGCTGCACGTTTATTCCATTGTAAACAGGGTGATTTGGGGATGCCTGGAAAATGTCATTGAATCTCAATTTTCCAGTAAATGGACCTCAATGTCTTCTATCAAAACATATTATTATTATTTTAGGTACTTATACAGCGCCGGCAATTTATGCAGTGCTTTACATATACATTGTACAGTCACATCAGTCCCTACACTCAAGGAGCTTACCACCTAAGGTCCCTAACTCACATTCATACATATACTAGGGCCAATTTAGACAGGAGCCAATTAACTTACCAGCGTGTCTTTAGAGTGTGGGAGGAAACCCACGCATGCACAGGGAGAACATGCAAACTCCAGGCAGATGGTGTCATGGTCAGGATTCAAACCAGTGACCCTTTTTGCTGCTAGGTGAAAGTTCTAACCACCACACCACTGTGCTGCCCTAATTATTAGGCTTTTGAAAGTCTATGAATATGTGAGAAAAAAGGGCGCTACCTTGTCAATATCACAAAGCTGTGTGCTCAATTTATAACATACCTAAATATTATGAAACCAGAAAAAACAGTTAATGCCATGAATAAAAATAGTAAATACAAATTACATATAATTATATAATATAATTATATATAATGTAAAACCAAAAGAAAAATATTCTGTTAATTGTGACAAAACACAAAAAATGAAAAGATATGGAAAAATTAAAAATATTAAATTTCTTTGTTGAATAGTCCAATAATTAAACTCCAACACCATTGTGCCTGTCAAATATGGTGCTCCAATATTCAAAGAAACAGTGCTCCACCCAAAGTGAGATAATCTATTGCGCTCACCAGAAACTTTCGGCCAGCAAGTGACCATCAAGCATGGATATGTGTAAATCTTGCCCCTCAATCGATAAGCCAAACTTAATCCATTCAAACTTCTATCTCCTTTCCCAATCACATGCTCTACAAAGACGGCTGCACCAATGGCAGATGATAGGCAGATGATAGTGGATGAAGTTCTTATTTCGGATGATTCTTAAAACAATTGTGTATTGCACTTACATATATGCAGTCTTTGGTAGGCATCAACATGTTTGCAGCTCAGGGATCTGTGAAATCTGATCCATCCGCTCTGTGACAAGCGGCTTGCGGCGCGAGTTCCAGAAAACCCAGCTAAACTCAAGAGTTTCTGAGAATGTGCGTTTCAAGTCACTTCCTGATGACGCGCCCATGCGTGAAATGCTTAGAAGTCACTTCCTGATGATGCGCGCATGCGTGAAATGCATCGAAGAGAGGATTGAGACGCACATTCTTAGAGGCTCTTGAGTTCAGCTGGGTTTTCTGGAACGCACACCGCTTGTCACAGAGCAAACGCGTTGATGCCTTACAAAGACTGCATATATGTAAGTGCAATACACAATGGTTTTAAGAATCATCCGAAATAAAAACGTTATTACACTATAATCTGCCTATCTGGGGCTCATTGATGGAGCTGTCTTTGTAGAGCCTGTGATTGGGAATATAGATAAAAGATTGAATGGATTAAGTTAGGCTTATTGGGGGGGCGTGGCCTGGACATGGCGGAGTGAAGTCGACTGGTGCTTGAGCTCCCGACTCCAGGCTCATAGATCGAGACTGTTATGCCATTTAACCAGCCCTTTCCTACCCAGCCATGAGCTTTCGCAAGAGGGGCAAATACAAGGGATCTAATAAGGTGACCCCAACGGCCCAAATTGACCAATTCCTTAGAGAAAAACCCAGGTCTAGCCCAGAGGCTCGCACTGATACAGCACGTGGCGAGGCCCTCTCATCAACGTCTTCTCCTGGAGGTATGGCGGCATCACACTCGCGACCTCACTACCCCTGACGGGGATCCCAAGTTTCCTAAACAGTCAGTCGGGAAATAGCCTTGCTACACAGAGTCTGGGGGAAGAATCGGACATACGAGCACTGTTGCGGGCTTTACCTACTAAGGCTGACATGGAGGCTCTCCCCACTAAGGCGGACATGGAGGCTCTGGTGCTCAGAGTGCAAGAGCAACATTGCCGTGACTTACAGGATCTCCGCTCGGAGGTACATGAAATAGATGAGCGGCTAACAAGAGAGGAGACCTCGATGGAGGCTTTGGAGTCCAGAGTGGCACAGCTAGAAAAAGCGCAGCAGAGGCACCAAGACCAGCTGGCGGAGGTACAGCTTCATGCCGAGGACTTGGAAAATCGAAGCCGCCGCCGAAACCTATGGTTCCGGGGAATACCCGAAGCCACTGGCCCGGAAAATCTGACGGAAACGGTGCGGGCAATTATCCATATCATACTGAAGGGTGACCTCCCCGCCTCCCTGGAATTCGATAGGATTCACAGGGTTCTAAACATGCCGACATGGAAAGACCCCGTGATGTTTTGCGCCGTTTGCACCAATACAGCCATAAGGAACAGATCATTCATGCGGCACGGATCAAGGGACTGGTGGACTTCGACGGAGCACAAATTTCAGTATACCCGGACGTGTCCTGTGCGACCCTCCTGAGAAGAGTGATGCTAAAGCCCCTGCTGGAAAAGCTATGTCGTGCTGAACTGCCGTACCGATGGGGATTCCCAATCCAACTGTCCATCCGGAAAGGGAGTGCTTCTTTCACCTTGCGGCGTCACGCCGAGCTCCCAGATCTTTTTGTCTTCCTGGGGATGGAGCCGGTTCCGCTGTGGGACTGGCTGGGCCCTCTTCCACACAGGGATCTCCGCTCGGCTCCCCAGGGCGCTCAGATGGGTCTCCCTCGTCCATCTGCCAGGCGCAGACAGAGAGAGACCACTACGATCGGGAGGGGAGAACCGGAGATGTAAGACCTAATGCCATATACAAGTAAGTGACGGGCAGATTAGGTTGACTGTGCAATAGGACACTAACTGTTACATGGGCATTTAAAGGGTTGCCGGAGAGGGCCCCCTCCAGCGCTCCGATCTCCCCCTGTGTGGTTCCGTTCAGGCCCCTGCAGTGCTTCCCCCTCTACCCCCCACATCCCTGAGTGCAGAGTCCAGCTGGCTTGAGACGGTGTATACCGATTCTCCAATCTACAGGACTAAGACACGGTGCCACCCTCAGGAGTGTGAAATTCCCTGCTCCTGGACATGACACTAGGAGTGCTCCCCGGGGCTTTCCCCTGTATCACCCCATGGATGTACCAATCTAGCTTTCTTCAGCTGACGTATGCACCGCACTACAGAAACTGACTTGAGTCCTATAACACTTGAACCGAGGAACCCACCCACGGAATTTTATCCAGCAACTTGGGATGGACGTGGTCCGGTCTGGGAATGTGGGAATATATATTTTACATGTTGCTGGTGCACTGTGTGTTGGGGGTTGGACTGGGAGTGGGGGGGTGGGCCATGCTGGGGAGGGGGGAACAATGTCAGCTCTTTCATTTTGGCAATGCAGCCCGGCACAGCTTATCAGAATACTGTGAAGGGAGCCTGAGGGGCCGTCTGTCTTCAGTGATGGTTCCCGCTCCCCTGGGGGACATGTTGATGGGTCTCCACAGTGGGACCTTATCCTATGAGGTAACATACCGCTGGAAGAAAGCAGCAGGTGCTGAGCAGTAAAACAGGAACTTAATGTAACAGAGACTTTGACAAATGGATTTAGGGAGGGCAGGTGCGGATGTTCCTGAGCTAAAATGTTAATCCAAATTGCAAAGGTAAACCCGAAGCTTTGCTTGCTAATGTGATGTTAGGCCCCATTATTGTTGAGGGGGGTGCCACCCCGGCTGATACGCACCCACTCTGGGGGATGGACACGGGGAATTCACATTGTGTTCCCTCGGTTTATAATCCACAGTGTGTAGAAAGCTGTATCTGGCAGCCGGGGTGGACTCTTCATCAATTGATGCTCTCCAACTACTGAAATGCCTCAAGGTCAATGTGTTATATGTTTAAGATGCCTATACCTATATGCTGGTTATTTTGTTTTGTTTCTCTTTTCATTATATCGTACAACAATTTGAGTCCGGTTAGGGAGCTCCTGACCCCTGTTGTGTCTAATTACTACCCCACTTAGGATAACACCCCTCTGGGGCTCAGAGTAGGAGTCCTAAGGGTGTATTGAGACCAAGTCTCTCAAACGCCGTAGGCGTATCGTATTAGCTTTTCGGGCTCACTGTCATACCAGTGACCCACTAACTTCTTGTTTACTCTAACGTCTTTCCTCTCTACCCTATTTTCTTGTCTCTTCTTGTCTTCCCTCTTACACTCATCCCTCTTCCCCCCCCCCCACTTTTCTTTTTTTTTAACCCTTGCGTCTCTTTCCTCCAGCCCAGCTTAGACCATGAACCCGATGGACAGTCTCAGACTAATGTCCATTAACGTGAAGGGACTCAATACTCCGGAGAAACGAACCATGGTGTTATCCAACCTAAGACATGCTAAAGCTCATGTATGCTTTCTTCAGGAGACCCACTTTCGAGCCGATAGAATACAGAGATTCCGAGACCGCTGCTTCCCGACTGCTTATCATGGGTGCTCCTCCGAGTCTAAGGGGGTTAGCATACTGATACGTAACGCAACACCGTGGACACTGCGTGACCAGTGGAGTGACACTGAGGGGCGGGCCTTGTTTGTGAAAGGGACTCTGGGTACCTCTTTAGTGACCCTGGTGAACCTGTACCACCCCAACACTGGCCAAATTGCATTCCTTGAATCTACTCTAACAAAATTACAAGATTTCGCTGAAGGGGCGGTGATCCTGGGGGGGATCTTAACTTTGCCATGGACCCCTCCTTAGACTCTTCCAGGCAAACTTTCCAGGTCTCTTACGCAGCTCTCAAACGCCTAAAGAGGAACTTCTACGCCTTTCACCTGGTAGATGTCTGGAGAGTTCTTAACCCAAACCAGAGGGACTATACATTCTATTCACATCCGCATGATTCATACTTTAGAATCGATCTGCTCATGTTGCCCCAATCTCTACTTTCTAGGGTACAATCCGCCTCTATAGGGTCCCCGGTATTCGTGGACATAGATGTCCTACCCCATACACCTAGACAATGGCAGTGGAAACTTAACGATACATTAATCCAAACACCGGTGGTAGTGGAGGAAGTCTCCAGGGAATTGAGGAATTTTTTCTCCTCTAATGCGGGTTCAGATAGCACCCCCCTGATGGTCTGGGAAGCCCATAAGTGCACTATCAGAGGCACCTTAATAAAAATTGGTACCCACCACAAGAAGGCAAGGGCTCAACAAACTCTTGATCTCCTGGAAAAAATTAGGGTCCTGGAGTCCGCCCACAAGCAATCCTTAGCCTCCCAGACACTGCTAGATCTTACAAACCTGAGAAATCAATTGAGTTCCCTGGCTTTGGTCAGGGCTAAGGCGGTGATTGCAAAATGTAAACGTACCTTCTACGAACATAGTAACAAGTGCGGTAAAGTGTTAGCGAGGGCCCTGAGAGCTCAAAGGGCACAAGCCTTCATCCCTGAGCTTATGGGGGAAGGTGGCTCTAAGGTGCACACTAGTGAAGAGATTGCAGATCAGTTCCGCAGGTATTACACCTCATTATATAACTTTCCGAAGCAATCTTCAGAAGGTGGGAGGTCCCGGGAAAGGGAGGCTATACGGGAATATCTCCAACAATCAGGTCTTCCTCGGTTGCCTGATGAAGCTCTGGTGGCTATGGAGGAGCCACTATCGGGTGAGGAGGTGGCACGGGCCATAGCCCGTATGCAAATTGGCAAAGCCCCGGGTCCCAATGGGTAATCTTTGGCATACTACAAGACCTTCGTCGATATCTTGAAGCCACATTTCCTAGATGCTGGAGAGGGGGGCGATCCCCCCAGCAGACACACTACGAGCCTTTATTTCTGTGATATCCAAGGAGGACAGGGACCCCTTATTATGCCAAAACTACAGGCCAATATCCCTCCTCAACGTAGACTTAAAGATTTTCACTAAGGTCCTCGCTATGCGGTTATCGGAGTGGATTCCATCAATCGTTCATTTAGACCAGGTCGGTTTTGTCCCCTCGAGAGAGGCGAGGGACAACACCATAAAAGCAATTAACCTTATCCACGCAGCGAAAATACAGGGGACCCCGATGCTGCTTATCTCGACCGACGCTGAAAAGGCGTTTGACAGGGTGAACTGGCCCTTTCTAGTTGAGATCCTGCACCATGTAGGACTAGGTCAACGGATGATGAACTGGATACTAGCCATATATTCACGGCCCTCGGCTCAGGTAAAGGTAAATGGTCAGCTCTCCTCCCCCTTTGGTATAACCAACGGCAGAGGCTTTGCTAGGGGGGTGCGGGGGGTGCGGCCCGCACCGGGTGACACCCGCTAGAGGGGTGACACCCTCCCGACGGTGTGGAAAGCACTGGTATTTTTTTTTTTTTTTAATCAGCTGACCCGTCCCGATCATCACCCCGTACTCCGCAGCCTGGTTGAAACACACACCTCCAGCGCCGTGGCGGCGCTTGGTATGTCAGTGTGAGTGTGAACGTGCTGCGTGTCCTCCTTCTTCCTCCTCCTACTGAGCCAGCCTGAGCCTGTCACATCTCATCTCTCTCACACCGCACTGCAGAGTGAGAGATTACGTCACTGACTGTCTGTGTCTTACACACACACTATCTCCGCCCGGGCGGCGCGCTGCCCTCCGCTCTCCGCTCTTCTCTCCAGACCCCAGCCAGCTGCTGCCAGATTCAGAACAGGAGGGGGGGGGTGTGTGTAGAGGGGGTCGTTGTGTCCTGGTATCCTCCACTGGCCCGAGCTCAAGGGGTGAGGTGAGGCCGACTCCGAGGGGGGGTAGGGTGGTTGCCATGGTACCGACACGCCACCAAAGAGCTGGTGTGGGAGGACTCTCACTGTCTGGCGCCCTGGCTGACCTGTGCTGTGTGCAAGTATGATAAGGAAGGGGGGGGGTGCAAGGTGGTCTGCTAGACACAGCTATAGTTATATATATATATAGTGTAATATAGCTGGTCCAGACGCCCCCCCACCAGCTCACTCAGCTACTGTGCCTATTAATATCTAATATAATATATCTGTGTCCAGCAGCACCCCCCCCCCCTTATCAGACAGACAACACTCACTATATTATATTAGCTGACTGAGCCACCCCCACCCTGAGCTGGTCTGATGATGATGATGATGATGGGGGGGGGGGTGCTGCTGGACACAGATATATTATATTAGATATAGGCACAGTAGCTGAGTGACACACCCACCCACCCTGACTGAGCTGGTCTCATGGGGGGGGGTGCTGTGTTCACAGTCACCAGGTACTGAGCGGAGCCGCCCTAAGCTGGTCTGATAAGGCGGGGTGTCTACAGACCACAGCACAGGTGTAGTCAGACAGTGACCCACACCCACATCAGATCCATCCAGCAAGCAACACGCCTTGTCAGCAGATTACAGCTTCTTCCCTGTGGTCATCCGATCCGGTCCAGCAAGCAACACGCCGTGTCAGCAGGTCAGTTCCAAAATGCAAATCAAATCATCAATGCCAATGATGCTATTATCTGCTGTCCCCGGGGACAGACCCAAACCAGAGATCACCACACAGTGGATCAGATCTGTCCCTGGGGACAGCAGATAATGAAAAGTGTGGGGGCAGAGCTGCGATGACGTCACTCATCATGTTGGAGCCCTCGGTTAGGCCCCTTTCACACTGGGGCGGTGGGGGGGGGGGTGACACCATGTTATACCGCACCAGGTGACACCAACCCTAGTGACGCCACTGACCAACGGGACAAGGCAGGGGTGCCCCTTGTCCCCATTGATATTTATTTTGTCCCTAGAACCATTCCTCCGTACAGTGAGAGACAACCCTAACATATCGGGGATCCATCTAAGTCATTCCCTGGCCCCCAAAATAGCTGCTTTTGCTGACGATTTGCTATTTTTTATATCCAACCCCCTAGTCTCTGTACCAAATTTGATGGCAGAACTGCAGAGATACGGAACATTATCTTTTTTCAAAGTCAATTTCCAAAAATCGGAGGCTTTAAATGTCTCCGTTCCGACATCTCTGGACAACCTGCTGCGTGCAGACTTCCCCTTTCGTTGGGCTAGTTCCCATATTAAATATATGGGCATTAGGCTGCCGAGGCGGACGGAGGATATCTTCTCTCTTAACTTCCCCCCTCTTCTGAGGATCATCAAAAATGATTTACAGAAGTGACAGATGGGCATGTTCTCCTGGTTTGGGAGGTGTAACATAATAAAAATGAACATTATGCCCCGACTACTGTACCAACTTCAGACTCTCCCTATTAGGATTCCGCACACTTTCCTTAGAACAGCCAACCGAGAACTGGTTAGGTTCATCTGGGCTCAGAAACCCCCACGGCTGGCCCAGTCTATTCTACGTTTACCGAAAACGCTAGGGGGAATAGCTATCCCGGATGTGATCCTTTATCACAAGGCTTGCCACTTGACGAGAATCATTGACTGGTGTCGTCACAGAACACTAAGCCTGGGTTCACACATGTGCGGTGCGAATTGAAGCTCAGGTTTCACTGGGAAGATAAGAATCTGCTGTTCAAAGGAATCACTGCGTTGTAGCTGCGGATCAGTGAGCAGGGAGAGGGGGAGGGGGGGAGAGGGGGCGGTGTAGTGAGGAGAACGAGAAAATCCTTGTTCAGAACGCAAAGCATCTGCGAATCAGATGCATTCCCATAGAAGATAATAGGCTTGTAGTTCGCACTGCAATGCCCAAAAAACGCACACGTTTTTTGTGCAATGCGCAGTGCGAATGCAACGCACATATGTGAACCAGATACATTCAAATGAATGTATTTTAAAATGTCCTGTGAATTGGATGCGGTGTAAGCCGCATCTGATTCGCATAGGTGTGAACCCGGGCTAAAGCAATGGATTCAAATAGAGCGCTGTCTGTTGGGGGTGGAACTAGAGGGCTTACCCTAGTGCCATAGAAACCTATCGCCTATCCCCTCACTAATTACCCCAATAAGTGGGAATCCCACTTTCAGCCCGGGACTGAGTGATCCCAGATTTAAGGCCCTGAAAGGAAGTGACAGATGAAAACTTCGCCATTTTATCAATAATGGGAAATGGATGTCTAGAGAGGAACTTGTGGCTGACCCTCTCTTAGTGAACCTCTCCTTTTGGCAAAAGATTCAATTAGCTCACTATCTAAGAGCGCAACCCCCCCCCCGACACCTTTTTTAAGAGCCCTGACATCTTTTGAGCTTCTCTGCTCGGACCAAGGGCCAGTGCGACATGTCGTCTCGCTATCTTACCAACTTCTTATCACACCCCCAAGGGGTACAGACCTCCCTATGTAGCCAAGTGGGAACGAGATCTGGGAATGTCATTAACCAAGAGACAGGTGGAGCAAATAATTCTCTTTACGTGTAAAACATTGATAAGTGCCAACCAACAGGAGGCAGGGTTTAAGGTTTTGTCACAATGGTACTACACTCCGGTCAGGTTGCACAGGATGTTTCCTCAGAGCTCGGACCTCTGTTGGAGATGTGGAGAAGAGGTGGGTACCCTTCTCCATGTCTTCTGGTCTTGTAGGTTCATCTCCCCTTTCTGGACAGAGGTTCACCGCATCACTCAGAAGTTCACAGATCGTGAGCTGCCCAAGACCCCTGAGTTCTTTCTAATACATCACCATGAAATACCGAGCAAGGCTTACAGGAAATCGATCCTGCCCCTACTAGTTACGGCTGCGAAACGTTGCATCCCCCTGTTCTGGAAGCAGACAGAGCCCCCCGGGGTATCGGTTTGGCTGAAAAGGATAGCTGTGATCCACAAAATAGTTGCTACCGATAGGGGACTCAGGGAACAGTTCCTCAAGAAGTGGTTCTATTGGCTCGAATTTTTCTACTCCGTGAAGTATGCAAAGCTGACGGCATTAGCAGTTAGCACCTAGTATCTAAGAAACACGGGTTGAACTCTGGGTAACTAAAGGTGAGGCTGGAGGAAGAGCCCCCCCCTCTTTTCCTTTCCCAATACTTTCCTACCCCTCACCTTTCTTTTCCTTTTCTTCTTCTCAACTTTCATTTATACAAATATGCTCACTTATCTCATTGTTAGGGATGACGACTTACGGGTCATAATCTTTCCCACATCAACTTACTCAGTGGCTTTGGATACTTTATGGGAAACGGTGAGCTCTCTAAACTAAGGATTGGTTATCCAGACCAGGAATATACAGGTTTCCATGATTGTTTGGCTTAATTGTTTGATTTATAAGATCCGTCCAGTTGAGCTGTATTTATAGCAAAAACAAAAATTACCTTGTCTGATGGACCGATATATGCTTGCTTCTGTTAACATATTTCTTTGCAAATAAAGAATTAAAAAAAAAAAGTTTGGCTTATTGATCGAAGGGCAAGATTTACACATAGCCATCCTTGATGGTCACTTGCTGGCTAAATGTTTCTAGTGAGCGAAATTGATTATCTCACTTTGGGTGGAGCACTGTTTCTTTGAATATTGGAGCACCATATTTGACAGACACAACAGTGTTGGAGTTTAATTATTGGACTATTTAACACAGAACTTTAAAATGTGAAATTTTTCAATATTTTTTCATTTTTTGTCACAATTAACAGAATATTTTTCGTTTGGTTCTATATTATATATAATTTTTATTCACTAATTTTTTCATGGCATTAATTGTTTTACATTTATGGTTTCATAATATTTAGCTTTGTGATATTGACAAAGTAGCGCCCTTTTTTCTCACATATTAATTGCTATTAGTGTCTCACTAATATTAGGAACAGCATCTTTTTGTAATTAACACTTTACATAGATTATTAGTTGGCGCCGTTTCCCTTCTTTTTATTTTGTTGAAGGTCTATGATTCTTCTGTTCTTCCCCTGTGCCTCCCATCATTTGATCGCATCACGCGACACCAACTGGGACCCATGGAAGAGGGGGGGATGTTCCTGTCTGTGCATCTGCTGCTTTGCTGGCTTGGGTTTCAGTCTTCATTGGTCTATAGCAGTGATGGTGAACCTTGGCACTTCAGATGTTTTGGAACTACATTTCCCATGATGCTCAACTACACTGCAGAGTGCATGAGCATCATGGGAAGTGTAGTTCTAAAACATCTGGGGTGCCAAGGTTCGCCATCACTGGTCTATAGGTACAGCCCATTAGATGGAAACAATGCAGCCTCTGATCGTCTGTTGCAGCCCAGCCCAGCTGCCTATTTTGTCTTATTTTTAATGTGGCCCTAAAAGCAGAGAGCTGTGAAAGGTCTGCTTAAAAACAAGAATGGTTCTACACCATCGGTCTTTTACAGAATTCTCAAACCCGATTCTAAGATTTTATAAATGCTGACTTTTTTTCTTCTTATTTCAGAGAAGAGGATTATAAAATGTTTATGATCCTGAAAAAACAAATAGGCGTATAAAATTTAGAGTAAGACTGAATTATTTAAACCCAACAGAGGTAACAGAAAAGAGGTCAGTTAGTGTTCCTGCATTATCTATTGATCAAGGTTTCAAGACAGAAGCAAATTCTGGAAATGAGTCTGAAGAGAGAGAGGAATTGGAGAACAACGCACAGTTTAAAATGATTTCCAATGCGATGTGGGAATAAAATGAAGTTTGCTCCACGAACAGCAACAGTAATGACTGCAATAACAACAATAATGGAGAAACAGCTGGTAAGACCTATTTTCCTTACCGCTGTTAAATTGACAGAGAAATACGACTACCTGAGGCATACATAATTCATGCATTGACTAGATCTAAAGTGCTCACAGGGACAGAAATTTTGAAGATGAGGTGATTATGAGGTGGCAATACCTGGTTGCGTATATCACCTATGCAAGACAATATCTACTTGTTGCCTATTGGCGATAACATTTGTAAAAGATCCAGAATCATCCAAAAAGCCAAACCCTTTCTGACTCTCATATCAGGGGGGCTGACCAGGTAGAACCAAAGTAAAGCCCCTTTTACATTTAGGCAGTCCACTATGGTGTGTTTAAGCATGCATGTCAAAATGTGCATTGTGTTATGGCATTTGAATGGGTTGCCAACACACCAAACCAGACCAAAAATTAGAAAAGCACCATTTTTTCAAATGCAGTGTACCACAATGCACGGTATTACATAAAAACGTGGTTAAAAACACTTATGCTCCGTACACACGGTCGGATTTTCCAACGGAAAATGTTCGATTGGAGCTTGTTGTAGGAAATCCTGACTGTGTGTAGGCTCCATCGGAATTTCCGACACACAAAATTTGAAATCTGGATCTCAAATTTTCCGACAACAAAATCCGTTGTCGGAAATTCCAATCGTGTGTACACAATTCCGACGCACAAAATTCCACGCGTGCTTGGAATCAAGCAGAAGAGCAGCACTGGCTATTGAGCTTCATTTTTCTCGGCTCGTCGTATGTGTTGTTTGAGCCAACATCTGTAGGTTAAAAAAACATGGATTTTGATGTCGGAATGTGCGATCGTGTGTACGCGGCATAACAGTTCAGCTGTCTGTAATATGCTCTATTCTGCTTGCCAGCTCGTTGGGGCCCAACTGTTATGTCAAAATGCTCAGGATAATGTCTCTTTAAACACAAATGATGTCACTGGCTCTGGTCGCTTTAAGTTCTGATAATATCACTGGCCCTGTGATACTTGCAGATAACACTGTTCCTCTTTTGTCAAAGTGCAACAAGGATTTGGCCAACGGCCTCTCACCAGCTTCTTGTGTTAGCAGATGGTCTTTCTCTGTATACTGGGTGAAAGACAGCCAGTCTGTGTCTGTAGCAGCCTTCCCCCTAGATCAAAATATTTTACAGCGCACACATACAAGAATGACATTTCCTGCAGGGCTAGTTAAAAACACCTGAACACCTGAACATATTCAAAAAATACGGGGGTTTGGTCACATTATATGGTCATATAGTGCTAAGCCCACTTACTGCGACAAAGTACCCCGAATTAGTGGGTCCTACACTAGTAATAGAATGGAAGATCCTCTGTCTCAACCATGGGAGCTGAACTCCTCTATGTGGGAGAACTGAAAGGGATACATCCTAAACACTGGTGGCCACTAAATAGGAGGTAATGAGGAGGGGGAGGGGTGCTCCAGCCCAAAAACCTGGTCAGGGCCTATTACAACATACAAGTACATATTTGGGGGGCACACCATACAATGCATTTAAATTCAAGATGGTGCTGCTGTAAGACCTATAAACAGTACAAAATATTTTACAGCGCACACATACAAGAATGACATTTCCTGCAGGGCTAGTTAAAAACACCTGAACACCTGAACATATTCAAAAAATACGGGGGTTTGGTCACATTATATGGTCATATAGTGCTAAGCCCACTTACTGCGACAAAGTACCCCGAATTAGTGGGTCCTACACTAGTAATAGAATGGAAGATCCTCTGTCTCAACCATGGGAGCTGAACTCCTCTATGTGGGAGAACTGATCAGACAGCAGTTTTTATAACCATCTGTGGCCCTCTCCAATGTTCTCTGATCTCTTTCGCTCTCTCCCTCTCAGGTGTTGCAGTATGCAGTCTGTCAGTAGACTGCGACCGTGACCGTGTGTATGCAAGACAAGTTTGAGCCAACATCCGTCTGGAAAAAACATGGATTTTGTTGTCGGAAAATCCTATCGTGTGTACAGGGCATTACACTGTAGTAGATCAAATAAGCATATCAGTCAGCATAATAGACATCCTGTAGAATCCTTCGCCCCCTTGATGTCAGCTCCAGTCTATGCGTTCCAGAAGTCCATCCGCCATCTTGCTTCCTTGCTTCTCCCTCTCCTGTCACGGCTGCAGGCCAGCTCTCCCTCCCCCCTGGAGGCGAAGGGCTCTACAGGATGCCTATTATGCTGACTGATATGCTAATTTGATCTACTACATTGTCAGTGTTTTCACCGCTTTTTATGAATCAATACTCTTTAATACTGCACTTAGAAAGACCGTTTTATTTTCCTTTAGTTTCACTTTATTAGGTACATCTGTTCAATTGCTTGGTAAGGCAAATTGCTAATCAGCCAAGCACATGGCAGCAACTCAATGCATTTAGGCATCTAGACATGGTGAAGATGACTTGCTGAAGTTCAAACCAAGCATGAGAATGGGGAAGAAAGAAGATTTAGGTGACTTTGAATGTGGCATGGTTGTTGGTGCCAGACGGGCTGGTCTAAGTATTTCAAAAACTGCTGATCTACTGGGATTTTCATGCACAACCATTTCTCGTGTTAACAGAGAATGGTCCGAAAAAGAGAAAATATCCAGTGAGCAGCAGTTGTATGAACAAAAATGCCTTGTTGATGGAGTGAAGAGATCCTGAAACAGAGGCACATGAGAGAGCAAGGAGAGGACAGCGGGAGAGAACACTGCTAAGAGAGTCCACTGAGGACAACTGGTCGCAACCGGGAGGGCTGGTGAGTGGAGAACATTCAGGAGGACTGGGGAGGCGTGCCTAAGAGAACTAGGAGATTGCAGTTTGAGATGGGTGCAGAACCAAAAGAGAGGACTGTCGGAAGGGCAGTAGAGAGAGGTCATTGCAGCCAGGCTGGCTGTCAAGGCCTGAAGAGAGCTATCTGGGAGTGGTAGCTGAGCAGAGGACAGTTAGCACCTGAACTATTTCTACACCACAGGGGCCCGAGGTCCCTACCCGCAAAAGGCAGTTCACTGAGGCCTGGTTGAGGTAATGTCAGGCCTAAACATGCGGTGCTAGCTAGTCTGGAGGAGTGACAGTCTGCAGGAAGGGAAGCGCTGGTGGAGTAACAGTCTGCAGCAAGTGAAGTGCTGGAGGAGTGGAGGATAAGAGGTCTTAAGCAAGAGTTGTGCTGGAGAGGAGACTGGAGTGTATATACAAGTAGAAGTCCCAAGCAAGTTGCACTAGATATTCCTGGGCATCCCATAATTCCCCATTCCCATCCAAGTTCAATCCCCTCAATAAAAAACAAAACAAAAACAAAGCTTATGGACTGTTCTATGTCTCTGAGTGATTGAGAGATGGATGTCTGGATGGACAGGGTGACAGGTGAATCACTACATTCAGCAACCCCTATGGGGGCATTGGCTACAAAGATAAGATACTTAGCAATTATACATATCAGTTTTAAATATAGATATTTGCCTTTACTTCCATGCACATGCAAATGGAGACCCCGTCATTCTTCTGTATTGCTTATCTTTTATGTGCAAACTTGCAAAAAACATATGATTTTGCTGGCATCCCATGAGCCTTCTCAAATGCTGATTGAAGAGTAAAGCAGTAAACACATTTAAATTAGATGACAAAAATGGCACATGACCCAAATGGAAAACATAATTGCTAGGTACATTGGTACAGATTCTACAAACATTGGGAGATGACTCATAGTGATACACGATCCAGAAATGCTACTATGAAACACGGTATCATTAATCCAATCATAGTCATTCATAAAAATCAAATGAATATCAAACTCTCAATTTAACCCTTTAAAGTGGACTTTCCAGTAACAAGTCTGCATGAATACATTACTGACATGTCAGAATATATGGCAACAGTATTGTTCCAGAAAAGCTCTGCCATTAAAAAGCCATCCTTGAGCTCCAGTCAGTGACTTTGCCCAGGTTGAGATGATTTCATCAGTCTGTTGCAGGCAGGAGAAAGCATTTCCACAGTCTCCTCTTCCCCAGTTGTCAGACTGCAACATTGTAACTTTGTAGCAATTCACAAGGTTAGAGGCTGCAGTGGGGCTTAACTATGTCAGATGTGTGTGATAGCGCTGGACCAATAAAAGTGAAGCTTGGTTCTGATTGATACACATGTAGCACCCTCTAGCTTAGTGTGCTAGCTGTAAATAGTTAAAGTATAACTAAAGGCAAAACTTTTATTTTTACTTTTGGATAGAGTGGAGATGGAGTAGAATGCTTCTCAGGTTTTAGCGCTGTCCCCGCTAAGGAGATTTCCCTTCTCTGTTTGTCCTTTTTACCAATAACACTGAAAGTGAAAATAAAAGAAAATTCCAAATTTTGGGTTGTCCCCAGAAAAGTAATGGAGGGGAAATCTTCCAATGGGGACCTGGTTCTGGTGACCTGGGGGTCCCCAAGGAATTCCCTTAATTTGCAGGGATTTCCTCTCACTTCCTGTTGTGGCTATGGGACATGAAGTGAAGGGAAATCTTTGCAATGGCACACAGATGGCGAAAAAAAATCTGACAGGGGTTATAACTCTCCCTTACTCTATCCAAAATGAAAAAAAAGTTTTGTCCATAGCTCTACTTTAAGTGTTTGGTGTAGGTAAATTTAGCCTGGCTAAGAGCCAGGCTGGGTTAAATCTGAGTTAGGGATGAGTGACACAGGGAGGCTGGGTGACTCATCAAGCAGAACCTCTGGTACCTCCCCTTACTTGCTGGAACCTTGGAGAAGTTTCCAGAAGAATGGGAGGGAGGTTAGGAGAAGCTGCCTGGAGTATTGAGGAGGCTGTCGGTAGCCCTTGAGGGTGCCCCCTAGTCTTGGGGCCTGGGGCTCGGGTGCTGGAGGGATCCTCTTATGACACACAGAGGAGTCCTGTCCTGGATGCATGAAAGCAGGTGTGAGGACAGCGGGAGAGAGTTAGCACATCCAGGAGATCTCCAGGGAGAAGTCAGCTGGGTGGCTGGTGAGTGTGTGCAGTCTGGGAGGACTGTGGGAAGTAGCCAGGAGGGCTAGTGAGAGGGGCAGCTGCAGGCAAAGTGGGCTGGCAGTGCATGAAGAGGTGGTGCTGGGATCAGTAGCCACAAGGATGTAGCTGGACACTGGACTTTTCTCTACACACCAAAGGGGCCTGGGATCCCTGCCTGTAAAGGGCATTTGCTAATCTTGAGTGCTTTTGCCAGATTTACTAAAGTGTCCCAGTTGAGTCTGTGTTTTCTGCAAGCAAGTGAGTTCTAGAAGAAGAGGAGTGTATATAGCTGTATCTAGGAAGGGTTGTCCCTGAAGAGTTTAAAAGTCAAGTGGACATCCCATAATTTTCCTAATCCCTATCCAAGTTTTATCCCTCAATAAAAACAAAAAACAAAGTGCTGGACTGTTCACTGACTCTAATGCCCCGTACACACGATCGGACATTCCGACAACAAAATCCATCTGATTTTTTCCTATGGATGTTGGCTCAAACTTGTCTTGCATACACACGGTCACACAAAGTTGGTCGGAAATTCCGAACGTCAAGAACGATGTGACGTACAACACGTACGACGAGCCGAGAAAAATGAAGTTCAATAGCCAGTGCTGCTCTTCTGCTTGATTCTGAGCATGTGTGGAACTTTGTGCGTCGGAATTGTGTACACACGATCGGAATTTCAGACAACGGATTTTGTTGTCGGAAAATTTTAGATCTCAAACTTTGTGTGTCGGAAATTCCGATGGAAAAAGTCCGATGGAGACTACACACGGTCGGAATTTCCGACAACAAGCTCCGATCGCACATTTTCCGTCGGAAAGTCCGATAGTGTGTACAGGGCATTAGTGTGCCTGTGAAAATTCGGTGTGCCTGGCTGTGCAGGGTAGGGTATCACTATTCAACAGCGGCTCCTATGTGGGGTGCGCTACACACAATATAGTGATTCTTCCTTTTACTCGCTCCAGTCGTGTGTGAGCACATCCAAGAACTGCACAGACACCAGGATTTACATAATTGTGTCATCTCTGTGCCAGCATCTCAGTCCAAGAAGTAGATGGTGATCCTGGATGGTAGCTGAACAAAAATGGCACTGTCCTTTTGGAGAGAAAAGCAGTTAAAAGACATTGGAGGTTATTTACTAAAGGCAAATTGCAAAGTGCACTTGAAATTACACTGAAAGTACACTTGGAAGTGCAGTCACTGTAGATCTGAGGGGGACATGCAAGGAAAATAAAAAACAGCATTTTATCTTGCACATGATTGGATAATAAAATCAGCAGAGCTTCCCCTCATTTCAGATCTACCCCTCAGATTTACAGCGACTGCACTTCCAAGTGCACTTTCAGTGCAATTTCAAGTGCACTTTGCACTTGTAGTGCAAAGTGGTTTTGCCTTTCGTAAATAACCCGCATTGTCAGGGTGAATACTGTGATAACTAATGAAAATGTAGCACTCATCCAAGATGCTGATTGTATTAGCCCCTTCTAGCCTGTCCAGGGTATAAGAGTTCAATAGCTGCCCCATAGCACATACTAACCCACCAGAGGGAACCAATTGATGGAATTCTGTACCGTTGATCTTTTGCTTGCAGAGAATTCATCCAGTAACTTTGAGAGAGAGAGAGAGAGAGAGGGCCAAGAAAAAGGACACCCCAAAGTCCCAGCAGACTGTAGTGAATGAACAATAAGAAAAAAAAAAAAACACTTTTAGCCTTCACAGGTAAAGAACCTGCAAGCCAGACCAACACTAGCCAGCCCTAGATGCTTAAGCTTCTAGCTATAGAGTAGGTGAGGCAGTAGAAAGACACCATACACCAAGGTCCTACTCACCCCAGCCAAATTTTCTCAGTGGTGCTCCCCCTTTAGAAACAATTCCACTCCCCCTGGGAAGCCCCCATCCTGCAGGGCAATATGAACCAAGGCCCCAAACTTAGTCTCAGTCTCTGAAGCACATGGCGTCCTCTCCTAGGCAGCAGGCCTTGGAAGACGAACATTCACCCTCCCCCAGGTACAGTAGAAGCCAGGGGGGGGGAAGAGGGCTTTACAAGGTCATACCCAAATATTTATGTACTCTCGTAGCCTACATCACTGGCAATAAACCTCCTAGTGGTCGGCTAGTAGGAACGTAAATATTCATAACCTAGCATAAATGGGCCCTTATGCTCTAGTGCCAGGAAAATTCCCCAGCAACAGGCCAAAGAAAATGATAGCACTGGGTTTAGAGGAGACCAAATGAGAGTGAATACAGAACTATCAATCTCAGCTTAGCCTGATTACAGCCAAGCTATATTACATTTAAAGTGTTAGAGTGCACTTTGTTGCCAAGGGGGGTTGGGGGGGCGCCCACAGCGTATCTGCGTCACCCTCCCTGCCCCACATGGGACGCCTAGTTTGGCGTCGTGACGTGGTGCATGTGTCCTTCCATCTAGCCAGTCAGGTTGGGGAAAGGGGTGTCTCTGACAGACGGAGTTCACCGCCAGTGTCGGAGCCCCTCCCCCTGCCGTGCTCGGATGACGCTGGTAGCGGGACTAGCGTGCACGTGTGTGTGTCGGGTATATCTTGACCCCCCCGACACAGTTTGGGTGCCTTCTGATTAGAGATGCCACATCACTATACTTCATCATAGCGCCTCCTTGCCTTTCGTGGGATGCATGTAAGCCACTATATGGTTATTTATCCATCTTTTTGTCAGCTAGTCTTGCTTATTCTGAGTGCCTTGGTGAAACCGGGAATGTCTTTACTTTTTGTTTTATTTTTTTATTTGCCACAGTCCACCATTGTCTGGATGTGGTTATATTCTGCCACTTTTTTACATTTTTCCTTTTGCATCGACTCCCGGATTTTACCACTTCCACCAGATAGATACCATTCATTGATTTTATCAGTACAATTGAGACAGACTGCTTTATGTATTCCCCCTAGGTAGTCAACTCTGACGTTTTCTCCTCTCTGTGGCCACCTCCACCATTTGTACCAGCTATTTGGGTTCCCACCTCTCAGGCACTCGGTGTACCCGAACCACTTGCATGCACCCCGCAATACCTCAGCTCCCGGGACAGATACCTGCTGGTTCCGGCTCTGTACCTGCCATTTCTCAGTGTACTGATTGTATGTAAGTACTTCAGGGTGGTCTACCCGCCTCTCCCTGGCAGTATTAGTCATCAGTAGATTTACTATATGTTTTATCATCTTTTTTAGAAATCCCCGACCATCTGGCCCCTGATGAGTGTATGTCACACGAAACGCGTCGGACGTTTGGGATACAGACATATGTTTACAGTACAACACTCCCAGAACACTGTTTATTTACTTTCTTCCATCATGTTTTCAATATCACATGAATTGTATTTTATTCTTTCCTCTGTGCTTTGGTGTTTTATATGTACATTTATGAAATCTTTGTAATGCATAAATTATCCAACGAGTCCACTAGGTGGCGCCAAGTTTGACTTAGTCTTGATGCCTATCGCATATACACATACATATGTGGTTGTGATTATTATAGAAATAAGATTTATTATAATGTCTTTCTTCCTTGTGGCTCTGTTTTGATTTGTGTTATGCATTTTTGATCAATAAATTTGTACTTTTACTTCTAGTTACCTCACGTTGTCCATGACCTCAATTAAAGTCCCAATCTCCTTTTATTTCGATATTACATTTAAATAGTCACCCTTGCTTAGGGCAGGGTGGCTATAAATATCTGAAAATGTTGCACTAAAACATTGCTTAAAATGCTGCACTTAGTATGAAAATTCTATCTGGTAACAAGTCCACTTTAAGGAGCAAATGTTTGAAACTGATGTAGCCAATACTTCACATGTTATTTCAAAGTTAATATCTTGTCAGCAACTTTATTTTCTCCATGTCTATGCTCCAGCCTGCTGGGCTACTGGGAATAATGTAATATTTTTTGAAAACTTGTCACCTGAGATGCAATCTTGAGTCTTTTGACAACCAGCAGGTAATCATTGGCAGTATCTAGGGGGTTTCCTGAGCGAAGAGACCTGATGACAAGAACATAGTGGCAATCCAAGGCAAAGCAGGAGTAGTATGTACAGGCACAGAGTAGACAATTAGGAGAATAACTTGTTGACAGTTGCTGCGAGTAACTCTCATGGGAATGCAGGGACAGGGAGCTTTTGATCTTCACCAGAGCCATGGAAGCTACAGATGACACCTCTCAGTATGCAAACCATGGTAGTACCTAGCTATAAAACTGCAGACTGAGAGTACCAGTACACAGCAGACAGACTAGAACAACAGGGGCATAACCAGTAGCAACAGGATATAAACTAACTGAATAATATGCCAATTATACAGAGGATCAGAATCTGAACCCAATATCGAAAAAGATATACAAGACAAAAAAGCCTAACAACAGACAGGGGCTGAAGTATAAAGACTGCCATACATGGCTTGACCCTCCTTTATTCAGCCTGTATGCAGGTGCGGTTTATTTTCTCCACTGCAGGTGGCACTCAACCACAGTGGCATTGCAGAGGGAGAGAAAGTCATAAGGAACCTAGTTCCGCTATGGTTTCCTGAGTCATAGGGGAGCAGCTACCTGATTGGATGCTGGGGTTTAATGTAACTCTGGTGGCCATCTTGGGTCAAGCAGAGTCTATTTAAGACCCTGGCTCCCAGAAATTTCATGTGTGGGTAAGGTAGGGACGGGCCACCTGTCTGTCAGGGACAGTGCTTAATGGTAGGGAGAGGTTCCAGATGAGTAGGGAAAATGCAGAGACACGCCATGCTTCCCAGAAGCCTCTCCACTTGGGTATGGACTGACCAGGCTTCATTCCACCCCTTGAGGCAGACACTGTCGACACACCTGAGATCTACTGCTGACTGGTCACTGTACATACTGTGAGTGCGCCTGGTTGGGTTGTCTTCTTGCCAGGCTAGTTGTGCTTTGCTGAACATTAATTTCAATACAGTTCTGTTTCTGCAACCTCACCATGCTACACCTCCCCACAAACCTGTGGGCCGAATGAAACAAAATACACCAAATTCTCCGACCACGTGTAGGGTTACCCCTGTAGGGTCCACTAAGTGATGCTTGTCTTCTGGAGCTGCCCTGACCTTGCAAATATCTCAACCCTTCTGAAACTCTAGGTTCAGACATAAACTTGGCAAAGACTGCTCAGTAACCTTGTTACAAACAGTACCCAACACAATAAAGGCAATGAACATGGATTTCAGTAAACACTGTTGTATTGAGTACTTCAAAGTAGTTCAGGTCAATTTAGAAACAATCGGCTTGCAGCAATACACAGCTGATGTTGGAAAGTAGGCAGATTTAATACAGGTAATAATGAATAGGCAGATTAAAATAGCTAATAATGAACCCCTGGGTGAAGCAGTATGGATTATAGTGGTGCTTTCTCAGGGTGCAGTGATGGCTGTGGAAGGGAGGCCTGCCACCAATGCAGTCGGGCTCTGCACAGCCATCAGTGCAGTATCGGGAAGGGAAGTAGTAGTTCTCTATGTGTAGGGGAAAAGCACTCCTGGGGGGTGGGAATAGGTATCTCTATATTTATAGGGAAAAGTCAGTTCATGTTTGAGGTTGTGTCTTTAGCCTGGCATTTGTTTGGGGCCCTTGATACTTGAAGTACAGGTGCTGATGATGGAGTCAGATTTGGATACAGTGAGGCCAAGGAAGCAAGATCTCCTTAACTGAGATGGGGGTAAAGATGTCTTCTAGCATTGTCCATGCATAAAAAAAAAAAAAAAAAAAAAAAACAGAGTAAAGGCTGAGTAAACTGCCCTCTCACAGATCCCAATTGAAGATAGGAGTCCAGTGTAAGAAGGTGGGATGAGCAGCCTTTGGATTAACAGTAGGATAGAGTGGCGAGTGCACTGCAGACAGTGGTAGCATTGGAGGGAAACAGCAGATGGATGATCATTTCCAATGTCTCTTTGGTTTAAGACAGGAAGAGCGCTCTCCCTCTAGAGCAGTGGTCTCCAAACTGTGGCTCTGGGCCGGGCTTAGCTTGCCTTTACCTGGCCCTTGGTGCACTATTCCTCAAAAGGACACCAATGACAGGGAACCTTTCCTCCCACTGACACCAGTGATGATGCACCATTCCTCCCACTGACATTAATGATGGGGCACCATTCCTCCCACTGACACCAATAATGGGGCACCATTCCTCCCACTGACATCAATGATGGGGCACCATTCCTTCCACTGACACCAAAGATGGGGCACCATTCCTTCCACTGACACCAAAGATGGGGCACCATTCCTCCCATTGACACCGTGGATGAGGCTCAATTCCTCCAACTGACACCAGTGATGAGGCATCACTACTCCCACTGACACCATAGATGTGGTGTCTCCAACTGACACAGATAATGGGCCACTATTCCTTGCCTTGACACCATCAATAAGGCACTATTACTCCCTCTAAAATAAATGATGGGGCATAGTTTACTGGGGTGTTTCTACTCCCACTGGCCACAGTCCGGTCCGGGAGGGGAGGAGCGAAGGTTGGAGCTCACAATTCGAGTTAGAAAGCACTTGGAGGCATAGGACAAAGTATTACATGTACAATGTCCACATAGGGGGCAGAACAGTAAAAATACAATTACACTGATAGATCTTCCTTAAGAGTCAGTAAAGCCTAACTTAGAAAAATGCACCGACACTGGGCAGTAGACAGTGGAACCCCAGAACTGCTGGTTTACAGTATAGATATAACCTAATATTATGGCACCATGTATTCTAAACTTCATATAGCTATTTCAGGCTTGTTGAGCATCATCAGTGCAGTGCATGAAAAGAGTGGCTTCTTTGAAGTAGGGTTTGCGAAGCAACAAGAACATATAACCAGGCAGGTTATGATGAGGTGGACCATAACTTGCCTGGTTATACATTCTCAGTGCTCCTCAAGGCCTACCCTATATAAGCCATTGTATCCATGCACTGCACTGATGATGTTCTGTTTCCCTATCCTGAGCTGCACCAGTTCCTTCAGAATTTCTGAAATGTTGGTATTTGCATTGTCTCTGCCTCCCCATGTGGCGTTGATCAGGCCTGGTGATTATAGCAGGCATCCTTAATTATAACTGATACCATTTCTGTACTGTAACCTGTGTGCAGGCAACTCACATTATAATAGAAAAACAAAGATCCCCACATACAGATATTGTTCATAACCAATTTTATATTTACTGTCAATTTTCATCCAGACTGGTGTGTTTATTCAATCATGACTCCACAAGCACAATAACGTGGCATATTCATGATTCATACGTGGACATATTATATATAAGGATTGCCACTGACGAGCTGATATTTGAGATTAGAAATCTGTTTACAGTGCGTCAAGTGGAAACGCCACTGAGTGTATGGCTGGCACTTATCCAATCATATTGTTTTTTGTCAAAGTGAATTGTTTGCAGCAGCCGTGCTCATCATTTATTGTTAATGTAATTTGTGCCGGCCTGTCATATCAAATTTACATGTTTTAGAGGCACCGTATTAAATCGAGTTGCACAGCCAGAGGATTGACATTGTGTGGCTGGGTAACAGATACAGCAATAAGAAACCACATCAGCTGGTAGACTGGATATAATTTAAAGCATGCAAGTGCGATAACATTATCAAGCAAAATAATGATCATTGCATTTGCATTATGCACAAAATAAAAATGAACTGGCACAACAGCTTTTCAAAACAACCTTTTAATAAAGAATAAAAAGTCTGCCATTTAATTTAGACTATGGGCTTATCCACTCTCCCCCCGTCCACCTGAATGACTCAAAGAAAAAAAAAAAATGTTTTCTGTACATTTTTTTAAAGTTTTCTGCCCACTCATTCAATTAGCTTGATCCTCTTCCTTTTCACCCAGCGGTGGGCTATTCTCAATTATGCAGAGAGTGGTGCTGACGTGATGATATCAGAGCGGCTTTTTGCTCTATTACACGGTGAATGCAAAGTGCTGTCGTGACACCACCATAGGAGGTGGGCCTATGACACCCTACACTAAAAAAAATGTCCTTGTCCTTCTGAGTTGAGTGAAGACCAAGGCCATCTTGTGGTGAAAAGAGAGTACTGTTGGGTTTTTAAGTACAGTATCTCACAAAAGTGAGTACACCCCTCACATTTTTGTAAATATTTTATTATATCTTTTCATGTCACAACACTGAAGAAATGACACTTTGCTACAATGTAAAGTAGTGAGTGTACAGCTTGTATAACAGTGTAAATTGGCTGCCCCCTCAAAATAATTCAACATACAGCCATTATTGTGTAAACTGCTGGCACCAAAAGTGAGTACACCCCTAAGTGAAAATATCCAAATTGGGCCCAAAGTGTCAATATTTTGTGTGGCCACCATTATTTTCCAGCACTGCCTTAACCCTCTTGGGCATGGAGTTCACCAGAGCTTCACAGGTTGCCACTGGAGTCCTCTTCCACTCCTCCATGACGACATCACAGGGCTGGTGAATGTTGGAGACCTTGCGCTCCTCCACCTTCCGTTTGAGGATGCACCTTAGCTGCTAAATAGGGTTTAGGTCTGGAGACATGATTGGTCAGTCCATCACCTTTACCCTCAGCTTCTTTAGAAAGGCAGTGGTCGTCTTGGAGGTGTGTTTGGGGTTGTTATCGTGTTGGAATACTGCCCTGTGGCTCAGTCTTTGCTTCAGTATGTCACAGTGCAGAGGCATAACTAGAACCTTCCGGGCGCTGGTGCAAGAAACCATGAAGGGCCCCTTCTGACCTCCATCTCAGGGCCCTTTCCATCAGTTTTCGGGGGCCCTTCCCTCCAAGCCGGGGTTCGTTTACTCCCATTCTGTGGCCCTTTATTACTGTCCAGTAGCGGGTCCCCTTCCTGCATAAGGGCACATGGCAATTAGTGAGTGGTATGTCAGAGTAGTCAGTGAGCGGTATGACATGGAAGGGCAGGACAATCAGTGAGCAGTATGTCAGAATAGTTAGTGAGCGGTATGGCATGGCAGGGCAGGACAGTCAGTGAGCAGTATGTCAGAGTAGGGAGTGAGCGCTATGGTAGGGCAGGGCAGTCAGTGAGCGATATGGTAGGGCAGGGCAGTCAGTGAGCCCTGTATGGCAAGGCAGTTAGTGAGAGGGATGGCAGGGCATTCAGTGAGGGGTATGGCAGGGCAGTCAGTAAGCGGTATGATAGGGCAGGGCAGTCAGTGAGAGGGATGGTAGGGCAGGGCAATCAGTGAGCGGTATGGCAGGGCAGTCAGTGAGTGGTATGGCAGGGCTGGGCAGTCAGTGAATGGGCAGGGCAGTTAGTAAACAGTATGGTAGGGCAGGGCAGTCAGTGAGCGGTAGGGCCGTGCAGTCAGTGATCAGTAGGGCAGGGCAGTCAGTGAGCAGGGTGATCAATCAATCGCTTACTACATTTCCCGGGCTGTTATGTGACTAGATAGGTGGGGAATTGCCAGTCTTAGTGTGCCCCAACAGCTGGGGATCTACCAAACTCAGCTGGCACTGACAGCCGTGAAACTATCAGAGGAAGGAACATGACTTTTAGTTCCTTGGCAGGGAATGCTAGTATAAGTCCTGTAAACATCTACAAGCCCAAGCATGGCCTGATAGTAAACTACAAGTCACAGTATGGCCTGATAGAGAACTACAGGTCCCAGCATGACTCGATAGAAAACTATAAGTCCCAGCATGACCTGATAGAAAACTACAAGTGCCAGTATACCTTAATAAAGAACTACAAGTGCCATCATTCCCTGATAAAGAACGACTTTAGAATTAAGGTATACTGACCAATGTAGTTTTCTATCAGGTCATGCTGGGACTTGTAGTTCTTTGACAAGGCATGCTGGGGCTTGTAGTTCTCCATCAGGCCATGCTGGGTCCTGTGGTTCTCTTTTGGACTATGCTGACCTGTGCCCCCTCCCTTCAACCAACAGAGTTCCCTCACCTCCTATTATCCTGATGAGGGAGGCATGTCCCAGGCAGTCACCAGGGAACTGTAGACATAATTCTCTGGTGTCTCAGGTGTTGGGAGGTAGGCATTGTGAAGGAGAAGAAGCCCAGGCCCAGGGTGATGCCCCTCCCCTGGTTCTGGTGGTTCTTGTGGAAGGCAAATAAAAGGGGGGGGGGGGTGCTGCGCTAACCAGAAAATAAGGGAATGCTATAGATCTCCGTATGTGGTCAAATGCTATGTGCTAATAAAATATAACACATAAAATCGCATAATAACCTAAAATCGCATAATAAAATAAAAATCGCATCGGTTTGTGTTGGTTACTAAAAACCTTGTGAAATGTACAAATCTTGTGATAATACAAGGAAATAGTGTAAAAACATCTTCATGTGCATAATAAAACTTAAATATATATAGAAAACATACGATACATATAAATCAGAATAATATTCTAGTAAGTGCTGCAGAAACATATGATATAAAGTGCTGGTGCTCAGGTGACCTGAATAATCTATTCAGACAAATTAATCCAAAAATATAAGTAGAAATATAAATTAATATCGATACTACAGTGATAAGTGGCAAAATGATAATACAATGACCCAACAGTGGTGATTTTAAAATATTGTGCTAGTCTGCAAAGATAAAAAATGACATGCCAGTAAATGCAGCAAATAAAGTGCAATGTGTAAATGTCTTATCAGGTGCACAGAAAAGTGCTCAAATAAACAGCAGTGGGGTGTCTTGGATGCAATTCACTCTGTGTCCTCTTCGTGCAAAATACACTAGTGTGGGTAGTGGCCCCTTACCTAGCGGTGCTAGGTCAACCGCAAAAGGAGTAGCTAACCCACAAGGTCCTGAACCTCAATCGCGTCCCTATGTCCACGCTTGCCGGCGTTGGGAGATCCTTATGGCAGCTGGGTGTGAATAGCTATAGTCCTAGCTGGGGTCCTGGACCAGCGCGGGTTATTGAGCAGTATACAGAAAAAAGACTTTCTCCTACGAGCAGCAAGCTCGTAATGCTTCCAGCAGTATGAAAAAGCCTATTCCGTCCCTACGCGTGACGTCACTGATCACGTGACCTGAAGAAGGATCTCCCAACGCCGGCAAGCGTGGACATAGGGACGCGATTGAGGTTCAGGACCTTGTGGGTTAGCTACTCCTTTTGCGGTTGACCTAGCACCGCTAGGTAAGGGGCCACTACCCACACTAGTGTATTTTGCACAAAGAGGACACAGAGTGAATTGCATCCCAGACACCCCACTGCTGTTTATTTGAGCACTTTTCTGTGCACCTGATAAGACATTTACACATTGCACTTTATTTGCTGCATTTACTGGCATGTCATTTTTTATCTTTGCAGACTAGCACAATATTTTAAAATCACCACTGTTGGGTCATTGTATTATTATTTTGCCACTTATCACTGTAGTATCAATATTAATTTATATTTCTACTTATATTTTTGGATTAATTTGTCTGAATAGATTATTCAGGTCACCTGAGCACCAGCACTTTATATCATATGTTTCTGCAGCACTTACTAGAATATTATTCTGATTTATATGTATCGTATGTTTTCTATATATATTTACGTTTTATTATTCACATGAAGATTTTTTTTACACTATTTCCTTGTATTATCACAAGATTTGTACATTTCACAAGGTTTTTAGTAACCAACACAAACCGATGCGATTTTTATTGTAATATGCGATTTTAGGTTATTATGCGATTTTATGTGTTATAGGTTATTAGCACATAGCATTTGACCACATACGGAGATCTATAGCATTCCCTTTTTTCTGGTTAGTGCAGCACCCCCCCCCCTCTTTTATTTTCTGTTTATTTTGGGTTTATGCTTGGCCCTTTTCTGGTGCGTGCAGCTGTCCAGTCGCATACGTTCTCCATAGCTTTCATCCTTTTTGCCTTTCCTTCCTTTCTTTTTCCAATTGGGTAGCGCAGTAATATTTCTCATTATCTTGTGGAAGGCAGCAGTGGAGGAGGTGGTGCCCAGCATCTCGCTCAGCAAAGACTTCCCTCTGTTAATGTGGCCCAGCACCCTGACATTTGACTTCAGAGTCTCCCCCTCTGCAGAAGCAAAGTGTTCCAGCATGGTAATTGAAAACTTCCTGGTTGTGCACCACTTAGGGTTGACATCTTTTCTTCAAGCCAAATCTGAACACTTTAGCAGCGCACAGCAATTTTTTTTTTAATAGTATAAACTATACATACTGTATATTTTGCAATTAAATAACATTTCTAATCATATGAAGTTCCCTTTTACGCCTGAACCCGCAGAGTTCCCCTACACTGTAAGGAGGACTCTAAAGACTCTGATGTAAGGGAGAACTCGGGGGACTCTGACATAAGGGATGCTCAGGGAACACTGGGAACTATGATGCACAGAGAGGACTCTGATGTAAGGGGGAACACTGTGGCTTCTGGTGCAAAGGATGTAAGGGATGCTCTGAGAACCCTAATTTCCCTTAGTGTACTCACTCAGAGGCAGGAGAGAGAACAGGGGGGGGGGAGACTTCAGTCACAGACAGGGATGGATGGTGAGCTCACCCACCCCTTGGCACCTCTCATCTAGATGTATCTGAGGCTGCTGGACTTGAAATTTCCAGCCCCCACTTTTCTATTCTGAGGCACAACGCCAGGGATTGGAGTGTGGGCGGGCAGACACAGAGGGGTGGGGGCGGAAGGAAGAGGAGCAGATCGAGCCCTATCTCCTCTCCTGTCTGTGTGTGTGGCAGAAGGGGGGGGGGGATTGTTAGTGCTGGCTTTGGGCAGTGTGAAAAAGAGTGCAACAGAAACTCTTAGCTTAGACAACTGCAGACAGCAACCCTGCTGGGAAGCCATAGTCCAGTCTGAATAATGTGTCCGGGTTTCAGGCAGTTTGAAACTCGGACACATGATTCCAAACACAAACTGTCTGGGTGAATCCCGGACAGGTGGCAACCCTAGCACCCCTTCTCCTTCCCTCCCGGAAATAAATGGTGGGGAACATTAGTTCCACGTAGTGTGAAGAGGAATCAATTACTTCAACACAGGCTCCGCCTCGGGAATGTTCTTAGTAAGAGTGCACAAGTCCCTGAGGAGCCTGATCTGCTTCTGGGGAAGGAGGTGGGGGAGGGATCTCTGTCCTGGCATTCATTTCTACAGTGCCCAATGTGAAACCTCATACTGTTATCTGCGGGCACCAGTGACAGTGTCATTGTCCCAATAGTTGGCATGGCAACTATGTTCCTGCTGTCTTGGGGCCCCCCACGGTGGAGGAACACCAGGGCCCGGTCACAAGTGTGACTGCTGCAACCCTGGTAGTTCCGCCACTGTCACAGTACATGTTGGCATTCATGGTTCCCTCAATGAACTGTAGCTCCCCAGTGCCGGCAGCACTCACGCAACCCCAGACCATGACACTCCCACCACCATGCTTGTGTGTAAGCAAGAAACACTTGTCTTTGTGCTTCTCACCTGGTTGCCGCCACACACGCTTGACACCATTTGAACCAAATAAGTTTATCTTGGTCTCATCAGGCCTCAGGACATGATTCCAGTAATCCATGTCCTTAGTCTGCTTGTCTTCAGCAAACTGTTTGCGGGCTTTCTTGTGCATCATCTTTAGAAGAGGCTTCCTTCTGGGACAACAGCCATGCAGACCAATTTGATGCAGTGTGCAGCGTATGGTCTGAGCACTGACAGGCTGGCCCCCCCCACCCCTTCAACCTCTGCAGCAATGTTGGCAGCACTCATATGTATATTTCCCAAAGACAACCTCTGGATATGGCGCTGAGCACGTGCACTCAACTTTGGTCGACCAAGGCCTGTTCTGAGTGGAACCTGTCCTGTTAAAATGCTGTATGGTCTTGGCCACCATGCTGCAGCTCAGTTTCAGGGTCTTGCCAATCTTCTTATAGCCTAGGCCATCTTTATTTAGAGTAACAATTCTTTTTTTCAGATCCTCAGAGAGTTCTTTGCCATGAGGTACCATGTTGAACTTCCAGTGCCAGTATGAGAGAGTGAGAGCGATAACACTAAATTTAACACACCTGCTCCCCATTAGGGATGAGCTTCGAGTTCGAGTCGAGTCGACATCGGTTGTTTGTCAGTTCGCCGAACAGCAAGCAATTTGGGGTGTTCATGGCAAATTCGAAAGCCGCGGAACACCCTTTAAAAGTCTATGGGAGAAATCAAAAGTGCTAATTTTGAAGGCTTATATGCAAGTTATTGTCATAAAAAGTGTTTGGGGACCTAGGTCCTGCCCAAGGGGACATGGATCAATGCAAAAAAAAGTTTTAAAAACGGCGTCGGGGGGTCACCGGGTGGCCCCGTCCTCCGTTATTTAAGAACCGTCAGAAGAGGAGAAGCATCACACAGCGGGAGCCTCCCATCATGGTGGATGCGGAGCGGCCCGAGAAGATGAAGGGAAGAAGACGCCGGCGCCACGGAGGAAGATGCCGGATGAGAACACTGGAGGAAGAACCAGAAGAACCAGAAGAAGAAGAAGATGGAGGAAGAAACTGAAGGAAGATAGAATATAGAAGAAAGAAGAAAGAAGATAGAAGAAAGAAGAAGCATTTAAATAAAGGAATTGTCAAAAACTGTCTCTTGTCATTTTTAACATTTTTGACACTTTTTTTGTGAAATGGTAGGGGTACCCCCTTACCATTTCACACAGGGAGGAGGACCGGGATCTGGGGGTCCCCTTGTTAAAGGGGGCTTCCAGATTCCGATAAGCCCCCTGCCCGCAGACCCCCACAACCACCGGCAAGGGTTGTGGGGATGAGGCAACATGGGGACAAGGTGTTTTGGGGGGCTACCCCAAAGCACCCCGCCAATGTTAAGGGCATGTGTCCTGGTACGGTTCAGGAGGGGGGGGGCGCTCTCTCGTACTCCCCTCTTTTCCTGTGACCTGCCAGGTTGCGTGCTTGGATAAGGGTCTGGTATGGATTTTTGGGGGGACCCCACACCATTTTTAAAAAAATTTTTTGCGCGGGGTTCCCCTTAAAATCCATACCAGACCTGAAGGGCCTGGTATGGAATTTAGGGGGACCCCCCACGTCATTTTTTTTTTAAATAGTGGTTCGGGGTTTCCCTGTGGGGAATTCCAATGCCGTTTTTATCAATGAACTTCTTTGTGTATTGTCGGACCGGCAATTCATTAATAGGCGCGTGTAGTTTTAAATGACTTTTTTTCCTTTGAAATGTCATTTTGCTGTCAGACTGTTCTAAACACGGGAAACATGCGCCCCTTTACAGGCATACTATAGACACCCCCCAGGTATGAAATTTAAAGGAATATTACACTTTTATTGTTTCACTTTAAGCATTATTAAAATCACTGCTCCTGAAAAAACGGACGTTTTTAAAACTTTTTTTTGCATTGATTCATGTTCCCTGGGGCAGGACCCAGGTCCCCAAACACTTTTTATGACAATAACTTGCATATAAGCCTTTAAAATTAGCACTTTTGATTATTCATGTTCGTGTCCCATAGACTTTAACGGTGTTCTAGTGTTCGAACAAATTTTTTGCCTGTTCGCATGTTCTGATGCGAACCGAACAGGGGGGGTGTTCGGCTCATCCCTACTCTCCATTCACACCTGAGACCTTGTAACACTAACGCAACAAGTCACATGACACCGGGGAGGGAAAATAGCCAATTGGACCCAATTAGGACATTTTCACTTAGGGGTGTACTCACTTTTGTTGCCAGCGGTTTAGACATTAATGGCTGTGTGTTGAGTTATTTTGAGGGGACAGCAAATTTACACTGTTATACAAGCTGTACACTCACTACTTTACATTGTAGAAAAGTGTCATTTCTTCAGTGTTGTCACATGAAAGATAGAATAAAATATTTACAAAAATGTGAGGGGTGTACTCGCTTTTGTGAGATACTACTACCTGATGTACATTAGAGAATATCTACAACTTGTATAAAAAATTGTGAATCAAGATTTTCATTAAAATTAAAAAAAGTTTGTGTCTAGTCTTTGCATTTCTTAATCTGCTCATATAGCAAGTTCCCTGGATAATTTTTGAAAAATTCTAAGTTGTGGTTCTGCAGATGAAGGAACTATTCTACTGCTACTGGTTGGCTGGTGGTGTGTCCTTCAAGCCTACTTGTGAGGCCTATAGCAGAATAATCTATATGACCCCCCATAGTTTTGTAAAGTAGGAGATGTGCATAAAATAATATTTATGATTTACTTTAATGCTCCTATTCTACTGTGGGTCTGAGAAAATCCCAGTCTGATAAGGCAGCCCATTGCTGAGATCTCCTCCTATGCTGGTTATGTGATGTCGTCACACTCCTTCCTCCCTGGTCAGTTATCTGTGAACCTGAGATCTTGCAAGATTTCAGAGATAGTAAGGAAAAATTAAATACAAAAATATGCTATGTGCTGTAGGAACACACAAATTATATAGAATTGACAGTGGCACTAGCTCTCCTGGTATGTAAATGCAGCGCTCACCCCAATGGGACAGCTGAAAATATACAGGTCTCCCTTACCTGTTGAAAGGGCCAGGCCCAGGTAACAATTCTAAGCACACCGACAAACAGGCTCAGTCTAGGTGACGTATTTTTGAAGATTTGTTGCAGCACTTAACCACTTTAGTACCAGGCACTTTTGCCCCTTCCCGCCCAGGACAATTTTCAGCTTTCAGCTCTGTCGCACTTTGAATGACAATTGCTCGGTCATACAACACTGTACCCAAACAAAATTTTTATCATTTTGTTCCCACAAATAGAGCTTTCTTTTGGTGGTATTTGATCACCTCCGCAGTTTTTATTTTTTGCTAAACAAACTACAAAAGAACAAAATTTTTGAAAAAAAAAAAAGTTTTTCTTTGTTTCGGTTATAAAATTTTGTTTTCTCCTTCACTGACGGGCACTGATGAGGCGGCACTGATGGGCACTGATGAGTTGGCATTGATAAGGTGGCACTGATGGGCACTGATGAGGATGCACTGATATGTAGAATTGATGGGCACTGATAGGCGGCACTGATATGCAGCACTGATGGGCACTGATAGGTGGCTCTGATGGGCACTGACTGGCGGCACTGATGGGCACTGACTGGTGGCACTGATGGGCACTGACTGGCGGCTGTGATGGGCACTGACAGGCGGCTGTGATGGGCACTGACAGGCGGCACTGGTTGGCAGATAGGCGGTACTGATTGGCACTGACAGATGGCACTGACAGGTGACACTGATGGGCAGCACTGATGTTGAGGTACTGATGGGCACTGAGATGGGCACTGACTGGCACTGATATGGGCACTGATTATCACTTTGATGGGCACTGTGAGCTGTGTTTTTATGGAGCACTGAATAACAGCTTATGGGCACATTTTAAAAGGTGTTATGGCAGATCTGAGGGGGCTGTGCTGATAATCAATGTGCTGATTATCAGCACAGACCCCCCCCCTCTGACAGGGAGAGCCGCCGATCTTCTCTCCCTGTCAGCGCAAATTGAGAAATGCCGTTTACTGGCACTTCCTGGTTCACGCGATGATCAGCTGTGATTGGTCACAGCTGATCATGTGGTAAGAAGCCACTGACAGAGGCTTCTTATCACGATTGGAGATGCAGGGTGTCAGACTGACATGCTGCACTCGCGATCACCGCGCTGCGCACCCCCACGGGCGCGCGCCGGTATGTTATCCTGCTGGACGTCATATGACGCCCAGTCAGGATAACAGAGCCACTTCCCGGCCATCATTCTGCATATGGCGGGCGGGAAGTGGTTAAACTGTGAGGGGATGAGGGTTAAGGATACTCCAAAAATGTAAAACAGATTAAAAAAAAACAGACAGACGGACTGATCGGGTCCGCCTGTCCGTTTTTTTCGGGCGGACCCGATTGGACCATCCATAGCTCTGTATGAAGCGGCGAATGTCAGCGGACATGTGTTAGCTGACAGCATCCGAACTGGGCTGCCAAAAGCAGATGGATGGGGATCTGTATCCCATCTGTCCAGTGGATCAGATGACAGTTGAATGGAAACAGAGAGGTGGTTCGTCTCCATCCGGCTGCCCCATAGAGGAGAGCGGGCAGTGTCCGTGTCCACTATAGATATCGGAGCGGACATGAACCTGTCATCTGCCTGCTCACCAGGTATTAGATTCCCTGTTGAGCAGGTGGATCTGCTGGACAGAGTCTGCCCCGTGAAAGGGGCCAAAGAGGACAGAAACTCAAGCAAAAATTCCATAAGCAGCAGCAGCAGCTATAAATAGTCTTGGAGGCAGATGAGAAGTGGTGGCTGCTCCATTAGGGGCGCTACCCCCTAATCTACATGCAGGGCGCTGGATGCATGGATTTCAAAGCACATGATTAGAGCCTGAGGTTCTAATTGGCTTTGAAAAAGGGTAGGCTCGGGGCGTAGAGCACTGCGCCCTGAGGCCACCCAGTTGTGTGACATTAGCAAATTAATATCCACTAATGTCTTCCTGCTTTTCCTCCCGGCCAATCAGGAAAGGGGGTCTTGAGACCCGATTGCCCAGGGAGTCTTAGGACTCAGGACCCACTTCCTGTTCGACCGGGGGGAGAAGCAACGGCCCAGGCTCTTCCCTCTGGAAACTGGAGTGAGGAGCAGCAGGGGGAGGGGCAGAGGGGCAGCAACAACCTCTTCCAGCTGCCAGGACCCTTACCCTGGATCCAGCACCACCTCGTCATCCGCCTCCTAAGGTAAGGCCATTGTTCGCTGCTTTCCCATCTGCCCCGCGGAGGATGATGGGAAGGGCACTGCAAGGTCAGATTATGGGTATATGGGGTGTCCTAAACTCCTTGGCCTGCTGGGAAAACATATATGTTTGGGTGGAGTCAGCTGATCTGAGTTCTGTGCCACCTGGACAGCTGTCTGGGTGGACGTGTGTTGTACTGCCCAGGCTGCTAGGCCGGAGATTGGGTCTATCCCGGGGGCATCTGGCTGCTAGGCTGTCTGAGAGCCTATCCAGAAGCAAGAGAGCAGCGTAGGGTTGGGATTGAGGCTTGCAGTCCAACCAGAAGTGACGGTTCTGCCAGCCGGAGAACCTGTCGTGGTCAGAGGTAGAAGGGAAGCTGTCGCCACTAAGGGACCAACCACCTTATTACCAGGGACCACAGTGAGTAACTAAAGAAAGTACCGGAGCAGCATTCTCACCAAGTGCGGACGGTGAAAAATCGAGAAACATCAGTGGGTATCAAGCCAGAGACCCAGCTAGAGGAGGTGACTCTTGCAGAGCAGCCTTGTGTGTCAAGCCAGGGACCGAGCAGGCCAATGGGATGAAGCTTGAGAGGTATCTTGAGTGCCAAGCTGGGTGAGTAGGACATTTTGCCTATAGCTCCAGATTTGAAAACAGACCTCAGATGCTATGTGTACTGTGATTGCTCTCATAGGGTGCACAGATAAGCTGGTTGTTTCCTCACCTACAGTGGTGGCTGGTACTCAGTATTTTAGGGGGCGGCAAACAAACCTGGCCCCCTCACTCGGACTTCCGCCCCCCCCTCAAAATATTGAGCCCCAGCCACTACTGTAGGTGAGAAAACAACCAGCTTATCTGTGCGCCAGGTCCAACTAGCGGCAAAAGAGAAAAGTGCAGCAATTACAGACAGCGTGAAATCGATTGATCCTTAACAATTGGCCAAGGTAGCTATACCTGGCAGGTAAATTTAAGCGCAACCCTGCCTAAACACCAGGGTGCTACACATAGTTACATTGTTCCAGCTTGAACCAATGTAACTATGTATATACCATACCTGGCTGATGTCCCTGGAAGCTGTATATCACTACTGCGGTGATCTCCACTTGCTTCCAGGTCTCATGCTTAGTGGCTGGTCTGCTGTATTATGAATACAGGAGGTTGTCTTTTTGACATGGACACCATCCAAAGAATGCTTTGTATTTTCTGAATGAATGCAAAGGATTCTTTGACTGGATGAGGTGGAGAGGCTTACATGAGAGTTCCCATCAGAGTGATATAGCACCCTCTAGTGTTCTACTAGTGTAACTGTAGCTAAATTTATGTTTTAGCTCATGGTTAACTGAATAGTCTTAAATCTGGGTCAAGAGTTTATTGCAGGTCAGGGTTGGATGACTCATACAGGCAGGTATCTGGTGTCTCCCCCTGGATCTGGAAGTTTGGAGAAACTTCTAGAAGCTGGAGAGAAGAGGCCAGGAGGGTTGATCTGCATACTTAGGGGAATTTGACCAATCCCCAGGCAGTGGACCTGGCATGGTGGCAAAGCAACACCTAAATATGGATGAGCTATGCTGGCAGAGGAGTTGGGTGGAGGATGAAGTGCTGAGGAAACTGTGGGTATCCCTTGAGGGGAACCCCTTCCGTGGAGGGACTTGGCTTCGGGCTGGAGCTTGGGCTTGAGAGGATCCTGACAGCATCATGGTTTGAAAGGAATCTTACCTAAGAGGGAGCGGGAGCAAGGAGCACAGCGTGAGTATATCAGCACAGTCTGGGACTTACAAGGAGAAAGACTGCCACATGCAGCAAGCCTTTCTGGAAGACAGCGTTGTGCTTAAATCTTTCCTTTACCTTGCCCCAGGGAGATCTTCAGTAACAGCCAGGTGGGCTGATGAAGAAGCAGCCAGGTGGGCTGGTAGTGTCTGCAGTCAGTAGAACTGGGATCAGTGTCTACAGTGGAGTTGGAGTTACTCATGTATGCAATCTACAACACTTTGTACTACTTTTCAAAGGGACTGAAAGTTTCTAGTCCTTAAGGGGCTTTTGAATCTCCCCTAATATCAGAGACTGTCAGTGTTCTAGAAGAGGAGACAAATCTGGAGTTTTACATAGGGAGGAAGTTGTCCCTGGTTTTATTGGTTTTATAGTTGGGCATCCCATAGATATTATACCCCAAACCAAGCTCAAAGACTGTTCTTTATGTCTGGAGAAAGTGTGGAAAAGTGCTTGTTGCTTGGCTGTGCAGGAGTGGGGACCCCAATCATCTGCAACCCCTGTGGGGGTAGTACTACAGTGACCCATGTGGCTGGGAGTCTGCGGAGCTCAGGAGTTTGACTGTAGCAGCAGCTGGAGCAGGTCTGGGCAGAGAAAGTGTTTTCCTCAAGTGAATGCTGGAGAAAGCATGTGATTGGTTGTTGGGCTGCTGGTGGTCCTCGCAACCAACAATGGTACAATGACAGTACAGCCAGGGAAACTTGCCCCGGAGACCATGGGGGGAAGGGGGGTTGTGGATGTTGGGGAGAAATGGAGACCATAGGCTGACCTGGAGGTATATGTGAGAAGCCCCTGACACTAGCTGCAGACCAGATTTGGCCATAGTTTGGAGACCCTTGGTCTACAGCACTAGAGCAGCTTTAGGGCTTGTGCAGATGTGTGTTGTTTTCCTACATTTAAGCATGCGTCAAACCAGGTCAGCAGATTTCCATCTACTTCAACCGTGCAGCATAAATGACAGTTCTGAAGCTACGTTGTATTACATAGTGTTCCAAGTGTTTTTCTCTGGATGTAGTATATTGAGATGTTTTTGGGTATAAAGCAAAGCAGGCCAAACACAGCCTTTTTCTGGAGTTTACTTTTAAAGTTCTGCTGCATTCAAATGCAAAAAACAGCATCTGACAGCAACACCCAAGTATACAAATCTTTAGCTGTTAGATTCTAATTTTCTTTACAAAAATGAATTTGATTGGCTAATGTTGGCAGTATGGTCGCTACCCTTTATTCTACTTTCTATAAATGGGTCCCAATATCTCTGAAGAGAAAAGCAACCCTTCTGGCAGAACATTGGAGGGAATGGTGGCCATATTGCACAGCATGGCTTCAAGATTAGCAATTTCTTTTTAGGCAGGCAGACTAAGTACTTCTCTAGAGAACGAGCGTTAATAAATGGCCAAGGACAAAGGACACTAGAGGGCAGTATCATGTTAACGTAACAGAGCACATGTACTATTTCTAAGACTTCACACCCAGTGTTGACCGTCAGCCAGAGGAAATAATTATTTGTCTGCAAGCATCGGGAGGGATAACTGCCTTACACTACCATGATATGCGATTTGCAATGTTCTTCTAATGTGTGGCATTGCATTTTAACTGAATTTTTACAGCATATCATAAAGTGATATAATATTAATAAAGCAAGCAACAATCCAATATATACACTCACCAGCCACTTTATTAAGTACACTTGTTCAATTGCTTTGTAACACAAATTGCTAAACCAGCCAATCACATGGCAACAACTCAATGCATTTAGGCATCTAGATGTGGTGAAGACGACTTGCTGAAGTTCAAACCGAGCATCAGAATGGGGAAGAAAGGGGATCTAAGTGACTTTGAATGTGGCATGGTTGTTGGTGCCAGATGGGCTGGTCTGAGTATTTCAAAAACTGCTAATGTACTGGGATTTTTACTTACAACCATCTCTATGGTTTACAGAGAATGGTCCGAAAAAGAGAAAATATCCAGCGAGCGGCAGTTGTGTGGGTAAAAATGGCCTTTTGATGTCAGAGGTCAGAGGGGAATGGGTAGACTGGTCTGAGATGATAGAAAGACAACAGTAACTCAAATAACCACTCGTTACAACCAAGGTATGCAGAATACCATCTCTGAACGCACAACACGTCGAACCTTGAAGCAGATGGGCTACAGCAGCAGAAGACCACACCAGATGCCACTGCTGTCAGTTAAGAACAGGAAACTGAGGCTACAATTCACACAGGCTCACCAAAATTGGACAGGAGAAGATTGAAAAAATTTTGCCTAATCTGATGAGTCTTGATTTCAGCTGCAACATTCAGATGGTCGGGTCAGAATTTGGCTTAAACAACAGGAAAGCATGGATCCATCCTGACTTGTATTAACGGTTCAGGCTGGTTTTGGTGGTGGTGTAATGGTGTGGGGGGGATATTTTTTTGGCACACTTTGGGCCCCTTAGTACCAATCCTACCTGAGTATTGTTGCTGACCGTGTCCATCCCTTTATGACTACAGTGTGCCCATCCCAGCAGGATAATGCACAATGGGACAAAGCTCAAATCATCTCATCACTGGTTTCTTGAACATGACAATGAGATCACTGTACTCCAATGGTCTCCACAGTTACCAGATCTCAATCCAATAGAGCACCTTTGGGATGTGGTGGAACGGGACATTCACATCATGGATGAGCAGCCGACAAATCTGCAGCAACTGTGTGATGATATCATGTCAATATGGACCAAAATCTCTGAGGAATGTTTCCAACACCTTGTTGAATCTATGCCATGAAAAATTAAGGCAGTTCTGAAGGCAAAAGGGGGTTCAACCCGGTACTAGCAAAGTGTACCTAATAAAGTGGCCGGTGAGTATGCATTACATGGACTATATAATATATTCATGTACTAAGGTCTTTGGCCTTGTCCAGTCTAATGAGAACTTTCAGGGCCAAAGATAGCTGATATCCTTCTGTATGTGGTGGGTTGTGAGGCATAGTGGGTGCAAGGTGGATAAAGTTATTGGGCGCAGGACACTTCTTGGATGTAAAAGAGGTTTTATTTCTCTTAACAGTCCTTTGTATATTTTGAGGGGGAGAGAGGGTTAGGGCAGGACACCCTTAAAGGGGTTGTAAACCCTTGTTTTTAAATAAAAAACATGTCATACTTGCCTCCACTGTGCAGTTCATTTTGCACAGAGTGGCACCGATCCACCTGTTCTGGGGTCCCCCGGCGGCGCTATCAGTTCCTTCCTGCATCGGTAAACCCCCTTAGGAGAAGTGATCTCCCTGGGGATTACCGTGCGGGCGCACTCCCGAGTCCAGCATTTGCGTCCATAGACACAGAATGCCGGACTCGGACCCGCCCCCGCGTCACTGGATTTAATTCACAGCAGCGGGAGCCAATGGCTGCGCTGCTATCAATCTATCCAATCAAGGGGCAAGACAACGGGCAGAGAGGTAGAGCGTGTCTCCGCCGAGGGAAAGAACGGGCTCAGGTGCTAAATTGAGGAAAAGGACCTCCAAGGTAGTGTTCTCAGGAATACTACCAGCACATCGAGCCACACCAGAAAGGCAGAGGCAGATTAGGGAAGTAAACAAGTGGCTGAAGAGCTGGTGTAGTAAGGAGAGGTTTGGGTTCCTGGAGGACTGGGCTGACTTCTCAGTCGGTCACCAGTACTATAGAAGGGATGGATTGCACCTTAATGAGGAGGGTGCAGATCTGCTGGGAGTAAAGTTGGCCAAAAAGTTAGAGAGGTTTTTAAACTAGGCGACGGGGGGAGGGTCCAGAGGTAGAGATAGTGCGGAACATAGTCCAGAGGGTAGTATTGGGGGCATTAGTGGTAGGTTGACTAAAGCACATAACCCCAGGTAACTATAGTAACAAGTCCTAGTTGCAATCTCGGAACACCCAATAAGAGAATGGTATGCGAACGGTCTAAATTATGTGGCATGTTCACCAATGCCAGGAGCCTGGCGGACAAGATGGGTGAACTAGAGATACTGTTGTACGAGGAGGATTTGGATTTTGTGGGAATTTCAGAGACTTGGTTCAACAGCTCTCATGATTGGCTGGCAACCATTCAAGGGTATACCCTTTATTACAGTGATAGAGAGGGTAAAAAAGGGGGAGGGGTATGCCTATATATCAAGAAAAATGTACAAGTGAATGTGAGAGATGACATCACTGAGGGAGCTAGAGTGGAGGTGGAATCCTTATGGGTAGAGCTCCAAAGGGATGCAGCTAAGGGGAAAATAATACTGGGAGTATGCTATAGGCCCCCTAACCTGAGGGAGGAGGGGGAGGCGGACCTGCTATCACAATTTGGATTAGCAGCAAGGATGGGAAGTGTTATCATAATGGGGGATTTTAATTATCCAGACATAGACTGGGCGGAGGGAAAGATGCATTCGTCTAAGGCTCGCCAGTTCCTAAATGTCTAGCAGGACAATTTCATGGGTCAGATGGTAGATGCACCAACTAGAAATAAAGTGTTACTAGAGCTACTGAATACTAAAAAATACAGACCTGATCACGGATGTGGAAATACGGGGCAATTTAGGAAACAGCGATCACAGGTCAATTGGCTTCAGTATAAATTACACAAATAGGAAACGTAAGGGAAATACAAAGACACTGAATTTCAAAAGAGCCCACTTCCCTAAACTACAAACATTGCTAGAAGATATAAATTGGGATAAAGAACATGGAGGAAAGATGGGTTCGCTTTAAGAGCATATTAAATAAGGGCATTAGCCAGTGCATCCCATTGGGTAATACATTTAAAAGAGCGAACAAAAGTCCTGGATGGCTTAACTCCAATGTAAAAATGCATATAAAAGCAAAAGAGAAGGCCTTCAAAAAATACAAGGTCAAGGAATCATCATCAGCATTCAAACTTTATAAAGATTGCAACAAGAAATGTAAGGGTTCAATTAGGGCGGCTAAGGTAGAACACGAAAGACACATAGCGGAGGAGAGCAAAAAAAATCCCAAGAAATCATTTAATTATGTAAACAGTAAAAAAGGGAGAACAGACCATATTGGCCCCATAAAGAATGAGGAAGGACATCTGCTTACAAAGGATGAAGAGATGGCGAAGGTATTGAATTTATCCTTTCCTCAGTCTTCACAATGGAATCGGGGGGCTTCAGTAACCAAAACTGCAGTGTTTATCCTCGTGACACATCACAGGAAGCACCCTCATGGCTAACAGAGGACAGTATTAGAATTAAACTTGGGAAACTTAACATTAATAAATCGCCAAGACCGGATGGCTTGCACTGAGGGTACTTAGGCAACTCAGTCAAGTAATTGCCAGACCATTGTTCCTAATTTTTACTGACAGTCTACTGACTGGAATGGTACCAGCGGATTGTAGAAAAGCCAATGTAGTGCCAATATTTAAAAAGGGCCCAAAATACATCTAACTGGTCTGTAGTTCCCAATACTGGGAATTACAGACCAGTTATGCCCTGTACACACGGTCAGACATTGATCGGACATTCCGACAACAAAATCCATTGTTTTTTTTGACAGATGTTGGCTCAAACTTGTCTTGCATACACACAGTCGCACAAAGTTGTCGGAAAATCCGATCGTTCTGAACGCGGTGACGTAAAACAGTGACTATAAACGGGGCAATAGCCAATAGCTTTCGTCTCTTTATTTATTCTGAGCAGGCGTGGCACTTTGTCCGTCGGATCTGTCTACACACGATCAGAATTTAAAGGATTGGATTTTGTTGTTGGAAAATTTTATAGCCCGCTTTCAAACTTTGTGTGTTGGAAATTCCGATGGAAAAAGTCACATGCAGCCCACACGGTCGGAATTTCTGACAACAAGCTCCGATCGCACATATTCCATCGGAAATTCCGACCGTGTGTACAGGGCATTAGACTAACATCAATAGTATGCAAGCTCTTGGAGGGAATGATAAGGGTCTATATACGATAAGATTTTAGTAATGAAAACGGTATCATTAGCAGTAATCAGCATGGATTCATGAAGAATCATTCTTGCCAAACCATCTATTAACCTTCTATGAGGAGGTGAGGAGATGAGTTGCCATCTTGATAAAGGAAGGCCCGTAGACGTGGTGTATCTGGATTTTTCAAAAGCATTTGACACAGTTCCCCATAAACGTTTACTAAAACGTTTACAAAATAAGGTCCGTTGGCATGGACCATAGGGTGAGTACATGGATTGAAAACTGGCTACAAGGGTGAGTTCAGAGGGTGATAAATGGGGAATACTCAGAATGGTCAGAGGTGGGTAGTGGGGTCCCACAGGGTTCTGTGCTGGGACCAATCCTATTTAATTTGTTCATAAATGACCTGGAGGATGGGATAAACAGTTCAATCTCTGCATTTGCGGACGATACTAAGCTAAGCAGGGCAATAACTTCTCTGCACGATGTGGAAACCTTGCAAGAAGATCTGAACAAATTAATGGGGTGGGCAACTACATGGCAAATGAGGTTTAATGTAGAAAAATTAAAAAATTTTAAATAAATGCATTTGGGTGGCAAAAATATGAATGCAATCTATACACTGGGGGAGAACCTCTGGGGGAATCTAGGATGGAAAAGGACCTGGGGATCCTAGTAGATGATAGGCTCGGCAATGGCATGCCATGCCAAGCTGCTGCTAACAAAGCAAACAGAATATTGGCATGCATTAAAAAGGGATTAACGCCAGGGATAAAGCGATAATTCTCCCGCTCTACAAGACTCTGGTCTGGCCGCACCTGGATTATGCTGTCCAGTTCTGGGCACTAGTCCTTAAGAAGGATGTACTGGAAATGGAGAGAGTATAAAGAAGGGCAACAAAGCTCACAAAGGGTCTGGAGGACATTAGTTATGAAGAAAGGTTGCGAGCACTGAACTTGTTCTCTCTGAAGAAGAGACGCTTGAGCGGGATATGATTTCAATTTACAAATACCATACTGGTGACCCCACAATAGGGATAAAACTTTTTTGCGGAAGGGAGTTTAACAAGACACGTGGCAGCTCCTTAAAATTAGAAGAAAAAAGGTTTGACCTTAAACTACATAGAGGCTTCTTTACTGTAAGAGTGGCAAGGATGTGGAATTCCCTTCCACAGGCAGTGGTCTCAACGGGGAGGGCTTCAATAGTTTCAAAAAACACATAACACACAACATACAGGGATAATCACACACATAGTTTGGACTTGATGTTTTTTTTTCATCCTCACCTACTATGTAAGGTGAGTAAAACGGGGGGGGGGGGCTGGGGGGGGCTGGTCAGTGTCAGAAGTTTTTTCAAGGTGAAAACACGAGGGTTTACAACCCCTTTAAGCAGTTGCAATTTCAATTGGCAGACTTCGAGACTTCAATAGGAGGACAGCCGTACAGGGAAACGCCCCAGCAAGGCGCCACATCTACACGTGCAGGATTGCTGTCTCCTATGGCAACAATCTTTAACAGTTCCTAACACAAATGGTTACGGTTCTCTTTGCTTCACTACAACTTCTACTTGTAGTTCTTCAGCCCCTTGAGCTCCTGGTCTCTCACTGGACCCTCTGATTCACTGACTCTGAATCCCTGGAGCTCCTCAAAGCTTTGCGGTGGAATCTCCCTCAAGCGTCACACACACTTCCCTGCTGGGTCCCTAGCTTGGCACTTCAGATACAAGCTCAGTCCCTGGCTTGACTCACAAGGCCTCTCTGCAAGCGTCACCTCTGCAGGTTGGGTCCCTGACTTGATCACCGCCTGAAGTTTCCCAATTCTCCGCCATGCCCGTTCGGTGAGAATGTTGCTCCGGTACTTGCTTCAGTTACGCACTGTGGTCCCTGGTAAAGGTGGTTGGTCCCTTTGTGGCAACAGCTTCCCTTCTACCTCCGAACACTGACAGGTTCTCTGGCCGGCAGAACCGTCACCTCTGGTTGGACTGCAAGATGTAATCCCAACCCTGCGCTGCTCTCTCATTACTGGATAGACCCTCACACAGCCTAGCAGCCAGATGCCCCCGGGATAGGCCCAATCTCTGGCCTAGCAGCCCGGGCGTACGACACACGTCCACCCAGACTGCCGTCCAGGTGGCACAGAACATAGATCACCTGACCTCACCCAAATATATAGGTTCTCCCAGCAGGCCAAGGAATTCAAGAAAACCCCTGCCCATGGGCTGAGATACCCCATATACTCATAACCTGACTTTGGGTTGCCCTTCCCATATCTAGTACCACCAAGTACCCGGCCACCTAGTGGTAGAAGAGAAAAGTGCAACCAGGCCAAACTTAGGGAGAAATCAATGGATCTCTAGCAATTGACCAGGGTAACTACTCCTGGCAAGTAAATTTGTGAGGATCTCCCAGACTAAACCCCAGGGCTCTACCTTCACAATGTAGTTGTAGAAAAACAACAGCTTTTCTATAAACAATTGTTAATGGGGTCCCAAACTGCTAACAGTCATAACAAAAAAAACAAAGCATATAAGAGCTGCATTTTGCCATGCTTCCTCCTCAGCAAATTACTGTGCGTATGGGGGGCTAGGAACAGACAGAGCATGGCTACCACTGACTTGCAAACACAAGGGGGTCACATACAGAAATTATTCTGGTTGTTTTTCACCCTGGGAAAATGCATGTACACTCTTTCTGTGCGGATAGGGCAAAAAACTATTATTATTCGGCTATCTCCCGTGGTGGTGAAATGTTTTTCATTGAATTAAAACAGAAAATATCGTATTATTCCACTAAATGGTATTGTAAGAATGTCCATTTTAAATCTATGAAAACATTTATCCAGCACAGGAAATAGCCTAATAAAATTAGTTTTTATCTTTATTCACGCAGAACAAATTAACTTGCATTATCACCAGTGCTATGCAATTTTAAAAAAAAATACAATCCCCAAGTGTCTGAGTAATTGGCAAGTAAATATTACTTTGCCAAAATTACATAAGGGTATAGAGAATCCTTCTGAAATGCGATAGGTGGTAGATCGGCGCACTGGGCACTGTTCATATGGTTTTGCAACGATATTTGCATAGATGCTGGTATTTTAGTTTTTCATATATGCTTTTTTTAGCGGAGATATTATTTACATTTATAAGTATATAAAATGATCCCTTTTTATTTCATGCTAAAAAACATATATAAATATATACAGTATTAAATACATCAATATATCCCCGTATAAGGCCCCTATAGCTACAAAAATTTGAACTAAATCAATATCTTGGGGAACTGATACAGCACTTCAAATAAACCTTATAAGTAAATATAGCCCGGTACTGGACTACAGAAACACTGAGAAGGAGACATTTCCTTCATTACAACCAGTTTACTTTCACTTTCTGAATGTTGTGTTGCACTATCCCCTCCAGTCAACAGAGGGAGAACTATAGCCAGAAAAACCTACGGATTCCTATGCAGAACACAGAGGATCCTGGGATTTAAAGTCCAGGAAGTAAGCCATATTGTAGAGCTTATGTACCCTTTGCACTATAATTCCCAAGAGACACTAGGGCAAGGAGGAGCAGTGGAGCTGCTTTTCTGAGACTATCCAGCTAGGTTCCTCCTCTTGACGCCAAGAGAACTGACGAGAGCAGATCTGTTCATCCATGCACCCTCTACTTCCCACCCCTGAATCTTCGAAGGCGATCTGTGGAGAGACTGGGGGCCCTTTCTACAGCGAGAGTTCACAGCCGCATTACAGGGACTGGTGAGAAGGCATTGGCCATTGTTCACGCTGCTAGCAGTAATGGAGTTACTAGAAGCAGGGTATTAAAGGGTAACTACACTTTTGTGAGAAAAAAATGATCAAAAAAAAAAAAAAATAATATTATGTATACAATTGTGACACAAATTGTTTTGTATTTGAATGTTATTAAAAATTACCTTTCCTTTTCAATCTGCAGCACTGTAATTTTCTGTAAAATGCAAAGCAATATGGCTACCTGGTGGTTTTCTGTACACAGATGATGTACAGAACACCTCCCAAAATGTCATTTCCTGCTTGTGTGATTGGCTTACTGATTTTACCAGAAGTCTACACTAAGATACAAATCTGATTTTGAGCATCCCCTGCTCACAAATGGAAATCATGTCTAAAGGGATGCAGACCCTGCAACTCTCCTCATTAGAACCCTTCAGGTGCAACAGCTAATTGAGAATTCTAAAACCATCCCTATACAAATTCACTTTGCACATCGGCACAGACAAAGAAACAGCTATTTCTTTAAAATAACAAAAGGTAAGAATCTGCAACAAAGTTTGCTAAAATTCCTGCAATGTGTATAGATCACCCAGAGGGAAATGTTTTTTTCTCAACAAAAGTGGAGATACTCTTAAGGTATACCACACCTATAGCGCACCTTTACTGCATCTTTACCACACCTATACTGCATGCTGGTTTACTAAAAGTGACATTAAGTGCACCAACGCTTCTTAAAGGGCCGCAACGATAGCCAGCAGAAGAACAACATAAAGTACTGCCCCTCCCGTAAAACCATCCTGCAAGTTCCCTTCTCACGTTTCCTTCATTTTTATGGGCAATGCACACCCAGTGTACCCACCCAATGCACTTTGGTGGTATAGTTCCTGTGTTCGGTAAATCAAGCCTTATTACTGCTCACTTCTGCATTTTAGGTGACCTTGATATTGCTTATGCTGTGTCATCTTATGCTTAGTCCTTATTATTAATCACCCTGCACGTTAAAGTGTATTATTACCATTGTTAACCCAATTCTATCCTTATTTCATTACCAACCATATCAGGTGACAATATACTGTATTAGGTTTGCTTTTACTGCCTGGTTCAGTGTGTGTTTTCTTTGATATAGTACTACTACTGGATACTAAGTAATCTACCAGCTTATGGTGGATGAGTACTATGGTGGTCCATAGCACTTGTGATGTGGCGGCTCAGAAATGCCTGGAAGATACTGGTGACGCATCTATGCATATGCACCATTTTGTTAAAACTGTGGCGCAGAAGAGGGGCGGGGGAGATAATTTAAGAGTAATTTAAGAGTGGTTAAATTCAACTTTAACATATAGCACACTGCAAGAGCATCATTACAGCCTCCTGGAGGTGCTGAAATGTCCAAATTCACCAGCAGATGGAGCATGAGAGTCAGGGGGAGGATTGCCTACCTGTTACTGCACAGAAACACGGAAGCAATGACACATAGACATGTCCTTTAAATTTCTGCTGTGTATTACACTGAATTTTCTGTTCCTTAAAAACAAAAGGTATTTATGAAAAACACAAGGAGATAGTTGAAGAAAACATTACATGTGTTTTCAAGGCAATTTTCTTCAAATGACAAAACGATAACACACATTAAATATCAGTTTAGCTGCTCTTAAAATGTTATCTGATTATGTGCTCCCGTCACTTCTTACATGCTTTAATGCTTTTAAGGCAATCGTTACATATGTCTAATGATAATGTGTATTTACAATTTCTGCTAACTGTTTGACATTATCTTATCACTTTGTCTCTACACTACAGTCTTCCAGGCGATGGCTGCATTATCTTCCATTCCGCGAGTGTGGTAAGCGTATTTCCTATTAGCGAGAGGATAATAACTAATGCCTGCTTAAAGTAAACCTGTCATCAGAGAAAGAGGGGCTACCATGCTGACCTCCTAATGAAAATACTGGTTGTCTGGCTGCTATTTTGGCCTCTGGCTTGCGGCCGAACTCCAAAATAAGCACATGTTGTCTAAATACAAGAGTTATATGTATTCTTACTTGAATCTTGGTTTGCTTTGTGTATTTCTTTCAGATCTGTGCAGTAATCCAGTGTGAGACTTTACCTATGTGCATGAGCTTCCTGTAATAAAGACCGGTTTATGCTATATCTAGCATAAACTATGAATTGCCTTTATATCTATGCTGTTTAGTGTTTTCATCTTGAATGTTTTCTGCCAATAATAAAGTTTTTGTTATTTTTATAATTAATTAAGCCATTTTAAGTGCTATATTTTTGCACATAACCCTGTTGCCATTAAAGTCCCACTCATGAGGGTTCTTTTTCATTGTGGAGTTCAGCTTTAAGTTCTTTCTGAGTCACTGACCTAGAAGAAGCAAGGAGATCAGGAAAGTCAAAGTGCATGTACAACCCAATAATGAATTTCTCTTAAAGCTGTGGTAAAGGCTGAAGGTTTTGTGCATGAAGGTAAAATACCTTCAGTATGTAGCTTCCCCCAGCCCCTCCTAATCAAACCAATAGGCTTAGTGATAGATATGGGCTCTGTGACTGACGTGGAAATTTCGCTATACGCTGCGCGTAATCCATGTCACGTTCAGCCTTTTGGTATAATGCATCTTAATACGACCCTGTTTCCCGTACCTTCCCGAGTAACACAGACATGACCACCATTCTTACATCCTTAGCTCTACAGTTTGACTGTCTGCCTTCACGAGCACAGGCACTTCGTTTTTATTTATCAGCAACTAAAGGAATGACAAACAGGAAGCCATGGCCCCAACAGCCAATCGCGTTCCTCCATTCAAAATGACAACACAGGAAATGACAACAGTAAAGGGGAGGGCATCCACAGGAGTGGGGGGGGGGTGCACATGTCCCACCCACTTTAGGCATGTACACTGCCCCCCGCCCAGCCACATGCATGCACATCCACCATATTGGTCGGCATGGAGCCTATTCAATACTGTTCAGACTAACCAGTATCTAGTAAGATCATTCTTCTTGTTCTTACAGGCTTGAGAAGATCTGCAGGGACATTGCTAGTGCTGTTGTCAATTTATGGTACAAGTACACCAACAAGACAAATATTAATGTCCTCTTATAAAAGCAGATATGTATCCAAAAGGGATAGCGTACCCACAACAGAGATATAATATGTTTCTCTAGTTATGCGGACTTCGCTTCTCTAATGTGCATAGACATTTGAAGGCAAGAATCCCAGCGCATTGCGCTTGATATTTACAAACTGGCACGCACACAGAGAACATGTCTCCAAGCCCATGCTGACGGTTTTACTGCTGGTCCCGATTCAACCCAAGTGTGCTCTGCTAGAACGCTCCTTGGTTAAATCAGACAAAGGAAGACAGATGACAATCTATAAAACACACATCCTAGAATAAGGGAGGGGTGTCCTGATGTGTCCATATAATAACATTTTCACAACAGTGACTAAGGCCATTGGTTTGTGAAATGCTTTACAGATTGAGGAGCTACATGGGATCTATGTATTGTCCATTACAATAAAGTTGATGCTGGAGATCTCGATATGCGTTATTTTTCTCGTTAGCCTGGCCAAGCTCCAGAACAGCCACTGCTCCTGCCAGTTAGAGGTGTATGTCAGTCTTAAATTTAAGAAGCTCCTACCTGAATTTGATTGGATTTTGTGGATGATAAACAGACAGCTAGATTTTTAGAAGGTGAGCAAAGGCAGTCTTCATGTTTCTCTCAAGAGAAGTTTCCTTTAGCCCAGGTTCACACTGAGCTGTGGGAATGAAGTTGTGAGAGTTCAGCTGAACTTGCACGATTTCACTCCCGTATGTCAGTCCCGATTTCGTTCGTGATTTCACAGACATCTGTACAGGCTTCTGCACAGATGTCAATGGAAATTGCACCCTGAAATTGCAAAAAGTAGTACAGAAACTACTTTTTGAATCCGGTGCAGCGCCGCAAATGCGGCATCGCACCGATCAGGACGGTGCCATTGCTGGCAATCCTGACATGTGAAATCGCATGTCAAAACACACCAGTGTGAACCAGAGCTTAAAGTTACTTTATTGTCTTAAAAACGTTTTTCTAAAAACACCCCTGAAAAAGAACTCCTAATACTTACTTCTCCAGCAGTCAGTGAGCCCTCATTTTGCTCCCTCTTTAAAGGGTTAGTTCACCTTTTCAGAAAATGAAAAGTTAAACAACTACACCTCCCTCCTTCCCTGGTCCCCCTGCTCCATCCCAGAACTCTGCACTGAAAAGAGTAAGAAGAGTGGGGATTTCAAATCTCCAAACCGCTACACAAGCTGTGTGGGCACTGACAGCACAGCATCCACGGAGGTAAGTACAGCGGGGACCATGGGCAGGTGGTGGTGGGAGGATGCTGAAGGTGTACATTGTTAGTTCTGTAAATGTGTAACAACACTTTAGGACCTCATTCTTTCCCTCCCCTGGATGCCTTTGCACCAGGGAAAGAAAAAGCAGCTCAAAAAAGGTGCCTTAAGCCGCGTTTTGCAAATGCATTTAAACATATCAGGCATTTGGGCGTTCATTTGTTCCATTGGCAAGGATATTAATTTATTCTGGCTATTGGAATAAATGCTCAAGTGCTAAATGCACCTAACATTTAGACACGTTTAAATGCATTTACACGTGCTTAGGAACTTTTAGGCATATTTCTTTTTTTTTTCCCAAACACAACTCTCCTGAACGTGTCGGTGGTGCGTTTTTTTTCCCAGCCTCTAGACATTCCTCTTCTAATACCCCTCTAAACACCTATGTGTGCATGGCCACACAAGCTAACATATAGGTTTAAAGGCTGGAAAAAATAAAAGGGAGTCATAAAGATAAGTAGGGAGTGACTAGTCCTCCACTGTGCACTGTGGCTCTATCTGCTAGTCCCTACATCACTAATGTTTCCTGTAGTGATGCAGAGACCAATGTTGGAATCAGAAAATGGCGGGGAAGCAGGCAACTGACACATTTGGAAGTGTTGGATGCTTGTTTTTTTATTGGAGGCAACTGCTTAAAGTATCTTAAAGGGTCTTTCTTTTTTAGGCGGCAGTATTTAGAAACGTTCCTAAGGTGACAGTTACGTTATAGAACCCTTATTCTCTCACCACAGGATGCATACTTATAAAAATAAAATATGCCTACTCTAACTGTCCCACTCTGCCCTACCTCACCAATTTTCTCCTGGAGAAACCTAGATAAATATGGTACCTCTGGGTACGGGGCACCCTTGGTCACTCCCCCTTGGCTTTACATCCTGTATAGATCCAGTGGCTTCCTTCTTAGGCAATTGGGCATATAATGATGGTGCAACTCCCACCCATGTGCAATGCAGTTGCTTTATTACAGCACTAAGCTCATTTCCTTGGCATCTGTAACAGTGTACACTGCACTAGACATGTGCCCCAGGTTGTGTACATGATAAACATTAAGGGTCTTCCTTTTTTAAGTGGCAGTATTTAGAAATGTTCCTAAGGTGACAGTCAGATTATATAACCTCATTCTCTCACCACAGGATGCATACTTATAAAAGTAAAATATGCCTACTCTAACTGTCCCTACTCTGCCCTACCCCACCAATTTGCTCCTGGAGAACCCTAGATAGACATACCTCTGGCTATGGGGCACACATGGTCACTCCCCCTTGGCTTTTCACAATTCCATAGCTCCCAACTGTCCCTTTTTATGGCTTTAGTTATTTTGAAAGCTTTTCAAATGGAAAAGTTATTAAGAAAAATTCACTTGTGGGCTTAACCAATCATCTTCCCTATATCAAGGCAGAGTCCAGAATAGGAGGTTTGTGGGAGCACCTGTAATAATGTACAAGTATGCATATCAAACTTACACTGCATGTCAAACTTATCTCTGCATTTACCTTTCAGCAGCAATGACAACCCTGCACTCTGTTTCCATTTAATCACTGCCATCTTCTGTGATGCTTCTTCTGCATCCAGCGGCTTCCTTCTTAGGCAATTGGGCAGCTAATGATGGTGCAACTTCCACCCATGTGCTATGCAGTTACATTATCACGGTGATAGGCTCCTTTCCTTGGCATCTGTAACAGTGTACACTGCACTGGACTTGTGCCCCAGGATGTGCACATGATAAAATAAAAACGATATCGAAAAGGCAAATACGTTTTTTAGGCTGAAGAGGCATGCAAAATCTCTTCTGCCCAATAACTCAACCTTCTACAATTTATTTCCAAACTTTGGTTCTGCTTTAATTCTTCTTCTGTTTAACCGAAGCATGGCAGTAGTGTTTTTTTTTTTTTGCTCACATATTGTGCTACAAGCTAAGAAAAATTGGCAGTTCATCTATAATTCACAACACATGTGTCTTTGCCCTTTATCCCATGAAAAATGCCATTTTTTAAAAAAACATTATGAGCTAACTTTAATGAAGACATGTCCTGTTGCCCGCAGCAGGGCCCAGTCTGCACCCATCTTTGTTGTAAATATAGCATAGTTACAGACATGGAGTACACATACCCCCTAACTTTCTAAAATGATAAAGGTAACGCACAGTATATAGGCAAAGAAAAGTGGCTTTTCCATGCAATGGCCCCACATACATGGACCTCTAATATGCAGAAAATGATTGGCTAAAGTGCTTTTCTGACTTCTGTTTTTCCTTTATATTGGCTTTTTAAAATAGCACAGGCACAGGCTGAGACACAGAAGGAATAATGAGCAGCAGGAAGACCTACTCCCAGGAGCGGGACAAGGGTTGGGAAGGAGGGACGGCTGCCCTGGGCACAAAGGTTTATTGCAGGGGTGGGGGCACCCTGTTCCAGTTGCTTCTGTTACAAGGCTGACAGGAGTAGTGACAGCAATATCACCACTAACTCTAAGGAAGGAAGGCACAGTTTGCCCTGGGTGCTGAATGACCTTGTCCTGGCAATACCTACTCCCTCCTCCACTAACAATGTTCTCCTACTTGCTGTCCCTCCTCTAAGACCAATAATATTGACATTGCTGCTCCCATCCAGTTGGCTTCCCAAGTCTGCTTAGCAGTCTTCAGGAGATGCATAGCATGACAGCTCTGGCGAGACCAACAGAGAGCCTTAAAATATTAAATGCCTCCATAGATTCTAAAGAGACTTGACAGTTCTGTGTTTGGTGGTTGGCCTAGTGCTGTCGCATGGAGGCAGGAAGACAATCCTTATCTCTGTGTAAGCTCCAACTAGAACAACTTGAAAGCTACCCAGGATTTCCTTTGTTTACTATCAGTGCAGAACTGAGCAGTATAGGTTAAAGTGAACCTATTGCTCTTTCCTGCATGGACAAAGCACATGTTGCCTTTAGGCTCACCAGTGTCCCATGTTTCATCAATCAGTGGTGGTGGAGGTAAGGGAAAGAGTGCTTAGAAATCCCAATGTGGCTTATCTTCTGGAAACAAAGGTGATTGAACAGGGATTTATTACTAACCTGTCCAATCACTTTGCCTCCTAAGAACAGTCATTCTGGGCTTTTAGGAGTCATTAGATATTGTCCATCCACTATGAGACTATTGGCAGTACCTACATAAGATTCAAACTGTTCAGTCAAATGAGGAATGATGGAAGGCAAAAGAAAAGTAAATGCACTGAGAAAAGTATGAAAGTACGTTAAAAAAAAAAAACTTCTACTTTATTTTTTTTTTAAGATGCCATTTTGAAAAATAAAAGAAGCAGCTCCCGCTGCAATACTCACCTCTTCTCTGGTGATGTCTTCCACAGGCTCACCTGCTCTGTGGTCCAGTGGCGGTCATCTTTTGAGTGAAATAAACCATGTGTTATAGGCACATGGGAAAATGTAAAACTGGATTTCAAGCATCAAATTTACAAATACTGGTGGACTGAATCTCACACTGGTTTTCTGAGAATTTTGGATGATATACCCACCAGGATTTCCAGCTCTCCTAGGATTACTGTTTGATTGCCACATGAAAAGAATGAGTGTTACAGTAATATTGTTGCAGCGTATTAATCTATTAAGCCTGCAAACACAGGAGCCACTGCAACTGATCCTGAAATACAAACAGGACCTGGCTGTCAAAATTACAGCTGGGTTTCACCAATTATAGTGGCAGAAAGATTGTGGTGGGGGAGAGGGAAAAGGCATACAGGATATACCCTAGGATCTTAGCTGGTTAAACTACAACTATTAGGCATAGAGTTGAATGCTATGCACTGTAAGCTAATAATGCTCTGTTGCATTTCAGAATGGCATCCCTTGACCATGTTTTCAGGCACTGGGAGCTTGACAATGAGCTGCTTAGGCAGATTACTTCAGAGGACCTCTGCAGTGTGATGATGCTTATTTATACCAACACAGTAGCAGATGACAGTAACCTTGGATTTATCAGTTAACAGCCAAAGCAATTCTACGCTGTGGAGCATCAGGCCTCTAATCAACCTCAATCCAAAACGAAATTATTATATTTTGATGGATTTTTCTTTAAAGTAATAAAATAAGATGCTCACCTAGTAATTGTTAACTGCTTGCCAATAATCACATTATGTATGCCCTGATGAGAGCATGGCAATCTATAGCCATTTGATGGAGGGTGTTTGTCTTTTTTGTTTTGTATTGTAAGATCCATATTTATGGACTTCTTGAACACTCGGCAGATGTCTCTGATTCCAACTAAGGTTCAGCAATAAAAGCTGCTTTGAAATCTCCCTGGAGTCTGGCAGACCTTTTTAGGATGGAGAATTACTTGCTAATAAATGTTATCTGCTGCCATAAAATACAGTTCTCCCTAAGATTTAATAGGAAATGTAATATTTCATTGTAATGCAACCTACTTTGATTTTTATGCAGGCAAATTTCTATTGCTAAACAAGATAAAATCATATTTGTAGACAGTGATAGAAATCCTGTCTGTAGCAGTACCCCCGTAGGGGCTGCTAAGTGGTGTGGTCCACCACAGTCACCCTGCCTGGCCTGGCATTCAATTCCCCAACGCTCCAAGACAATGAACAATCCACTGGCTTTGTTTTTGTTATTTTCATTAGGGGAATTCAACTTGAATGGGGATGGGAATTATGGGATGCCCCGTGGAATAATAGCAAAGTTGCTAAGGACAACTATGTACACTCTTTGTACACTCCTCCAGACTCTTCCAGCACAACTCTTCACTTCCTATCTAGTCATTCACTCCATTCCTCCTGGATGTCGTTTCCTATTTAGTGATTCCAGGAACAGCTAGCACATGGTAGCTAGGCCTGACACTGGCTCAGCCAGGCCTAAGTAACTTGCCCTTTGCAGGCAGGGACCGTGGGCCCCTATGGTATAGCAGAGAATAGAAAGTATTTTGTGCTAGCTTTCCTAAAGGTGGACAACAGCTCCCAGTCCTCTTCAGGCCCTGCCAGCCCTCCTGGCTGCAGCTGCCCGACTTCACTGGCCATGACATTGCAATCCTCTCTATTGGCTCCACACTCAGCTCTAACTATTTCCTCTCAGTCCTCTCTGGCATGCCTCTCCAGTCCTCCCAACTGCACATGTCACTCACCAGCCCTCCTGGCTGCAACCGGTGGTTCCCTCCTGAAGACTTGCCCAGCAGTACTAGCTCCCGCTGTCCTCTCTGATTCCTCCTGTGCCTCCTGTTCGGATCCTTCATGAGTTCTTGAAGGACTCTGTCCTGCACCTGAATCCCAGGCCCAAGGTCACCCCCTCCCCCAGACTGGGGAGCTCCCTCAAAGGCCCTGACAGCCTAGTACTCCATCCTCTGTTCTTCCACCAGACAACTCCTCCCCAGTTTTGCTGACCCTGGGTATTTAAAGGAGGCCTGCCCCCTGCCAATCCTAGTTGGGGATTGGTCAGGGCTCCCTGAGACACCCCAGACAGCTCCACCTCTCTTCCCCTCATCCTGTTCTAGAATCCTCTAGAAGAAAGAGGGAGGTAACAGTGAGGTGATGCTGTCTGTGAGTCATAGCTGCTACTCTGAGCCACTCCCAGCCCACACTGCAGCCTAAATTTTACCTACACTTACAAGAAAAAAACCTACTCTAGCACCTACCTAGGTAGAGGGTGCTACATGTCTTTGAATATTCTGCAACACAATGGCGGGCACTCTAAAGCCAATAGCAGACGCCGCTCCTTCTGCTTCGTGATGTGTCAATTCTTTTTAAAGGGACAGGTTTTCTTGAAAGCTCACTAAACCCCCCAATACATTCAGTTCATTGAGGATGGTAATTGACTACCCCTGACTTACAGCATGTAAGTTGTGTAGCCTGGAAGAGTAGTAGGCCTACTGGGCCTAGGTCCAAGAAGAGACTCCATGTGAGGACCCAAAGAGCATTTGGGAATATGGCTGCACTTCGGGAGTTTGGATTGGTGCACTGATGTGCTCTGCACTGTGAATGAGAGGATGTGAAGTTAAGAAGCTATTGTGCCATGTTCTTGCCTTTGACATTTTCCAGTAAATAGTCAAAAAAACATCCTGTGTGTGCATTCTTTATTAATCAGGTGGGCTTTGAGCCGGAAAGCTGAGCAGGCTTCAGGTCTGGAGTAAGTGGGACACAAGATGGTAGAGTTTTTCCCTAAGAAAAGGTATTTTCAGGGCAGAGTCCCTGTCCAGCTCAATGGGAAATGGTAGCTAATGCAGGTTGCTTACACGCAGGATTAAGGACCTGCTCCCCCACGTGAAAGTGTTTAGATCTTCCATTGGCTTAGACCCCAAGCACTGATAGTAAGAGGGGAAGGTCATATGCTCCTTAATACGCAAGGACTCTGACAGAGAAACACAGGCCATTTAGGAGAATCGTTTAAGAGAGCCTTAGGAGGAGGATGAGAAAACAAGGCACGACTAATTAGGTGATCTGAACAAGGTTTAGTTGACCTTTTCACATCTTGGATTGTTGTCTAGAAACATTCAAATTTGTCAACATCAAATCCCTGATGAAGGGAGATTGCTGAGCCCCAAAACTTGACTGTTAATGTGACCTCCTCTTGTGTTCAATAAAGATGTTGGACCGCTTCTCATACTCCTCTGAGTACTTCAAAGACCTCTTTGGGTACTCTCCTTTTATATCAGAACAAAAGCTTAACTTCTAACCCACCTAACCATATATTTTAAGAGAACCTATCATGTTGGCTTGTATGAGGAAAACCGTTTTTTTATAAACACACACACTCCAACCAAAACTGAAAATGAAGCTTTGAGATGCATACAGGAAGCACAGCCTGCCTGCTCATTATTTAAAAATTTCATGGGGATATTGATGCAACCCCCCTCCCCCATCTCTCCTTTTGTCTGTAATCTGTTGATCTTGGAGTTATTCTGAGCTACATTCTAGAACACCCCTGCAAGCTACTTTTTGCCTTTCACATACTGTAAAAAACTTCCAGCACTCTGAGGTTGCTCAGAACTCTCAATCAAATTTAAACCTATTTTGGAAATTTTAATGTGATTGGCGAAGCAACAATCAAGGAGAGCAGTAGTTACAAAGCATGGGCATCAAGAATTTTAATTCTATTACTTTTTTCCAGGTAGCCTGTGAAAACAAGCTGCAATATTCCATAGAACTCAGTTTAACCTCCCTGACGGTCTGATAATGTCAGTATGTTTGAATGTCAAAGCAGAACATTGTTTTGCATGGAAATGTGTTGTTTTATATTGTGGGCCTGTAATTCTTAGGAATAACTCACTTAAATCTGTCCAAACAAGAGTCTAGCAGACATCCGGGTATGATGAAGTTTGAAACATGAAATCATAAATTATAATAAAATAAATCATTATAAAAAATAATAATATAATAATAATACATTTTACTCAATAATGTAATCATACCAAAAACACTGAAATTTGTCCAAACAAGGGTGCAATATTATTTACTAGTCACTGTAATACTAGACACTGCATACTGGTTTAGTAAACATCCCGGGTATGAAAAATGTTGAAGCATGGGACTGCACAAAGTCCAACGTCACAATCAGGACAATGAAACCTGGTTTCCTTTCTGATTTTCTTTCCACTGTCATCTCGCTTCGAGCAACAAACCACGCACATACTTGCAGGTGCTGATTTTTTCTCAGTTGGTGGGATGTAGTCCATGAAGTGACGACCTGTCAGGCATTCCGGGTTGACAACGCAACAGCACGACGTCCAGCTCTATTCACAGCCATTGATGGTGTTTGGTGGTTCAGAAAGATATGTTTGGCAACTTTCCAAATTAAATCAGAATGAATCACAGGCTTGTGACTCTTTTTTTTGAGCAGAATGTAGGCATTCCACAAGCATTGCCCAAGACTATGCCTGAAGATCTTCTTGTAGTACTCCTTTTGCTGTTTCCCCATTGCTCGGTAGAATGTCATTGCTTGGTCAGCTCTGTCGACACCTCCCATGGTGTAATTGTAGTCTATCACTACTTGTGGCTTCATGATTTCTTTCCCACCTTTCGTGTGTACCATAACAGTGGAGGTATTATGAACTGAACTCATTAGGCACACATCTTTCTTGTCATCGCAGTTCCATCATTTTGCCTTTCTGCCAGGCAACCATTTCTTCAGTCTTTAGCTTCTTATTGCCAAACATTGGTGGCATGTCGCGCCGGTTAGCCATAGGCATCTGTTTTATTTTTCAGAAGAAACAAAAGAACAAAAGATGTTGCCATTCCATAGTTGCTGTATTTTGGATTGAATTTTGTTCCTTTTCCATTGTATATGACTGAATTCCAAATGTAGCCAGTTGACGATTCGCATAGCATGTAGGATTTTACGCCAAATCGTGCTCTTTGATGCAATGTATTGTACCCAGCTGAGCCTTCCCTTGAAAGTCTATGCTGATATCTCTTTCTGGCACACAGCTCTGTTGGAAATTCTTTAGAATCATTTGAGATACTTCGCAAATTTTCTTTAGTTCTTGTGCAGGGTGAGTAGTCTCATCAAATTCTTTGTTGTTTTCGAAGTGTAAATATTTCACGATCAAGCAAAATCTGTACTCTGACATGATCGTGCCAAAGAATGGAGTGGCAAGTAATTTATTAGTTGTCCAATACCACTTCTGCAGGGGTTTCCCCATCACTCCGTGAAGTATTATTAGGCCCAGAAAATTCCAAATGTCATCTTTGGTCACTGGTTCCCACTTTCTGCTTCTTGGAAACTTCTGATGCGTAGTAGCTAATTGTTGCTCTTTGTACCGGTTTGTCTCAGTAACTTATTTTTCAATAACCTCATCAGTCAGAAAAAATTGTAAGTCTGCCAAGGGGTTGTTGTGTCCAACGTCTACTTTCATAGCAGATGCTCCAGAAAATGTGAATCTTGGGGCACTGCCTGATCCGTTCCACAGTCAATAGAGCACCAAGTTCGCGCATCACTGAGCTCAGTCGCAGGAGCGTCGCTGTCGTCACTTTCAGTGTCTGATGATTAATTTTCCCACAAATTACTATCGCTCAATTCTGCAAGTGATTCTAATTCACTATTGCTGTTTTCTAGCTGGTCTAAAACCACTTTTGACCTAAAGGGATGCTTTTTGGATGCCATGGACGTTCTCAAGTTTCCAGGCAGAAAGAATGGTAAAAGTGCAGGCAGGGCACTGGACAAAACACTAGGGACAAAACTGAGGTGAAATGGTTTGATACAGTAATGTAATCTACAGATTAAAATGTATTGTGTGTATGTTATGCTTTGAACGTTTTTGAATTTACCACCAGCTCAGCCCCCCTGCGTTGCGACGCTCGCAGGGAAGGAAACCCGGAAGACAGATGCATCAGCCGGAGGACACAGGGAGGTTGAGGAAAACTGAAGGGACTTTTTAATTTTAAAACAGTGCAGTGTCTACTTGACTTGGTATTGGTAGCTAATGCATTGCCCTCACCTGGACCAAAATTGCTCTCAAACCCTTGCCAACCACATAGTGCAATTATGTGATGGTAGGGAGGGTGTGTTTTAATGCCCACACGGTGCACATATGTATCCATGGGGGGGGCAAATTTTCTGAGCTGAGAGCATGTTCACTGCATGCTTCCAGCACAATCACTGAGCTTCTACAGACAGGTCCCAAACTTGGTTTATGATCAGAAGGCAGCAGACAGGCTCCAAATCATGTGACTACTGTGATAGCCAACCACAGTGGTCATGTGAAGTCCTTCCCACCTCCATTAAGACACACCTAAAACAGTGCTAGGAAGAGGTGGGAAAGGGTTAAAATATGAAATATAGTGAGTTACCCAGAGGTGTCACTGTTTTTATTGGCATGCAACAACTATAATGAATCCACAAAAAATCCTAAAGTGAACCTACAGTATGTCCTGCTCATTCAAGGCAAAGCTACAGTCTCACTTAAATGACCAATGTGCCACCACAACTCTTCATCCAGAGAAAAATGTTGTGGGTATGTTTTAAGCGGTCTTAGAGAAAATTTATACACAGCTATTGACCTTCCCCCTTGTCCCCTCAGTGCCTAAACCCCACTCAGAAACCCAATGCTGCATCATAAAAGGAAGGGGAGAAAGTCACATGCTACCCTATACCCAAAATTAAAACCAGAATTGTCAATAGCTATGTGTAAATTCCCTCACTTTCACTTGTGAGAAGAGTGGGGCAGGAGGATATTACATGTGTAGCACTACCTTCAGGAGCCACTAGTTCAATTGGGTCCCTCTGTCCTGCACCAGTGAGGACTGGCCCTTACCTGAACTTGAGAAAACTGACCCACCTTAAATAGTTTAAATAGGCTGTATTAACCAGAGTAAAGCTCTACAAAAGAATGACTTGGTGGACAACAGTTTCAAATAGCAATACAGTTTTTGGTATCATGAGAATATAACACATGGCACTGAACATTCCTCACAGCCACCTGTGAAAGCAACCTGTGCAAAAACGCTCATTAGGCTGGCAAGAGAGAGATGATGGCATGTAATGCAAGAACAACAATTTGCAACGCAGTACAGTAATACAAATTCCTTTAGCAACAGCAGTACAACCTACCTACTGCAAAAATTTCTCATCTAACCACTGGCCAGTGGTACAAAATACACAGTTTGCCAATGTTGGGGCCCTTGGATTATTGAAAAGAGCACTCACTCTCGGGACAAGAGAATTTGTAATCCTATGGTAAAAGCAACAGTGCCCTTTAAGCAGAACTCTGCAGCAAAGAAGAAGAGTGGAAGCAATATCATAAACCTCAAGGCGCTCTCACCACCTAAGAAGATCCTGACAAACTGATGCTCCAAGGTGCTCTCACCACCTACGAGGGTCCTGAGGATCTGATGCTCCAAGGTGCTCTCACCACCTATGAAGGTCCTGAGGATGTGATGCTCCAAGGTACTCTCACCACTTGTGAAGATCCTGAAGAACTGGTGTTCTAAGATGCTCTCACCACCTTCAAAGGTCCAGAGGAACTGATGTTCCAAGGTGCTTTCACCAACTGTGGAAGTCCTAAAGAACTTACGTGCTAAGATGATCTCACCACCTTCAAAGGTCCTGAGGAACTGATGCTGCAAGATGCCACCTACCACCTATGATGGTCCTGACAAACTCACTGGTACAGTAGCAACCTTATTGGCACAGCTCTGAAAGTTGGGTCTTTGAAGCCATGGATATCTGAAATCTTTAACTCAGTAGCACAGTCTCCAGCAGAAATGTGGTTTTCTCAGGGGCACCATGCTAGACACAATCTCTAATGGATGACATAGACATCAGGACATTGCATCAGAGCTCACAAACAGTAACCCATGCTGGGCAGGATTTAAGGAGCCTAGTCCAATGCCACACATGGCAGATAAGTATAAGCAAGAGAAGGGGGAGGGCAGGGCAACTATATGAACCTGTTATTTTCCATGCACAGGCTAACTTTAAAAGTCTTCCTAGATGATCAAAACTGCGGATGTCATGTGTCTGTGTTGCCCATTACAACCAATAAGATTCCAGAACAGCACAGAATATGGAAACTTAGAGTGAAACTCTCCCTTCTCACTGCAGAAGATAAATTATGGATGCCTCCCCTTTATTCTGTACTAAACATCTGTTGTGGTAAATCAGATGGAAAATTGTAATTCACAAAATAAAAATGTGACGATGACAACAATGTTTTCCAGATACAGGAAATGCACATGTGTATTGTGTACAACCATTTGAATATCCTAAATTAAATCCATCCTCAGAGAACCATGTGGTTTACTTGCTGATCTATTTTTTTTTAATACTTTAAATCGCTCACTCAAAACTGTTAAGCAGAACATACGTTTTGACTTCACTGGCTACACACGTGTTGTCACGTGTTCAGGTAGAGGCAGTTTGTGATTGTCCAGGCTTGGCTTCGGACCTACCATAATTGCACTGGAAGGAATATTTAATCATTTTTTATAAATATATAACTGCTGCATGGGTTTCAGACAGAATGGGAAGTGAGGTAAAATCTCCCTTGTTCCTTCCTATTTGAGGTGTGTCAGAACAAGATGTAAGGGGACATCCAATAGGGAAATAGCTGGCAATAAAAGCAAGAACAGATTAAATGTTTTATGAAGATTTCATTGTTGTCTTTGTACCCATAATGGGCGTCAGAACATGGGAGAAGGAAAATCTCTTCTATAGGGACAAAGACAGTATTTAATATCTCCCGGAAAACCTGACAGACATTTTAACTACTTCCTCAGTCTATCCAACACTAAATTAATTTGGACTTTAAAGTGTTTGTAAACCTAAAAATAAAATCAAGGTCCCGTCTCTTTAAAGCAGGATAAACTGCATTGTGTTCTTGCAATGTATTTCAGTAATTTCCAAGTAGTATAATACCTGGTTGATCCTGCCTGATCCTGTCTGTAAACTGGTCGCTAAATATGGCTGCTGATCCATAATAGCATGGTCAGATTTCATCTTTCCGTCATCCTGTATCATACCTCCCAACTTTTTGAGATAGGAACGAGGGACACGATCAGCAAAAGTATGTAGGCATAGGACAAACCCCCTGCCATGCCCCCTTAAAGGAGAACTATACAAAAAAAGGTTAGTTAAAGCCACAAGTGCTTTTTTTACCACTACTTTTCCTTTATAATAGCTTTGGACATTTACAAATGCAGCAATTTAGAAATTGGATGAAAGGTTTAGCACTGGGAAACACTTTTTGAAAGATAAAAAGTGCATTGTATATACAACTATAGAGATCAGACCAAAATGAGTGACAAATGAGGAGGAAAGAGGGACAGGGAGACGTTGTTCCAAATCAGGGACCGTCCCTCAAAATCATGGACAGTTGGGAGCTATGCTGTATGTCTGCAGCATCTCTGTATCTCTCTGTATCTCCCCTTCCCTCCTTTCCTGTCATTTCTGTGGTCTATGTACATCAGCTTGGCTTGGCTCTGCTCGGCTCCCTGCCTCGCCCCTCCTGGCATAAGGACAAAGAGCACAGATTCCTCTTCAGACACATACTTCAGAAGGGAATATCAGCCCCTCCCACTAGACTCCCTGTGATCGGCAACAAAAAGAGAGGAGACCATGTGACCAGGGGCGTATCATGAAAAAAGTGTGCCGCAGGCATCATTAAAAAAAAATGCAGTGAAATGAGGGCGTGGTATAAACTGCTCTAAACATTGGGCGTGGCTTAAAGGGGTGTGGTTTTAACAGAGTCTGAGATGACTTACATGCAGAAGTGGTAATGTTAAATAAGGAATGTACTGTGTGGAGTGGATGGTGGTGGGTAGTATGTGCAGGGGAGGAGTGTGGAGTGTATGGCAGTGAGTATTATGTGCAGGAGAGGAGTGCTGAGTGTACGGCGGTTGGTAGCATGTGCAGGAGAGGAGTATGGAGTGTAGGGCGGTGGGTAGTATGTGCAGGAGAGGAGTGCGGAGTGTAGGGCGGTAGGTAGTATGTGCAGGAGAGTAGTATGGAGTGTAGGGCGGTGGCTAAAATGTGCAAGAAAGGAGTATGGAGTGTAGGGCGGTGGGTAGTATGTGCAGGAGAGGAGTGCAGAGTTTAGGCCGGTGGGTGGTATGTACAGAAGAAGAGTGCGGAGTGTATGGCAGTGGGTAGTATGTGTAAGAGAGGAGTGTGGAGTGTATGGCAGTGGGTATTATGTGTAAGAGAGGAGTGTGGAGTGTATGGCAGTGGGTAGTATGTGCAGGAGAGGAGTATGGCGTGTATGGCGGTGTGTAGTATGTGCAGGAGGCCTATGGCGTGCATGGCGGCCAGGCAGGAAGTGGTTAAATAAGGTAGATAGCAATGTTATTTTAAAAAACAAACCACACTGGACTTACTATGTCCATAAAAAAGAGAGATTATAAGGAGTTTATTGATGAGACTTTTCCAACTACTTTAAGGGCAACAGTCTATACCAGCCTTTCTCAATCAAGGTTCCAGAGAACGCTGAGGTTACGTCAAAGATTGCTAGGGCTCCATTAAGCTGAAAGCTGTAACAGATTAATCTGATGCATTTATTGATGCCAATGTAAGGGATCACTTCTATACTGACCACCATTGTAAGGGGTTACTTCTATTCTGACCAGCAATGTAAGCAGTGGCTTCTACACTGACCACCAATGTAGGCTGTCATTTCCACGCTGACCACCATTTTAAGGGGACCCTTTTATGCTGACCAGTAATGTAGGGTGTCACTTCTGCACTGACCACCCGTTTACGGGTTACTTTTAGACTGACCACCAATGTAGAGTGTCTCTTCTATACTGACCAGTGACCAATAATGTAGGGTGTAACTTCTACACTGACCACCAATGTAGGGTGTCACTTCTACACTGACTACCAATATAAGGGGAAAGGTCTATGCCGATCACCTATGTAAGGGTTCTCTGAGTCTTGAAAACTTTTTTAATGCTTTCCTTGTAGTCAGAAGGTTGACAAAAGCCGGTTTATTACCTTATGACAAAGCACTGGTTCACCTAAAAGTTAGGATATGAAAAAAAAATGATCATTGTCCTTTGGTTGAGAAGAAATAAGCAAAAACAAAAGGAAAAATGTCAAAACAAACTCTATATCATATAGTAATGATAATGACCTGACTGAGAATTTAGCAGGCTACTCATAACATCATTAAGGCCGTTTGCTATGTTTGTAAACAGAACTTCTCATCTGTTTTATGTACTGTCCTCTGAAAATATCCAGAACAGCTTTCATCTGGAATACAAGTTTTTTAAAGCAGCAGAAAAAAAACCACAAGGACGAGTCATTTTTAAAGAAATACAATAAGGTCTAGATTTACAGAGGGGTTCAGAGATCATACAAATATGGAAGGCCACTAGGTTAATACACTAATATAGACCACTGAACTTGATGGTAATTATTTTAAAGGTGATATTTCAGTAACTTTGCAAGTCTGCATGAAGAAAGTCTTGATAAGCCAGAATATATAACAGTGTCCTTTATTAGCAGGACTTTTAATTTTCAGAAAGCAGTACTTGAGCTCCTGTCAAGTGACTGTATCAAGGCAAAAGCCTCTCAAGGTCTACCTAATAGGAACATCCTTACACAATGTTATCATCTGTTCCTCGTAGGCATGAACAAGCATTTGCTTCATTTCTCTTGCCCCAGTACTAGCACTGTTATTCTATAGTTCTGGCAAGTCACACTATAAGAGTCAGCAGCAGTGACTCATTTAGCACGTGGCTGCTCAGGTCAGGCGGAAGGGGTTAATGTTTTGCCACCTCTCCCCCAGTGTGTTTGCAGGCTTTCACTAGAGTCCAGTCTCCCTCCCATGTTTTATAAAAGGGAAGAACTCTGGATCCCAGGGGACTCCAGGGAACACTTAGAGAGGTGCATGGAGAACAAACGCTAAAGACTCACTGGGACCTGTGGTCTCCTCTGGGACACCAATTTGCCAGAAGAACACTGGAACATGGACTTCTCTGTTAGAGCACTGGCAAGTATGAACTTTTCTCAAAGAGACTTTACCTGTGCAGGTAACCTGGGGCAGCCACAGTTAGGTTCAGTTAGGAACAGAATGTTTTTGCATGGTATATATGTTTAGGTGACAGGTTCTCTGATAGCAAAGGGGTCGGTCACCAGGAGTGGACTAATGTTACAGAGATCTATGGCCTGGTCACTTGGTATGGAAAAAGAAGAGTAAGTGAAATCACATATGAGGTCTGTACTTGGTAGGACTCTATTCTGTTACTGGGAGCGAGGTAACAGAGGTATGCTGACTGGTGGAGTGGGCAGCGGCTCAGCCTGTCCCTCTAAATGCAACACATTTATTAGTACAAGTGTGTAGGACATGGGACAAAGAAGCTTAAGGAGGAATTTCATATCTTGGGTACTCCACACATGTGGCTCATCTCTGAGTTGGGAAGCCGCCTTAAAGTTTGACTTTTCACATGATGGTGATTCCCGCCTGATTATTAGTGAGCATGCCTTCAGTTAAAGTATTTACCCACATGCAAGGGTTAGTGACCCCATTCAATGCCTGGTGTAGCCCAAAGAACTCACCCTGTGGGGGGGGGGGCACCGTGTGACCCTCGCTTTACAACCAGCGAGAGGAGGAAACATGAAGAATGTGATGGATAACCCACTTCCCCCTTACCCCCTTACAAGTTGACCCTTGGATTTTTAAACTGGTAGGTCACAGCATGAGAGGCAGCAAAAGCACTGTTATGGTTCCTTTGACCAGCCACCAAAAAAGAAAATCTGACAGGGGTTAAACCCTCCCTTACTCTATCCAAAATGAAAACAGTTTTGCCTATAATTCTACTTTAAACAGTGTGTGTGTGTGTCACTTTAATTTTCTGTCAAAGGAGTGTTGACTGAGAGTCAATAAACTCCATTTTGAAAACTGACCAATGTCCATCTGTTGACAATGTTTCAATAATGCTGAGAACTAGACACTAAGGTGAAATGCTAGCTCTTCCTGCCTTTGAGGTACTTCACATGTTTGGGGGTCAAGGGGCGCTACAAATGTGTATTTAAAAAAGTAATTATTTTATTAATTATTAATAAGTTATTTATTATTTATTTTATTATAAAAGTAAAATTGTAAAGATGGTTACATAGGAACTACAATTGCAAACTTGGCTTCAGGTTTGTCATCCTCATCCTGTCTACACTACCTAACACATTAAAGACCTGGAGCAAGTACAGCAATGAAGTTTGGACTTCACTGGCTACAGGATTTTTCCATGTCAGCACCTCACTACTTATTGAAGCCAGGAACAGGCCCCAGGACGTTTAAATCCAAGGAGACAATTATAGTTTTTATATTTCTATCCTCACCAAGTTTCATTTAAAGGGACCCCTTACGGGCAAAGTACCAGAAACCTTTGAAAGGACAGTTCCCCACTAATTGATACCCACCTTTGCCATGCTTCCCTGCTGCTCCTTCCTCAATTGGAGCCCATGGGATATAACTGGTGCCACTAGACATAGTAGAGCATGTGACCTCCTCCCTGGATTCAGTGCTCAGGTCTAAGTGGCCAATGGCTAGACCTAAACACTGTTATCTGTAGGAGATGAGAAAATGGCTAATCAATCCTGTGCAAGATCTAACACCAACTGACATGAAGCTCACACAGGGCTTGATCTCCTGGCTCAGATGAAAAAGTAGAACAATAAGGCTCTGCAGAGTAGAGTATAAGTGGGTGGAGATTTTTTCTTTTTGGAGACACTCCCATTCTTCCCCAAATGGGCAAAGAGACGCAATCTTTTTAAAAAGGGCCCATTCATACTTTAATGTTGCAGTAACATGTGTGCTGCCCTTCATTTCGAATGGCACCCAATACACCTGCACTACAGCGTGCTGCAACTCAAGGCTTGTATGTTGCCTTAGAGAAAGGGTTGTGTTTTTTTTAAGCACATTAGGTTGTGTTAACATCCCTTTCATTTTGATTGAGCTACCTTAACAAGATGCACATTAAGGGATCATGCACACCTCCTAAACTGCCATTTTTGGGGCATTGGTTGTTTTTTGCATAAGCCCCTAAACTTTCCTCAATAAAAGCCTATGTGGTTGATTTATTAAAATTGGAGAGTGCAAAATCTTGTGCACCTGTGCATGATAGCCAATCAGCATCTATCTTCAGCTTGTTCATTTAAGCTTTGACAAAACCTGGAAGCTGATCGGTTTCTATGCAGAGCTGCACCAGATTTTGCACTCTCCAGTTTTAGTCAATGAACTAAAAATGCACCGATACCATTTTTTTTTACAATGAGTAATGCCCTGTACACACGGCCGGTTTTCTCGTCGGAATAAACTCTGAAGGTTTTTCCGACGGAGTTCCGACGGAATTCCGCTGAAACTGTCTTGCATACACACGATCACACCAAAGTCCGACCGTCAAGAACGCGGTGACGTACAACACATACGACGGGACTAGAAAAAGGGAGTTCAATAGCTAGTAGCCAAGAGCTTCCGTCTCGTACTTGCTTAAGAGCATACGTTGTTTTTGGCACGTCGGAACAGCATACAGACGAGCAGTTTTACCGATAAGAATTGGTTCCGTCGGAAATATTTAGAACATGTTCTCTTTCTAGGTCCGTCAGAATTTTCAACGTAAAGAGTCAGATGAGGCACACACACGATCAAATATATGGAATATACGGACTTTTTCTGTCGGACATTCCGCTCGCGTGTACGGGGCATAACAGTACAGAGATGATTAGCAATTACCAATACCTACCGCAACTATTTTGTTTATACTTCAGCTGTCAGCAATGGTACAAAGTATTGAAAAGTTATTTACAAATTAAATACATTTTTTATTTTGCGTTTTTGTCACTATGAAACGTGTAAATATATGTTAAGGTGTAAAAATATTAATGAACAAAGCAAACAAAAAAATTTTCAATTATTAATAGTTTATAAAATAGAAGTGAACAGAAAAAAAAAGCAGTAAAATAATAATTAAATGGACAAGGAGAATAAGGAGTTCATTAAGGCTGATTAGAGTAAACTAAGTTAATCATGGGTTTAAAAGAATTTTAATTAAAAATTAAAACTTTTTTTTACTTTACAGGTTGCTGTAAACTGACTTCATCTGCAGATCGAAGTTCATCCCTTTGCTCTGTAGATGAATAAACAGAAAGATACAAAAAGAAACAATGTTTCTTTTTTATCTTTATGTTTTAGCGGCTGAGCAAAGTTGTTGATAAACATTGTCTGGCTGCTTTTTTTTTTTTCTTGACAGCTACAATTGCTGGGACAGGACTTTGTTTACACTTCAGCAGTCTACAGAGGAACCCACTGACAGCTGAATGAGTCATCCGTTGTTAAGCCCCGCTCCTTAACAACCGATAATAGCCTTTTTCTTTTTTTTTTACATTTCAGTTGTCAGTGGGGGAAGCCGGCTGACAGCTAAAAGAACCAAGCCTGAAAGTATCGGGGTACCGGAGCATTTGCACGAGTACCGATACTCATGCAAATGCTTAGTATCAGCACCGATACCGGTATCGGTGCAACCCTAAAATCAACCCCTATGTGTCCGTGCACATATAGGCTTTTAGAGGGGTTTAGGAGCAGCAGTGTTTAATGGCAGACAAAGGTAATAAGGAAAAATCATGATTAGAAGAGGAGATTTTGGCCATAAAAAAACTACAAAAACGCACCTAAGCAACATTTTTGCAAACGTATTTAGCAGAATAATTTACAATTCTGGCCAATAAAATAAATGCCCAAACACCAATCATACCTGAACGCATCGAAACGTGTTTTTCAAACACTGCTTAGGTGCGTTTTTGTCACAGATTTTTCCTGTCAGGGGAAACAGCATTTACAATAAACCAGTGTGTGTGAGGTCTAAACAAATATGTGAGCCCTCAATATTATTATTATACAGGATTTATATAGCGCCAACAGTTTGCGCATCGCTTTACAACGTTAGGGAAGACAGTACATTTACAATACAATAAAATACGGGAGGAATCAGAGGGCCCAATATTCCCATTAATAATCACTAGCTGAATAAATAAAACTTGTATGTACACAAACCAAATGGCATGAACAATCACAGACCAAAACGGGCAGATGGACACCGAAAGGCAAAAACATGATTTAGAGATAAATACAATATTTTTTTCTTAACAAAGCAGTTATAACAAAATTATATAATAAAACATCTGAGCAGTATACCATAGCAATGACAGCTCTGCTCAATGCAGCACAAGCTGTTCAATGCAAAGTTTTAATGATTGGATTTTAAGTGCTTAGACGAACTGCTGATTTTGACTATTTGCAGCAGATCAACAAGTCTTAATAAAATTACTGTTGCATGTTTTTTTTTTCATTTGGTTTTAAATTATAGTTATTTCAAGCTAACAGTCTGGCTGCAATCTGCTCTGTTACATTTAATGTGTTTTTCTCTCTAATTCTGTTTTTCTTCAAATCTGGGCTATTAATCTCCTTCATTCACCATGACATCTCGAATGCTCAGGTTTCAGATTTTACATTTCAGTTACATGTAGAGTAATATGTCAAGTACAAATCTGTAGCGTTTCCAATTTTTTTTTTCTTCAAGTAACTTCATGTTGGTGGTTTGGAATTTAAAGGGGATGTACATATCCCTTGGGGTACAATATGTCCGCTGTTAATGGCCATGGGCTAATGTTTTTTTTCTTTTAAAGTGGGCCTGTTTAGCATTATAGAAAACATGATGAGGTTGGTGATTTGGGATTGTTAGACAATGGTAAGTACAACTGATGGTACTAGAAGATGCTTTTGTTTAAATCCAGTATTTAAAAAAAAATTTAAAGTACATTATATCACATGTACATTTATCAATAACACATACAGAGATTACATACAGCCCCACTGCAACAACTCCTCCCTACCTCTGTATAGCAGTACAGGGCAACATACGAAAACTTAACAAAATACAAGTTGAAGTTCTTGGCTCTGTAAATCCAAGAGAAACAAGGGAATATTGCAGGTACACCCCTGTAATATTATCCAGCTATGCAACGGTAAGCTGGCCATACATGAAAATTTGGCTGGTTCAGCGGAAACTGGCTGAATTTTAATCCATCTATGGTCGTTCCTGTTCATGAAAAATCCATCTATCGAGCAACTTCTCATGAATGATCCTGCTGTAAAGTTTCCATTCGATCACCACTTGCAGCCAATTGACAGGGGAGTCCCTCTGTCAGAATACCATGTATGGCCAGCTTAAAATAGAACTTTAGTCAGAAAATTAAGTCCTGCTAGTACCACTTCAGCTGTTTTTTTTTTGCAGGTATAGCTATGTAATGCTATGTAAATAAGTGTCTATACTGTTTAAAATCCAGTAATACACTGTCTCACCCTGCTCTGCACATGTTCAGTTGCTCTCTATTGTTAGACACTGTGCCGAATTTGTAGAGGTCAATCTGCTGACAGCCTAAAGATTACCTGCTGTTCAGGGGCTCTGGGCTTTAGCAAAATGGCAGCCTCCAGCAAGAAGAAACAGGAACAATGTGCCAGGGCTGGGCTTAGCTCTCCCTTCTCAGTGCCCAGGTTGCTCAGCTGTAGGTTAATTGCCAGCACTCATTGTTCCACAGTGGTTCACCTGGTATTAATTTCCTGCTCTTCAGTCCAGCCCACAGCCAGCCCCTTCTGGCTATTTAAACTGCCTGGCTCATTCATTCAGTGCCTTTGCCTTGGTCAACATATCTAGAGACTCTCTGTTGTGTACCTGTTGCCCCTGGAAGATGTGATGTTGTCACAAAATGCGTAGGGCGGAGCAGGACGACGCGCTGACGTCACCTCCAATCTGTGTTCGATCTCCAGTAGGATGGGTTTGTCCGAGTCCACACGGCCAACGGACCGGACTTAAGGCTTTTCTTTCTGGATGACATTGTAAGTGTGAATTTTATGAGTTTTTTAATAAAGTCCTTAAAGGTTTTACACTTTGTGAGTTCTATCTTCATTTTATGGTACGCATCCTCTACGAGCTGGTCCATAACTTTTGATGATTTGATGACCTCGTAAGTGGATACCGATGCAAGCCCCAGTTGCCAGTTTCAGCTGTTTTGCAAGTTATGATTCTCTGTAGTGGGGGATCATGGCTTTCCGGTAAGGAGTGACCCCTTCCATTCTTGGTGGTGGACTGCTTTTCACTGAAGAATATTTATATTCACTTGGATGTTTTTTTCATTTAGGTGGTTTATTTTAGTTGCCACCATTATAGAATATTTTTTAGCATGCTTAGTTTTGGACTTTTATGGTGCATGGGTGGTTAACCCTTGATGCCACCTTATTTCCTAGTATATTTATATTTCAGTTTAACTTGTTTTGACACTGTTTTTACAGTCTCTATGCACTCTTTTGTAATTTATTAGCGCGATTCTATGTGTTTTTTATTTTTCAGTGCTATATGGGTAGTGCATAAAAAATTTACGTCAACTCCTACAAAGAAAAGCAGCCAACATAACAACCTGACCCGTGTAAAAATGTGAAAAAATAAATAAAGTGTGGCGCTAAAAGTGATATCATCTAGAAATAGTGATAACAATATTACATAACTGAAAGTGTACAATCCTGAGGTGTGTACAGAAAATATAAATCTTAATAATGTGAGGTGACTGCAGAGATGGTAACCTCCACAAGTGTATATCAAATACACCAGTATTGATCCAAAAACGTGTATAGGCAGATAGTTTTCCTACAGGAAACGCACTTTACACACCATTCCATACCTAAACTACCGACACATATCTGCAGTCAATGGTATTATAGTACCTCCCCGGTCAACAAGTCCAGAGGCACTTCCATAGCTATCCACAAAAACTGCCCCTTCCAATACTCAGACGCCAAGATTGACCCCCTAGGAAGATACGTCTTCCTGAAAGGGACCATTGCGGGTGCTAAATACACCCTCGCTAATATCTATTCCCCCAATTCGAATCAATTGACCTTCCTTGATTCAATCATAGAGCAACTAGAGGAGTTCAGAGAGGGGTCCCTAGTTTTAGGTAGCGACTTTAATGTGAGCCCGGACCCATCCCTGGATACTTCACACAGCAGACCCTCCCACTCACACGCATTCCTTAGGCACTTTCGAAAATCCCTCCAGACGGTGGGCCTAGTTGACTGCTGGAGGGCCTTACACCCCACAGAGAGGGACTACAGTTACTATTCAGTGGTACATAATGTCTACGCACGTATAGATTTGATCTATTTCGACCGCCCGACTTTGGAGCTCCTTCAAAGCTCTTCCATAGGAAACATAACCATTTCAGACCATGCCCCAGTTCAGGCCTCTTTTATCATCCCAACAGGCTCCCGGAAAACGTGGAACTGGCGCCTTAACGAATATTTATTAGATGACCCTGTAGTGGAAGCCCAGGTCTCAGACACGATAAAACATTACTTTCGAGAGAACACATTAGGAGATTTGAGTGAGGGTACCATATGGGAATGTCACAAGGCCGTTGTATGAGGTGAGCTTATTGCACAGGGTTCGAGATTAAAGAGAGAGCGACAAGCTGACTATCATAGAGTTCTTAATGCCTTCAGCAGGCGGAACTTAAACACAAAGTGGCTGGTACCTCAGAAGCCCTACGAGAACTAACGGAACTCAGAGACATATTCTCACGGCTGTTAGAACGACAGGCGCGTAAACAACTGCGACACCTATCCCACCGATACTACGAGCATGGTAACAAGTGCGGACGCATGCTCGCAAGAGCGCTTCGTGCAAAACGGGCCCCAATGCAAGTACACAAATTTCGCTCCTCTACAGGTGATATGACATTCCACTCCTCCAAGATAGCAGAGGGGTTCCGTGACTATTACGCCGAACTCTACAACTTAGACGCAAACACAACCCAAGAAGCTAAAGAAAACAGACTGACCAAAATTCGAGACTACTTATCCACTAGCGGACTGCCCTCCCTGACTGAAGACCAACTAGCTGACTTAGAATCCCCTATCACTACCACTGAACTTGAGTCCACCATCAAATCCTTACCCAACGGGAAAAGCCCAGGTCCCGATGGGCTTACTATAGCATATTATGACTATAAATAAATAAGGAACCGCGCTACGTGCATAAATGTGAAGATGTGAAAAATAAATGAATCGTAAGTGACAAAGATTGAGTAAAATCCTGCTGCTAAACACTATAACCTCGATATAAGGCAAAGATCAAATATACAGCAATCAGTGTAGCGCTGGACATAAGAGTGTAACTGGTGATTAGAAATTGGTGCACAATCTCTGATAATGCTAGGGTGTAATGCCGAATAAACAATGTAAATACACCAAAAATAATCATCTAAAGCTTATATCTATACAATACATAGTGATATTCCTTTTAAATATGGGACCATGCCAGAAATAGGTATGTGTGAAAAGAATAATAAAAGTGAAAAATAAAATAAAAAGTTCAAAAAAGTGTCCCAAATAACAATGTGTAAAATCCAAAAGAGATCCGGAGGAAGATATATTGCAGGATTCGGGAATATTCGATCCACCTCCCGTGCAGCCCACCACCAAATGGTAAAGATGAAGGCTTACCAGAAAGCCTGCGACCGCCCTTACTCAGGGGGGTCAGAACAAGCTTAGTTGTGGAAATGTCCAGGGATGATGGAGCCTCCGAGTCCTCTCTCACTACATCGGGCAGGCAGCCCACAGCAACGGGAACCCCGAAGAAGAAGTTCACAAGAATTCCCTCAATGTTTCTTCTCGGAAAAGGTCAGATATAAATGAGCAAAGATATGAACATGACTGGATGTCCAGACCGACAGGTAATGGCTCAGTAGTGCAAACCACATGGGTCTCAGCCCAACCCAGAATCCAGAAGAAGATCAATGAATCTAGCATGGGTTGACTGCATGGAGTCCATCCCCATTAACGATATCCACGCTTGACACATGGGACAGAGTAAACAGAAGGCTGAATTTAGCCCCCCCTGTGTCCCCGCTGGCTCCATTGGGCGGATTCCTCTGGGTCACACCGGGGGAGCGCGCAGGCTTTTTTGAAGCCTGGGTAGACGACAAGAACGCCAGCTGTGGCAAACTACTGAGAGGTGGGAGACTTCTGCCCTTTGAGTCTCTGGGAAATAGGCCGGGCAGCCCACACCTAAATTTCTGGAAGTACAGACAATTGCACCACTTTTTTACAGTACACGGCAACTCTATTAGAGATATCTCAACACTCTCGCCTTTTGAGGGAATGTTTATACTGGAAGAACCGGTCCCACACATGATTTCCGAACTTTATCAATTACTGGGGTCCTCGGCCTCGGCCTCTAAACCTACTTATATAAGAGCCTGGGAGAAAGACCTTGGGAAGGAGTTTTCCGAGTCTCAACTAACATGTATGTATCAATTCACACACTCCAGCTCGCTGGACTCTAAGATGCAGGAGACAAACTACAAATTATTAGCACGTTGGTACAGAGTCCCATCTGACGTGGCACGGATTTATCCTGCTAGTTCAGATCGGTGTTGGCGGGGATGCGGAGGCCGAGGCACCCTCCTACACTTGTGGTGGAAGTGCCCACGAATAACGATATATTGGCAGATGATTAAGGACCAGATTAAAGATATTCTCGGGATAGAGATCCCCTTCTCCCCGGAACATTTCCTCCTGCATATCCCTCCTGTACCAGTTAGTCGCTACAAAAAAAGTGCACTACCTCACTTGCTTAATGCCGCTAAGCGTCTACTGCCTATCTACTGGAAGAAAGAGCAGATACTGAGCAAAGAGGAGTGGATACGCAGGGTTAATGCAATAAGGGAAGCAGAGGAATGGGTGGCAGTGGGCAAAAACACTACAGTAAAGTACACAGCCATATGGTCAATATGGCAAGAACACTTCCAAGATACTTCTTATGTACCCTCTAGCCTGGACATGTCCCTACTAAAATTAGCGGACCCTATATTGGGTCATAGTGCCCACCCTAAATAGTCCCCACCATGGTTTCTCCCAAAGACCGAATTATAGATCGCATATGGATTCATGTGTCTTTGCCAGAACTAGGGGGCTGCCTGGGGGCGGATGGTCCGGAGTGGATGATCGGAGATGCACGTGTAAACAAGGTTTGATCCTGTCTACCCCTCCTTACCCCACCTACTCTTCTTACCACCCCTCCCCCCCTTTTCTACACTCTTCCCTTTTTACCTCTACTCTTCCTATCCTACCAAGTGATGTTATTAATGACACTGTTTGTTGATTGCACAAAGTGTTAGCAACTAACATAACTTACCAGATAAAATCGAGAAGGAGTTACTCTCCTGACCGGGGGGGCCGTGTGGGCGGGAACGGACCCGTGGTTCCGGAGGCGCGCCGGAGGAGGACAGATGGAGGCCCTGTGCCCCCCTCCTCCGGTGTGCACACCGGGCGGTGGCGGCTCGGACTTGCCGCGGCTTACCTCTCCCCGGTCTGGGGGATCACTATAGCTCTGGTTGTGGGGTCTGCGGTGGGCGGTGGCTACAGCTGGTCTCCACCCCCGGGGACCTGTAGACCTCAATGTAGCATATACTGGTACCACTGAAGACACTAATTCTCACGGTCTCAACAGATATCTTAACACAGCCCTAGACTATCCATCTCCCCTCTCTTCTTTTTTCCCTTTGTCATTTCTTCCCACCCTTTATTTATGTTAAACACAAATATGCAGGTTATTGCTAATGTTGATATAAGAAAAAGTCTGTCACTAACGAATTTGTATTGAACTTTATTTGTTGAGATGTGATGGACAACAATAAAGAAAGTTTAAACAAAAACGTGTATAGGGGGATATTAACCACCCCTCCCAAACTCTCTCTTGAACAAATTCAATAGTGATGAGATTACTTGTATAGTGATATGACCACAACCATATGTCAAGTAAATAAAAGGAATAAACTAATGTTCAATATCTCCATTATAAATGAGAAAACCCAGGTAAGTATTAAAAACATCAAAAGAAAAAGCATAAAAAGTATAAATTGTTGTTAATAACACAATGGTGTGTATTGAGCAACCTATAACCCTGTGAATAAACCAAAATATAGGATCAAATAGTCCATCAAGGTGGTGAATACACAGATATAAGAATATTTTAGTGTTTAAAGTCCACCATCTCAAGTTCTGGATTACTAAATGGCTGTATGGGTGCAGACAGTTCTTTTAAATGTGATAGACAGTTGGACGTATCCCTGCACACAGGTAGGTGCTTTCCTTAAACTGATGACATAGGCTCAAAGGAATAGACACACAGTGCCCTTACCGGATAGGGTGGACTCACAGGCCCTTGGCAGTGAGTCAAGCGAGCTTGTACCGTCAAGCGGTGTAGGGCTGTCAAGCCGTATACTGGTCCTGGGAGGAGTTTCCACTGATGTCACCGAATGGCACGTCTCTGGCCCAATGGAGTTCGGCAGATGTCGTCTAATAGCGTGTCCTTGGCGGGACTCAGCTGGAATTCGGGGTCATCCACAGTCATCAAAATGAAGAAAGAATTTCCTCAGCGACCAATATCATATTGATAAGTAGAAAAAGAAAAAAGCTTCCACATATTGTAAATCTTTCTCAAACGTGGCGACGTTTATTAAAAATAAAGATAATTTTGCAGTAAATACAAAAATTGGGCGGTAAAAACTAGGCTCAAAGTAATATAAGAAATGCCAGATTTAAAAAATTTTGCGCAGTAGGTGATGGTAGGAGTAAAATACACAGAGACCCGACGCGTTTCGTCTTCAAAGACTTCTGCATTTGGTATGTGCTATATGGGTGTCATATTGTCAGAGTCGCTGCTTTGTCACTATGATATGCAATTGATTTATATCACATTATTTACTTAATAATTTATTATTTAGCGCAGTTTTTTCCCCTTTGTTTTTTCTTACCTGTTGAAGACTTGCCTGGCTAATGTCCCTTCTGGTTCTCGATCCTGTCTGCTGCCTCCAACTATGCTGATCTATTGTCAGGAACCATGAAACAGACGGAGACCGAAAATGCAGTAAAAAACACACCTTTTAATAAAGTGGTAAAAATAGTACAAATAGTAAACGTAGTCAAAACATAGCCAGGGTACAGTAGCCAGAGCGGTAGTCAGAACAAGCCAGGAAATCAGGAAGCCAGAGATCAGCGTAGTCAGAGGCAGCAGACAGGATCAGGAACCAGAAGGGACGTCAACCAGGCAAGTCTTCGACAGGAACACAGCAGAGAGTCTCTAGATATGTTGACAAAGGCGAAGGAGCTGAAAAAATGAACAAGTCAGTTTATATAGCCAGAAGGGGCTGGTTGTGGGCTGGACTGAAGAGCAGGAAATGAACACCAGGTGAGCCACTGTGGAATGATGAGTACTGGCAATTAACCGACAGCTGAGCACTGAGAAAGGAGAGCTGAGCCCAGCCCTGACACAATGGCAATTTACAGCACGCACTCATTTTGATAACATAATTATTAACACCTTCGTGTCCATGCTATGGACGTCTTCCCAGAATCATGCCCCTGGGTTGCGTATCAGGTGCGCTTTGTTACGCTGTGTTCTTTGGACACAGCTGATCACAGATCACGTGAAAGGGCCAATCACAGCAGCCCTTTACGATGTGATCAGCTGCGTCCAATCAGAGCTGGTTGCGTGTAGACAGGCCTGACAGTTATTGGCATTAATTTCCTCACATACTGTCTCTGTGTAAGGAAAGGAGAGCCGATAACTAACAAGGCTGACAGGGCACAGTGAGTACACTTTCATCGGAAAATGCGACCGTATGTATGCTCCATCGGTCTTTTGCTGGCGGAATTCCAGCCAGCAAAAGATTGAGAGCATGCTCTCAATTTTTTGCTCAGGAAAAGTTCCTATCCGAAAATGCAATTGTCTGTGGCAATTCCGATGTGTAAAATCCCTACGCATGCTCGGAAGCATTGAACGTCATTTTCTCGTCTCGTCGTAGTGTTGTATGTCACCGCGTTCTTGACGGTCGTAATTTCAGCAAACTTTTGCGTGACTGTGTGTATGCAAGGCAAACTTCAGCGGAATCCCGTCGGAAAAGCTGTCATATCTTTTTCAGATGAGAAAACCGATCGTGTGTATGCGGCATAATGCAAATACACCTGCAGACTCATTCTGGAGCTTATTGTATTTTATTTATTCATTCAGCCTAATCTGACTCTTGTGGATTCCATGGGCCAGTTCACTGAGCACCATGTCTGATACACTTGACAGCCTTTTCAATCAAATTTTCTTAGCAATTTTTTTTTTAAAAGCTAGGTCACAACCCTCTCCAATTTTTCGGGCTTCAGAATATAACACATGTGCATAGACAAGTTGTATACAGTAGTTGTAAATTGCATAGACATACTAGGGCCAATTTAGACCTACCACCATGTCTTTGGAGTGTCACAGGAAACTGGGGTGCCCAGAGAAGGCTTTTGCAAACACAGGGAAAAAAACTGCAAACTCCATGCAGATAGGGTGGAGCTTTGGCGTGTGATGTCATCACGTACTGGAAGGGAGCGGAGTGCAGCCATTTTATCGGTAGGAAACTTTATTATTCTGATACTATGCTTACTTGGATCCATGTGAGAGTTATATTTATAGGAGATTTACCACACTATGAGAGGGCTCTATTTCTTCCTTTGAGATATACAGTGAGGGAAACAAGTATTTGATCCCCTGCTGATTTTGTACGTTTGCCCACTGACAAAGAAATGATCAGTCTATAATTTTAATGGTCGGTTTATTTTAACAGTGAGAGACAGAATAACAACAAAAATGTCCAAAAACGCATTTAAAAAAAGTTATAAATGGATTTGCATTTTAATGAGTGAAATATGTAAGTATTTGACCCCTTCGCAAAACATGGCCGCCAGGTTTGCACACATCTCAGGAGGGATTTTGTCCCACTCCTCTTTGCAGATCCTCTCCAAGTCATTAAGGTTTCGAGGCTGATGTTTGGTAACTCAAACCTTCAGCTCCCTCCACGTATTTTCTAAGGGATTAAGGTCTGGAGACTGGCTAGGCCACTCCAGGAACTTAATGTGCTTCTTCTTGAGCCACTCCTTTGTTGCCCTGGCCTTGTGTTTTGGGTCTTTGTCCTGTTGGAATACCCATCCACGACCCATTTTCAATGCCCTGGCTGAGGGAAGGGGGTTCTCACCCTCAGATTTGATGGTACATGGCCCGGTCCATCGTCCCATTGATATGGTGAAGTTGTCCTGTCCTTTTAGCAGAAAAACACCCCCAAAGCATAATGTTTCTACCTTCATGTTTGACGGTGGATATGGTGTTCTTGCGGTCATAGGCAGCATTCCTCCTCCTCCAAACACGGCGAGTTGAGTTGATGCCAAAGAGCTTGATTTTGGTCTCATCTGACCACAACACTTTCAGCCAATTCTCCTCTGAATAATTCAGATATTCATTAGCAAACTTCAGATGGGCCTGTACATGTGCTTTCTTGAGCAGGGGGACCTTGCGGGTGCTGCAGGACTTCAGTTCTTTACAGCATAGTGTGTTACCAATTGTTTTCTTGGTGACTATGGTCCCAGCTGCCTTGAGATCATTGACAAGATTCCCCGTGTAGTTCTGGGCTGATTCCTCACCCTTCTCGTGATCATTGAAACTCCATAAGGTGATATCTTGCATGGAGCCCCAGACCGAGGGAGATTAACAGTTATTTTGTGTTGCTTCCATTTGCGAATAATAGCACCAACTGTTGTCACCCTCTCACCAAGCTGCTTGGCGATGGTCCTGTAGCCCATTCCAGCCTTATGTAGGTCTACAATCTTGTTCCTGACATCCTTGGACAGCTGTTTGGTCTTGGCCATGGTGGAGAGATCGGAATCTGATTGTTTTATTGCTACTGTGGGCAGATGTCTTTTATACAGTTAACAGACTGAGATCAGGAGCACTCCCTTTAAGAGAGTGCTCCTAATCTCAGCTCGTTACCTGTATAGAAGACAACTGGGAGCCAGAAATCTTGCTGATTGATAGGGAATCAAATACTTATTTCACTCGTTAAATGCAAATCAATTTATAACTTTTTTGAAATGAGTTTTTCTGGATTTTTTTGTTGTTATTCTGACTCTCACTGGTAAAATAAACCTACCACCACTTCAGCCCCGGAAGGTTTTACCCGCTTAACGACCAAGCCATTTTCTGCGATATGGCACTGTGCCGCTTTAACTGACAATTGCACAGGCGTACAATGCTGTACCCAAACAAAATTGATGTCCTTTTTTCCTAAAAATAGAGCTTTCTTTTGCTGGTATTTGATCACCTCTGTGGTTTTTATTTTTTGTGCTATAAATAAAAAAAGACCGACAATTTTGAAAAAAAAAACAATATTTTTTACTTTCTGCTATAATACATATCCCAAAAATATATAAAAAAAACAAATTTATTCATCAGTTTAGGCCAATATGTATTCTGCTACATATTTTTGGTAAAAAAAAAAAATCACAATAAGCGTATATTGATTGATTTGCGCTAAAGTTATAGTGTCTACAAAATAGAAAGGAAAGATTTATGGACTTTTTTTTTAATGTTTTTACTGGTAATGGCAGCGAAATGCGATTTTTAGTGGGACTGCGACATTGCAGCGGACAAATCTGACCCCAAGTGACACTTTTTGGGGACCAGTGACTTTATTACTTTGATCAGTGCTATAAAAATGCATTGATTAATGTATAAATGACACTGGCAGGGAAGGGGTTAACACTAGGGGGCGATCAAGGGGTGAACTGTGTTCCCTGGGTGTGTTGTAACTGTGTGGGGGTTGGGCTGCCTGGGACAACAAAGAGACTGCTGTTCCTGATCACTAGGAACAGCAGATCTCAGAGTTGTCCCCTGACAGAGCGGGGATCCGCCTTGTTTACATAGGCAGATCCCCGTTCTGCCTCTCCTCACTGCGATTGCGGGAAGCTGGTGGACATCGACATTGTTACACCCGCAGTTTAACATGCACGGACCGACGTACAGGTACGTCGGTTTGCGCAGGAGAGCCGACCTGCCGCAGTATATATACTGTGGCTGGTCGGCAAGTGGTTAAAATTTAGACTGATAATTTCTTTGTCAGTGGGCAAACATACAAAATTAGCAGGGGATCAAATACCTTTTTCCCTCACTGTATTCTTTGGGGATTAACTGCTGTGTGCCGTCTGACCATCCCAGTATGGAGGGGTTCTTAAGCCGAGTTTGTTAGCTGGTGGACCGGATCCTCTGTGAACTATTCCTGGAGCATAACTGCGTGCTTTGACCACCTGCAATTAAGTGGTCAACTCCATCTGGTAAGAGGCTGTTTGTGCTTCTTTAACCACTTCAGCCCCGGAAGGATTTACCCCCTTCCTGACCAGAGCACTTTTTACAATTTGGCACTGCGTCGCTTTAACTGCTAATTGCGCGGTCATGCAATGCTGTAACCAAACGAAATTTGCGTCCTTTTCTTCCCACAAATAGAGCTTTCTTTTGATGGTATTTGATCACCTCTGCCGTTTTTATTTTTTGCGCTATACACGGAAAAAGACCGAAAATTTTGAAAAAAAATGATATTTTCTACTTTTTGTTCTAAAAAAAATCCAATAAACTCAATTTTAGTCATACATTTAGGCCAAAATGTATTTGGCCACATGTCTTTGGTAAAAAAAATGTCAATAAGTGTATATTTATTGGTTTGCGCAAAAGTTATAGCGCCTACAAACTAGGGTACATTTTCTGGAATTTACACAGTCTTTAATTTATGACTGCCTATGTCATTTCTTGAGGTGCTAAAATGACAGGGCAGTACAAAACCCCCACAAATGACCCCATTTTGGAAAGTAGACACCCCAAGGAAATTGCTGAGAGGCATGTTGAGCCCATTGAATATTCATTTTTTTTGTCCCAAGTGATTGAATAATGAAAAAAAAAAAAAAAAAAAAACAAAATTACAAAAAGTTGTCACTAAATGATATATTGCTCACACAGGCCATGGGCCTATGTGGAATTGCACCCCAAAATACATTTAGCTGCTTCTCCTGAGTATGGGGATACCACATGTGTGGGACTTTTTGGGAGCCTAGCCGCATACGGGGCCCCGAAAACCAATCACTGCCTTCAGGATTTCTAAGGGCGTACATTTTTGATTTTACTCCTCACTACCTATCACAGTTTTGAAGGCCATAAAATGCCCAGATGGCACAAACCCCCCCCAAATGACCCCATTTTGGAAAGTAGACACCCCAAGCTATTTGCTGAGAGGCATGTTGAGTCCATGGAATATTTTATATTTTGACACAAGTTGCGGGAAAGTGACAATTTATTTTTTTTTGTTTTTTTTTTTTGCACAAAGTTGTCACTAAATGATATATTGCTCACACAGGTCATGGGCATATGTGGAATTGGACCCCAAAATACATTTAGCTGCTTCTCCTGAGTATGGGGATACCACATGTGTGGGACTTTTTGGGAGCCTAGCCGCGTACGGGACCCCGAAAACCAATCACCGCCTTCAGGATTTCTAAGGGTGTACATTTTTGATTTCACTCTTCACTGCCTATCACAGTTTCGGAGGCCATGGAATGCCCAGGTGGCACAAAACCCCCCCAAATGACCCCATTTTGGAAAGTAGACACCCCAAGCTATTTGCTGAGAGGCATGGTGAGTATTTTGCAGCTCTCATTTGTTTTTGAAAATGAAGAAAGACAAAAAAAAAAATTTTTTTTTTCTTTTTTTAATTTTCAAAACTTTGTGACAAAAAGTGAGGTCTGCAAAATACTCACTATACCTCTCAGCAAATAGCTTGGGGTGTCTACTTTCCAAAATGGGGTCATTTGGGGGGGGGTTTGTGCCACCTGGGCATTCCATGGCCTCCGAGACTGTGATAGGCAGTGAAGAGTGAAATCAAAAATTTACGCCCTTAGAAAGCCTGAAGGCGGTGCTTGGTTTTCGGGGTCCCATACGTGGCTAGGCTCCCAAAAAGTCTCACACATGTGGTATCCCCGTACTCAGGAGAAGCAACAGAATGTATTTTGGGGTGTAATTTCACATATTCCCATGGCATGTTTGAGCAATATATCATTTAGTGACAACTTTGTGCAAAAAAAAAAAAAAATAATAATAATTTGTCTCTTTCCCGCAACTTGTGTCACAATATAAAATATTCCATGGACTCGACATGCCTCTCAGCAAATAGCTTGGGGTGTCTACTTTCCAAAATGGGGTCATTTGGGGGGGTTTGAACTGTCCTGGGATTTTATGCACAACATTTAGAAGCTTATGTCACACATCACCCACTCTTCTAACCACTTGAAGACAAAGCCCTTTCTGACACTTTTTGATTACATGAAAAAATTATTTTTTTTTGCAAGAAAATTACTTTGAACCCCCACACATTATATATTTTTTTAAAGCAAATGCCCTACAGATTAAAATGGTGGGTGTTTAATTTTTTTTTTTCACACAGTATTTGCGCAGCGATTTTTCAAACGCATTTTTTGGGGAAAAAACACACTTTTTTACATTTTAATGCACTAAAACACACTATATTGCCCAAATGTTTGATGAAATAAAAAAGATGATCTTAGGCCGAGTACATGGATACCAAACATGACATGCTTTACAACTGTGCACAAACGTGCAGTGACAACAAAATAAATACATTTTTAAAAGCCTTTAAAAGCCTTTACAGGTTACCACTTTAGATTTACAGAGGAGGTCTACTGCTAAAATTACTGCCCTCGATCTGACCGTCGCGGTGATACCTCACATGCATGGTGCAATTGCTGTTTACATTTGACGCCAGACCGACGCTTGCGTTCGCCTTAGCGCGAGAGCAGGGGGGACAGGGGTGCTTTTTTTTTTTTTTTTTTTTTTTCTGTATTATTTTCTTGCTTTTTTATCTTATTTTAAAACTGTTCCTTTCATTTTTTTTTTTTTTAATCATTTTTATTGTTATCTCAGGGAATGTAAATATCCCCTATGATAGCAATAGGTAGTGACAGGTACTCTTTTTTGAAAAAATTGGGGTCTATTAGACCCTAGATTTCTCCTCTGCCCTCAAAGCATCTGACCACACCAAGATCGGTGTGATAAAATGCTTCCCCAATTTCCCAATGGCGCTATTTACATCCGGCGAAATCTAAGTCATAAAATGCTCGTAGCTTCCGGTTTCTTAGGCCATAGAGATGTTTGGAGCCACTCTGGTCTCTGATCAGGTCTATGGTCAGCTGGCTGAATCACCGGCTGCATTCTCAGGTTCCCTGTTGAGACAGGAGAGCCAGAGAAAAACACGGAAGACGGTGGGGGGGGGGGGGGCATTCTCTCCCACTGCTTGTAAAAGCAGTCTAGAGGCTAATTAGCCGCTAGGATTGCTTCTACATGAAAGCCGACCGCTGGCTGAAAAGAATGATACCAAGATGATACCTAAACCTGCAAGCATCATTCTGGTATAACCACTCAAAGTCGTGAATGCTGTACTCAGACAAAAATATGGTTAACAATAAAGCACAGTAAACGGTAAAGTATAAAAAATTGCAGACCTGAAAAGCAAACATGATAAAACATAATAACAATAAAACATTGCAGAATAGAATACAGTAAAAAAGAGCAGAACAATAGAGAGAATAGAGAGAGAGAGAATAGAGAGAGAACAATAAAACGACAACTATTATTTTTTATTTTATATTTTTGTTTGTGTTTTTTTTTTTTTTTTTTTCACTTTTTTTGTAACTGTAACTTTTATAACTGTAACCGGTTCCAGGTTCGGGTCTCTCAAAATGCGATGGCATCTTGGGAGACCCTGTGAAAGTGTGTCCTAGTCTGTGCAATGCTGTACCCTACGCTAATACTCAGCTAGTGAATGGTAGCGTTCAAAACATTCACCAATGCAAAGACCAGGATTGTCAGGACAGGAGGGACAATAATAGCGGGTGTCACACCTATATCCACGCTTGCTGCAGACACAACATCTTTTTTGGGGGGGTTCGCTGGGTAGGGGTACTCGGGAGGACATAAAAATGCCTCTCATGCAGCCGACTGCATTTGGTTGGGGATGTGAATGGGGGAAGTACGGGCGCTGCAGAAGTGGTGGGTTCCCAATTAGGATTGGCGAATGCAGCAGGAAGGGCATTATGGGCACGACGGGCCTGTGTTTGTCTTTTTGGTGGCAGCGGGACACTACTTGTGCTTGCCACCTCACCAGCTTGAACTGCACTTATGGGACTCGCCACGTCACCAAGTGTTACTGCAGTGCTGGTTTGACTACGACCGGGGTGTACTAGGCCGCTGGCGCTTGCCAGTTCACCAAAACGCTACCAAAAAAACTGTTAACGATCGCAGGGATCAGGCCTGACTCTGCGAACGCTGCAGTTATGCATTTAGTGTTTTGTAAGTGACAGTGATCGATCGATACTGCACTTGGGTGGGCTGGGCTGGGCCGGGCGGAGGGGCAAAACACAGGTGCTAGCAGGTATCTGGGCTGATCCCGCTAACACTGCGTTTTTGGGAACCCTAAACTGCTGGGGACGCCAGTATAGATCTGATCGGATCAGATATTGATCAGTTCAGATACTATACCACTAAGGGAGGTGTACAGTGCGTGCGTGGGTGTTAGCGCTACTGGCACTAACCTGACGCTGCCTGGGGCTGGTGCTTGCCAGTTCACCAAAACGCTACAAAAAAAACTGTTAGCGATCGCAGGGATCAGGCCTGACTCTGCGAACGCTGCAGTTATGCGTTTAGTGTTTTGTAAGTGACAGTGATCGATCGATACTGCACTTGGGTGGGCTGGGCTGGGCCGGGCGGAGGGGTAAAACGCAGTTGCTAGCAGGTATCTGGGCTGATCCCGCTAACACTGCGTTTGTGGGAACCCTAAACTGCTGGGGACGCTAGTATAGATCTGATCGGATCAGATATTGATGCGTTCAGATACTATACCACTAAGGGAGGTGTACGGTGCGTGGGTGTTAGCGGTACTGGCACTAACCTGACGCTGCCTGGGGCTGGTGCTTGCCATTTCACCAAAATGCTACCAAAAAAACTGTTAGCGATCGCAGGGATCAGGCCTGACTCAGCGAACGCTGCAGTTATGCGTTTAGTGTTTTGTAAGTGACAGTGATCGATCGATACTGCACTTGGGTGGGCTGGGCCGAGCTGGGCGGAGGGGCAAAACGCAGGTGCTAGCAGGTATCTGGGCTGATCCCGCTAACACTGTGTTTTTGGGAACCCTAAACTGCTGGGGACGCCAGTATAGATCTGATCGGATCAGATATTGATGCGATCAGATACTATACCACTAAGGGAGGCGTATGCTGCGTGCGTGGGTGTTAGCGGTACTGGCGCTAATCTGACCCTGCCTGGGGCGACGCATATCACCGCCGGGCGATCAGGGGGCTAAATCTTTATTCGGTAATAAACGGCGGGTTCCCTGACACTATAAAAAATAAACAAACTAACCAGCGTCACCCGTAACGGTTATACAGTGATCAGTGGTGAAAGGGTTAACTAGGGGGCAATCAAGGGGTTAAAACATTTATTAGATAGTATATGGGGGTCCCTGTCGCTATAAAACTCTGACGGCGAACCTAAATATTTACGTCCCTAACTAGCATCACCAGCGACACTAATACAGCGATCAGAAAAATGATCGCTTAGCGACACTGGTGACAGGGGGTGATCAAGGGGTTAAAACTTTATTAGGGGGGGTTAGGGGGGTACCCTAGACCTACAGGGGGCCTAACACTCACTGCCCTGACACTGTAACTGTCACAAACTGACACCAATACAGTAATCAGAAAAAAAAAAAAAAAAAACCTGCTGGTGTCAGTTTGTGACAGGGGGGGGGGGGTGATTGGGGGGGGATCGGGGGGCGATCGGGGGGGGGATCGGGGTGTTTAGTGTGCCTGGCATGTTCTACTGTGTGTGGTGTGTTGGTGCACTTACATTGCAGTCTTCTCTCCTCGGCCCGGAACGGAAAATACCGAGCCGAGGAGAGATGACATCATTTCCTCTGCCTCTGTGTACAATACAGAGGCAGGGAAATGATCCCATTGGCTGAGAGCGATCGCGAGGGGGGGGCCACGAATGGATGGCCTCCCCCTCACCTCCGATCGCCGGGGGAGATTTGCCGACCGCCGCAGGCACCGGGGGGGGGTCCGATCGGACCCCCCACCCGCGGGCAGGCAAGGACGTACATATACGTCCTTTTGCCTGCCCGTGCCGCTCTGTCGACGTATATAGTCGTGCGGCGGTCGGCAAGTGGTTAAGATGTGGCGGATTTCTTTTTTGGGTCACATCTTTATTAGACATATGCAGAATGGAAAAACTTGTTATGTTCCGGATAGATTTGTTATGTTACTAATTTCATTTCTCTGATTCGTTTCGCAATTCATTTTGTTTTGTTAAATTCATTTTATAACGAATTTCACATTTTTGGAACAATTCGGATTGGTCGAAAAATGATCGACAGATTCAAATTCTGTGTGAAGCATAGCTGGTTGTTAAGGAGCGGGCCAGGAAACCGGCTGCAACTAATGAGTCATCAGCTGTCAGCACGCTCGTGTTCAGATAAGGGTCTGGTATAGATTTTAGGGGGGACCCCATGCCGCTTTAAAAAAAAAAAATGGCGTGGGGTTCCCCTTAAAATCCATACCAGGCCCTTTGGCCTGTTTTTTTCCTGAATTTTCTATTGCCGGCATTCTTTTGTTTACATTACGGCTCTTAGCGGGGATACCTGCTGACAGCTGATGAGTCATCGGTTGTTAAGGTCGTGGCTGCCGGCTTTGCAAGCCGCTCCTTAACAACCAGCTATTCTTCACACAGAATTCAAATCAGTCGATCATTTTTCGACCGATCCGAATTCAAATCGTTCAGAAAATTTGGAATTTGTTAGAAAACTAATATAAAAAACGAAATTAAATGAATTTCTACCAATTATCGCATGTAAACAAAGAATGTACTGTATATTAACTTTGGTGTAAATTTATCAAGGAGCGCTACGCTTCACTATTTATTACTGTATATGTTTGCAGCCAGCAATTTGTGTTAGCAGCTATTCAATATATTTGATTGTGTCCAAGCTCTGTTTTTTTTTATTTGTATATATTTTTCATGCAGATACTGTCCTGATTGAGATTCAAACCAAGTACCCCATTGATGCAAGGCATAAGTGCTAACCACTAAGCCACTGTGCTACCTACTACTTGTCAATATTGTTTAGCCACTTCCGGACTGCTGCATGCCGATATACGTCCTAACTTTGAAAAGGAATATTGCTGTTAGGGAAGCAGATAGCTGCCATAACCCCGGTATCCTCTTCTTTTTCCGGAGGTCCGATTTCCGATGATAGAGGTCTCTGCGGCGGATTCGCCACAAGATCACTTTTATCGGCGGTGGGAGAGGGCCCCTCCGCCGCGCTCTGGTGCCCTCCGCCACTTACCGGAGCCGTCGGCAGTGGCGGAGGCGATCGGATGCTCTTCCTTGCTGGGTATGGAGACTAGTGAGGGGAAGATGGCCCCCACCCATCTCCATACCATCGCAGGGCGGAAGTGATGTCAAAACGTCATTTCCGCTCAGAGCTCTTAAAGGGCCATTTTTTTAAATTGCATTTTAGTGTAAATATGAGATCTGAGGTCTTTTTGACCCCAGATCTCATATTTAAGAGGTCCTCTCATGCTTTTTTTCTATTACAAGGGATGTTTACATTATTTGTAATAGGAATAAAAGTGACACAACTTTTTTTTTTTTTTTTAAAGAACAGTGTAAAAAGAAAAAAATAAAAGGTAAAAACAATAAGAGAAAATTTTTTTTTTAAACGTGCCCGTCCCGCCGAGCTTGCGTGCAGACGCGAACACATATGTGAGTAGCTCCCGCATATGAAAATGGTGTTCAAACCACACATGTGAGGTATCGCCGCGATCAGTAGAGCGAGAGCAATAATTCTAGCCCTAGACCTCCTCTGTAACACAAAACATGCAAACTGTAGAATTTTAAACGTCGCCTTTGGAGATTTTTAAGGGTAATAGTTTGTCGCTATTCCACGAGCGGATGCAATTTTGAAGCGTGACATATTGGGTATCAATTTACTCAGCGTAACATTATCTTTCACAATATTTAAAAAATTGGGCTAACTTTTCTGTTGTCTTATTTTTTAATTTAAAAAAGTGTATTTTTTCCAAAAAAAAGTGCGCTTGTAAGACCGCTGCACAAATACGGTGTGACAGAAAGTATTGCAACGACTGCCGTTTTATTCTCTAGGGTGTTAGAAAAAAAAATGTATAATGTTTGGGGGTTCTAAGTAATTTTCTAGCAAAAAAAATGTTTTTAACTTGTAAACAACAAATCTCAAAAAAGAGGCTTGGTCCTTAATTTGTTAAAAGCCATCTCCAGTCCCTCTTTTCGCTTACCTGGCTCTGTGGTCACATGTCCCTTGCTGGCACTCCTTCTGCTTGTGGAGACTGGAACTCCAATGCTATAACGTGGGCGTGCTCCTGAACGGTCTTGCTGCAGCTTTCAGTACCTGTGAGGACCCTGACAATGGACAACTAACATGGAACACCCAAGAAGGACCCTCTCACTCTACGGCAAGAGAGAAAGAAAACCTAGGACTCAGCATGTCACATAACCGCAGGTTTAAGTGAGCATTTAGACACGTTATTTATTTATTTTTTTTATTGCTGCAACAATTACCTAAAGGGGATATGGAGGTATTGTATTGCTCCTTACCTGGCTGGACTTCAACGTTAAAGAGAGAATGCATGGCATGTTAACTTTAACTAAAGCTTGAACATAGCGTGAAATGTTCTCTGAAAAACTATTCCTCATTTGGCAGAAAAGCCAACCCTAATTACTCACTCCCAAACAATCCTCGCTATATTTCATTAACAATGGCATTGAATTTGGGTTTTTGTGTCTGGGTCGCGTATCTTCTACGTTCAATTTACCTTTGTTGACTACACCAGAAACAGGCATGCAGAAATTGGATCGTTTGTTAAAAGCATTTTCTCTAATTCAATTTAAACTCTTTGTAAGCGAGCCAGGAATATTTATTGTACTGATAACAATATGGTCTTGCCAAGAACAACAAATACACTTAATTCACTTACGTTGCTTGGTTTGGTCCTGGCACAAATAATATACAGCGAAGGTTTAATAAATAGCCAAAGGCTACAGTGTTTGAGGAACAGTTTGTTTGGAGTGTGAAAACATATACATGTGCTAAAGTGGACCTGTCACGCACCAATGAAAATTTTATATTAAGGGTAAAGATTGAATTACGGGGACTTGTCCTACAATGAAGCAATAAATGTAAACTACAGTGAAATATAAAAGTTTTGAATGTACATTATACTTTTTTTATTCAGAAAACACACTCTACTTGATAACCAGGGCTGATTTTCATTCTATTTGTCTTGTTCATCTGGATTCCCTGTTTTCCAATTTTCAGTTTTATGACTTGCCTAAATATAAACCTGTGAAAATGCATGTTAACCACGTAAGGACCGAGCCTCTTTTTGAGATGTGTTGTTTAAGTTAAAAACAGTTTTTTTGCTAGAAAATTACTTAGAACCCCCAAATATTATACATGTTTTTTTTCTAACACCCTAGAGAATAAAATGGCGGTTGTTGCAATACTTTCTGTCACACCATTGCGCAGCGGTCTTGCAAGCGCACTTTTTTGGGAAAAAATAAACTTTTTTCAATTAAAAAATAAGACAACAGTGAAGTTAGCCCAATTTTTTTTTATATTGTAAAAGATAATGTTACGCCGAGTAAATTGATACCCAACATGTCACGCTTCAAAATTGCGTCCGCTCGTGAAATGGCAACAAACTTTTACCCTTAAAAATCTCCATAGGTGACGTTTAAAAAATTGTACAGGTTGCATGTTTTTAGTTACAGAGGAGGTCTAGGGCTAGAATTATTGCTCTCACTCTACCGATCGCGGCGATACCTCACATGTGTGGTTTGAACACTGTTTTCATATGCGGGCGCTGCTCATGTATGCGTTCGCTTCTGCACGTGAGCTCGGCGGGATGGGGCGCGTTTAAAACATTTTTGCTTTTTCTTATTTATTTTACCTTTTATTTTTTATTTTTACACTGTTCTTTTTAAAAAAAAAAAAATCACTTTTATTCCTATTACAAGGGATGTAAACATCCCTTGTAATAGAAAATAAGCACGACAGGACCTCTTAAATATGAGATCTGGGGTCAAAAAGACCTCAGATCTCATATTTACACTAAAATGCAATAAAAAAGTAAAATGAAATTTTGTCATTTAAAAAAATTCCAAAAAAAAAATGGCCCTTTAAGAGCTATGGGCAGAAGTGATGTTTTGACGTCGCTTCTGCCCTGCAATGGTATGGAGACGGGTGGGGGCCATCTTCCCCTCACTCCTCTCCATACCCAGCAAGGAAGAGGATCCGATCGCCTTTGCCGCTGCCGACGGCTCCGGTAAGCGGCGGAGGGCACCGGAGCGCGGTGGAGGGGGCCCTCTTCCGCTGCCGATAAAAGTGATCTTGCGGCGAATCCACCGCAGAGGCCACCAGTTTCGGAAACCGGACAGCCGGCCGAAGAAGAGGATACTGGGGTTAAGGCAGCTAGCTTCTGCCATAACAACGATATTCCTCTTCAAAGTTAGGACGTATATCGGCGTGCGGCGGTCCAGAAGTGGTTAAAAGTTTGGCATAAATCTGATTGCAGTGAGATTTTGCCATTTCGGCGAAAGGCATTGAAGTAAATGGGGAAGGCAAAATTAAAGTGTCAGTTACCCTCCTAAAAAACATTATAGTCTCTACGATACATTTCTATAGCATTGTGTGCCTTTTTTTGTATATTTTTTTTGATCCTGCTATTGGCCCAGCGTTGCTGTTAGTGGTGGCAAAGATCTGCAGAATCATCAAACCTCTGCTTGTTCATGTACTCCAAAAAAGCTATGTCTAACTTGTTTTACTCTTTTCAGATCCAAACAGCTTGGGCAGTAGACAGGATCAATCTGCCCCCCCCGTCCACTAATGACAATGACAGGAAGAGTCACTGTCAATCAAATACACTTACCCGCCCTGTCAGGCAGTACAGCTGGGAGTGTGACAAGGGAAGGGGAGGGTAAGAGTGGTTGACAGCGGCTCCTCCTGTCATTGCAATTCATGTCAGGGAAGACTGGGCCCAATCACCATCCAGGCCATTTGGAACGGAAAATAGCAATGCGGTCATGTGCCTAGAACTGAAAGGTGTTTGGAAAGCATTTTTATACTCTGCTTTGAAATTTAATTTAGGAGTCAGTTCCCAACCTCCATTTGTAAAAACAGCATATTATGTTTACAATCACTTTATAGTGGTTTTTATAGTTCCAATTAACTTTAAAGTGTGACTCCACTTTTGTTGAGAAAAAAAAAAACAATCTCCTTTGAGTCATCTATGTAAAATGGGAGCATTTTAACAGATTTTGTAACAGAATACTACATTTTGCTGTTCTGAATGTAGCACTACCCCGACGGAGACCGCTGATATTAACTTGTTCTTTCCTAAACAGTACAGAGGCCACCAGTCACCCAAGCCACTGTCCATTCACTCCAGTAAACAGTCTTTAAGATTTTAAGTTTTAAGAATTATTACTTGAAGAACTTGCAACAGGAGAGGGATTGGGGCATGAGATACTCCAAAAACGATTAGCAAGCAACAGTTAGCTTCTCTAAAAGTAATTGTGAATACTGAACAGTCTATTCCCTCACAGCTGAAGACCATGGGGCAAATCACTCCGGCATCTGGTTATCTTGCTCCAATGCACACTGCTGGCACCCAGTGCAATCTTCCAAACACTGTACGGTCACAGGGATCACATATAGGGTCTTTACTCACAAGTCACTAGGTCAGTTGCCCATAGTTCCCAACTGTCCCTGATTTGGAGGGACTGTCCCTGATTTGCAACAAAGTCCCTTTGTCCCTCTTTCCTCCTCATTTGTCCCTCATTTTGGTGTGATTTAAACAGTTGTATATAAAATGCACTATTTATCTTTAAAAAGTTTTTCCCAGTGCTAAACCTTTCATCCAATTTCTAAATTGCTGCATTTGTAAATTCCAAAAGCCAATATAAAGGGATAGTAGTGGTAAAAAAAAAAGCACTTTTGGGATTAACTCATCTTTTTTATGTATAATTTTCCTTTAAGGGTGTGGCAGGGGGTGTGTCATATGCCTACATCATTTTGCTAATAAGTGTCCCTCATTCCCATCTCAGAAAGTTGGGAGGTATGCAGTTGCCGCCTTTCAGAATCCTCTGGACACCACTCACTGAGGAAGATAATCCTTCTCCTGACCATTACCTTGAAAACATCATGCAGTCAGAACCAGGCTATGTCTAGATCCATAGGCGTGCGCACAGGGTGTGCCAGGTGTGCCCAGGCACACCCTAATCACCCTGTGCAGCATAGATTCCCCCTACTGACCTAGCTCCCTCCCCCTTCCCCCCCCCCCCCGCAAAGCTGCTTGCTTCCCTCCTCTCCTCTCCTCTCCTCTCCTGGTTGCTGATGCTGCAAGAATGTTTTAGGATGAACAGGGGAAGGGGCCAGTAAATATGTAATTTACTGACCCCTTCCCTATCTGAATGAACACAGTGGGCGATCGGTAGTGTGTGTTTGAGCTTTGGGGTGCACACCCTAATGCAATAGGCTGCGCACACCTATGTCTAGATCCCTGCATCTCCTGAGACCTCGCAGAACAGCAATCCAATCTTTAGGCTGCCCCCTGAGGCTGGGAACTCTCCTTGCTGAGAAAGACAATCTCTCCAGGGCTCCAAACTATTTATTAGCTCCCCAGCCACCATCTGGGCACACCTCCCTAGGCATTGGCTAGGCCCTGATCAATATTCAGGCTGGTTATTTAAATTCCCCCTCCCTAAACTTTAGAAACTTCTTCTAGAGGCAGGGGAAAACAATCAAACTCCCAAACTGTTAAACCATGAACAGGCCAAAACAACCTATGTCTGCTTTCCTGATTACAGACTGAGCCAAAAACCTAAATTTACCTAGCAACCTAAACAGGAGGGTGCTACATGAAGAAAATCTGTTGGTTTCACCATGTTCTTGCAAGACTGATTCTTGAATGAAAGGGTCTGTATCATTATAGTCACCTGGTGCACTGTGTCTGAATCCTTTTAGAAGTAATTACCCCTTACAGAGTATCTCACCAAGAACGAAATACCTATTGCCGGGGGTGCCTAAAACATGACTTGTAACTTGCTGCATACGCAGAAAATTACATTGCCAGGGGCTCTGGGTTGCCATATTTCATTTTATTTTTTGACAGTTTTAAAAAAATTACAGCGTTTTCAGATTGGAAAGGTAATTTGTAATAACATTAAATTAGAAAATTTCTTATGTGACAATGTTATATTCTTCTTCTTCTTTTTTTTTTTTTTTTTTTAAGCAAAAGGGGAATTTCGCATCATTTACTCTTGAGAGTTACTGAAGCTTCTTTCAACTATCCTGGAACTGTTCTTGTACCAAAAAGCAGCCAAACATTAACTGTATTATTTTTTAAATTTTATTCACAGAAAGACAAAAACAGACAAATGACAATCAGGTTCTAGCATTTGACAGATAAATGTCAGGGATCTGAGCTTGGAATTTAGGTTTAATGTACAGCCTGCGCCTAGAATCTAAGAAGTTCGACAGGAGCACAGGGATCAGTGTAAGGACTAAAGCCTTGTGCACACGGTCAGAATATTGAATGAATTTTCATCACTTTTTTGTTTGATGCTAGTCTCAAATCGAAAGTGAAGAGGGTACTCACCATCAGAAAATTTTCTGACGACAGAATTCAACGTCCTGACGTAATGTGTTGAATTGTTTTGTATGTGTTCTTTCATTTCAGAGCATGCTTAGTCTTGCTCTCAGATTTTTTGTCAGAAAACCGTACTAATGAAAAGAAAATCGGACGTTGTGGTCACATCAGACAAAAATTTTCAAGCTTGCACAACCAGTTTTTGTCTGCCGCAAATTCGTAATCGGCTGTCAAAAGCAGCATACTAACGATCAGAAAACCGGCAGATCGTTCATCGGACGAAATCTTCAGATTTTCTGAAAGTGTGTACGGGCCTTTACACAAGTGCTTGCCTAGGTCAGGTTCTCTTTATTATAGTGCAATGTTATTCTACTTCAAATAGCAAAATAGTCCAAAAATAGGTTTTAGAATTTTGTGGCTACACAGGTGAAAACTTTTTTGTGATTGGTTAGTATAGACTGTGCTGTATCACTGATCTTTGTATTATTATTAAAGTGTAGCTGTAGACCCCATACACACTATTAGATTTTCTGCAGATTTTTGTCTTCAGATTTACCAAAACCATGTAGTCCAAGGGCCTGCCTGATTGCATACAAATTGAAACTCTTATGCCCCGTATACACGGTCAGACATTGATCGGACATTCCGACAACAAAGTCCATGGATTTTTTCCGACGGATGTTGGCTCAAACTTGTTTTGCATACACACGGTCACACAAAGTTATCGGAAAATCCGATCGTTCTGAACACGGTGACGTAAAGCACGTACGTCAGGACTTTAAATGGGGCAGTAGCCAATAGCTTTCGTCTCTTAATTTATTCTGAGCATGCGTGGCACTTTGTCCGTCGGATTTGTGTACACACGATCGGAATTTCCGACAACGGATTTTGTTGTCGGAAAATTTTATAGCAAGCTCTCAAACTTTGTGTGTCGGAAATTCCGATGGAAAATGTGTGATGGAGCCCACACACGGTCGGAATTTCCGACAACAAGGTCCTATCACACATTTTCCATCGGAAAATCCGACCGTGTGTACAGGGCATTAAGGTTTGACCTCATTTTATATGGTTTTGGTAAATCTGAAGACAAAAATCTGCAGAAAATCTAATAGTGTGTATGGGGTCATAGGGTGGTTTCAGTAGGTATATCTTATTGAGTCGTGATTACAACATTTATTTGATAACAATTATGATGTGGCCTTCAAAGATCATTTTTCATTTCAAGGAATATTATTAGTACAAATGATTGTTATGCACACAGGGCAAAAGCCCTCAAATTATTTTGAGGTCTCGGTGAACCCCTGCTAAAAATGAATTCCACATTTTATAGCAAAATAGTATGATCTTCAAGTTACTAAAACTTTTAAATAAAGTAATATGGCATACCTATAATATTTGACACCCCGAGCCTATGATTTAGCAACAACTCCTTGCTCCATACGAAAATGATGGCTTGAAAAGAAAAGGAAAACAAACTTGTAGTACCCCTTTACACTTGTTGCCAATATAAAAGTGTGCCCTTGCATTATAGTGGTTAGTGGAGAAATATTCCCTCACATTGGTAGTCATTGGAGAAATGCCTCCTTAGATTGGAGGTCAGTGGAGAAATACCTCCTTACATTGGTGGTTAGTGGAGAAAAGCCCCTTTACATTAGTAGTCATTGAAGAAATACCTCATACATCGATGGTAACTGAAGAAATGTCCCCTTACATTGGTAGTTAGTGAAGAAATGCCACCTTACATTGATGGTCATAGGAGAAAAGCCCCCATACATTGGTAGACATTGGAGAAATACCTCTTACATTGGTAGCTAGTGAAGAAATGCAACCTTACATTGATGGTCATAGGAGAACAGCCCCCATACATTGGTGGTCAGTGAAGAAATGCCCCCTTACATTGGTGGTCAGTGGAGAAATGCCCCCTTACATTGATGGTCATTGGAGAAATCCCCCTTACATTGGTGGTCAGTGAAGAAATGCCCCCTTACATTGATGGTCATTGGAGAAATCCCCCCTACATTGGTGGTCAGTGAAGAAATGCCCCCTTACATTGATGGTCATTGGAGAAATCCCCCTTACATTGGTGGTCAGTGAAGAAATCCCCCATTACATTGATGGTCATTGGAGAAATCCCGCTTACATTGGTGGTCAGTGAAGAAATGCCCCCTTACATTGATGGTCATTGGAGAAATCCCCCCTTACATTGGTGGTCAGTGAAGAAATGCCCCCTCACATTGCTTGGAGAAATGGCCTTCTTGCACAGGTGATCATTATGGAAGTGACCCCTTACATTAAATGTCAGTGGACAATTGCCCCCTTGCAATGGTAGTTATTGTAAGTAGGCAATCAATTTGTCATTGCTCACTACTCAAAGAACTCCTAGCATCCTCTGAAGGAACCTTAGGGTTCCACAAAACCCTTGTTGAGAAAGTCTGCTCTAAATGATTCATACAATTCACAAAACATGCTCTTGTGTATTGCTTACCTACCGTCATTTAGATAAGGAATATGTCCTAAATATTTAAGAATTATTGATTGAATCTAATCCTTCTGAACAAGGTTGAGACACGGGTTCTTTCATTCTACTACTAGGGTAGGACCCACTAATTCGGGGTACTTTGTCGCAGATTCCTCTGGCGATTCCCCTTCTTGGACGTGGAGTAAGGTGATAAGGTGGTATGGAGGAGTGACCTGGAAATCCTGGGAGAGAGGATACCATATCTCAGCAACCACGGGATACCTACTAAGAGGACGACATTGGGATTTTAAAGTGTTTGTCACCCCTGTAGGGGTACTGGGAGCCGGTGAGTGGGGAGCCAAAAGGGGGAGCACAGAAGTCACGGATATTCTCCTTTGTGGGCACTACAGTCACTAAAGCTCTTGGAACTTTGTCATGATATTTACATTTTGGGAATATATCACTTTTGAATAGACTTTTTGCAGTTTGTATTTTCACTTCATTTGGATTTTTATTTACTATTTTTTACTATTATTTATTATTTTTTCCTTTATTTTTCCGATTGGATTTCATTTGGCATTTACTTCTGGAACACGTTGGACTCATCACAAGAGTTGCACAGTTTATATATAGTAGTAGCACCTAGTGGTCATCACTTGCAACTGACCAATATCTCACACTTGTTATTATATGTGAATATATTATATGTGTATGGGGTGTTTTCATCACATTTTTTTGGACTCACAATTTTTTATGGTATTAATCCATTTATGAGTTTGCACTTTTTCAACCTATGCGTATGGTATATACTTATGGTATTAATCCATTTATGAGTTATTGCACTTTCTCACTCTTTGCGTATGGTATATACTAGTCAATATACTATTCATTATAATATCCTTATCAGTATTTACTTTAACCATTTATATACCCCCCATAAGGTAGCGCCATACCCCCATTTACATTCTGGTAATCCTTCTGAACGTCCAATGTATGTTTCAAGTATAGAAAAGAAAACACCGCAAGCTGTTATTACCATAAACAAATAGAATCACTGTATTTGCATAATAACTCCATAACAATCTACAGTATGCATTATGCTACATGCTTCAACTTTTTACCAAACCAAGTCATTTAAAACTGCAGAAAATACTAAACACATCAAGGGAACCTATCACTTACAGCTTCAGTCACTCCACAGTTTTGATAGCAGCTAAAGCTGACAAGATGCATTTATCTGGGCGTTTTTGCAAACTAAAGCTGGTTGAAAGTAGTTGAGATTGTCAGTGTGCTTGGCTAACATTAGCATGGTGTTGCTATTTTCGTGAAAAAAAAAAAAAAAAAGACACAAATAAATATTAAATGGAATTTATAGCCTTTTCAATGTTTCTTTTTAAACAAAAATTAGGGTGACAGTATTGTGTAAGCAATCTTATTAGTGTGTGCTAATTTAACCACTTCACGCCGATATAACGCAAATATGCGGCCTACGGCTTGAAGGGGTTGTATTGGTACCGTCTTTTAGAGTCAACGGTTGGCCTTCTTGCAAGAACAACCAATGCGGCTAAGCAGCCACTCGGCTGTTATTACAAGCAGCGGGAGGAGACATTCGCTCGGGCTCTCCCATCCCACCAAGAGACCCGAATGAAGCGAGAATCAGCTTTGATCGGATCTAGTAACCCAGAAGCGATGTCATGACATTACTTCTGGTTTACTGAAGACTTAAAGGGGTTGTAAACCCTCATGTTTTTTCACCTTAATGCATCCTATGCATTAAGGTGAAAAAACTTCTGGCAGTCACCGGCCCCCCATTTTACTTACCTGAGCCCCATAATTCCCACGCCAGAGACGCGCTGTCCCTCTCTGCACAGGGGTCCTGGCTCTTGATTGGATAGATTGATAGCAGTGCAGCCATTGGCTCCTGCTGCTGTCAATCAAATCCAACGACGTGGGCGCCGGGGGCAGGGCCGAGTCTGGCATTCGCAACTATGGACACCGAATGCTGGACTTGGGAGCGTGCCCGCAAGGTAAATACCCCCCAGGAGAGTACTTCTCCTAGGGGGTTATCTGAAGTGAGGAGGAGCCGCGAGAGCCACCGAGGGACCTCAGAAGTCGAGGATCAGGGCCACTTTGTGCAAAACGAACCGCATAGTGGAGGTAAGTATGACATGTTTGTTATTTTAAAAATAAAATGAACATTTACAATCACTTTAAAGGTGCCAAATTTAAAAAAGTGACAGTAAACTTTTGCACTTTTAAGTGCAAAGGAGGGATTTGGGGCCTTATAGACCCCAGATCTCTTCATAAGGAGTACTTGTCACTGCCTATTACTGTCACAGGGGATGTTTACATTCCTTGTGACAGCAATAAAAGTGATGAGATTTTTTTTTTTTTAAAGGACAGTGTAAAAATAAAAAAATATATAGTAAAATGAATAAGAAAAAAATAAATAAAATTAAAGCACCCCATTCCTCCGTGCTCGCTCGCAGAAGCAAACGCATACGTAAGTCATGCCCACAAATGTAAACAGTGTTTAAACCACACATGTGAGGTATTGCCATGATCATTAGGGCTCTTTCACACGGGGCGGATCAGTGATGATCCACCCCATGAATATCCGCTTGCTCAGCGGGGATCGCTCCGCCGATCCCCGCTGAGCAGGAAGATGACAGGTCCGTCGCTGCACACTGTGCAGTGACGGACCTGTCAGAGCGCCGCTCTCCCCTATGGGGGATCGGATGATGACGGACCGTAGTGTCCGTCGTCACCCGATCCGATCCGAAAATGGATGGAAAAGTAGGGTTTTCCTCCGTTACACTTTTCGGATCGGAGCGGGTCGGATGTCAGCGGACATGTCACCGCTGACATCCGACGCACCGTAGGGATACATGTATGTCCGTTTTTCATCCGAAAACGGACGGATGAAAAACGGACATACGGATCCTCCGTGTGAAAGAGCCCTTAGAGTGAGAGCAATAATTCTAGCACAAGAGCTCCTCTGTAACTCTAAATTGTAACCTGAAGAAATTTTTAAAGCATTGCCTATGGAGATTTTTAAGTACCGTAGTTTGTCACCATTCCACGAGTGTGCGCAATTTTAAAGCATGACATGTTAAGTATTTATTTACTTGGCGTAACATCATCTTTCACATTATACAAAAAAATTGGGCTAACTGTACTGTTTGTTTTTCTTGTTTTCTTTTTTTTTTTTCTATGAAAGTGTATTTCTTCCAAAAAAATTGCATTCAAAAGACCGCTGCGAAAATACAGTGTAACATAAAATATTGAAACGATCGCCATTTTATTCTCTAGGTCTCTGCTAAAAAAAAAATTGAACATCAGTTCAGTGGGGACCGGTCTAATCAATGGCTGTTCCCGCTCAACATAAGTTGATCTAACAATCAACTTTTATCTAATGGGATGTTGGAAGATTTTCATTCGAATAGCAGATGCAGCACTGTTCAGTGTATTCTGTCAGTGGAGGACTCCCTGCTGTCAGAATACCATAGCACAGCGAGGAGAATTCCTCCACCCCCCTCGCTTTTGTGGCTGATCAAAAAAAAAAAATTATCTATGGCCAGCTTAACTGACTTGTTTAAACTGCCACACAGGAGCCTTTAGTTTCACTTTACCACTTAAGGACCTTTCTTTTGGTGGTATTTGATAACCTCTCTGGTTTTTATTTTTTGCACTATAAAAAAAAAGCTATTGCCCTTAAAGGTGCCGATGTACACCTACGGCGATTCGCGGGATCGTGCTGATCTGCCGCAGTATAACCACATGCCGACCAGCGCACAACGATGTATCGGCACAATAGCACAGCTGGGCAAATGGGAGTACAGATACATCCCCTTTAAATCGCGGCATTGTGGGCACGCGCTCCGTGACCGTGCCCGCGGGTCCCGCGGACTTGATGTCTGCCGGTGTCCCGCGATCGTGTCATGGAGAGGCAGAATGGGGAGATGCCTATGTAAACAAGGCATTTCCTTGTTCTGTCTTTGTCTTGTGACATGACAAGGATCCACTGCTTCCTGTCATCGGGAGCAGTGATTGCTGTCATGTCAGTGGTAGCCCATCCCCCCATGGTTAGAATCACTACCTAGGACACACTTAACCCCTTGATCGCCCCCCTAGTGTTTAACCCCTTCCCTGCCAGTGTAATTTACACAGTAATCAGTGCATTTTAATAGCACTGATCGTTGTACAAATGACAATGGTCCCAAAATAGTGTCAAAAGTCTCCGCCATAATGTCGCAGTCACAATAAAAATCGCAGATCGCCGCCAGTACTAATAAAAAAAAATATTAATAATAAAAATGCCATAAATCTATCCCCTATTTTGTAGACGCGATAACTTTTGCGCAAACCAATCAATATACACTTATTGCGATTTTTTTTTTACCAAATATATGTAGAAGAATACATATCAGCCTAAACTGAGAAAAAAATGTGTTTTTTTTAGATATTTTTTGGGGATATTTATTACAGCAAAAAGTAAAAAATATTGCTTTTTTTTTCAAAATTGTCACTCATTTTTTGTTTATAGCGCAAAAAATAAAAATCGCAGAGGTGATCAAATACCACCAAAAGAAAGCTCTATTTGTGGGAAAAAAGGCCGTAAATTTTGTTTGGGTGCAACGTCGCACGACCGCACAATTGTCAGTTAAAGCGACGCAGTGCCGTATCGCAAAAAGTGCTCCGGTCAGGAAGGGGGTAAATCCTTCCGTGGCTGAAGTGGTTAATGACGGCGGCTGGTCGGTAAGTGGTTAAAGTGTATCTAAAGACAAACTTTTTTTTTTTCAACTTTTTATAGAGCACAGAAAAGTCTGAACCATGTCAGATTTGAAATGTAAATAGGAAGCCCTAGATTTGGAATTACTTCTAGTTCATACAGAATGAAGTCTACAAGTATACCCCTTTAGAACATTTTTACCTACAGGTAAGCCTATAATAAGGCTTACCTGTAGGTAAAATTAACTGTACCGTTTAGGAGATATTCACCTTGCATGCAGCTGCTGACGTCAGCGGCGCATGCGCTCTGAAGGTCTGGCGGATGCTGCTGGAAAATCAGAGCTCCATGCCAGAAATTAGACTCCTGCGTGCATGCCAAGGGGAAAATGTCAGTTCCCTCAGCGGTGACCAGGATGCGATGCCTACGCTTCGTTCTAAGGTAAATATTTCAAAATGAGCTAGTATGTGGTGCATACTAGCTCATTATGCCTTAGCCTTACAGTTTTATATTTATTTATTTCTTTTTGCGGGTATACAACCGCTTTGAAACTGGAGTGCAATGGCTGCAAAGGTTATAGCAGCTACAAACTATGGGATATATATACAAAATCTCACAAAAGTGAGTACACACCTCACATTTTTGTTAATATTTTATTATATCTTTTCATGTGACAACACTGAAGAAATGACACTTTCTACAATGTAAAGTAGTGAGTGTACAGCTTGTATAACAGTGTAAATTTGCTGTCCCCTCAAAATAACTCAACACATAACCATTGATGTCTAAACCACTAGCAACAAAAGTGAGTACACCCCTAAGTGAATATGTCCAACTTGGGCCCAAAGTGTCAATATTTTGTGTGGCCACCATTATTTTCCAGCACTGCCTTAACCCTCTTGGGCATGGAGTTCATCAGAGCTTCACAGGTTGCCACTGGAGTCCTCTTCCACAAGTAGAAATGTGAAAGTTACAAATAAGGTTACTTTAAAGAAGAAGTATAGCCAAAGCTATTTTGGTTATAATTCTCCTATGGATCACAGAAGTGTACTTTGTTCTGCACTCTTGTGACCCCTATTCAGCCGACAGCGGGCTAAAATCTGTTAATTAGCCAGTCCAGGCTCGGAAAAGATCCCGACTTTACAGCCGGGATCCACCAAGATGCCTGGACAGGCTGCTGGCTCAGCCTTTCAGCATGCTGCTTAGAGTCTGAGACAGCCGCTCCCACCTCCTCCACAGTGCTCCAGTGAGCGCTGGAGGGCCAGAACAGAGAACCGATTACTGACATTCACGGACTCCCTGCTCGCTGAATGCCGAGAACTGAGCAATCAGCGTTCTTTGATCATTCGGTTCTCAGCCTAAGAGGTGGCGGGGGGGACAGTTGCAGCTGGGATCGGTGCTGCAGCCATCTACGTAAGTATGATTGTTTATTTTTTTTTAAAGCTATACTTCTCTTTTAAGGTTTAGCCCCTGTTCACACTGCCGCGACTTCAAAGTTGCGTGACTTTAAATCAGACATGCATGTGCAACTTCATCGCGGCTTGCATATGACTTCTTTAAAAGAAGTCAATGCAAGTCATATCGAAGTCACACCAAAAGTAGTGCAGGAATCTTTTTCTAAGTCGGTTGCTCCTATTAGAATGGTTCCATTGCCACTAATAGGGCGCGATTTGTCATGCGACTTTGAACTCTCAAGTCGTATGACAAGTCGCGGCAGTGTGAACCAGGGCTTATGCTGTAATCATAGTATATTATAGGTGCTCACTAAAAAAAATGCACTTTACTTTACTTTTTAACATAATCTGTCATAGGCTGGCAAAAGGCATGAGCCAGAATTTGGAGAGCAACCAGAGTTCCTTATGTGGTGATATTCAGTGTCAGGTAGAGCTAACTCATTTTTAACTGACAGCGCATTAGAACTAGGAGTTTATAAGAGATAAGTATAGACTCTCCCCCATCACTAAATCACTTAATTAAATCCCTACTATTGAAACTTTACAAGGTCCTGTTCTTCAAATCAAGTAAAGAATTTTAAAAGGCATAGGCTGTATTAATTTCGTGTCTGTGGAAAGATATGATGGTATCCAGGCTTATGGAAAAAGTGATAAATTTGTATTTTGAGGCAATGCTGTCCAGCTCTTTCATGAGGGGGAGACGGACAAACTTTAGAAATATATGCTAGGAAGTTGGATCCACTTAAAAGAATCGTTTTCATACAATAGAGGATGACGAGTTCACAAGTGAGATTGGGCCTCAGAACAGACTTCACGGGTCCCTTCAGGCAAATCGATTGATTGAATCTTAAAAGGACAGGTCATCAGCTGAGACAATGTCATAAAGAATATGGGAAACAAGGTGCACGCCTCTGGTTTTTTAATCTGGAACTGTTGCAGTGAAGATAAGACCTATACTGATATGACCTACTACATGGGAAATGTTGATTTCATGCTACTGAACGATTTAAAGTGACCTGAAATCAAAACTTAAAGATTTGCTATGTTACAGGGAATATCAAAAAATATTAATTGTGCTAAAGCAAAAAACTCAAAGATTTACCTTTCGGCTGGAGATCTTTCTGATAAGTAGCAGTTTATTTCTTGATTTGTGAGTGGGCCTAATGACTCCTGTACATACAGCCCCATAGCTGTATATCTGCAGCGTGAGAACTAATGCCCTGTGCACACACCCGGTTTTGCCGTCAGAATAAACTCCGAATTCCGATGGAATTCCGCTCAAGCGGTCTTGCCTACACACGATCACATCAAAGTCCGACCGTCCAGAACGCGGTGACGTACAACACGTATGACGGGACTAGAAAAAGGAAGTGCAATAGCCAGTAGCCAATAGCTTCCGTCTTGTACTTGCTTCAGAGCATGCGTAGTTTTTGGTCCGTCGGAACAGCATACAGACGAGCGGTTTTCCCGATAGGAATTGCTTCCGTCGGAAATATTTAGAACATGTTCCATTTCTAGGTCTGTCAGAATTTTCGGAAAAAAAAATCTGATGAGGCACACGCACGATCGGAATAGACGATGAAAAGCTTCCGTCTGATTTTTTCTGTCGGACATTCCGCTCGTGTGTATGCGGCATAAGGCACTGCTGCTTCCGACTGCTATTCCCAGATTTGGAGTGATGTCGCCACTGTGCTGTTCACCATTCTCTTTGCTGCAGGCATCTGACATGAGAAAGCAAAGGTCTTCCTCTACCAAGATGGCTACCTTTATATAGAGACAAGGAGCAGAACAAGCAGGACTTTATCACAATTTATGTTTTTTATCTAGATGGTTCATCTGTTCATGTATTCCTTTTATTACATTTATGTAATGTGCACATATGAATAATTGTTGTTTATTTACTATGATCTGATCGTCCTCCCGGCTAATCGAGAAGCAGGTCTGATACCCGTCACCCGATTGGCTTAAAGGACAGGCGATCCTATTGGACGCCTAGGAGGATGGGAGTAGACTCACAGTGTAAGCAAGGAGGAGAAGAGCCAATTGCCGTTGCCTGGTCCCCGCCGATGCCTGGATGCCCGATCCCCGCCGCTGCTCCTCGGATGCCGCCGAGGTCTAGATGGGTTAAGTGCCAGGGGACTGACCAGCAGACAGTGGGGGGGGGGTTTGAGTTGCCGCGCTGGGGGGGGGTGTTAGGTTGTTTGCCACCCCCCTCCAAACTAAAAACCACCAGCCGCCACTGTCTCCAACACATTGAGACAGCGCACGTTGAGTCCCAACAACATTTTTTGTAAGGAGCAGAACAAGCCATGGTGATTAGGGGAAGATCAGCTGCAGAAGGCTGCAGGCAATACTGGTAGCTAGTCATTTCCCCTCTGCCTGCTTTTTTGAGCAAATAACAGCCAGTTCACTAAAAATCAGCTGGCTGGGATGAAGAAATAGTTGAAGACTGTGGGCACAAATGCAAGGTTTGCATACATCTGGGGAGGGGTAGGGTGGGCTATTGTAACTCAGGGGAGTGGCTAGAACTGAATGGGTGACATCACCTGGGTCGCTGATGCCAGTCATTTAAGTGGCAGCTGTTGGGCAGTAAGGAACAGGGAGGGAATGCTGGAAAGGTCAGTAAGGGTGAAAGGGAGGGGTCCTTTGCAGAGAAACTGTGACTTCATTGACTTCATTCTACACAAGCAAACTTACGGTATTACGAAATCGGCCCCACATCAGCTTATACCTACCTTTTTGTCAAACCCCCCACTTCTCTGTTTATTGCCAGGAGTGAAAAGGTCTATGTACTGTAATCCCAAAGTCAACCTCAGAGTTTACAAAGGATGGGTTATTCCCCCCACATTCACTTATAGTGCTAGTACCCGAGCAGCCAATTGCCAAGCACCAGCACTGTTATATTGGTAGAAGTAAAGTGGGTCACATGCAGCCCTACACGTGGAAGTACCGGGTATTTCTGTTTGGTCCCGGCAAATAATTTCATAATGCCACAAAATTCTCTCCCGCTTGTTTATTCAACCTATAGAGATACGTTTCCTGCTGCTGTTTAAAGTGTCTCTCAACGTTAAGGATCCACCGGTGTCCTGTTATTCATTTTAAAGAGTGTTTTTTGTAAATAAATAAATAGAGACTATGTTAGTCCTATATAATCTCTTTATTTATTAACTAATGGGAGCCATATGACCCCCCGAAAAAATAATGATAATGAACTCATTGTAAATAATGATACCTTTTAGACATACATCCGGCCAGGTCCTTCCTATTGCCCCCTGCAGCTACCTACTGTGATCTATGCTGGAGGCTTAGCCCTGGAAGTGTGTGGCACCCCCTTGGTGACTTGCAGGTACCTCACTTCCATCTGTAGAATGTCTGGTTGGGTGGTTGTTTTGGTGTGGAGGGGCTTCTGGCTACCCGGTGTTGTATGTGTAAGGATGTCCCCTTGGTGCTCTTTGATTGGTGGTGGGGGTTAGTCCACACTGACAGTTCGCAAACATGTATATATTTAGAAACAAAAAGAATTTATAAACTGCGCTAACCAAAAATCTTATGTTTGAAGTAAAGTGATAGTATAACCTAACACCAACAAATATTTAAAAAATAATATAAAGTCCAAATCTCCAAAATGGTAGGATGTTCGGTTTGAACGTAAATAATAATCCAAATGAGCTATGATTGCTCTTACCAGAAATACCAATGATATGAGCGGATGGCAAAAAAACCCTGCCAGGGCCTTTGGAATGATAGACCAGTCAGCATCGTCCGTTTTTCAAATCAAATACCCTCAGTGGATGCAGGAGAAAAAACAAACAAAAGGAAACTGGCCATGGTGTAGTATTTTAAATATTAAGCATGGACAGACAAACATACCAAACACCCTGGTGTGCACATAACAACAACCAAAAACAAAGTGGGGGGGGAGTGAAAAAACCCCACCACCGTGGCTGTAGATTGTGCTTACCAAATCACGGTGATAAGCAGGCTCTAAATGAGTTGGAGGCGGATCAAAAGTTGGCAAGGAACACTTTGATTCATCCACATTAGCCCGAAATCCACATCATCAGTACACCACCTGCTAAGCTGATATAAAGTGAGGGTTTTTAAGGGAATTCATCTAGCCTCTTTCTTCCTCACTGTTTTCAAACTCCCAATGTTTCACAAATCTCTGCTAGTGAATTGATTTAGCAAATTTACCCGCTAAATCAATTCACTAGCAGAGATTTGTGAAACATTGGGAGTTTGAAAACAGTGAGGAAGAAAGAAAAAACTCCAGGTATGGACACAGCTGATCACAGATCCAGGTAAAGGGCCAATCACAGCGGCCCTTTACCATGTGATCAGCTGTGTCCAATCACAGCTGATCACAATGTAAACATACTTGCCAGTTATCAGCATTTCTCTCTTCACACACTGTCACAGCATGAAGAGAGGAGAGTCGGTAACTGGCCAGTGTGAAAGGAGACATCTACACTGATAATCAGGGCACTGATCATCAGTTTCTGGATTATCAGTGCAGCCCCAACAGTGCTCATCAGTGCTTTCAGTCAGTGCTCATCAGTACCGCCTATCAGTGCCCATTAGTGCTGCTTATCAGTGCCGCCTATCAGTGCCCATCAGTGTTGCCTATCAGTGCCTCCTCATCAATGCCCACCAGTGCCTCCTCATCAGTGCCCATCAGTGCTGCCTATCAGTGCCCATCAGTGAAGGAGACAAATTACTCATTTGCTAAATATTATAACAAAAACTAAGAAAAACATTTTTTTTCCCAAAAATGTTTGGTCTTTTTTTCATTTGTTTAACAAATAAATACAAATCCCAGTGGTGATTAAATACCACCAAAGGAAAGTTCTATTTGTGTGAAAAATGATAATAATTTCATATGAGTACAGTGTTGCATGACCGCACAATTGTCAAAGTGCTGAAAGATGAAAATTGGCCTGGGCAGGAAGGGGGTGAAAGTGCCCAGTAGGCAAGTGGTTAAAGGGCCAAAAGGCAGTGGCGGGAAGGGGTTAAGGATGTATTGATGGATGCAGAGCTTTATATCTGTCTGAAATTCAGCTTTAATATAGTGTGTTCAGTTATCTTCAGTTTCTATAAGCTTGCTCATTGTGTGTTCAATACAATTGATCTCCTTCGATGCAGTTCAATGCAGGCTATGCAACAACACTTTCTGTGCCCAGAGAAATCAGTGCCATCCAGGGAAAAAAAAACTGAATGTATAAAATGAAGCTAAGTGATAATATTTAACAAATTGGTCCACTTAACATAAAAACCTCTAAAAAATAACATCAACATCTGCTCTGCATAACAAGTTAATGAAATGCTCGCTTGCATACACCATGTCTACTATATCCTTTGGGGTAGGATGTTCACATTTCTCTAGGTCAGAGGTCACCTAAGTACCAAGAACGAGAATCTGTTAATAAAAGGCAGGTAATCATTTTACCATGAAAAATCCCAGACTTTAAGAACACCGGCGGTAATGTAAGTGAAGGATAGTGTTACAAATCTTCAAATGACTCCAGATTTATCCGCACGGCCGTTGTTGTTGTGCAGGGTTTGTTAAGGCGTCTGACTGAGTTCTGTCTGGATGACAATAACCATTTACCCTTGTGTAATGTAATACTCAAGAAATTATTCTGAAATGACTTCTATGTGGAGCAAAAGGGGGCAAGTCTACACTAAGTCCGCAGTAAAACACTCCTACAATCTAGAGTCACACTGATAGATTAAATGTCTTCTATCTAAGTTGACTCTAATGTGTCCTTATGTGGTAAGGACTAGAGATTGGGTAAGAGGGATCTGACCCAAATCAGGTGATTTTCTGTGAATAAGATGTCTGCCTGAAGAAGATTTGTAAATGAGTCCTTCTCAGTTCTCCTTGTGCTTGACAAGGCAAAAGAGTAATTTGTTCTTCTCCCCTCTCTGAATGTTTGACATGCGAAGGGGTCCTTTGGATCACTCCCTCCATGTTTGACAAGTATTGGGTTTCTTTGTATCTCTCCTTATGTGAAAAGGGGTCCCTTGGAACTTTCTCTCTGTCTGTCTCCGGCCCCGCCCCTATTATTTTAATATTAAAATATAAGTTTTGTCACTGACAGCCTCTCTATTAGAGGCTGGCATTGCACATTGTGTATGTTTTATTTAAAAACGAGCGCTGTAAATACTGAATATCAGTTGTCTTCGGGCCGGTCACATGACTCGCAGTCGCTTTCCAGCTCCAATAGGTGTCTTCTGTGGAGGAGACGAGCGGCCACGTGATCTCCCTCTGACGTCAGAGGGAGATCATGGCACCTACCACAGAAGACATCTATCAAAGCTGGAAAGCGGCCACGAGTGATGAGACCGGCCTGAAGACAGCTGATATTCAGTATTGCTCGTTTTTTAAATATAACATACACAGTGTGCTATGCCAGCCTCTAATAGAGGGGCTGGCATAGACTTATATATATATATGCCTTAACAAACACTTTAACTCTTGGAAAAATTCCTTTTAACATATAATTTACATCTGGATTTACCTCCAATATCTAGTAGCAAACCAAGCAAAGTATTAATCCCAAAGATGAACATCTCATATAAGCTTTAACTTGTTAATGTTATTTCAATAGTAATTACTAATGTTCTTAATTCTGCTGAATGTATTAAGATAATAGCTGGTGATCATGCCATGAAGGTCCGTCTTTAGGTATTTCCTGTTATAGGGTCACAATGTTCTGTCTTTGTCTGTCAGTAGTGTTTCTGCATTGTCACCCTGCCAACAAGCTTCTGATGGTGACTCCAAGTAGCTGTTTCAACACATATTGTGCAGCCATGGTTCACTGTTGTCATTGTCAGGCAACCCTGGGTCTCTGTGCTTCTCCATGCGATGCTTCTGGTCCTGGCTGGTAGGAGGGGCCGGCAAGGTGCTGTAGATATCTTCCTGAGAACATCACTATACCCTTACCCTGCCTAAGTACTCCTCTCAACAGACATTAGCCCTGATGCAAATAGCGGGTTGGCTATTAGGAGAACCTATGCAAATATCAAATGCCTTGACGGCAGGCTTCATTTGCTTGCAGGACACTCCAATTAATGCCCCCATATTATGCTGAGCTTCCATGATTGAAAGAACTGAAATATAATGGATGAAAGCGGCAGGACAAGGACAGTCAGGCTGGAGGGAAGGGCTAGTTGATATTAGATGCCCTTAAAATGATAATAAAGCATAGTTTTAAATAAAAAAAAAAACAAAACAACATTTGACCTCTTCTCAAGTCACATGCGGCGCTCTTGGCTCCTCTCTCCTGCCGGGTGCCCCAATAGCAAGCAGCTTTCTCTGGGGGCGCCCAAGCAGGCACACTCTCAACCCACGGCTCAGTCTGTCCATTCACACACGGAGCCACAGATCAGCCCTGCCCCTCTGTCTCCTGATTGGCCAACTGGCTATGATTGAAAGCAGCGGTAGCCAATGGTTCCCACTGCTGCCAAAAGCCAATCATAAGTGGGAGTCCCCAGAGAGGCAAGGCTCTTGTGGACATCGCTGGATCAAGAGGGGGCTCTGGTAAGTAATAGGGGGGGGCTGCTGCACACAGAAGGTTTTTCACCTTCATGCATAGTTACATAGTTACATAGTTAGTCAGGTTGAAAAAAGTCCATCTAGTTCAACCATAAAAATAAATAAATAAAAAATAATATCAAACAATCCCATATACCCAATCCTATAACCACAGTTGATCCAGAGGAAGGCGAAAAACTCCAGCAAAGCATGATCCAATTTGCTACAGCAGGGGAAAAAATTCCTTCCTGACCCCCCAAGAGGCAATCGGATTTTCCCTGGATCAAATTTAACTACAAATGTTAGTACCCAGTTATATTGTGTGTATTTAGGAAAGAATCCAGGCCTTTCTTAAAGCAATCTACTGAGCTGAATGAATGAATGAATGAATGATTTGTAAAGCGCTGCAATTGCGAACTGAATCGCCTCAAGGCGCTAGATGTGTTCTCTGTAGCCAGCTTCTAGAAAAGGAAGGTCTTTAGTTTTTTCCTGAAAGCCTGGTGGTTTTCTTCCATGCGGAGGTTGGTTGGGAGAGCATTCCATAGTCGAGGTCCTTGGACTGCAAATCTACGTTCTCCCTTTGCTTTGTAGCGGTATTTGGGAATGAGGAGGAGGTTTTGGTTAGCTGATCGAAGACTGCGATTCGGTGTGTAGTGTTTTATTTTTTCCCGGAGATATTGCGGAGCGTTTCCTTGTATGCATTTATGGGTGAGGCAGAGGGTCTTGAATATGATCCGATTCTTCACAGTTAGCCAATGTAGGCTTTTTAGGGATGGGGAGATGGATTCCCAGGGCTTTTTTCCTGTTAACAGTCTTGCCGCCGTATTTTGCATGAGTTGCAAGCGCGCAAGCTGATATTGGGGTAGACCTACGTAGAGGGAATTTGCGTAGTCGAGTCGGGAATTGATGATCGTTCCCACAACTGCCGCTTTGTCCTCTTCTGGGATGAAGGGGATGAGTCTGCGAAGCAGGCGGAGGAGGTGGTGGGATCCGCTCACCACCGATCCTATTTGTGCATCCATTGTCATTCCTGAGTCAAAGATGACTCCGAGACTCTTGACTTTGGTGCTGGGGGAGATGGTCTGTCCGAGGATGGAGGGTGGTGTCCACGGAGTCTTAATTTTGGAATTTTTGTTGGCTTGCAGGAGAAGAAGTTCTGTTTTTGATTCGTTAAGTTTGAGGGAGCTAGCGGTCATCCAGTCATTGATTAAAGTGAGGCATTTCTGTAGTTGCTGATGATGATCTTTTTGTCCATTAATGCGAAGGTAGAGTTGGGTGTCGTCTGCGTATGAGTGGAAGCAGAGGTCCGTTTTCCTGATGATATTGAGAAGCGGGCGGATGTAGATGTTAAATAGCACTGGTGACAAGGGTGAGCCCTGAGGGACTGGCCAGAACCACCTCTGGAGGGAGTCTATTCCACAGTTTCACAGCTCTTACTGTGAAGAAACCTTTCCGTATATGGAGATGAAATCTCTTTTCCTCTACTGTCCTCTGTGTTGACCATAAAGTGAATAACTCAACACCAAGTTCACTAGATGGACCCCTTATATATTTGTACATGTTGATCATATCCCCCCTTAATCTCCTCTTCTTAAGAGAGAATAAATTCAGTTCCTCTAATCTTTCCTCATAGCTGAGCTCCTCCGTGACTCTTATCAGTTTGGTTGCCCTTCTCTGCACTTTCTCCAGGTTCCCGATATCCTTTATGAGAACTGGTGCCCAAAACTGAACTGTATATTCCAGATGAGGTCTTACTAATGATTTGTACAGGGGCAAAATTATATCTCTCTCTGGAGTCGTATTCGTTGCTGGTCCACAATTACTGTCCTACTTTGAAGCGCTTGTTATTTTATCGGAAAATGTAAGTGTAATTCTTAATAAACATCTTTTACGGAATTACACTATGTGCCCCCTCCTTCTCCTTTTTATTCCCATGGTTTTGGTTGATCCGTCTCTGGATTGAGTTTACATCTGTCCCTCTACATCTATAATTTGGAGCTCCCACCCGGAGGGAGTCCATACCGCTCTTAATACAAGAAAGGACTTTGCTCGCTTTGGAAACCGCAGCTTGGCATTGCATGTTATTATTGAGCTTATGATCTACCAAAACTCCCAGATCCTTCTCCACTACGGATTACCCCAGTTGTACTTCCCCTAGTATATATGAAGCATGCATATTCTTAGCCCCCAAGTGCATAACTTTACATTTAACCTCATCTGCCACATAGTCGCTCAATTAGAATTATAGTGCATTGAGGTCGGCTTGTAAATTGGAGACATTCTGTAAGGACGTTATTCCACTGCATAGCTTGGTGTCATCTGCAAAGACTGAAATGGTACTTTTAATCCCAGACCCAATATTATTTATAAAGGTATTAAAAAGTAAGGGTTCCAACACTGAACCTTGGGGTACACCACCTTAGACCATTCAAAGTATGAATCATTAACCACTACCCTGAATTCTGTCTTTTAGCCAGTTTTCTATACAAACTGATATTTCCAAGCCTGTAGACTTTACCTTAAACATGAGCCATGTGTGGGGAACTGTGTCAAACGCTTTTGCAAAATCAAAGTATACCACGTCCACAGCCACCCCTCTGTCCAAGGTTTTACTTACCTCTTCATAAAAAGAAATCAGATTAGTTTGACAACTTCTGTATTGCATGAATCCATGCTGTCTGTTGCTTAATATATTTTTTCCAGCAAGAATTCATCTATGTGGTCTTTTATTAAACTCTCCAGTATCTTCCCGGCTATAGAAGTTAAACTAACAGGTCTATAGTTACTTGGTAAAGACTTTGTTCCCTTTTTAAATTTAGGCACCACATTGGCCCTACGCCAATCCAGTGGTACCATTCCCATCATTAATGAGTCCCTAAAAATTAGAAACAATGGCTTTGAAATGACAGAGCTCAATACTTTTATCCGTGGGTGGATGCCATCTAGTCCAGGTGCTTTATCAACCTTTAGTCTGTCTAAATATTTCTGGACCATATCACTTTTGAGCCATTGTGGATCATATGGGGCTGTGTCAATACCATCCCCATTATGGACTTGAGCTCCCCCATGCTCCTTTGTATACACAGAACTGAAGAATGTATTTAATAATTTTGCCTTTTCTTTGTCCCCAGTCATATGCATGAAGGTAAAAAAACCTTGTGCCTTTACAACCACTTAAAGTGGCACTTCAGTAATTTTTTTCATCTTTCCATCTACTAAATCCTCTGCCTTTTTTTTCTGCCAGTAAATACCTTATACAGCCCACTTCCTGTTTCTTGTCTGTTAAAAAGCCTAGGCTTATGACATCATGCACAGCTCTCTCTCTAACTCTTGTGAGAGTTTGCCAGGAAGGGAGGGGGGGATGAGTCATATTAGGGCCAATGAAAACTGCAGAGCTGGAGGTGTGCCTCTGTGTGTCTGTGTAAATCCAGGAAGTGAACAGGCAGCAGCTTCAGCTGCCCACAGTTAAAATGGATGCAGCCAGACTCAGTGGAGAGAGATTTCTTCAGCATATTTGGCAAGTACAGAATCACAGTATATATAAAACAATATGCAAAGTGGTTGGATGGAAGCTTCAGAATGACAAATATTTTTTTTATTACAAATTTTGTGAGCAGACTGCAGTTCCTCTTTAAATTAGGTCAGGAAATGAGGCAAGCTCTATCTGTACAAATTTGGAAGGTTGAAGGTAAGTCTGGGGTCCAGCTTTCAACACAGTTTTAGTCAATATTCTGATTTAAAACGGCCTGTCTACTAATTTGTAACATTTAGCACAGGCTCCGTAGCTTAGGAAAAGGAAAAAAATCCAGATGCACATAACTTGAGATCACATAAGTTTTTTTTGTCAATTTTTATTTTGGCTGGGGTTTTTCTTTAAGTCTGCTACTCAGTAATCACCAATCAGCCCTGAGGCCCCTTAATTTCAGTACGTTATTTTAAGACAGAGGTCCACAGGGAGATCACTGCAGACTTTCCAAGTCAAACTGGGGTCATTCCTGTAGGCCACCGTATGCTCAGGAGATATGTCACAGATCAAGCTAAGCTACAGTTACAAAAGGCTCAAAATTAATTTGCAATTAGCAACTAAAGAGAACAGCTAATAAAAGACACATGGGCCAAGAGCTAAAGAAACATCTGGATCCTTCCAAGACACAGAGAAAGAAACTGAAATTAAAGTAGATGAAACATTTAGTTTGCTAAAGCATTGTGAATCATAAACAATTGCCATAAAAAAACAAACAAAAAACAAAACAAATTAAAAAAAAATTTTTTCACCCTTTGTTGTATCTCAGCGCTAGTGATCTCCAACCATGGCTGCATGGTGATGGTAATGGTGACAACTGTGGACCATGCCTGTGTAATGTGTGTTGAAATGGCCACTTGTAGCCTTTACTGCACAATCATGCGATAGGGTGACAACGCAGGAACATAATTGGGAACAGGTGCAAAGCGTTGTCACCCTATAACAGAAAGCACCTGAACCAGGAAATTCACAGCAGGATCACTAGGCATTATTTTTATGAAATTTGTAATTTTATATTATTAAAAATACTTTTGAAATAACTTTTCCATGTTAAAGTTTATACGAGGGTTAAAAAGTAACTCCACTTTTGTTGAGAAAAAACACGTTCCCCTCTGGGTGAGTTATGTACATTGCAAGGATTTTGACAAACTTTGTTGCAGATTCCTACCTTCCTATGTGATTTCCCTTTTGGAGTATTTCACCAAAATGTAATTTTTGTTGCCGGGGATGCCCAAAATCTGATTTGTATCTTAGTATAGACTTCTGGGAAAATCAGTACGCCAATCACACAAGCAGGAAATTACATTTTCAGGGGGGTTTCTAAACACATCTGTGTACAGAACACGTTCTTGGTAGCCATATTTCATTTTACAGAAAAATACAATGCTGCAAATGAAAAGGGAAAGGTCATTTTTATTAACAATCAAATAAAATATGACTTAAGGCGCAATTGTATACGCTATTTTTTTTCATTTGATAATTTTTTCCCACAAAAGTGGAGTTACCTTTTAAGTGATTTGGTTGGTATATACCTTAATGAAAATGTGCAGCAGTGGGCTATATTTTTAATAATTTCCTAGCCGACGTAGGGATAGTGGGCTATTAAACAGCAAAGTGACGTAATTCCCTGTCAACACAAGGGTTTAATTGTACAGTTCTTTCTGAAACTGCAAAACAATGTCTCGTTTAATAGACCTGCAGAAGGTTTTGAGCTGGGTTGTCATTTTATGTCAATTGTCTAATTACATGTGATGGAGGAAAATGCAGGAATCTTTCAACTCTTCTTGATAAACCATTGGCCTCCCTGGTCTCTCAGACGGGAATGAAAAGCACAGGGAGTCCCTCTGCTCTTGTAACTGGTGACAAATTGCAGATCCCCAAATTTAACACTACATTGGACATGGTATGTAAGCACAACAAGAGCGTAGAATTTAGAATTCCATAAATTAGAGGGTCCAAAACCAAAAAATCTGTGTGTGTACAATCATGTAAAATATTTTGTTACCAATTTTAAGGTAATCTGTCATCAAGTTAAAATTGCCAGTACCCTAATTATATCAAGTAATGTGCTTATGTCAAGCCTGTCAGTAACCTGATTAAAGCGCCAGTCTACCCAAAAGTAATATTTTGGCTATAAGAGTAGCTTGATGAGCTGAGTCATCCCCGGCTTCTTGGGTGTCTTTAAGTCTCCAACAGTGAGATGTCCTGTTTTTCATAACTCTGCTCCTGGCCACCTGGGAGTTTTTCCTCCTCCTCCTGTTTTATTCTCCATAATATAATTAATATATATATATATATATATATATATATATATATATATATATATATATATATATATATATATATATATATATATATATATATAACATATAGATATAGATGTTTGTTATATTGCAGCCACTTGCTAAAATCATTTAAGTTCATTTTTTCCTCATTAATGTACACACAGCACCCCATATTGACAGAAAAACACAGAATTGTTGACATTTTTGCAGATTTATTAAAAAAGAAAAACTGAAATAAAACATGGTCCTAAGTATTCAGACCCTTTAGTGCCGGTTCACACTGAGGCAGCACGACTTGCAGCGTGACTGCCTCAGGCGACCTGGACATGACAGGAGCGGCGACTTGCAAAATGACTTCTGTATAGAAGTCAATGCAAGTCGCCTGAAGTCTCCCCAAAAATAGTACAGGAACCTTTTTATAAGTCGGAGCGACTGGTGTCGCTCCTATTAGAACGGTTCCGTAGTACAGAACGGGACGCGACTTGTCAGGCAGCTAAGTCGCCTGACAAGTCACCCCTGTGTGAACCGGGGCTTACTGTGACACTCATATATTTAACTCAGGTGCTGTCCATGTCTTCTGATCATCCTTGAGATGGTTCTACATCTTCATTTGAGTCCAGCTGTGTTTGATTATACTGATTGGACTTGATTAGGAAAGCCACACACCTGTCTATATAAGACCTTACAGCTCACAGTGCATGTCAGAGCAAATGAGAATCATGATGTCAAAAGGAACTGCCTGAAGAGCTCAGAGACAGAATTGTGGCAAGGCACAGATCTGGCCAAGGTTACAAAAAAATTTCTGCTGCACTTAAGGTTCCTAACAGCACAGTGGCCTCCATAATCCTTAAATGGAAGACGTTTAAGACGACCAGAACCCTTCCTAGAGCTGGCTGTCCGGCCAAACTGAGCTATTGGGGGAGAAGAGCCTTGGTGAGAGTGGTAAAGAAAAACCTAAAGACCACTGTGGCTGAGCTCCAGAGATGCAGTCAGGAGATGGGAGAAAGTTGTAGAAAGTCAACCATCACTGCAGCCCTCTACCAGTCGGGGCTCTATGGCAGAGTGGCCCGACGGAAGCCTCTCCTCAGTGCAAGACACATGAAAGCCCGCATGGAGTTTGCTAAAAAACACCTGAAGGACTCCAAGATGGTGAGAAATAAGATTCTTTGGTCTGATGAGACCAAGATAGAGCTTTTTGGCCTTAATTCTAAGCGGTATGTCCATTAGGGGCGCAGGGACACCGCCCTCTATCCATGTGTCTGGCCCCCTAATCTACATGCAGGGTACCGGACGCATGGATTCCAAGGGTTTTTTTTTTTTCAAGCACGTGATTAGAGCCAGGGGCTCTAATAGGCTTCAAAAAGGGTGTGCTTGGGGTGCACTGCGCCCCGAACCCACCCAGTTGTGTGACAATAGCAAATGAATGGGTGACCCGACGGGGGGGGGGTTGGTGGTTGCTGTGGGTGCATTGTTTGCACCCCCAAAAAAAACATCTGACACTGTTGTAGAGGAACTTATTTTTGATAAAGGGAGAAGTTTAAGGCAAAAATGTGAGTGCCTAGGACTTAGGCTCCTCTTTGCTCTTTGGAGGAGCGGGGCTACCTATGCCGGGGAAGGGGGTAGAGAGTTGAGCTTTTTTCCTATGAATTATGGAGCCAGGTGATGAGACCAGAAACTTCCTCACTGTTAATGATAAAGAACAACGTACATCCCTGTTGATACTGAAACACATTTTTTAGTAAACTTTTCCTTATTAGGTGGCTTCAACTGGTATGACTTCTCCTTGATAAAAGGAAGGGAAGGGAGAAGAAAAGTTGAGTTTTCTGGTTTATGGTAACCTGTCTCGAGAGGTACGGGCCATACTGACACTTAAAAGGTTGGCCTTCAGTATTTCCCTGTGTCCTGTGTAGGCAAACTCGGTGGGGGGCTAATTGTAAACTGGGGCAATCAGTCCCTGTGTACCTCAAGAATGGAACCCCCATGTGTCTCTTGGAGCTGAAGTTGGGGAAAAGAGTGTAATCCCTGCCAGCAGCAGTTTGGGCAGCTAAACTTGACCTTGGAAGGCTCAGGCTCCCAGTGTCTGGAAGAAGCTGCTGGACCCTGTGAACCATGATAAGTTTTTGACTCCATGGTACTGGAATAGAAGGAAACACATTGCCAACTTACAGCAGTGTTCATTTTGGTAGCAAATTTCGATTTAGTTTTAGTCTTAGGACTAAAATGGCATTTTAGTTTTAATCCCATTTTAGTCTTCTGAAAGTGTTTTAGTTTTAGTCTTAGTCTTTGACCAAAATGCCATTTTAGTTTTAGTCACATTTTAGTCATAATCATTTTGGTCAACTAAAATAGAATGTGCACAGTACACAGACCCCCACCCTCTGCACAATACACAGCCCCCACAGCACACAGACCCCCACAGTACACAGCCCCCACCATATGCACAATACAAAGCACCTCACAGTACACAAAACGTAGGCCCCACCTTCTGCACAATAAAAGCCCCCCACAGTACACAGCACAGCCCCCACCCTCTGCACAATACAAAGCCCTCCACAGTACACAGCACAGCCCCCCATCCTCTGCACAATACAAAGCCCCCCACAGTACACAGCACAGCCCCCCACCCTCTGCACAATACAAAGCCCCCCACAATACACAGCCCCCTCTGCATTGGGCCAAGACGACGTCCTATCGTGACGAAACACGTAGGGTGTGGCCTATGACGCTGACGTCACTACGCTGTTCCTCTTTGCTGAATTGGATGGGAAGTGTATGCACAGCGGGAAGCCTGCAGAGACGCTGTATCATTGAGATTACTCTGACACTCGTTTATTGGAACCACTTGTAAGTGCATCTTTTTATTCATTAAATATTATTGATTGGAACGATTACACTATGGGAGCCTTTCTTGCTTTTATTTCCGGAGCCATACAGCCTCAGCCACAGACCCAGATGCTGGTATAGGTTATTGGGAAACCTGTAATCTCCCATATGCCTGGATAGACCTTTGTTGGTCTTTTGAGTCGGTAAGGAGCCTCATATCCACTTGGGTGTATTCACTTTTTGGGAGATTGGATTTCCTTTATCACGGATTTTGGATTAGTTCTTCTTCTTTTTTACGCTTATGAACTTTATATATGAATTTTTTTTTTTTATCGCACTATTTGTGATGGGACTTTTTATGTGTTCTTTTTGGTTTATTTGGCACTATCAATTTTAGTATTTCATTATACACATATCCTATAGTGGTCATAAATAATTATGGTAATTTTTCACGTTATTAATTATGATATTAGGTTTAATAATTAATATTTTTTAATAATTTTGGTAATTTCATTTATTGGTTGTCCTTAGCGCTGCATAATATTATTACTATTATCTAGAGTATGTGTCTGACTCTTTTATGCTGGCTGCTTTGGTAATTTGGGTTAAAACCTTGTTTTTTATTAATGTGTTTTTAGTCTGTAAAGGTTAATCCCTTATAGCTACCAATCAATTATTGGGTTTCTAGCGCAGCGTTAACCCTTTTTGGGTTTTTTTACATATATTATAGCATTGCATTGCATTGCATTTTCGGCATGTTTAGGAGGCACCTAAGATGTAATACTCTCGCTGAAGCTTTCGGAATGCATTGTTAAGCAGTTTTGTTTTAATTTTTGGAAGGAAATGCATTAAAAATAATATCCTCCTAAAAGCCTAATGAGCATCTCAGGTATGTTTGGCATGCATTTCGGACGAGCTGTCATTAACTTAAATTGAGGTATTTGGCAAGCTTTGCAAGTTGCCAATGCCTGCCAGGCGTTAAAGGTGAGATCAGTGGATGTAAATGTATTCTTAATGATATACGTGTACTAGATTGTTTGTGTTTATTTTGAAGAACATCCATTGACTTTACAAAAGGATTGAAAAACCCCAGTACAGTAAAGCAAAGACCTACTATTTACACCCATATGAATGAGGCCTTAATGAGAATTCTCACTGGTGGTGACGCGCACAGTATTAGTAAATGGACACAGGTTCTAACCCTTCGTCACTTTAACCAAAAGTCCCTCTTTAACATTGTTAATATAGAACTTTTAATATACAGTCAGGTCCATAAATATTGGGACATCGACACAATTCTAATCTTTTTGGCTCTATACACCACCACAATGGATTTGAAATGAAATGAACAAGATGTGCTTTAACTGCAGACTTTCAACTTTTATATGTGCCTCCCACTTTTTAAGGGACCAAAAGTAATGAGACAATTGGCTGCTCAGTGGTTCCATGGCCAGGTGTGTGTTATTCTCTCATTATCCGATTTATAAGGAGCAGATAAAAGGTCCAGAGTTCATTTCAAGTGTGCTATTTGCATTTGGAATCTGTTGCTGTCAACTCTCAATATGAGATCCAAAGAGCTGTCACTATCAGTGAAGCAAGCCATCATTAGGCTGAAAAAACAATACAAACCCATCATAGAGATAGCAAAAACATTAGGTGTGGCCAAATCAACTGTTTGGAACATCCTTAAAAAGAAAGAACGCACCGGTGAGCTCAGCAACACCAAAAGACCCGGAAGACCACGGAAAACAACTGTGGTGGATGACCGAAGAATTCTTTCCCTGGTGAAGAAAACACCCTTCGCAACGGTTGGCCAGATCAAGAACACTCTTCTCTTCACTTGATGAAGACAAAACTGAAGGGAAAATGCCCCAAGAACAAGCAGGAACTGAAGACAGTTGCAGTAGAGGCCTGGCAGAGCATCACCAGGGATGAAACCCAGCTTCTGGTGATGTCTATGCGTTCCAGACTTCAGGCTGTAATTGACTGCAAAGGATTTGCAACCAAGTATTAAAAAGTGAAAGTTTGATGGATGATTGTTAATCTGTCCAATTACTTTTGGTCCCTTAAAAAGTGTGACACATATAAAAACTGTTGTAATTCCTACACCGTTCACCTGATTTGGATGTAAATACCCTCAAATTAAAGCTAAAAGTCCGCAGTTAAAGCACATCTTGTTCGTTTCATTTCAAACCCATTGCGGTGGTGTATAGAGCCAAAAAGATTAGAATTGTGTCAATGTCCCAATATTTATGGAACTGACTGTAGCTGTGATGTGTGTTTATGAAGCATTATGGTTGCTCTGTCTTGCACGTCATTTTGAAAAACAGGTGAGTATGGTTAACGAACAGCTTCAATTATAATGATATCAGAAGTCAAGAGGGGGTTATGCATTCTGATAAAAAGCAGAATGCTTAGGGAGTATTTATTACTGTATTTTAAAACAGGGGATCTGCAGTTCCTTATGATACTTATGAATACAGGGAGGATGACTTTGCTACACAATTATTATAAGTAGTTATTTTTCCTTGTCAAAAGAAGTTTATTGAGTATACAATGTTATAAAGATACATAAAGTAAGTTTACAAGGATCTATAAAGTAAGCTCATTGTTTTACAGTAGGGTTTATATAGGTAAATATCATGAAATTTCAAATATTAAACATTGGGTTCACGTAAACCTAAATTAAAGATATATATCATTTCCATAGTTACTTTTGTAGGTATTTAAATGATTTATAATAAGTGGTTATTTTTCAACCATCTATCCTTACACAAGGCTGAAAATAATAAGCTTATCTGTGGTATAATGAGGGAGACAGTGATTATCCTTAATAATGTCAAATTCTATGTCTTAGATCAAAATGAAATGAATGGCACAACAAATGCTTTGCAATTAAAGCTAAACTCCAGGCAAAAAGCTAAATACACAGATGATAGTTGTTTTCCCTGCCAAAGGATTTGCATTTCTTTAAATCCAGTCCTGAGATTAACATCGCTCTGCCACATAGCACAGCCCTGCCTGGCAGGGCAGGAAACCAGATTTTATTTTGGATTTCATTTTGATATGCTTTTTTGGTCTCCTCCCCGCCCCCCAGCCTCTGACTGGACAGTGAAAGAAGAAGTAGCACACTAATTGGCTAATTTCTCAAGTAGAAGGTCTGGCTTGCAATTGACATTCCAATTCATTCCAAAGATTTTCAGTATGGTTGAGGTCAGGGCTCTGTGGACTTGCTGACCTCCCACAGTACATTTACGTTATTACTTTGACGTTAAATACCGTGACTGCTGAGGCGCAATGGACCTAGGTACAAATGAATGTAACACCATGGTATCAAATCCCCCACAACCCTTGCCCTTTTACCCCATTAAATAAAACACTTACAACTATTAGGTTGGAAACGGCAAGGCCACAGCTTTATTAAATTCCAACACGTAACATGTGAACACATTTAACCAGTGCCAGTCACAGTCCTACTGTGAGCACTCAATACCGAAAGGGGGAAGTGGGGCCTGTCCTTACCATAAGCGCTGGACAGAGCCTAGTTCCAATTTTTTCATCAATGGCATAGCCCATTACAGCAACTTTAAATGTTGGCAAGGTCAAGAAACCACAGCTAGCTGTGACATACCATAAGAGAGGAAAAAGGGGCGGGAGGGTGTTCAGCTCTTCCATTCACTTCTTCTTTCGAAAGACCCAGAATACCCTGGAGAACACGTTCCCTGGGCTCTGGCCCATCCCATCCCCTGTGTTGCCGCCAATCCTCCCCATCCACCCCTTTGTCCAGCATCTGGCCATGCCCCCATAAGTCAAGGCTCTCTTTCCCTGGGGGGGGGGGTACAAGAGGACTTCATTGTTGTGGCAGCAGCTAGCTGCCATAACCCCAGTATTATTTTATACAGTGGACGGTTCTGCATGGGATAAAAGTGGCCCCAGCAGTGAATTCACCATGGGATCACTTTTAGTGGTGGCGGGAGAGGTGCCCCCCTCCTGCTGCTTCCTGGTCATCTCTGAGCTTACCGGAGCCATCCGTGAGCCTGGAGCAGATCCGATCCCTCTGATGCCTGGGCAGGAAGTCGAGTGAGGACAAGATAGCCCCCACTCGGCTCTATGCTCTTGGAAGACCTGAGCGACGTCTGACAGCATTTCCGCCTCTCAGGCTTACAGGGTTGACTTTTTTTTTGTTGTTAAAGGTAAAACGTCATTTTTTTTTGCTTTTACTTTTAAGGATAGATGAGAGATCTGGGTTTTTTTTTTACCTCAGATCTCTCAATAAAGAGGACCTGTCATGCTTTTTTCTATTACAAGGGATATTTACATTCCTTGTAATAAGAATAAAAGTGATCAAAAAAATAAGAATAAAAATAAAGGGACAGAGTAAAAAAATAAAATAAAAAGTAAAATAAATAAATAAAAAAATGTAAAGGGCCTGTAAAACACCCCGAGTATAAAAGGGGTTAAAGCCGTTTAAGACATTCCATTTCTGAACACAAAGGCAGCTACCGAACACTTCAATCAGCCGAACAAGAAACCCATACAAATAATTCTCCCCCAAGTATGAGACAAGGCTCTGTCTTGAGGTTCAAGCAGGAATGAATCTTTATTCAAAAACATATTATACAGATCCCACTTCAAAGCACTTCCCCCCACCCTTGGAAAACAGGGTGGGTTAAACTGTCCAATGACAATGGACACACAGGTCAGGTGTGTTTAACTTCTCATCAGTAAGCAGTCTTAACAGGGGGGCTGCTGGAGGAATCCCCCCTCCCTCTTTCCTCACAGCAAGACACTTAGACATCCCATAATAGTTGAGGCAGACAGCCACAATGGACAATAAAATACAGTCACACCCCAACCATCACAGCAAATAGTACACAAAGTAATGAGACAGCACACGTTATATATACATATATACAGCATTGCGTCCGATTAGCACAGATCATAGTGGGGTTCTCATTCACCGTGTGCCCCTATTAGTGATTCCCGTCACAATGGCACAATGGCATATCCAGAGTCCCCAGAGTCTGTGTCTTGGGGGACATGGACCTGAATCTAAAGTAACGCCACCTCAAGGGTCCCCAGGCATACAGCTCACAATGAGCACCGTTCTCCCAAATGCCAGGGCCCATAATCGGTAGGCAAGAGGCTGGCATGCAGTCCCCTCCAGAAGCCTCTGTCCTGGCTAGGTCGGTCACAGGGCCCATCCCTCTGTGTTTGCGCACAGAAGTGAACACATACGTAAGTCGCGCACGCATATGTAAACAGTGTTCAAACCACACATGTGACGTATCGCCGTGATTAGAGCGAGAGCAATAATTCTAGTACTAGGCATCCTCTCTAACTCTAAACAGTTAACCTGTAAAAAATTGTAAACATCGCCTATTGAGATTTTTCAGTACCATAGCCTGTTGCCATTCCACGAGTATGCGCAATTTTAAAGCATGACAAGTTAGGTATCTATTTACTCGGTGTAACATCATCTTTCACATCCTACACACAAAATGGGCTAACTTTAGTGTTTTTTAAAATTTTTTATTTATTAGTGTATTTTTTCCCAAAAAAATGCGTTTGAAAGACTGCTACGCAAATACCGTGTGACATAAAATAGAGATCAAAGATCACCATTTTATTCTCTAGGATCTCTGCTAATATATATATATATATATATATATATATATATATATATATATATATATATAATGTTTGGGGGTTCGAAGTAATTTTCTAACAAAATATATTATTAGTATATACAAAATATACTAATTTAACCACTTCAGCCCCAGTAAATTTTACCCCCTTCCTGACCAAAGCACTTTTTTCAATTCAGCACTGCGCCGTTTTAACTGACAATTGCGCGGTCGTGCAACATTGCACCCAAACAAAGTTGACATCCTTTTGTTCCGACAAATAGAGCTTTCTTTTGGTGATATTTGATCACCTCTGCGGTTTTTATTTTTTGCGCTATAAACAAAAAAAGAGCAACAATTTTGAAAAGAACACATTTTTTTAACTTTTTGCTATAATAAATATCCCCCAAAAATATATAAAAAAATTTTTTCTTTCCTCAGTTTAATCTGATATGTATTCTTCTCCATATTTTTAGTTAAAAAAAATCACAATAATCGTATATTGATTGGTTTGCACAAACGTTATAGCGTTTACAAAATAGGGGATAGTTTTATGGCATTTTTATTATTAAATTTTTTTTATTAGTAATGGAGACGATCTGCGATTTGTATCGGGACTGCAACATTATGGCGGACACATTGGACATTTTTGACACTATTTTGGGACCATTGTCATTTATACAGCGATCAGTGCTATAAAAATGCACTTACTGTGTAAATGACACTGGCAGTGAAGGGGTTAACCACTAGGGGGTGATGAAGGTGTTAAGTGTGTCCTAGGGAGTGATTCTAATTGTGGGGGGGTAAGCTACTAGTCACATGCAAGCGATCACTGCTCTCGATGACAGGGAGCAGTGATCTCTGTCATGACACAAGCCAGAATGGGGAAGTGCCTTCTTCTGAGGCTCCGTGACACGATCGCCGGGAGACCGAGCCCGCCGGTCCCGCGGGCACGGTCATGGTGTATGCGGTGGGCGCGCCTGCTATCCCTGGCTCTTAAAGGGGACATACAGGTACGCCCATTTGCCCACCGCTGCCATTGGGGGTTATTTATGAAAGGCAAATCCACTTTGCACTACAAGTGCACTTGAAAGTGCACTTACAAGTGCAGTCACTCTAAATCTGAGGGGTAGATCAGAAATGAGGGGAAGCTCTGCTGATTTTATCATCCAATCATCAAGCTAAAATGCTGTTTTTTGTTTCCTTGCATGTCCCCCTCAGATCTACAGAGACTTTACTTCCAAGTGCACTTTCAGTGCACTTTCATGTGCACTTGCAGTGCAAAGTGGATTTGCCTTTAGTACGTTCATTTGTTAAACAGAGATTGTTGCTTTTACTTACAATTACAGTTTTTCCACTTCCTGGTTTTATGAAGTGTGAATGGAAAGCTCACAGTGAGTTGGTAAGAGACACCCAGCTGTTACTGTTCACCCTATCAGATGAGTGAGCTCTTTCTCCAAATCAAAGTAGCTTTGTTTGAGCTCAGCATTTGAGAACTCACTCTTCTGATGGTGAAGATGAACTGTAGCCTCTCCTAAGAAGGTCCCTAGCAACGTCCTGAGAGTTTTCCAACCAGGCTTCATGAGGTAAGTAATTGGCATACATCTATAGCAAATAATTAACACAGCAATACATTCGGTTATATGTTGCTGAAATAGAGCTCAGTGGATCCTTTGGAACATGGCCGCCATGTTAATAGTCTTGGACTACGGAAATATGCGGTTCATGATGGTTTTGAATACTAGCAGCACTGCTCTCTAGTGTTCGGCAACAGAAATTTTCTCTGAATATAAGGCAGTGATGTGAGCACCGCTGACCCTTACTGCCTCACAGAAGAAGTCCCATTGGACGAAACGTACATCAGGCTAGGCATGGAGCAGAGGTGATGTCCGAACACTCTTGGAGGGTGCTGGACAAACGAATGTTTCCAATTTTGAGTTTAATTTTATCGTTTTTGTTGTAAGTACAACTTTTAATAAACTCCTGTGTGCTTTTAAAAGAATGTTGCACAATGAGTTTATCTTCCTCTTTCATATGATGAATGTGTGACCAGACTCTGAAATTTCCTTGACTATGATAACTGTGGGATTTACATGTGTGGAATCCAATTAAGCAGGCTGGGTATTGGATGTGGTTGAGCCCATAGTGAAGGGTGAAAGCTCACTAATGTGCATATAGACCTTGGAGGGTCTTAAAATCTGGTAAGCAGATATACTTACCCTGTCTATCCTGTGGGGAGCACTGGGTGTCTTCACAGATTGAACACTGGATCTGAACACATTTTGAGTTCACATTATGGATGTGGAATTGGGAAATTTGGACTATTAATAATTTTTCTTTTTTCCTTTTTTCATTTTTTCATGTTTTCATCTTTATTGCATTATTTTAGATGTTTTTTCTTTTCATTAACCACTAAGCCACCCCCCACCGTCATATGACGGCGGGATGAGGCCTCTGTTGTTCTGGGAGGACGTCATATGACGTCCTCGCCCTCCCGAGCCACTAGGGGGCGCGCACGCCCGCTGCGTCACTCGGGACCCGGTGCGCGTGCCCGGCGGCCGCGATGTCCGCCGGGCACCCGCGATTGCCGGGTAACCGAGCAGGAGCGTGGATCTGTGCATGTAAACACAGATCCACGTCCTGTCAGAGAGGAGAGGAGACCGATGGCGTGTCCCTTGTACATAGGGACACCGATCGGTCACCTCCCCCAGTCAGTCCCCTCCCCCCACGGTTAGAATCACCTCCTTAGGTCATACATTAACCCCTCGAGCGCCCCCTGGTGTTAACCCCTTCCCTGCCAGTCACATTTACACAGTAATCAATGCAATTTTATAGCATTGATCGCTGTATAAATGTGAATGGTCCCAAAAATGTGTCAAAAGTGTCCGATGTGTCCGCCGCAATATTGCAGTCACAATAAAAATCGCAGATCGCCGCCATTACTAGTAAAAAATAAATAAATAATAAAAATGCTATAAATCTATCCCCTATTTTGTAGACGCTATAACTTTTGCGCAAACCAATCAATATACGCGTATCGTAATTTTTTTTTACCAAAAATATGTAGAAGAATACATATCGGCCTAAACTGAGGAAAAAATTTGTTAAAAAAAAAAAAAAATTGGATATTTATTATAGCAAAAAGTAAAAAATATTGTGTTTTTTCAAAATTGTCCCTCTTCTTTTGTTTATAGCGCAAAAAGTAAAAACCGCAGAGGTGATCAAATACCACCAAAAGAAAGCTCTATTTGTGGGGAAAGAATGATAAAAATGTCATTAGGGTGCAGTGTAACATGACCGCGCAATTGTCATTCAAAGTGCGACAGCGCTGAAAACTGAAAAATGGCTTGGGCAGGAAGGGGGTGAAAGTGCCCTGTATTGAGGTGGTTAAGGTCATGGTTTGACAGCGCTACATGTTTTGATTTTAATCAATTGCAAAAGCATTATTCAATTTTGGTTACAGGTGCAAAGCTTGTTTTTAATCTACAGATGCCCCCTATCTGTATAAGCACACAGCTACATACTGGCAAGTTCCTGTCACATGTTCCAGGAGGCAGACCAAGAGTTCTAGGCAGAGTTCTAGGAAGTGAATGGATTCATCTGCTCCTAGTAAAAATGGCCACTGTAATACTAGGAAAGAAAACTAATATAACAGAAAGAAAGCCTGCAATGATTAATTTGTAAGTATTTGCTTGTAGATTGCTATAGCTAAGGTGCCTTTGTTGCAATTTTTATAAAAAGGGGGAAGTTCCTCTTTATGGACTCTCTCACTAGGGCTGCCAGGGGGCTGATAAAAAACAGCCGCGGTCAACCTGAATTCTGACATTTACAGTTTGACAGGGCTGTACACATAGAAAATTAATTTATAAAATTCAAAATGTTCTCTGAATGAGGCCTGTGCTGATTGGCGGTCTAGTATACATAAAAAAAAAATTCCAATATATATTCCATAGTTTGTATTCCCTATAACTTTTGCGCAAGTCAATCAATATACGCTTATTGGGATTTTTTTTACCAAAACTATGTAGCAGAATACATATTGGCCTAGATTTATGAAGACATTTGATTTTAATTTTTTGGATATGTTTCATAGCAGAAAGTAAAAAATATGTATTTTTTTTTTCAAAATGGTCAGTCTTTTTTTTGTTTATAGCACAAAAAAATACCACCAAAATAAAAACTCCATTTGTGGGAAAAAAAAATGACATCGAAAATCTTCCAGAGGTCAAGTGAATATACTGTGTGTATATATATATATATATACATTTATCTATATATTTTTTTGCTTCCACTCTGGAGGATGAAGGAGAACAAGGACACCTGTTTGGACAGCAGCATTGTCAGTCTGGGGGGAGGGGAGTGTTAGATGTACTACAAGATTTAAATACACTAATACATTTAAGTCAAACTCCAGCCCACACTGCAGTTACACAAGCAGTTACAGCATAGCTCCCAACTGTCCCTGATTTCGAGGGACTGTCCCTGATTTGGAGCAATGTCCCTCTGTCCCTCTTTCCTCCTCATTTGTCCCTCATTTTGGTCTGATCTATATAGTTGTATATAAAATGCACTTTTTATCTTTCAAAAAATGTTTCCCAGTGCTAAACCTTTCATCCAAATTCTTTTAAAGCCAACATAAAGGAATAGTAGTGGTAAAAAAAAGCTCTTGTGGATTTAATTAACCTTTTTTTGGTTAATTCTCTTTAAAGGGGGTGTGGCAGGGGGCGTGTCCTATGCCTACATACATTTGCTGGTAGGTGTCCCTCATTCCCGTCTCAAAATGTTAGGAGGTATGATTACAGCAACAGTGTTTTCTTTTGCTATAAACGATTTACATGAACAAATAAGAGTTGAACATTAACCCCTGTCAGTGGTTAATGGTTTGTCTCAACATTATAATTGCTATATTTATAGGAGAGTTTGTTCTGTTGAAAAATAACAGACTTACTGGCCAGATCACCAGATGAAAAAAAAAAAAGAAAAAAAAATGTAATGCAGCCATTACATCTAAGAATTGCTAACCTGCAATATAATAAATGTTTACTTTTGGGATTAATATTGCTCCACTTTTGTTGAGAAAAAAACATTCCCCTCTGGGTGATCTATGTATATTGCAAGGATTTTAACAAATTGTGTTGCAGATTCCTACCTTTTGTTATTTCTAATGCCCCGTACACACGGTCGGATTTTCCGACAGAAAATGTGTGATAGGACCTTGTTGTCGGAAATTCCGACCGTGTGTAGGCTCCATCACACATTTTCCATTGGATTTTCTGACACACAAAGTTTGAGAGCAGGATGTAAAATTTTCCGACAACAAAATCCGTTGTCGGAAATTCCGATCATGTGTACACAAATCCGAAGCACAAAGTGCCACGCATGCTCAGAATAAATAAAGAGATGAAAGCTATTGGCTACTGCCCCGTTTATAGTCCCGACGTACGTGTTTTACGTCACCGCGTTCAGAACGATCGGATTTTCCGACAACTTTGTGTGACCGTGTGTATGCAAGACAAGTTTGAGCCAACATCCGTCGGAAAAAATCCTAGGATTTTGTTGTCGGAATGTCTGATCAATGTCCGACCGTGTGTACGGGGCATAAGACATTCCTATGTGTTTGTCTGTGCCCATGTGGTAATTTCATAATTATCAGTCAGCTGTGCACCTGCGGAGCACTAATGAGAAAAACTGCATGGTCTGCATGCCTTTAGGCTACTTTCACAATGGGGCGGGGGTCCATTGGCGATAAAAAAACCTGCTAGTTTTAGCAGTAGTTTACCGCTGTTTTAGAAGCGCTTTTCGGCCTCTAGCCGGGCGCTTTTAACCCCCACTATCGGCCAAAGAAGGGGTTAATAGCGCCTGGGTTGCTGCGCTTCCGAAGCACTTATCACATTTCAATTGGCAGGGGCGGTGTAGCGGCGCTGTTACGCCACTACACCACCCCAAAGTTTCTGTTTGCGGGACTTTTTTTCCCATCCCGCAAGCGCACCGCCCCAGTGTGAAAGTGCTCGGGCCTTTGCACTAGGGAGGCATGAGAGGTGCTTTTCAGGTGCTTTTTTTTAGTGCTAAAATGATTGAAAAGCGCCTCAGTCTGAAAGGGGTCTAAGACGTGATTTCCTATTAGGAGTATCTTACCAAAAATGACATTTTTGTTGCAGGGGATGCCAAAAATCTGACTTGCATCCTAGTGTAGACATCTAGGAAAACCAGTAAACCAATCACACAAGCAGGAAATGATGTTTCTGGGGGTCCTTCTGTAACACATTCTGTGTACAGAACACCTCTAGGTAGCCATATTACATTGCATTTTACAGAAAATTACAGAGCTACAGATTGAAAGGGAAAGGCAGTTTTTATTAACATTCAATTACAATATGACTTGTGTCACAATGTATATGCTAAATTATTTATTTATTTTCCTATGAAAGTGGAGTAATGGCGTGTACACACGGGCGGACTTTGGCATCGAAGGTCCGACGGTCTTTCCGACAGACTTTTGACGGACTTTCGAACGAACGGACTTGCCTACACACGATCACACCAAAGTCCGACGGATTCGTACGTGATGACGTACGACCGGACTAAAATAAGGACGTTAAAAGCCAGTAGCCAATAGCTGCCCTAGCATCGGTTTTTGTCCGTCGGACTAGCATACAGACGAGCTGATGTTTCGACTGGACTCGAGTCCGTCGGAAAGATTTGAAACATGTTCCAAATCTAAAGTCCATCTGATTTTCGACAGAAAAAGTCCGCTGCAGGTCCGATGAAGCCCACACACGGTCGGATTGTCCGATGAATTTGTCCCGTCGGACCAGTCCGGTCGAAAAGTCCGCCCGTGTGTACACGGCATTACCCTTTAAATTACAACATAACTTGTGTAGGAAATGAATATGCTATTTTTTTTTTTTTAAGTGATATATTTTTTCCATCAAAGTGGAGTTACCCTTTTAATTACAACATGACTTGTGTAGGAAATGAATATGCTATTTTTTTTTTTTAAGTGATATATTTTTCCCATGAAAGTGGAGTTACCCTTTAAATTACAACATGACTTGTGTAGGAAATGAATATGCATTATATTTTTTTTAAGTGATATATTTTTCCCATGAAAGTGGAGTTACCCTTTAAATCTACTTTAACTAACTGATTAAAAAATATCAAATAAATACACTAAAACATAACTTGTCTTTCTTGTGACAAATCCGATTCTGCGTTACATCCGCCTGTTTTTGTCTTCTGCCCTCGTATCGCTTGGGTGCGACCTATGCGAATTTCTATACAGCTGCAAAGCTTAATCTGCCGCTGCCAAACTATGTCACAGCCATGCAGAGTGACTTGTTCTTGCGATTATACAAGGCATTAGTCTCGGTTCCGTCCTGACATCGCTCTCTGTCACAGCTGCAGGATAACTGGCTTCTAAACCGCTGGGCTCTGCGCCTTCCACAAACAGCTGCATACATCCCTCACATGGCGCTGCTCTGCTGCCTGTTAGGACCACCAGTTCTGCATTTCAATGAGTGTTTAACACACATCTGCCACGCAGTACAGAAACAAGGACGGGCACAGTTGTCATGCCGCCCTGCTTGATTTTATTTTATAAGACACAGCGTGCTGCTTCTCAGTAATCCCTTACCTGCCAAGTCAGAAAGTACCGTCAGTTGTTGGAAAAAAAAATGCTTTTTTTTTTGGCATTCATAAAGGAGATATGCTCTGTTAGGGCTTATTCACACCAGATGCATTGGGGGCAGGTATTTCCAGTGCAGTCTCAAGGCAAAATACCTTGTTGCCTGTGTTGTCAGTTCACCCCACAAAGTTGCTGTGGTGTGTAATCAAAAAAATATTACTGTAGGTCAGGGATATGCAATTAGCAGACCTCCAACTGTTGCAAAACTACAACTACAACTCCCATCATGCCTCTGCCTCTGGGTGTCATGCTTGTGGCTGTCAGAGTCTTGCTATGCCTCATGGGACTTGTAGTTCTGCAACAGCGGGAGGTCCGCTAATTGCATATCCCTGCTGTATGTAGTATGTAGCGGGTTTCAACAGAAAAAAACACATTTCAAGGCCACAGCAGTGAATAGAACTGTATTGAAATAGCACCCTTTCTATAGAAAACTAAACTAATAATAGATTTTTTTGACTAGTGTTCCACTTGAACAGAAATTTGTAATCTTGCTCTTTAAGAATTGCATTATAAGAAATAAAATTGATTTAAAGTGTATCTAAAGGCAAAATGTCTTTTTTTTAAATGTTGGTTAGAGTAAGGGAAGGGTATAACCCCTGTCAGTTTTTTTGCCATTTGTGTCCCATTGGGGAGATTTCACTTCACCTCCTGTCCCATCGCCAAAACAGGAAGTTAGAGAAAATCCCTCCGAAGTAAAGGAATCCCGGTGTGTCACCAGAACTAGTATCCACATTAGACGATTCCCCCTCTAATCTTGTTCTGATGTCTGCCTAAAATTTGGGATTTTCTTTTACTTTCAATTTTGATGATAAGGGTAAACAGGACAAATAGAGAGGATAAATCTCCTTTAATAAGGACAGGGGTTCTAATCCCTCTCCACACTATCCAAAATTAGAAAAAAAGTGTTGCCTTCACTTACACTTTAACCACTTGTATATCAGACAGTAATAACCCTCCATTACAAGGCCATTTTTCAGTTTTTAGCGCTATAATAGTTTGACGGACAATTAGCCCACCTTAACACTGTCAAATTGCCGTATAGTTCCTGTATTACTTTTGATTACTTTGGGGGCGATTTGAATAGACATCTGTGCATGAACCCGCACAGATGTCTGTCAAATCGCCCCCTGAAGTTGGACTGCATTGCTGGTTTGAAATTGTGTGATTTCAGCTGAACTCGCACAATTTCAAACCCGCCCTCAGTATGAATCTGGGCTTACTCCTTCATGCAACTCTGTACCCAAGTGAGTTTTATAGTATTATTTTGAGACATATAAAGCTTTCTTTTAGTGGTATTTAAGAATCATTGGGTTTTTTACTTTTTACTATACAAAAAAAAAAAAAATTTGAAAAAATTACTTTTCCTTACTTTCTGTTAAAATATAAATACCAGAACAGTATTATTATTATTATCACCAATCCACCGTTGAAAGACGTACATGGGTAGAAAAGTTGTTAAAGGAGAAGCGTGGGGTTTGAAAAAAATAAAAATAAATGAGCACCCATACTTACCTCTGATGCTGCAGCTGTCCCACGTTGGCTCTAATGCCCCGTACACACGGTCGGATTTTCCGATGGAAAATGTCCGATCGGAACGTGTTGTCGGAAATTCCGACCGTGTGTGGGCTCCATCGGACATTTTCCATCGGATTTTCCGACACACAAAGTTTGAGAGCAGGATATAAAATTTTCCGACAACAAAATCCGTTGTCGGAAATTCCGATCGTGTGTACACAAATCCGACGGACAAGGTGCCATGCATGCTCAGAATAAATAAAGAGATGAAAGCTATTGGCCACTGCCCCGTTTATAGTCCCGACGTACGTGTTTTACGTCACCGCGTTCAGAATGATCGGATTTTCCGACAACTTTGTGTGACCGTGTGTATGCAAGACAAGTTTGAGCCAACATCCATCGGAAAAAATCCTAGGATTTTGTTGTCGGAATGTTCGAACAAAGTCCGACCGTGTGTACGGGGCATTAGACTGTGAGCTGAGCAATCACATGACCACTGGGTGGCCCATCGGTTCGCCAAACTTTGATTGAAAAATCAAAGGAGTGGAGTTTAAAGTTGTTGGCCAAAGAGTGACTACACACTATCAGATACCATTGCTCTTCAGGTATTAAAAGAGCCACAACAGCAGACAACGTGATGAACCATTATATTCTATTAGAAATCTGTGTGTATGGCTAGCCTAACTAAGCAAAGAGAATGTCCTGGCACAGATAGTTCTTTTGATAAAATGTCATGTTTCACTGCTCAGTACTATGGCAGTTATTGCCCATGTCTCTTTTTCTGAATCTGATCTCTCTATTCATTTTATAGCTTTTCAGGTGTTAGCTGGCAGCCACTTAATGGCACAGCTCTTTACAGTGAAATTGCATTGCGGGATGATTTACACTCCGGTGCCTGTAGCCTCTGTCGCAGAATTTTTACTGCAGCCGAAGTGAGCGAGTTGGTCTTTCCTCATCGGCTCTTTTCTGCATTTGACACTCCATATTGCTCAAAGTCTTACGGAGTTTCATAGCTGGAGTCTACTTGAGTTTTTAGGGCCCTGCAATTGAGCCAGGGCAAGCTCCATCCCCTTCTTGACCACAATACTACTTTTAGCTCAGTAACTCTACTTTCATGATAAAAAATGTAGCAAATAAAAAATACTGTAGCATATACAATTGCTACACAAGCCATGTTGGTTAATAAAAATGATCTTTCCTTTTCAATCTGTAGCTGATAGTTTATTCTGTAAAATTCAATATAATATGGCAACCTGGAGGCATTCTGTATATTGTTGGTGTACAGGGCGCCTCCCGAAATGTCATTTGTCCAGTTTTTAAGCTGTACAGGCAAGTGCATCCGTGTGCATGAACCTTAAGGCCCCTTTTACATGGATGTTCCATCAGTCCGTTTTTGACCTCTGAATACACAGATAAAAACGAATTGCAATATATCACTATGGATGGCTAAGCGAATGAGTGTCCACCTATATCTGTCCACTTGGACCAGGTTCATTGCACTGACCGCAACAGGTTTGTGTCTGGGTCATCTTTTACTGACCTAAACAGGTGTGGGTAGATATATGCAGATGGACATTTGCTTGCATTTGGCCACCAATATGGATTACATGTGTAGGCAGGTGCATTCTGCTGTCTCCACTGCAGGTGAATCTGATGGCCATCTTAGGTGGGGCAGAGTCTATTTAACACCCTGGCCCCTTGGTTTGACACTCGTTATGCAAGTGGGTAGTGTAGGGAAAGGTATCCTGTTTGTTAAGGAAAGTACTAGCGATAGGGAGCGGTTCCTGGCGATGAGGGAAAGTGCAGGGTTTGAAATTCCTCTGGACATCTTCCCGATTGGGCACAAGACAACCAGAGCGCATTCTGCCCTCTTTACATGCGCTGTCAATCTGGCTGAGGCCTGCTCCATTCATATTGCTGTAAACTGTGAGTGCTCCCAGTTGGGCAGTCTTCCCTTTGGGTTTGTTGTAAATTGTTGCTGCATTACTTCAATACAAGTTCTTAAATTGTACCTGACTGTGTGAATTATTGCCACCACACAACGCTGCACCCCACCTACAGATGGATCTCCTTTTCCTCCATCCCAAGATGGAGCAAAAATCTGAAAGGGCACAGATGTCACATGTGATATCCTTTTCTGTTCTGATCCGACACAACAAGGGATTGGTCCAGGAAGGAACAGAGGGCACCTATGAGGAAGGAACCTTAGATCCCTTTGTCAGGCTTTATACAATTTTCTAATGCTGCAATGTTACAATGTTGCCATCTGATCACTGGGAGAGTAGAGAATGAAGTAATGCCATCTTCCCACGCCAAAGTCCTAGGTGTAATCCTGGACTCTGAACTAACCTTTCGGCCCCACATTCTGTCACTATCCAAAATTTGCCGCCTCAACCTCCGCAACATCTCCAAGATACGCCCCTTCCTAACCAATGTCACCACAAAGCTTCTAATCCACTCTCTGGTCTTCTCCCGCCTCGACTACTGCAACTCCCTCCTCATTGGCTTACCTCTAAATAGGCTATCCCCACTTCAGTCCATCATGAACACTGCTGCCAGGCTCATCCACCTCACAAACCGCTCAGCGTCTGCTATACCCCTCTGCCAATCCCTCCATTGCCTGCCACTCAGTCACCGAATTAAATTCAAGATACTAACTATAACTTACAAAGCCATTCACAACCTGGCCCCCAGCTACATCTCTAACCTAGTCTCAAAATACCAACCTAATCGTTCTCTTTGCTCCTCCCAAGACCTCCTGCTCTCAAACTCCCTTGTCACCTCATCCCATGCTCGCCTTCAGGACTTCTCCAGAGCCTCTCCTATCCCCCGGAATGCTCTACCCCAATCCGTCCGATTTTCTCCTACTTTATCCACTTTCAGACGATCCCTGAAAACTCATCTCTTCAGAGAAGCCTGTCTGGCCCCCACCTAACAACTGTACATTTATCTTCTCAATCAGCACATCACCCACAGTTATCACCTCTTATATCTCTTGACCGTTCCTCTTAGATTGTAACCTCTAAGGAGCAGGGCCCTCTGATTCCTACTGCATTAAAGTGTATTGTATTTGTACTGTCTACCCTCAAGTTGTAAAGCACTACGTAAACTGTTGGCGTTATATAAATCCTGTAAAATAATAATAATAACAATAATAATAATGCTTCATCCTGCCTGCAAAAGAGGGATGACATCATCCTAGCCTAGGCAACATCACCAGACTGAAGCTCATTGACATATTTAAACTGATAAAATACTGATAAGTATACTGTTGCTGTATTTTATGCCCAGAATTTATTTATGCAGACTCATACTGAAAAGTACACTTTAAGATAAAATATGAAAAACCAGTGGCGCTATGATGAATTTGCTGCTGTGACCTGACATTTCAGTTATGCTGCTGAAATCATACCAGATTTGTTTTTATCATGCATTTAATCGGAGATAACGGCCACCCTGGTGCCTACCCAAGTAAGATCGCCAATAAATGTCAGCTTTGTTGACCATTTTACCGCTGTACATTTGAACTGCAGCTAACTTGGGAATTAGCGACACTGTTTTCTGTCTTCTGCTCTGTCCACAGACAGCCTGTTCTCACTTGATCTTTTCCACTTATAAATAATTTATGAGACATGTAGGTTATTGGCCCCATGTCTTAAATCCATAACTACTGTTACATAAATCGAGAGCCAATTAACTGGATCCAGCTGTGCTGTCATTTGTCAAACATTCCGCTACATCTGATACCAGGATGCCAGGACCGTGTAGCCGGGAGAGTCAAGGTTAAATGTCGTGGGAGCTGTCCTGCCTGTCTACAAGCTGTGATATTCAATACAGGGCCTGTACCCTGTGACCTTCAGCCTCTTTTGTTACCTGTCATTGGGATTTACTGTAATGGTTAATAGGCTGGCTTCCTCAGATTTCAAGGTAATGCAAGTCTCTATTCTAGCCATCTCCCCTGCATTGTCACAAACCTGGCCACAATATTCCGGATATCAGGAAGCCTTTCTGCAGGAGGAGACAGCTGCTTCTTTACAGCTTCCTCTTGGCAGGATTAATCATTAAGGTTATCTGCTCACTAATGAGTCTTTAAACACTTGTCACTTGTGTGATTAAAGGACCAGTAAACCTAGAAGACAAGCCGAATTACACAGGAGAGTTATGAATCTTGTTGTTGTGGGGCAACACAGAAGTTTTATATCTTTTTTTATCAGATGCATTTGTAAATGATGCCAGCACATACAACAGTGCCGTGCAGGAACCCACAGCTACCGATCGGATATAGGTTTTCAGTAACATACAGTATGCAGGTTTCAAATGTATTTCCACTTTTGCTGTCAAATTGGGATAACACTTTATACTTTGTGTTTGTTACATAATATCGTTAACACAGCCTAACTTAAAAAAAAAAAAAATTGAAAATTGCTTGTTACTTTTTAAGTGCTTTTTACACCTTACCAGGTACCACGCTTAAAGTCTGGTTGCTTTTAGCATGTTCCTTCATTTGGCTACCCATACCCAACTACACTCCTCTTCCTTGTCTTGCCAGGTAAACCTCTTGTAGTAGTGTTACTTCATACCCCATAGTGCAGTTACGGACCTGGTTCTTTTGGAATAAGCCAGAATCAACATGCACCCCTCTGAACTTCAGACCAGGCTTGTAACGGTTAAGATAGTTACATAGTTACATAAAAGATTGGTGCATGTATGTGCATGGGGTTCCATTTTTTAACTAATGGGACTAATGGGAGTGCCCTCGATAGTGCATACAAAAAGCATTGTTGCACTGCAACACACATGGAACAGTGTGACTGGGTACTTAATGTGATGCATGTGGGCCCTTATCAAAAGAACATTTAGCACCAGATATATTTTTCATATCCAAAACAGTGCAGCGCATACACTAAGCCTTTTACTGTAGAAAGGCATCATGTTAATTCAATGTGAATAACTTTCTGTCCCTAAATCTAACTAAAATAGCATAGTGGTCATATTGTCTTTGATTTGGACAGCGCTTAAAGGTGGGTCTCCATATTCTTGGCACTACGTTCTCCACCTTGGCTTACAACTCTCTTCCTCCACTCCTGGTCCTAGCAGTACCCCTCTTTCTTATCCCATGTGGACCCAGCAAAACCAAAACTCCAACAGAACCAACAGTGTTTTAACACTTTCCCCAGCCTGGGCCAGCTGCAGGAACCAACTACATACATTTCACCCTGCCTACTTGATGATAAAGTATTAGCTGGAGTTCATGTTCAATTTTTTTTATTGTATTTACATCTGCTAGTACTTCTAACATACCCCTCTCCAGACTGATAATGCTGCTGTCCAACTCTGCCTCCTGTGTTCATTCAGCCAGAGTGGTTTCATATACAGGAGATGTATTACTGGCCAGATTACCAGAGAAAAAAAAAACTAAAAAAAGAAAACGAATGCAGCCACCACATCTGATAATTGGTAAGCTGCAATATATTCAATTTTTGAATCTGGGTTTATTACCACTTTAAGTGCCCATTCACATGCACATGTCTTGCACAAAACCATTCATGTTCTATGGTCTGTTGATCAGAAAATATACTTGACTTATTTCTTTCCAGTGCACAGTAGGGCAGCACAAATGTTTTCTATTGCACCCATTACAATGCGTAGGTATCACGTACCCGGTAGCAGAGCCTGATGGGATGAGGAAGGCCTCTCTTACACCTCTGACTCCAGGCCCCCGATAGTGTAGACAGGAGGCGCAGGAGTGCAGAGTCACACGAGTGCCAGAAAGTTTGCTAGCAGCAGAGCAGGTGAAGTCGTCAGATGGCTTCAGCAGATAGACGGATAGGCAGACAATGGTGCTGGTGACAGCAGGCAGGGTAGCAGGGTCAGGCAGGCTGGGTCATACATAGACTTGAAGAATCGGGCACAGGTCACAGACAGGAACGTAGTCAGGAAGCAAGCAGGGTCTGGAACCGATCAGTGGAACTGGAGCCAAAGGAGCGGACAGAAGAATGGTCACTAAACAAGCTGAGCTCGATGCAGGTAGAGTTCAGGGAATGGTCAAGACAAGCCAGGTTGATAACTGGAAGCAGGATACAGGTTCACAGGATGCCAGATACACAGGAGGCTGAAGACAAGGTAGCATTGAATCTGAGCACTGGCTGGGTTTAAATAGTCTGTTTGGCGCCAGCGTTTGTCAAAGGTGCATACAAGCGTCGGCGCGCACAGGGATACACAACGGCTTGTGTTTGCGCGCGAGTTCGCGCATGCGCATATCTATTAGCCAATGCCTAATTCTTACAAGCATAAAAGAGAATCAGTTTTAGCTTGTGTTCAAGAGTTCTTCCAGATTATTCTTCCAATTATTCTGTTTGCTGGCATGTGCATCCTGACAGTAGGGGTAAGTTTGGTGCATGTATGTGCATGGGGTTCCATTTTTTAACTAATGGGACTAATGGGAGTGCCCTCGATAACGCATACACTGCAACACACATGGAACAGTGTGACTGGGTACTTAATGTGATGCATGTGGGCCCTTATCAAAAGAACATTTAGCACCAGATATATTTTTCATATCCAAAACAGTGCAGCGCATACATTAAGCTTTTAAATATTATACAGAATTAATAAATAAATTGTGACAAAGTAATAGGGTAAAATAGTGCCCCTGATGACATCATCTCTGACAAAACGCATAGGCGCACATGCTACCACACATGCACAGCCGAGTGTCGGCAATGTTTGTCACTTGAGGAAGACCTGTTTCCCTTCATGGCGTTTTTAACGGGCTGTTCTTTACCTGCTAAATTGTATGTGCAATCTTTTATAATAAACCACGGATGTTTTACAATATTACACTATGTGGAGCCTTTTTACTTTACTTATTCTATGATCCCTTGTGAGGCTATTGGATTGACATGACCAGATGATGGGTCCCTTTATTGCCATAAAGCCCATCTTTACAGCCTAATTAGCACATACTGACCGCCCTGGATGGGGGGGGGGGGGGTCGCTGGCATTCTGGTAAGCCTCTGGTGAGGTTATTTTCTGGTGTCACCTCGGCTATCCCCGAATTCCTTTCCAAGATCTTCATTGAGCTTTGGAACTTTCCTTTTTTTGGGGGAAATTTATTACAGTTTTCATGACTTTTTTTGTTTTTAGATCACTTATGGACACTTATGAAGGTGTATTTATCACTATTTTGCACTATGACTTTGTCACAAATGATTTAATTTAATCTGTGTACTAATTAAAAGCATAGTTAAACATATAAGCGCTGCACTCTTTTGGATATATACAATATGTGAACATGGTATCAAAGATGTAGTGTTCAGTGGTATTATTGTTTTAACCACAAGCACAGTCCCTTTTGGTTTAGATATATTTTTCATATTAAGTGAATGCATGCTAAGTCATTTGCAATATCAAAAACAGAAAGGGGACAAGGGAGTCCCCAGAAAGCAAAAAAGGGAATTTCTTTCTGGGGACTCCCTTGTCCCCTTTCTGTTTTTGATATAGTGCCATTGCTCATAGGACAGGTATCCCGTCACATATTGACGAATCAGCTGGTACTCTATTTGCTGATAGCAACTTTGGTGAGTATGGATTCTAGGAATCTTTACCCCCCATTTTTTGCTAAGTCATTTGCAACTATAACTTGTCTAGGCATTTAATACCTGGCATGAAGAAAGACCAGCACTGCATGCTTTGACAAAGAGGATCTGTATGCCCTCAAAAGGTTCATTAGTGAGTGCTGTTTGCAGTAAAAGAGCTATCTGGCCTTTCCCCATGCTGATTATCTAGTGGCATCACCCCTGAACGTGCACCCTAGAAGTTTGGAGGCAAGAGGTTTGTGTGCGGGATGTATACATATTTCTGTATGTGTAGCGGGTGTCTCACACTCTAACCCCACAATCCCACCAGGCTGGCTGGAACAATGTACACAGGCTTTCCAGCTTGAGTTAATGAGCGCTGCCTGCTAGCAGTTGTGAAGGGGATTTTTCACCCCCCCCCTCTTCTTCCTGTTTTCACTGACTGAGTTAATGTAATGTGAGCTGACACACACAGAGCTCTGCATTCAGTGGCCTCTCTTGTGCCCCTATTGGCCGGAAGAGGAAAACCAATTAAAGGCACATTTACAACAATGGAAGAGATTGTTCTGAACTGAAGGGAGAGCTGCAATGGATTCTGGGACACGCAGTACCCACACAAAACTGCCCCATAGACTGGTATACAGCGGGAAATACAAATCCCAGCAGGCTTTGCTGACAGGAAAGTAAAAAACTCCATTTTGTGTCCTGAGGTAAAGTTCAGTCAGCGAAGAGGGAGAGAAGAGAGCAGACCTGAGAGAGAGGTGCTTTCTCTTTTAGATTATCTTTCTGCGCGATTCAGGCCTCCACCGCGAGTTGGGATGTCCAGCCTGCAAGAGGGGGATCCCAGGTGAATATTGAGGTGCATCTCCATCAACGGTGAACCGTTCCAGTGTGAGGGGACCGGTCGGGTCGGCATGAAAGCCTGCCTATTTCAGGACGTTCGCTTGGGCCCTGATCGTAGGATTTGGTGAGGGGGCATTTCTGCCCATCTGCAGGGAACAGAGACACTGCACTACAGAAAGAGTTATTTGAACACTGTACACAAACATCATTTTTTGGCAGTCATCTTGCTGACACTTGTAGTACTACAGGGATAAAGGGATAAGGTTATCCATTTCTGGGACATTGTATACAGACACCATTGTCCTCTCTCCTTGTTGAACAAAATCCTGTCTGTTTCACTTGATAATCTGTGCCCGTTATATTGTTTGCCCTGCTACCCAAGAGTTAAAGTGCATCCACGAAAGTGGCTAGCTGAAGACACCAAAGCTTATCTTTTCTTCAAAAAGGACTGAAGCTGTTAGGGCCATACAGATCCGCACACACATTTTCAGGGCTCTGCATATGTATTGGGTGTGTGGGACAGTTTATCTATAAAGTTAAGCCATTACTTGCTGACTTGAATAGGTGTGTAAATTTGGGCCTGTGGTGTCAGGAGACAGTAGGGTTTCACCCGGACAGTTTGGGTTTTGTATCATGTGTCCGGGTTTCAGTCCGCCTGAAACCCGGACATAATATTTAGACAGGTATATGGCTTGGAACAGGGCCTGACAGGAGGGTGAGGGGGCACTATGCATGCTGCATTACTATTCTCTTTGGAGAGCCCAAAGGTGTCCCAGGTCTGTTACAATCCTATAGTTTATGCTAAAAATTTTTTTTTGCTGTGTTGCTGCTAAAGTGCTCGGGTTTAGCTTTAAGAAAAAGTGGCAACCCTAGGGGACAGTAGAGAGAGGCCTGACACAAAGGGAGTCATTCCTCTGCTCTCCTCCTGCCTGGACTAATAGAGCCAATCTGAGTGGAGGTAACCAATCTAAATTTGAAGTGCCATATTGTGCTTTATTTACTATTAAAATGTGCCTCTGCTCTTAGGGACGTTCTCAGTTTTGGAATCTGCTGAAAGCAGCTTGAACATAGGATTGAGAGCTCTATTGCTCTTAAATCTCAGTTATTGATCTCTAGTTGATTACTTCACTAGATACTGTTACTGTTTGTTATTCTTCCAAAGAAATATTGCAGTAAAGACAATTTCTGTGTTTTATTATAACGTGTGTGTTTTTCATTGGTCATTGCGCTTACACTATTGCCAGGTGTGCCAGAGGGGGCTCAGGCTGTTATTATGGTAGAGAGGCAAAGTAACAGACTGAACAAACTTAAAGCGGAGGTCCACCCTAAAAAAAAAAAAATTACATAAAAATGCTCCTAAAAATCGGAAAAAAAAAAATTGAAAGTAAAGTTTGTTGCAAGGCAGATCGTCCTAATCTGCCACTTTCTACTCCGCGGTGATCTTCATTCTTCTCCTCTTCGCGTTGTCTTCTGGGGAATGGGGCACACTGTGTTCTGGGAACTGTGTGTGCCCCAGAACACAGCCGGCCATTCACAAAGCGCTGCGCAACTCGTGCATGCGCAGTAGGACACGGCAGTGAAGCCGCAAGGCTCCACTGCCTGTTTCCCTTAGTTCGAATGGCGGCGCCGGGACCGGACCCAATTTACGGATCGGCCTCGGGCGGCCGACATTGCGGGCACCCTGGACAGGTAAGTGTGGACAGTGTTTGTAGCTGCTGACTTTTAATTTTTTTTTTTCAGCTGGACCTCCTCTTTAAGCAGCTCCTGCGGGGGATATACCTACATATGTGTAGCTGGCCAGCTAAGACCAGTCCTAGGTTGCTAATGTGACTTACATGCATATACAGCTAGAAGCTAGACCTGCTAATAACTTTAATACAGTTTATATGCTCACATGTGAGAGATAAAAGAAGAGTTATTTACTGTGACTTTATATGTCATATAACAGTTGTATATTGTGTTCACAGAAGCAAAACGAGAAAAATGTGCCTTTTAAGATTCATTATATGACAGTAAAGGTAAGCTCAAAGACACAGCAGAATTGAAAACCAGAAAGCATTGGATAAAACAACAGTTCCTGTCAAACTTCAATGACTCTGTCCTGTTGCCATGGTAACAGATTAAATGACTTACAGAGACACCCATTCTAAGGCTTCAAAGAGAACTAAAAAGAATAATAAACTGACGAGCGGGACAACCTTGTGGACCATACCTCTACCTTTCAACCCTTTTTCTTCTTTCTCTTTCCTTTTCTCCACCTTACGATTAAAGCTCATTATCAGAATTTATTTGACCTATATACACTCTACTTGTAAACAATATGTATAGTAGGTATAAATCATTTAAATACCTACAAAAGTAACTAAGGAAATGATATATATCTTTAATTTAGGTTTACGTGAACCCGATGTTTAATATTTGAAATTCCATGATATTTACCTATATAAACCCTACAGTAAAACAATGAGCTTACTTTATAGATCCTTGTAAACTTACTTTATGTATCTTTATAACATTGTATACTCAATAAACTTCTTTTGACAAGGAAAACCAGAAAGCATAGAGTTAAACCTTTGTGACTCTCAGGAGTTTTGGCCAATCACAGCCAATCTCACACTGAGCAAGAGTCTTGGCCAATCACAGCCAATCTCACACTGAGCAAGAGTCTTGGCCAATCAAAGCTAGCCTTACACCTATTATTTTGTCTGGAAATTACCCAGCACATTGCTAGATCTCACTACATCAGAGAGAGAGGACCTGAACAGATTGTAGATCCAGCCAGAGTTATATATGTTACTATTGTTAAATAATGTGATTAGAACTGTATACTGAACTAGTTATGTGTTCACTTATAGTTCCACCAAACAAACGTTCAAACAAGCAAACAAACGTTCAAACAAGCAAGAAAACAGCAAATTGCAATATCAAACAAGTAAAACTATTTCTTAAGCCTCAGATATACCTCTCAGAGAGATCATAAAGTGTCTAAGGTATTTTAAAGTGAAAGTACAGATACTGAAGAGAGAAATACATCTACCATTTTATGTAGAATGACAAGATCGAACAGTTGAACCGCCATTTTGTTATACTTTATTCAACACATGTTTGTACATGCACTGCCTGCTGCTAAATTGTCAGTGTTATATATGAAGAAAAGCGGAAGTTAATAAAGAAGATATCATAGAGATTTGGTGTGCTCTTTAACCACTTCAGCCCCGGAAGGATTTACCCCCTTCCTGACCAGAGCGTTTTTTGCGATTCGGCACTGCGTCGCTTTAATTGACAATTGCGCGGTCGTGCGACGTGGCTCCGAAACAAAATCGACGTCCTTTTTTTCCCACAAATAGAGCTTTCTTTTGGTGGTATTTGATCGTCTCTGCGATTTTTATTTTTTGCACCATAAACAAAATAAGAGCAACAATTTGGAAAAAAACTCATTATTTTTTACATTTTGCTATAATAATTATCCCCAAAAAATATATAAAAAAAACATTTTTTTTCCTCAGTTTAGGCCGATACATATTCTTCTACATATTTTTGGTAACAAAAAAGCGTTTATTGATTTGTTTGCGCAAAAGTTATAGCGCTTACAAAATAGGGGATAGTTTTATGGCATTTTTATAATTTTTTTTTTTACTAGTAATGGCGGCGATCAGCGATTTTTATTGTGACTGCGAAGATATGGCGGACATGTCAGACATTTTTTACACATTTTTGGGACCATTGTCATTTATAAAGCAATCAGTGCTATAAAAATGCATTGATTCCTGTATAAATGACACTGGCAGTGAAGGGGTTAACCACTAGGGGGTTAAGTATGTCCTAGGGGAGTGATTTCTAACTGTCAGGGGGATGGGCTGGTGTGTGACGTCACTGATCTCTGCTCCGATGACAGGGAGCAGAGATCGAGTGACACTTGTCACTAGGCACACAACGTTTACAATGGCATCTCCCCGTTCATCCTCTCCGTGAGGCAATTGCGGGTATGCCTGCGGCGATCGAGTCCGCGGGACCCGCGACCCGACTCACGGAGATCGCGCCAGGCGCACGCACACGGCGGCAAATTCAAAGTAACGTACAGGTACGTTACTTTGCGCAGTCATGCCATTCTGCCGACGTATAAGTACAGGAGCCGGTCGGGAACCGGTTAAACCTACTGCTTCCATAGAACGGTGCTAGAGGAATTATAAAGTAAGAGATAGTCTTGTTTGGACTAAAAGGTCAGAGATTAAAATTCTTCTAATGCCACAGCGCATAAGGCACTTCATAGTGCTGCGCCTGCCACAATATGTATTACCTCTCAAAGAGATCACTGTCCCCCCACTGGCAATGCTTTCATCCATATCTCCCAACTTTCTGAGATGAGAATGAGGGGCAAATATTAGCAAAAGTATGTAGGCATAGGCCACACCCCTTGCTACGCCCCCTAAAAGGAAAATTGTAGGGAGAAAAAATGATTGGTTAAACCCACAAGTGCTTTTTTACCTCTACTATTCCTTTATATTGCCTTCTGGAATTTACAAATGCAACAATTTATAAACTAGGTTAAAGGATTAGCACTTTAAAAACTCTTTTTGTTAGATAGGTAGTGCATTTTATATACAACTATATAAATCAGACCAAAATGAGGGACAAATGAGCAGGAAAGAGGGACAGAGGGACTTAGTTCTGAATGAGGGTCAGTCCCTCGAAATCAGGGACAGTTGGGAGCTATGCTTCATCTACTTTATTCACTAGAATTAGGGCACCATCTTTTTTCAGACTACAACCAGGGTCACCATCTACTTCCTGAGATTCTGTAGTTGCTCATACCTATGCAGTTCTTCCGGGCTATGTTCACCAATGTATGACACACATCAGCCCCTACTGCAGCCTCTCACTGGGGAGACTGGGAAAATGCTTTTTGCTGCCTGCAGCAGATTGACTGTGACATCTCAGCCTAAACAGTGTCACTTGTCTGAAGTTCAGGGACTGCGTTTTAAAGAGAAACTTCTGTCAAAACCTGAAAGTCAGCAGTTACAAGTACTGTAGATGCTCACATTTAAAAATACACACTTACCAGCCCATGAAATCCATCACTGTTTTCCTTTCACCCAAAGTCTTCACGGCTTTTTTTCTGAGCTGCCTAATTGGATTTAGTAGCCTGCTGTCACCTCTTGATCACTCAGCTGCCCCTCCTGTTGGAAAGAACAACAGCATGGTTGCTAAAAACTGACACTACTGTATGCATTATACATATATATCCAGCAGGTGGCACTGTAGCGTGTATGTGTTAATGTAACCAGAGGAAGTGTTATCTCTATCAGTGTATGTAGTTGTATTCTCCTTGTTCCTGTTCCATGATTAAGACATGCTGTAAGATATGTTCAGCTTTTTCTCTATGAAAGTAAAGTAATCTCTGCAAATAAGAAGCTTGCAGCGCATTAACTCAAAACTCTGCACAAAACCTCCTTCTCTCTGATGCACCAATCTGCATGTGTGATCACCAACTGCTAAGAGCGACTGTGCTGAGACCTCCCAGATGTGAGGCCCATATCACAGAAGACTGTGGGTGGGTCAAGGGACATCCTTGTCTAGGTGAGAAATTAGGAAGTGGGAACAAGCATCTGCAGAAAGTAGTACTTGTATTACAGGGAGGGGGAAGGATTATAACGAGGCTATGTTTTAATGGGGGAAGGTCTGCCTTAACCACTAGCTGACCACTAGCTGACCAGCTCATGCAGATATACAGCGTCAGGTCGGCTCTCCTGTGCAAATTGCTGTATCTGTACGGCACCTCGCACATTTGCGGGTGAGTGTGCACAGCCGCTGGCATGCTCTCGCTCCCGATGCACGCTGCGGGAGCGTGCCCGCGGGTTGGGCAGACTCGATGTCTGCCGGTGACCCTCGATTGCGGTGAGGAGAGGCAGAACGGGGAACTGCCGATGTAAACAAGGTGATTCCCCATTCTGCCAGATGACATGACAGATACACTGATCTGGAACAGTGATCTCTGTCATGTCCCAGGTAGCCCATCCCCCCTACAGTTAGATCACACCCAGGGAACACAGTTAACCCCTTGATCCCCCTATAGTGTTAACTCCTTCCCTGCCAGTGTCGTTTTTACATTGATCAGTGCATTTGTATAGCACCGATCAACGTAAAAATGTCACTGGTCCCCAAAAAGTGCCATTAGGGGGTCAGATTTGTCCGCCGCAATGTCACAGATTGCAGCCATTACTAGTAAAAACAATAGAAAAAAAAATAGTTCCTAAATCTATCCCATAGTTTGTAGACGCGATAACTTTTGCACAAACCAATCAATATACGCTTATTGCAATTTATTTTACCAAAAATATGTAGAAGAATATATATTGGCCTGAACTGATGAATAAATGTGTTTTTTTTTATATTTTTTTTGTATATGTATTATAGCAAAAAGTAAAAAAAATTGTTTTTTTTTCCAAAATTTTTGCTCTTTGTTTGTATATAGCGCAAAAAAAAAAATTGCAGAGGTGAGCAAATACCTGCAAAAGAAAGCTCTATTTGTGGGAAAAAAGAACCTCAATTTTGTTTGGGTACAGCATCGCACGACCGCTCAAGAGGAATTCCAGTTATGAATATTTTTTACAGTGTGATATTGGTCCATCTTGGACCACTGTAACTATGTATATACCATACCTGGCTGATGCCCTCCGAAGCTGGAAATCACTGAATTAGGCACTGCTACTCCAGTGATCTCCACTTGCTTCTGGGTCCCATGCTGAGGAGCCAACTTTATACAATCTGAACACAGGATTGTCAGCTGTTTGGCATGGGCACCATTCAGAGAATGCTTTGCATTTGCAAGTGTTCTTTGATTGGACGTGGTGGAGAGGCAGGGTGGCGATGTCAAGTGGGGCATCATGTAAGTCGGAGACATCCAAGCTGTACTAATGTAACTATGTAATAATATACTATACCTGGAATTCATATTTAAAGTATAACGTTATAACTTTTTAAGCTTTTGATAGAGTGGAAGGGGATTAGAATGCCTGTTATGTTTTCATTGCTATCTGTGCCCCCGTTGGGGAGATTCACCCTCTCTATTTGTCATGTTTAAAATTATCATAAAGAGTCAAATCTAAAGAAAATCCAAAATTTTGTTTTTTTCCCAGAACAGTGATGGAGGTGAAATCTTCCACTGGAAATGCTAGTTCTGGTGAGCCTCTTGCCAAACAGGGATTTCTTCACTTTGGAGGGATTTTCTATCACTTCCTGTTTTGGCTATGAGACAGGAAGTGGAGGGAAACTTTACCAATGGGACACAGATGGCAGAAAAAAAATTGACAGGGTTATCATTCTCACTTGCTTTATCCAAAATTAAGGAAAAAAAATTGCTTTTAGTTGTCCTTTAACCACCTGCTGACAGTATAACTTACTATGGTCAAACATTCCCATAGACAGACTCCTAAACATTGTGGACAGCCTTCCCAGAAAAGTTGAAGCTGTTATAGCTGCAAAGGGTGGGCCAACTCAATATTGAACCCTACGGACTAGGACTGGGGTGCCATTAAAGTTCATGTAAAGGCAGGCGTCCCAATACTTTTGGTATATAGTGTTGCAGAAAGTAAAATATATAGTTTTTTTTTCTAAATTGATGGTCTTTTTGTTTATAGCGCAAAAAATAAAAACCGCAGAGGTGATCAAATACCACCAAAATAAAGCTCTAATTGTGGGAAATTAAGGACATAAATATTATTTGGGTACAGCGTTGCATGACTGTGCAATTGTCAGTTAAAGTAAAAAATGGCCTGGTCATGAAGGGGGGTAAATCTTCCGGAGGTCAAGTGGTTAATAATAAAGGGTACAACTGTTTTTTTTTTTTTTTAAATATACTGTTGCCAAATATATTGTGACATATCAGAAATGTATTTGTGCGGACGTCTGAAGAAAGGTAGACTTTAACTCACTCCAAGTTCTTTCCAATATTTCATTAAATATATTTCTCTGTTCTCAAGACTGTTATTAGATTTGAACTTTTTTACATCGGACCTACGCAGCCTAAAATCCACCGTTTATTTGGTCATGAGAAGTACATCTTGCCGCCCCATCCTCAGTTCCCGTATTTTTCCTCCGGGGAATATTTATAACTGGCAAGTGGAATGTGGTGACATCACGGCCTTAACCCCTTCCATAACAAAGTGTTGGCAGGGGAGACTGGAGCATTCCAGGGCACTCTGGCATTGAGAACACTTAATACCCATCCATGTACTGCTTACAAATGCAAGCTGGCAGCTAGTTCACTGTCTGACCTACTGACACCCTTATTGTTTCTTGAGGCAGAAAGGAGATTAGACAGCAAGCCAGGCCTTGTGAATTTCACTCCACGGTTAGGCCATGCTGTGACTAAACAACAAAGTTTTGCTGACGTCACATGGGATGTTCACAGTGGGCCTTCCTCAAGCTGAGGGCTTAGGCTCTGGATACAGACGCAGGACGGATACTGAGTAAAAACACTGACGAACGCTGCGCATAAACATTCATGATGGAATGTACCGAGGAAAGAAATAGTTTTACTTGTGAGCAACAGCGTAGAAGAGGCCAGAGGATCCCTTCTAGGGATGCGTCATAAGACGTGAGAAATCATATATTTTGTATATTTATTAAATCTGAGCTGAGAAATTATAATACTACTAGAACACATGACAGTTTTACGCACATTGGTTTTGGTCCAAGCACAATGTAAGGATGGTCAGCTCTTGTGAGTCACCTAATATATAAACACACTGAGCACATAGGGGTACTTTTTGTCAGTTTTCACAATTTCCTGTTGAATTCTGTTTCCCGTACTCAAGTACAGCACCCTAAACTATGGCGAAATGTAAGAAAAAGGTTTTTGTAATTATCTTACTTCTTTTGCCTTTTGCAAACAACATAATTGGAACACCAATCTTGAACAAGGGCTTCGGGCCTAGTTAACTTATATCATCTAAAAAGTCTAATGAGCGTGCCAAACAAAGAGTCTGAGTGTCTAAAAACCTTTAAAGTAAAGGTTCACCCTAACACTAAAATCCCTGCATCTACAGACATCCACCATCTAACACCAACCTATCTAGCTTTTTAACCATTTCCCACTCAGACTATAGCAGAATGACAGCTGGGAAGTGGTTCAGTTATCCTGACTGGGCGTCATATGACCTCCAGCAGGATAACAAGCCAGCACACGCGGGGGTGCTCAGCACAGCGATTGGTTGTGTGGTGTGTCAGTCTGAAACACCGCATCTCCGATCTAGGTAAAGAGCCTCTGACAGAGGATCTTTACCATATAATCAGCTGTGTCCAATCACAGCTAATCACAGTGTAAACAGGAAAAGCCGTGTATTGGCTTTTCCTCTACTCGTGCTGACAGATGCGAGTAGAGGAGAGCTGATTGGCTGCTCTGCTGACAGGAGGGGTCTGCACTGATTGATTATCAGTGCAGCCCCCCCAAGGATGCCCACCCAGGACCACCCGGGATGCGCACCTATGGCCACCAGGTATGCCCACCCATGGCCAGCAAGGATGCCCACCCATAACCACCAGTGTGGCCTAACAGTACCATCTATCAGTGTCGCCCATCAGTGCCCACCAGTGCCCATTAGTGCCGCCTATACATGCCCTCCAGTGCCACCTATGAGTGCCCATCAGTGCCACCTATCAGTGCCCATAAGTGCCGCCTATGAGTGCCCATCAGTGCCACCTATCAGTGCCCATCAGTGTTGGTTATCTGTGTAACCTATCAGGGCCCATCAGTGCTGGTTATCTGCATATAAGTGCCACCTCATCTATGCCACCTCATCAGTGCCAATCAGTAATGCCTCATAAGTGCCCATCAGTGAAGGAGAAAACTTATTTACAAAGTTTTGTAACAGAAATTAAGAAAAACATTTTTTTTTTTAAATGTTGTTCTTTTTTTATTTGTAGTGCAAAAAATAAAAACTCCAGAGGTGATCATATACCACCAAAAGAAAGCTCTATTTGTGGAAAAAAAATTATAAAAAATTTTGTTTGGGTACATCGTTGCATGACCGCACAATTGTCATTCAAATTGTGAGAGCACTGAAAGCTGAAAATTGGTCTGGGCAGGAAGGTGTATAAGTGCCCTGTATTGAAGTGGTTATAGAAGAAATCAGTATACATACCTATTTTTAAGCCGCTCCGACCCGATCCCACACTGAGCTGTCAGGTGTGGCTTCTCTGTGGAGGTGGGTGTAGAGGACACAGCCGACAATAGAAGTCCCATTGTAAGTCTATGACTGACGTCACTTCCCATTCATTTCACAGCCATTGTTGGTTGTTTCCTCTGAAGAGCTTCCGCCGCTGGAGACCAGGTCAGAGCGGCTTCAAATAAGTTATGTATACGGATTTCTTCCTTATAGGGTTAGATAGGTTAGTGTTAGATCGTGGATGTCTGTAGATGCAGGGATTTTAGTATTAGGCTGGACTTACACTTTAAAATGGATCTTCGCTGCATCTGAGCACCACAAAACAAAACACAATTTAATCCATTTTTAATATTCAAAGCAAACTCTCCCTTCCATCCATGTCTCCATGCTTTATTTCGCTGAGAAATCAGTTTGAAAAACAACCCCCTAGCATTTCTGGCTGTGGCCATCTTGATAAAGGGCAAATTAATAATTTATCATTTACTTCCTAAAATCCATCTGCCTGTCAGAAACCATGAAATCAGACCAAGACAGAAGTACAGTTAAATCACACTTGATTAATAATAAAAGTAAATAGAACAAACGTAGTCAAAACATAGCCAGAGTTCAGGAACCGGAACGGATAGTCAGATAAGCCAAATGTCAGGGAGCCAGAGATGAGCGTAGTAAAACAGCAAGCAGGATCCGGAGCTAAAAGGGATGTCAGCCAAGCAAGTCTTTTAACAGGTATGCAGGAGAGCGCCTCTGAGATGTTGACTAAGGCAAAGGCAGAGCTCCTCTGGACTGGACGGCTTAAGTAGGCAGGACTGACGAGCAGCATATCATCAACAGCTGAGTAACTGTGGAGAGATAGGAGCTGGCAATTAGCCAACAGCTGAGAGGCCAGCTCAGAGAAGGAAGGGCTGAGCCCTGCCCTGACACTGCCCTTAGCTCAGGCATGCATGCAGCAGAGTGTGCTTAGCTGAGAAAACCCCTCCTTCTCTCCACCCCTCCTGAAGATTCCTGGGATGTATGACATCATTTGCCTAGGCAAGAACCCAAGATTTAGTAAGGCTAGCAGCAGCATTGGGATTATCAGTTGATTCAGAGAGTGAAGTTCCACTTTAATACCAGTATTGGTTCCCAAACAACAACACAGAACAGCCAACACGCTGGCTCAGAGACCTCCCCCTTCTTCAGGGTTACAACAAAGACATAAATCCATAAGAAGTTATAGGTTCATTTAAAACTGGAATGTATCAAATTCTAAATACAAATGTCATTCATTCAAGGTACATAAAATTTGAAATCCAGGTTGCAAAAAATTCAAAATGAATAACGAAACAAAAGCGAAAAAGAGAAAAATAAACTCCCCAAAATTCTTTAAACATATAAATAGTAAAAAGATCAGGTCTGAGCATGTAGGCCCTTTACAAGATAATTCAGACTTGGTGACGGGAGATAAAGAGAAAGAAAGTTTATTAAGCCGACCTGTCACAGTACATATACTGCGTCAGGTCAGCACATGCAGGCACAATCATGTACATGTATATCGTGCCTGCACCGGGTTTAGGAGCATGCTGCCAACTCGATCATGACCGATGTGTTCACGGATATGTTTTATGAAATAAAGTAGAAAATATTTTTTCTTTTTCAAAAATGTCAGTTTATATATCGCAAACAAAAAATAAAAACCTAGTGGTGAACAAATACCACCAAAAGAAAGCTGTATTTGTGTGAAAAAAATAATAATTTCTGTACAATATTGCATGACTGCCCAATTTCAAGTTAAAGTAGCACAGTGCTGAACAGCAAAAAATGGCCTGGTCATGAATACTTTCTTTAGCTCTGTGTATAGAATGCACAAAGGAAATTAAGTTGCTCAAGTCCACAATAGGAATAGTACTGACATAGCCCCAAGAGTAATGCCCCGTACACACGGTCGGACATTGATCAGACATTCTGATAACAAAATCCTAGGATTTTTTCCGACGGATGTTGGCTCAAACTTGTCTTGCATACACACGGTCACACAAAGTTGTCGGAAAATCCGATCGTTCTAAACGCGGTGACGTAAAACACATACGTTGGGACTATAAACGAGGCAGTGGCCAATAGCTTTCATCTCTTTATATATTCTGAGCATGCGTGGCACTTTGTCCGTCGGATTTGTGTACACACGATCGGAATTTCCGACAACGGATTTTGTTGTCGGAAAATTTTATATCCTGCTCTCAAACTTTGTGTGTCGGAAAATCCGATGGAAAATGTGTGATGGAGCCCACACACGATAGGAATTTCCGACAACAAGGTCCTATCACACATTTTCCGTCGGAAAATCCGACCGTGTGTACGGGGCATTACGCAATGGCTCAAAACTGAAATGGTTCAGAATAGACATGTGCAGAATGGAAAAATTTGTTTCGATTTGTTATTTACATAAATTTGTTAGTTAAATTTGTTTCATTTGTTTTCAGAATTAATTTCGTTTATTCGAATGTGAATCAAATTCCATTTGAATTGCATTTGAATCGAATTCCATTTGAAATCCAATTTATTCTATTCGAAATTCGAATTTTGGAGGATGGTTATATTCTTTCTATTCCATCCTATTCCATTGTTTTTCCTATTCTATTTTTAAATTTTCTATTCTGTTCTTTTCTATTCTTTTCTATTCAAATTTATTCTATTTGAAAATTCATTTATTCTCCTTGTAATTTAACTTTCGGAAAACGGTTATATTGTTATATTCTATTTTATTATATTCTTTTCTATTGTTTATTCTATTATGTTCTATTCTTTTTTTATGCTATTCAATTTTTTTCTATTCTAGTCTATTCTTTTCTATTCTTTTCGAAACTCGAATTTCAGAAGATGTTATATTTTTTCTATTTTTTTTTATTCTATTCTATTCCTTTATTTCTATTCTATTTTATTTTATTCTGTTCTTTTAATTTCTATTCGCATTTGTTCTGTTTTACTATATTGTTTTATTTTCTATTCTTTTACTTTATTTTCTGTTCTATTTTATTCTCTTTGGAAATTCTAATTCAGTTCGAAAACTATTTGAATTCAAAATTCAATTCTAAAACTATTCAAATTCGCATGTCATCCCAAATTTTGATTTGTTATTTTGAATTCGTTTAAATTCCTTACTATTGTAATTTGGAAATTCAGATACTACGAATTCCCAAATAGTGAAAAATTTGTCAGAATTTAAATTCGGAATGAAATGAACCGCTTCAGAAGCATTTAGACTAAATAAAGGTGAATAAAGCACCTGGACCAGATGGCTTACATGTCCTCAAAGAGTTAAAGTCTTATATCTAAGTCATTGTTTCTAATTTTGTAAAGGCTTATTTTAATGACTGGATCAGTACCACTGGATTGGTGCAAGGCCAGTTTGGTGTCAATATTTAAAAAGGGATCATAGTCTTAACAAAGGAGCTACAGACCAGTTAGTTTAATTTCTGTAGTCGGGAAGATATTTGAAAGTTTGACAAAATGCCACGTAGAAGATTCTTTGCTAGAAAACAATATTATAAGCAATAGACAGCCTGGATTAACAAAAGTCCAAAGTTGTCAAACAAATCTGATTTCTTTTCATGAGGAAGTAAGCAAAAATTAGACAAAGGAGGGGATGTGCATAGAGTACTGTATACTTGGAAAAGCGTTTTGCCAAAAATCCCACACACGGCCAATGTGTAAGTTAAAGCGGTAGTAAACTGCCATACTTTTTTTTTTTTTAACCTGTAAGGTAAAGTTATAAAGTGCTAGTATGCACTGTCACCGCTGACAGGGCTTCCATCTTCACCCGGTCTTCGTTCTAGGTTTACATCCTCCGGTCATCTGATTGGCTGTATCGCTATGGCGTCACATGCGAGAGCATGACATTTCTGGGGAGAACGCCCCCCAGAAACGTAATTTCCTGCTTGTGTGTTTCGCTTACTGATTTTCCCAGAAGTCTGCGCTAAGATACAAATCTAATTTTGAGCATCCCCTGCAGGAAAATTTTAATTTTTGGTGATATACTCTCAAAGGGAAATCATGTCTACAGGGATGCAGACCCTGCTGCTTTCCTCATTAGAGCCCTGCTGGTGCAACAGCTGTTTGATAATTATAAAACACTCCCATACAGATTCACGGCTCACATGCGTCGGTGACGTCACTGGCTCATTCACAAGCAAATAACTCCTGTGGTTGACATTTACCTATAGGTAAGCCTTATTATAGGCTTACCTATATGTAAATGATTGTCAACCATGGGAGTTTACTCCCACTTTAAAGGGCAACTCCAATTTTTTTGGGAAAAAAAAAATAGCAAATAAAACATGTAGCATATACAATTGTGACACAAGGCATATTGTAATGGAATGTTTTTAAAAATGACTTTTCCTTTTCAATCTGCTGCGTTGTAATTTTCTGTAAAATGCAATGCAGGTACCTGGAGGTGTTCTGTACACAGATGGTGTACAGAACTCCCCCCAGAAATATCATTTCCTGCTTGTGTGTTTCGCTTACTGATTTTCCCAAAAGTCTGCGCTAAGATACAAATCTAATTTTGAGCATCCCCTGCAGGAAAATTTTAATTTTTGGTGAGATACTCTCAAAGGGAAATCATGTCTACAGGGAAGCAGACCCTGCTGCTTTCCTCATTAGAGCCCTGCTGGTGCAGCAGCTATTTGATAATTATAAAACACTCCCATACAAATTCACACGCACATGGACACAGACAAACAAACAGCTATTCCTTCAGAATAATAAAAGGTAGGAATTTGCAACAAGTTTGCAATGTACATAGATTACCCAGACGGGAATGTTCTTTTCTCAACAAAAGGGGAGTTTAAAGTCTATAGATATCAGATAAATCAGTCTGTAAACAGATGGAAGACTGGCTAAAAGACCATATGCAGAGCATAGTAATCTATGATTCATTCTCTGTCTAAAAAGCTTCTATAAGAAGGTAATGCTGTATCTCACTGTACTTTAAAGGTGGGCTTTTGGTTCTTTTTGTACCTTACCTTACCTAGGCATGGCTTCTCCCCAATCCTCCCACACACACATACACATTTTGGTTGCACCTACTCAAGTCTCTGAGGGTACATCCACTGATTCATGGGCCAATCTGATTGGAGCAATTAATGTAAGGGGGAACTCTGATGAGGCAATTTGATGTAAGGAGGCACTGTGATAAGGACATTTGATGTAAGGGGGACTCTGATGGAGACATTTGATGTATGGGGGCATTCTGATGGGGACAGTTGATGTAAAGGGACAATCTGATAGGGGCAGCTGATGTAAAGGGGCACTCTGATGGAGACTATTGATGTAAGGGGGCAATCTGATTGAACAATCGATGTAAGGTGGAACTCTGATGGGGTCTTTGATCTAAAGGGGCACTCTGATGGGGACAGTTGATGTAAGGTGGCGATCTGATGGGGACAGTTGGTGTAAGGGGATGGGAACCCTGATGTAAGGGAAACTCTAATGGGGACAGTTGATGTAAAGGGGCACTCTGATGACACAATTGATGTAAGGGGGCAATCTGATTGGGCAATCGATGTAAGGTGAATCTCTGATGTGGACATTTTATCTAAAGGGGCACTCTGATGGGGACAGTTGAGGGGGATTGGAACCATGATGTAAAGAGGGTGTCAAGGACTTCTGATGTAAGGGAGTACTCTGATGGGGACACCTGGGGTAATGTAAGGGGGCACAAGTTCTGTTTAATCATTTTAATCGAATGACATCCTAATACATACAAGTTCCCTGTTCACCCCTGCACCACCTCTGCACTACGTGTTGATCATTTCTTCTGTGTCATGACTTGTGCTGCAGACGTGTGCCAAGTGAACAGGGAATACTGGTCCCCTGCATCTCTGTCACATTGTTTGGCAGACTGTTAGTGACTGGCAAACAGTGTTGCAGACATCCCAATCTGCAAAAACTCATTTTAGGGAGGTGGCAAACTCATTTCAGGGAGGTGACGCTTCACGCCGGCGCCGACCCCGTCAACTGGGCACACATCAGGGCACGGGGCACACAGCGGGTCATGGGGCACACATCAGGGCACATCATGAGGCGCACAGCAGGGCACGGGGCACACAAAGAGGCATGGGGCACACAGAGCATGAGGCACACAGCAGGGCACACAGGGGCACTGGGCACACATGAGGACATGGAGCACACAGCAAGGCATGGGGTACACATCATGGGGCACATATCAGGGCATGGGGTACACAGCAGGGCACACAGTGGGGCATGAGGCATACAGGAGGGCACACAGCAGGGCACATCATGGGGCACATCATGGGGCACACAGGGGCACTGGGCACACATCAGGACATGGGGCACACAATAGGGAACATATCAGGGCACACAGTGGGCATGGGGCACACATCAGGACATGGGGCACACAGCAGGGCAGGGGGCACACAGCGGGACACTGGGCACACAGCGGGGCACACAGCGGGGGATGGGAAACACAGCGGGACACTGGGAACACAGCAGGGCACACAGCGGGGCATGGGGCACACAGCAGGGCATGAGGCACACAGGGGCACTGGGCACACAATGGGCAGGGGGCACACATCTGGGCACAGGGAACATCATGGGGCATACATCAGGACACAGGGCACACAGCAGGGCATGAGGCACCCAGCAGGGCATACAGTGGGGCATGGGGCACACAGCAGTACACTGGACACACAGCAGGGCACACAGCAGGGCATGGGGCACACAGCAGGGCAAACAGTGGGGCATGGGGCACACAGCAGGGCAAACATTGGGGCATGGGGCACACAGCAGGGCATTATGCACACAGCAGGGCATGGGGCACACAGCAGGGCACTATTCACACAGCAGGGCATGGGGCACACATCACAGCAAGATCCAAGCAGCTGCTGTTACATTACTTGCAGAGTAGCGTGGGAAGCAGCTGAGGTGGACGGGAGGGAAGGAGGGGCCGGCGGGGAGGAGCGTGCCATGAGAGGTCTCAGAGCAGCATGGGGCACCAGCATAGGGTGTGTCTCCAGATCTTCCGGCTCTGTCCCGCCCCCTCCCCTGGCCACAGACAGAAGACGGCGCAGCTCAAGCGGGTTGCTCTTTCTGTGGCTGAGTGACAGTCCCAGCTGGGAGATCGCCCGGTGCTTGCGGGTATCCGGGAGCCCTCAGTCAAATGCGGGAGGCTCCTGCGACTCGCGGGAGACTTGAGAAGTCTGGTGTTGATATTATGCCCCCTGACTTTTTTTTTACTGCACCTCCAGATCAGATAAGCTAGAACAAACCCTGACCTCTCCCCACCCTAATAGTTGTACTGGGGGGTTTACACAGACACTGTCACTTTGCTCTGAGTTAAAAAACAAAACAAAAAAAAACAACCAAGGTAAAATTGACACCAAACCGTTATTATTTCATTTTTCTTCTGTCGTTCAGGTCAGGTCCATGGTGGGTTTTGGACATATCCCTTATTATAGTAAAAACCTCAACTATCATCCTGTTCAGAGGCCTCACTTTTGCAGAAATTGTGGCTTTATAATGATCAGAAAATGTTGGCTGTACATTTTGCTATTTACAAATGTTCTATTAATAAATCTGCTCTGGCGGCAGTGCAGAGAGACATGTAGGCTTTCCTTGTGAGCAGAATCCAAAAATCAGCATTTTACATTGATGACTGCAGAGCATAGTACACATGACAAACATATGAAGTTTGACAAAAACAAATTTGTCATGCTATCAGCATTTGTATATTGACAACTGCCTCATGGTAGTGTATGTTTTGCTTAATTGCAAAGCCATTGTGAGGTCAGATGAGGCCCTTGGTAGGGCTGTGAGCGTGAGTCACCCTAAAGCTAAACTATAACCAATAAAGGGTTCCCATGCAAAAAAAGTAAACACTCACCGCTCCTGCTGCCTGTGCCACCAATATGCTGCCTCATTTAGACTTAATTGAGCTTCTGAAGCTATTTCTTTGTTTGGCTCATGCATACTTTCTACCTTATTGAACAATAAAGCTGCATTTTAGCTTGAAGATTTTTTTTTTTGTATCCCAATTCCAGGACATTTTTATTTTACTAAAAGTTATACAATAGGTTAAAAAAAAATAAAATAAAAAACTCTGGCACCACTTTCCCCCCACAGTAATTCTGTTTTTACCACAAGATGCCAAGGTACCACTAGACGCCCAGCATCATTTAACCTTGAAGAGTGAGGACATACTGTGAGCAGCAAGCATCATGGACCCATCCCCTGGGGGCATGACTATGGCGCCCTTCACTCACAGTGTAATGATGCCACTCTATGAATCACAGAGTTATATGTCATATACGTCAATGCCACTCTATGGATCATTAACCACTTCCTTCCCATAGGACTTACCTGAACATAAATGATACTTTACGTAAGGTCCTCCTCGAGATGCTGTCTCGGCTGAGCTCAGTGGAAAAGAGAGGAAGTAACTCCAGCCGGTCAGTACTTTTAAAGCCTACTCAGACACCACCCACACAAACACCCATTGTCCGCCTATCTAGCCATCTGTATTCAATAAAAATCTTTAAGAGGTCGTCCTTCTTAATCACCAGGAAATATATACTTCTCTTCCCGTCCTCCAGGAAGTATTCTGTAATGTCCACTAGGGGCAGCAATTGTCCATGAATCACCGCTATTTGACCCGGGTCATCTTTCAGTGACAGCTGGACTTTGATCTTCTGTAGCTCAGGACATTTTAATTTGCACCTCCCCAGGAGGTCTTACCTGGTGCTTCTCTTCCCCCGTGCCTCACATCAGGAGGTCTGTGAAAACATCCTGTTAGGATGTGGGGCGGCACAGTGGTGTAGTGGGTAGCACTTTCGCCTAGCAGTAAGAAGGGTCGCTGGTTCGAATCCCAACCATGACACTACCTGCCTGGAGTTTGCATGTTCTCCCTGTGCCTGCGTGGGTTTCCTCCAGGTATTCCGGTTTCCTCCCACACTCCAAAGACATGCTTTTGGTTAATTGGATCCTGTCTAAATTGTCCCTAGTATGTATGAATGTGAGTTAGGGACCTTAGATTGTAAGCTCCTTGAGGGTAAGGACTGATGTGAATGTACAATGTATATGTAAAGCACTGCGTAAATTGACGGTGCTATATAAGTACCTTAAATAAAATAAATAATAAATATGCATTCCCATTTATGACTTCTTGTCATGAACACCCTGCTGGTTCAACTTGCAAATTCCAACTTAGGCCAAATGGCTGTATCAACCAGGAAGTAAAACTCCAGAAATATGATATTAAACCATACAGCCCTCCAACATATGCTGCTTTGTGCCTGAAGGGCACATATCACCATTCTTCAGAAACAGCTCTTATGGAACAGTCCATAATTGTCTTAACGTGTTTTGCTTCCCAACATGTGCCGCTTTGCCCCTGAGTGACAGACCACCACCATTATTCGGTGACAGCTTCCATGGCAGCATTCCGTGTTTTCTCCTTTCCGATATCTTCATGATGGGGTGCAATACAGGCAAGGGGTGTCCATTCACTCACCATTCACCAACACATACTCAGATCCACATATTAACCAGCTTTCAGATACAGAACCTCGAGGAGGGCCTCACTCACCCATATTACTAACCTAATACATATATGCCAAACTATAATAGCACACCAATCAACACATTACCATAATATATACATATATACATATATATATATATATATATATATATATATATATATATATATGTGACCCACCAAATTAAGCATCCCACTCCCAACGTCCTATAACCTTTCATAGTATATACGGGTTGGGATTAGGCAGGCTTGCTCAATATGGCCTTTTCTACCAAAATTTTGGCATGTTTGCCGTACTTCAGGACTCTGAATTGGCAGCAAAGCCTCTAACTTGTACGAAGAGACCTTACTGTGAATTTGCCCCTCAACTTGCATAGATAAATGCAAGACCTTCCTATATAAATGTCAGGTCCAACAATACATACCAACCTGAACCAATGACGAAACTGCAGCAAAAATGAGTAATACTACAATGGGATGTATCAAATAATTCAAAATACCGCTGGCCTTACTTGAATCAATGTCTGAATATTATCTCCCACCAATACCGTCTAGCATCATTCTCTAGTTGATGCACTACCTCCTTTATTTTATTCTGATCATGGTCGATGACTATAGTAGCATTAGCTCTCTTTTGCTGCAGCATTCTCATAAGGTTCTCATCCCTATCTCGATCTATCAACCATTCCTGTATCTACATTCCCATACCCAGATTCAGGGCTCTCAGACTAACAGGGCAATTATAGTTGACATCCACGGACAGATTGGCCCTGTGTTTGGATTTCAGAGACATTGCCAAGGGTACACCATGCACCTCTAGCTATGGTTAGGTTCACGGAACATCCTAGTTCCATAACCATTGTTACATTGGTATCCTTTAGGACAAAGAAGCAAACTCTTCTATGTCCCAAATAATACACAGGTTCCTTCCTGGCAATGTTCTCCTCATCCAGAATACAGAGTGAAGTATCTTTCCAGCATTTCTTGTTCACCACCACATACTGACCAGACATACAAAGGACATCATGGTCATGCCTTAGAGAGAGGGAAATATCAACCTGCCTCCAACTTCCATCCTCTCTGATCACATGTGGGTAATTTAGCCTCAGATGCAACAAGGTAGCATCTGCCTGCCTGGCCTTGCATGCACGCCAGAGACCATGACACATTTTTGACCTGTACTACCACACTCTCTACCAACCTCTTAAAATGGTGGATAAAATCTTGAGCCACTTTAACCTGGGTATTTATGTAACTTTGAATGTTATTAAGGATGTCATTAATCTCTCTCTGAGTAACAAAGCCCTTCCTACTGTCTGAAGAGTTTGTTCCTCAGGATACTGAGGTCCACTTCATTAATAACGCCCATCCCAGCTCCTATTCCCCCCAATATAGTGCTGAATACATCCCTCCTCTTTTGGTTACTCCTCAGAAATAAGCATCCTGAATGAACCTCATTCTGTGTCTGCACATCTCTGGGAGTAAGCCACTGGTACAATGACCACACTTGATTCAGTGTATATTCAGCACATATAGGGTAATAGGTTTTTATCAACCACTGTGAGAATTTGAAGTGCCGTGTGGTGAAGGTATACTGTACCCTGGTAGCCAGCATTTAGGAAGAGCTTAGATCTATTTGTAGTGGTTCCCCTTTCTCTAACAGAGCATGCTTTTGTGAGTAGTAACTGGCATTACCTGTGCAGGGTTCCAACCTCTCAGGTGAGACATCAACCAGACGTATCTCCCTCATGTCCAGTTCTGGTGTCCCACATGCCCAGTAACTGAAAACCTCTCTGTAGGACTGCTAAGATTGAGACACCACCCCAACAAGGAAATTTTTACCCCATTGATGTGTCAGCTGGAGTTCCCTTGTCTGGCCAACAGACACCTTACTATGTCTAAGTGCCAGCCTCCTGGGTACCTGCACCATATTAAATCATTTATGCCAATACATGCCACACATTAAAAGCATGATTTCCTTCTTTCAATTCCTCCCCAAACAAAACATAGTTTGCATTTCTTGTTCTGAAGGATTGGATAGGTTCCTTCCCTAACCTCCAACCAATTGCACTTGTATTCACAGTATGTTTGCAGCAGTATTTGCAGTATGTGCAGCATTAGCAATAAATTGTCCATAAGGAAAAGAAACCTTATACTGCAAGTATTAATCTGAATCTTATCTTCTATTCCTTCTCCCCTGAATGTTTGTCAGAACAAATTTGCGATGTGGCATGGCACAGACAAACTGCCAACCAGATGAACATCTTTCATCCATGTTCCAGAGACCTCTCCAATCTCTCCCTCCACCAGGACTCTGGAAATGAAAAACAAGAGTAGAATCAAAATGTTATCCACAATATCTATTCGCTTGCACTTTTTCTTATAGAACCTCCCTTGAAACCCAGGAACCTAATTTAACTGGCTTCTGCAACTCTGAACAAATTATGAAAACAACCATGATTTCTTTAGGATGAACCCACTCTAAAATGGATCCCCATGATAAGAGCATAAAAAAATTAAAGTGAATGCTGCTTCTCAAAATTCTCATTTTAAACGCCCTAAAAAAACAAAGCAATTATCTGTTCTTTAAGACCTGTGCACTAACTCCCCATTCAGGTGGACAAAACCTAAACATTTTGGAATTTTTTTCCAGCTGAATGAAAATAAAAACAAAAAAACCTACAATAACTCCAGCGGCTAAAATGGCTTTCTACCAGCTCTTGTCTTTAAGGCCCCTTTCACATGATCGAACTGTTCAGGTCCACCTGTCAGTTTTGACGGTGGACCTGAACGGGCACTCCATGTTAGCCTATGGAGCGACGGATGTCAGCGGAGACATGTCTGCTGACATCCGACCCCGTCCGATCCGCTAAAAGCAGACGGATGGCCCTATGTCCGGATCCATCGCTGGCGGATCAGATCGGGTAAGATCTGATGAAAACGGACATGCTGTCCATTTCCATCCAATCCCTCCATAGGCAGCAGCGGAGCCTGACAAGCCCCTCCCCGCTCAGTGAGCAGAGAGGGACCTGTCATCCGCCGGCTCAGTGCAGATCAACAGAGAGATCTCCCGCTGAGCCGGCGGACCGAGGCGGGGTCCGTGGAAGCGGAGTCCGCCTCGTGTGAATGAGGGCTAACAAAATGCATTCAGCTGCTAATTTAGGCCATAGTCAATGACCCCCCTTTCAGGTAGACTAAACCTAACAATTTGGAATTTTTCCACCTGAACAAAGCAAAAAATAAACGAATAAACAAATAACAAAGGATAAAAAGAACAAAAAATACCAAAAAGAAAAGAGAAAAAGCAAAACATAAGAGAAAAAAAAATCCAGAGGCTTATCCTTGAAAATACAAAAAAAGAAATACATCAAGGTCCTCCATAATATTCCAATTAATTGAGGCCTAATCTCTGAGACTTGCATCTAAACCTTATTCCATAGCAAAGAAACTTTAACCAGAACATTTTTACCATCTATGCGACTCATTAAGGGCTGTTAACAAAAGATTTGTTTCCCCCAGAGCTATACCTTAGTTAACATGAGGCTACCTCCATTTTGAGTTTATTCAAATGTTCTACAAAGTGATGGCTTTCCTGCCTTAACTGACTATTTTCAGTTTGTAGTCTCATCATTTGGGCCTTAAAAGGGACACGGGTTTGATTACTATGGCCTCTATGCCTTGGATTGCTACCCCATCTCGCAGAATAAACTTCATAATGCCTTGGTGTAGTTTTAGGGTACTGAGATTTTCTTTGCACATTATTATTATTAGCCACCAAACAATACCTGCCAATATGACCCCACTTTTTACAAACAAAGCATTTGAGAGCTGGTCTCCCTGCATAGGCCCTTCTCTGAGCATATGGCGATGGAAACTCACATTGCTGCATAACATTAATATGATTGAAATCAAAAGACTTTACACTTTCATTGTCTGATGTGTAGTCACGAGCAAAGGGTTCATCAGAAGTCTCCACTGTCACCGTGTTACTATTCTTGAAAAGATCAGGTCCGTTTTCCATTTCAACTCCTGAATCAATTTCAAGAGCAGTTACAGCACTTTTGTTTAAATACTCCTCCCTCACATTGCCAGAATTGATTCCAACCAAAGCAACATCACTTGCAGCAATGAGAGAATTTGGCTTTCCTAACTGTTGCTCTCTAGAGCCTTTATCTGTGCTGAGCACTGAGACTGCTCAGCCTTTGCATGTTTGGAGGATAACTCAGTTATGGATGCCTGGGCATCATGTAACTCCTTCCTAAGCAATATTATAATATGCTCATTCTTAGCCTCTCTTTGATTTAAAGAAGCAATACAGCTTTCTCTTAGCTTAAATGTTTCTTCCAATTCATCAATTTTCTGTTCTAATACACAATTCTCAGTCACCAATTGTTCAATGTGATCACAAAAATTTACATCTGTCTTTGCAGCTATCGCCCAATATATTTTTACTTACAGTTTCTATCCAATCTATTAACTGCTTTCTCTCGGTATACCACTGCATTTCTTTTTGTTCTCCTTCATTCTCAACAGCATTCATACCACATTCGCCATTCTTGCTTTCTTGCCTTTCTTAGATGATGGTTTCTTTTTCATATTAATTTGAAAATCACATTGTTTTAATAAATCATTATATTGGCGGGTCAAAGCATTAAAGCATTCTGTGCATTAGTGTTAAAATTAGCTGAGGCATATTTTTTTAAGGAACATTCCAATGACCTCCATTGATGTGTTAATTAAGTTCACACTGGAGCTCATCTGACCAGTTTTTACACTAGCTGCAGACACAAGACACACACATACACACACACAGACACACAGCTGTTCAAAAGCTAATATGGACTTGAAGTCCCTAGGAGCACACTAATCAATCAGTGCCCTACTCTTTCCTTACCACCATTGACTTTTACATCAGTTAACCAAGGGTGATCAGCCCCTCACATTTAAACAGCTAAACAGATGGAATATTTCACAGAACTTTCAGGACCACTCAAGCAGGGCTTCAGAATTCACGAACCAGTGCGAATCTTGTCAACTGTGGAGAAATGCTTTGTTATGGGTCTCGTAGAGGATTTCTTAACTTATAGAATCTCAAGACAAAAAAATACATTAGGATTTGGATTCTGTGCAGGATTTTTTTCCACACTCCTACTTCTGGGGTGCCAAGTAAATAAATATTGGGGGGTTCTTGTTGCCTATGTATTATAAATATGTATTAACTTGTCTATTCCTATAATTAGCTAGTCTATCAAAGCTCCGATAAAGTTACTGGTGATGGTACAATAACGAGGTTAGCCATGAAAATAAACACACTGCTTAAATCAGGGGTGGCCAAACTTTTTTGATAGAGAGCCAGGTTTGATGAAGTGAATACGCGTGAGGGCCGACCATTTTGCCTGACTTTCTTTGAATGAAAATAAAATTCGGTCTAAGTATGTTCGTCCGAGCTCTAATACACTGCCCAACAATAATTCTCTTGCCTTTGTGGCTGTGTGTGTTGAAGAGATGAGCTCGGGCGTGATATTTGGCTATACCATATTTATCGGTGTTTAACACGCACCTTCACTTTAAGAGGGAAGTTTCAGGAAAAAAATGAAATTTTAAATAAAGCACTGTGACGCAAAATAAGGGTCAGTGCCCATCTGCAGCCCCACCGTTGCCATGAATGCAGACCCACCGTTGCCATGAATGCAGACCCACCGTTGCCATGAATGCAGCACCCACTATTGCCATGAATGCAGCCCCACCATTGCCATTAATGCAGACCCACCGTTGCCATGAATGCAGCCTTACCATTGCCATGCCTTACCATTGCCAGGAATGCAGCACCCCCATTGCCAGGAATGCAGCACCCCTACTTGCCAGGAATACAGACTCACCATTGCCATCAGTGCAGCCTGATTGATGCCCATCTGCAACCTCGGAGGGAACAGGGAGGGGACAGGGAGGGGGACGGGACAAGCGCCAACAGATTACATACAGCAGAATTTGTTTTCTCGGCGGCCTCCTTAATAGAAAGTCCCGCCTCCTTTGATGGACAGAACAGTCGTCAAATGGCAGTACAGGAGACGGGACTTCCTATTACAGAGGCCGCCGTGCAAACAGGAAATTCTCCTGTATGTACAGCACACGTCCCGCCCCCTCCCCGTCCCCTCCAAGGCAGCCAGCATGTATATCTTTTGTGGCTCCCGGCGCTCGGGGATTTGTTGGGGGCCACAACAGATATACATATCCAAATCACCAGGTGGGCCATTCGAAACCGGAACACAGGCCGAGATTGGCATGCCAGGCTTAAATAAACAAGGATCTCATTTATTTCCCAAGAAAGTAGGAATGCTAACATAAAATATTAAAGGAAATATTACAGAGCATATAAAACAAAAGAACATAAATGATACTTTACGTAAGGTCCTGTCTTGGCTGAGCTCAATGGAAAAAGGAGGAAGTAACTCCAGCCGGTCAGTACTTTTAAAGCCCACTCAGAAACCACCCACACATACACCCATTGTCAGCCTATCTAGCCATCTGTATCTAATAAGAATCTTTAAGAGGTCGTTCTTCCTAATCACCAGGAAATATATTCTTCTCTTCCTTCTCTCTAGGAAGTATGCTGTAATGTCCACCAGGGGCAGCAATTGTCCATGTGTCACCGCTATTTCACCCGGGTCATCCTTCAGTGACAGCTGGTCTTTGATCTTCTGCCCCCATACCTCACATCAGGAGGCTTGCGAAAACATCCTGTTAGGATATGCATTCCCATTTATGACTTCTTGTCATGAACACCCTGCTGGTTCAACTTGCAAATTCCATCTTAGACCAAATGGCTGTATCAATCAGGAAGTAAAACTCCAGAATAATGATATTAAACCATCTTGCCTTCCAAGATCGTATCACAGCGAATGTCAGAATGAGAGCAATAATTCTAGCCCCAGACCTCTTGTGTAACTCTAAACTGGTAGCCTGTAAAGGCTTTTAAAGTGTCACCTATGAAGATTTTATAGGTACCGAAATGTATTTGATAGTATTCACACCCCTTGAAATTTTCCACATTTTGTCATGTATATATGTATTTTATTGGGATTGTATGTGATAGACCAAAACAAAGTGACACATAATTGTGAAGTGGAAGGAAAATAATAAATGGTTTTTCAAATTTTTTACAAATAAATATCTGAAAAGTGTGTTGTGTATTCAACCCCCTTTAATATTGATACCCCTAACTAAAATCTAGTGGAAACAATTGCCTTCAGAAGTCACCTAATTAGTAAATAGAGTCCACCTGTGTGTAATTTAATCTCAGTATAAATACAGATGTTCTGTGAAGCCCTCATAGGTTTGTTAGAGAACCTTAGTGAACAAACAGTATCATGAAGGCCAAGGAACACACCAGACAAGTCAGGGATAAAGTTGTGGGGAAGTTTAAAGCAGGGTTGGTTTATAAAAAAATACCCAAGCTTTGAACATCTCACGGAGCACTGTTCAATTCATCATCTGAAAATGGAAAGAGTATGGCACAACTGAAAACAAATCAAGACATGGTTGTCCACCTAAACTGACGGGCCGGGCAAGGAGAGCATTAATCAGAGAAGCAGCCAAGAGGTTCATGGTAACTCTGGAGGAGCTGCAGAGATCACCAGCTCAGTTGGGAGAATCTGTCCACAGGACAACTATTAGCCGTGGACTCCACAAATCTGGCCTTTATGGAAGAGTGGCAAGAAAAAAAGCCATTGTTGAAAGAAAGCTATAAGAAGACCCATTTGCAGTTTGTGAGAAGCCATGTGGGGGGACACAGCAAACATGTGGAAGAAGGTGCTCTGGTCAGATGAGACCAAAATGTAACTTTTTGGTGTTAAAGCAAAACGCTATGTGTGGCAGAAAACTAACACTGCACATTACCCTGAACACACCATCCCCACCGTGAAACATGGTGGTGGCAGCATCGTGTTGTGGGGATGCTTTTCTTTAGCACGGATAGGAAAGGTGGTCAGAGTTGATGGGAAGATGGATGGAGCCAAATACAGTGCAATTTTAGAAAAAAACATGTTTTACACTGCAAAAGTCTTGAGACTGGGGTAGAGGCTCACCTTCCAACAGTTAAACAACCCTAAACATACAGCAAAAGCATATTCATGTGTTAGAATGGCCCAGTCAAAGTCCAGGCCTTAATCCAACTGAGAATCTGTGGCAAGACTTGAAAATTGCTGTTCACAGATGACAGAGCTTGAGCTATTTTGCAAAGAAGAATGAGCAAAAACTTCACTCATTAGATGTGTAAAGCTGGTAGAGACATACCCAAAGAGACTTACAGCTGTAATTGCAGTGAAAGGTGGTTCTACAAAGTATTGACTTGGGGCTGAATACATATGCACACCACACTTTTCAAATTATTTGTAGAAAATTTTGAAAACCGTTTATCATTTTCCTTCCACTTCACAATTATGTGCCACTTTGTGTTGGTCTAGCACATAAAATCCCAATAAAATATGTTTACGTTTTTGGTCGTAACATGACAAAATGTGGAAAATTTCAAGGGGTATGAATACTTTTTCAAGGCACTGTAGGTATCGTAGTTTGTACATAATTTTAAAGTGTGACATGCTAGGTATTTACTCTGCATAACATCATCTTTTTTACTTTACCAATAAACTGGGTAAAGTTGGCAGAAAATAGAGATTGTGGTGATCTGATTGGGAATTTCTCTGCCACCAGTAATAGGACACGGCCCCGTGGAAGGGGAGGTGTTCACTTTGTGACACTTACTCACAACAATATAACCAGATTGTCTCTATCATTAAACACCGCCTCCCTGTCTTATATGCAGACAAAACTCTGCATGATATTTTAAGACAGGGATGCAATTTTTCTAGTAAGAAAGCTCCTACTTTAGGTACTATGCTTTCCCCCTCTTTATTTCGTTCCACTCCCCCTTCCATTTTATGGTTAGGGACACTGGGCTCATATCCCTGTGGTTATAACACCTGTAAACAGTGTAAAAGACACAGAAAAAGCAAGTCTGTTATTTCTTTTTCAACAGGTAGAACATATCCAGTTAAAAGTTTTATAAATTGTAATTCAAAGATGATTGTCTGGCTACTTTCACACTGAGGCACTTTACAAGCACTACAGCGCTAAAAATAGCGCCTGCATAGCGCCTGTAAAGAGCCCCTCCTGTCTCTCCAGTGTGATAGCCTCAGGTCTTTCACACCCAAGCGGTGCGCTTGTAAGACGGTAAAAAAAGTCCTGCAAGTCGCATCTTTGCAGTGCTGTTGGAGTGGTGTATACATCGCGCCTAAAGCACCCCTGCCTATTGAAAACAATGGAGCAGCGCCGCCAAACCGCCAGCAAAACACCGCTGCAGCATCGCTTTGCGGGCGTTTTTAACACTTTTTCGCCCGCTAGTGGGGGTTAAACCACCTCGCTAGCAGCCAAATAGCGCCGCTAAAACGACAGTAAAGCGGCGCTAAAAATAGCAGTGTGAAAGTAGCCTCTGTCTAATTGATTGCAGTACTTGTACAGTACAGTATGTGGGATGCACTATTCGCAATCTACGTATTAGAATATCAGAACACTACAATGACACTCTTAATAGCAACCCAAAAAGTATTTCAAATGTGTCAAAACACTTTAGAACAGTTCATGGTGGTAATCTGGAGTCTTTTTCTTTTTGCGGTCTGGAACAGGTGAAAAGATCTGTTAAGGGGGGGAGGATACACACCATACCCTACTTCAGCGGGAGGTGTGGTGGATACACAGATTAATTACTCGATTTCCTAGTAGAAAGAACAGTAAAATGGATGTGAATGTGTTTTAAAAATATTACAATTTGATTCCACAGTGGGTTAATTTTTCCCTAGAGTTTTCAGTCTTTGTTTTCATTTTCCTTCCCCTCTTTCTCTGGTTCTACCAACTTCACGTGATTTTAATTGTTAATTGATTTTAAATTGGATTGTACCACCCCTTTTTTGGAGGAATGAATATCTTTTCTATATAAACTTGATTTTATTGTAAACCTGTATGCTATGAGGAAGTCTCCGGCTGAAACATGTTAGCAATTTAGATGTCGCACTGCTGTTAGTGCTCAATAAAGATTTAAGAAGAAGTAATCGAGTTGCAGGAATTTCTTGCTAAACTGGGTATTATATTGTGTTTGTGTGTACTAACATTCATTACAAACATTAAATTTGCAATTGATAAACTGCTGCACAAATATTGTGTGATATAAAAAGTTGCAACAAAAAAAAAATTTCTCCAGGGCCTCTGCTTAAACCAGGGGTCTTCAAACTACGGCCCTCCAGCTGATCAGGAACTACAATTCCCATCTTGCCTAGTCATGTCTGTGAATGTCAGAGTTTTACAATGCCTCATGGGACATGTAGTTCCGCAACAGCTGGAGGGCCATAGTTTGAAGATTCCTGGCTTAAACTGACTGGAGGTGGCTAAAGATGATCTGAACTGTAGAAGCTGAACCCAATAACGGCAAGAAGAGGACCAAGGAATAGTCAAGTCACTGGTATTTCCTGTAGGCTCCCACCAGCTGATCTTTTTATATTATTGACTTACCATGCCTTGTTCTGCACTGTGTATCTGTGTGAAGGTGGCCATCTTGGTAGAAGCAGTGCTTTACTTTTTCATGCCAGAAACATCTGATGAATAATGGGGGAATATTTAAGAAGCAGCAGGAGATACAGAAATACAGATCCATAGAATGAATGAAACAGAAGCAGGGAGATCCTTGCACTGCGGTCCTCAGGTATAGCTTTCTTTCCAGAAAGGAGAACAATGATCAGCAGATTAGTAGATTAGTGGCAAACCCTTACATTTCACTCCAAATCTATTGGTACTAGTAGTTAGTGGCCGTAGTGCCTTAGATGATCTTACACTGCAGACACAACTATGAGGCTTTTGACACAGATTGCCACGGCACCCTCACACATCTAAAAATGCACTGCTTTTTTTAGAAGAGATTCAGAACAAACAATTTTTTTTTTCAGGATACTACTTAGGTACAATTAATATTTCTAAATGTCCCCTATAATGAAGCAAAGCTTCAAATTTCAAGCTCAAAAGTTAGTTTGCAAAAATACTGTATAGTCTAAACAAAAGCATGTTTTTTCCCTTTGTTGCATCTCAGTTCTGATGATCTCTTCCAACCTTTTTTAGCCACTTCCTATCTACATTTACCCTCTACAGCATCAGCTGCACATGATTTCTCTGGATCAGCTTGCTGTTAAGCTGGAAGATCAGACCTCTGCAGTGTATAAATGTGCTTTTACAAAAAAACAAAAAACTGTACAAATACAATTATAGGAATACAATATAAGACTGACAGATATACCTATAACAAGCAAAATGCCACCTTCCTAGCAAATAAGCTTAAAAGATAGACGCAAGCAAAACAATTGGGGGCTCGTCTGGGATATTGCACTAAAGTTCAACTGAAGCAGACCTGTTTTTCTGTGGTGTGTTGTATAGCTTGAGCTAGGTGAAAATGCTGCATAAGCTGTTTAGGAAAAGGTTGCAGATGTTTCTGGTGTCCAGAAGGGGGTGTGCAGCTTGCCTATCTGGGCCAGAGACAATGAGTGGGAGCCTCTTGCTAAAGAATTTGCAAAGTATGCTTCTCCCTTGAAGAAGACATGGGGTGATAAAGTTTTAGATCATTTTGTAGATTTTAGCATTAAGGGGTTAGATTTAAGTAAAGCAGAGAAAAGAACAGTGTCCACAGTGGGTTGGTACTTTCTTCATGCTTTCTATACTGAATCACAAAGGAGGGAAAAGGCAGAGGTAGGAATTAAAGCATTAAAAGATCAGCTAGCAGTTGCTTCAGAGTGTGTACATTCAACTGCTAGTCGGGTTGATGATTTACAAGAGCGGTGTGCTACCCTTATGACCAAATCAAATAATGCCTTAAGAAAAAGGAAGGGCCATAAACCTGTTAGTAAAGCCAGGGTACGTGTCAATATCACATCCCAAAACTGGGATTGTGAGGGTGTGCTATCCACAAATGATAGTGAGGATGATGAAATAGAGTTTGATATTTCAGATGATGATCTGCTAGTGGGAAAGAAAAAGTGTGCCAGACCTCTCATTACTAAGCATAGAAAAAGTCAACATGACAGAGAGGATATGGCAGATGAGGAGGTGCATTATCGCAACCCTAGAGATGTGCAATTTGAAGAAGTAAGGGAGTTTACACAAGCTAAACTCCATGAGCTGGCAAAACAATACAAACATAGGTCTGGGAACCCCTATTGCGTAGGCAACCTCGGCCCCCCAGCTGTTTTGAAACTACAAGTCCTATGAGACATTGCAAGACCCTGACAATCTCCTAGAGGCAGAGGCATGATGGGATTGTAGTTTCACCACAGCTGGGGAGCCGAGGTTGCCTACCCCTGCCCTACTGAGTTGGCTCCTACGTTTCTGGGATAAAGGGGCAGACAGTGTTGTTTTGTCAGGCAAGGAAGCAGTGGCTATAAGAGTGTTAACCCATGATCTACAATTGCATCAGGCCATGCGAAAAGCCAGAGGGTTTACTGTGAATTTTTCATCTTTAGACCTACTGAGAGATTGGATAGTCCGAGTATACGCTAATCCTAGTGACCTGGAAAATACCTACTCCTGGAGAATAATAGGAGAAGTTATTTCCAGGTTACGTGAGATGGGTTGTATGACTGAATTAAATACTTTTCCAGAATAAATGGGTTCAGATGTGGAACCCTTTACGTCTGCCCTGTGATCTAAGCTTAAGAAGTCTGTGCCATGTAATTTCAGGGCTCCTTTATTGTCCTTGCTGCGAGGCCTGGGATTAAACAGCAAGATTCTTGAAGCCCTTTCAAGCAAGTTGGGGGAGCTAAAGGAGACTAAAACAAAACCTGTCAGGGCAGTAGATAAGGTCAGGGCCAGACAGGAAGAAAACAAGCAGAAAAGAACAGAGAAGAAGGGAAATGTGGTAGAGAAGACAGAAGGTGAAGAGAAAACCAGGCTAGTTATTTCTAGGAAACAAATGTGGGTGGACCTGCTAAAGGCAGGAATACCTAAAGATGAGGGATTTCTACTGCAGAATTGCTGAAGAAATCATGCGAGAGGTCCCAGGTTCCAATCCCGGACAAGCCCCCAACTGTTTTGCTTGCGTCTATCTAGTAAGGTTACTTTACGGTATAAGCAAGGAAGCTCAGACCTCTGCAGTGTATAAATGTGCTTTTACAGGACTCCATAATGCCTTAACACCAAGGAATGTCTGTACCAGCCAGAAAATATATCTGAAGACACTTTCGCCTGATTTCCAGCAACTGCTAATAGATTAAGCCTGAGTCCTCGTTGGCTACGGAGATCAGGAACACACAGTAACCTGAGTTAAGTAACTTTTAAGCATATTTCCACTGTTTACAGACCACTGCAGAGGTCTGAGCTTCCTTGCTTGTACCGCAAAGTAACTTTACTAGATAAAAGCAAGCAAAACAATCTACATTTACACACTACAGCATTGGCTACACATGATTGCTCTGGATCAGCATGCTGTTAAGATGGCCCTACATGAATAAAAATTTGGCCTGTTCAGCCGGGACTGGCTGAATTTTGATCCATGTATGGCCATTCCAGTTGGACAGAAGTTATTGGCTTTAGTGTGCAGTGTTGATCAGTGTATTTTGACAGTGGTGAAGTCTCCCTACTGTCAGAATACAGAGACACAGCAGGGAGCATTTCCCTATCCACCTTGAATGTGTGGATGAGATAATCAGGTCAGTTTTTCCATTTAACCTGCCGGCTGAACAAAAACAACAACTCAACTATGGTCTGGCTTAGTGAACATAGGGGGCCATGCCTGGGCACTGCATTTAGGCATAGGCACCTGTAGTCTTAACCGGGAGCATGTGTGACACCAGTTGTCTTCCTATAAGAGGAAGGAAGTGCCTGAAAAAGGATTTTTATGGGAGGATTATTATTATAGGAATATTAGGAATATTTTATTGACAGCTTCAATTATACAAATATTAAAAATTACTTTTTAAAATTACATTATCATAGAAAAGCTGTGTGCAGAGGGTAATAGAAGATTTCAATACCGTTGACCAACTCCAATGTATTTGTCTATATGACTGTGGTAGGGACATTCGATTGTAAGCTTATTTGAGGTTTGGACTGATGGAGTTGGTTATATGATCTCAGTAAATTGTGGAACATGTTGGAACTATACAAATCAAGAAAATAAATATACTATACATATGGCCTTTTAATAGTAATATGTCACTTGGGGTTTTCATTCCTTATTTTTAATAACAGACTGAAGAAGCTTTGTTTATTTCTATATGTCTGCACATTAATTAGATGCTTTAGAAAAAAAAATGTAATTGATGTATACCCTGAAGTTATGATGTAAGCACCTAAATGCAAAAATACTAATGTCTTTATTGCCTGCTTATTTTAAAGCAAAACTCCAAGCAGTTAAAAAAAATAGCCATTTCATTAAAATCTTTTGTACAATGTTTTGACAGACTGCTAGTATAAGTATAAGTGTGAGGTTACTTTAAAGTGATTCTATGGCTAAGTTTAAAAAAAATGTAAAAAAGCAGGACCTACAAAAGAACAGGACCTACAAAAGAACGCTCTAAACATGATTTGAGTGTCAGATACATGGTTCCCTGCAGAATGCCAGGGTTCCTTCTGTTGGTCCCTGTGTTACAGGGCACAGCAGAGGGGGTGTTTGGAGGTTCTGTGGAAGGAACCACAGCACACAATGTGAGATGAAAGTGTTGAATGCAGAGTTTTTTCAGGTGAACATACAGTGGGGCAAAAAAAGTATTTAGTCAGCCACCAATTGTGCAAGTTCTCCCACTTAAAAAGATGAGAGAGGCCTGTAATTGTCATCATAGGTATACCTCAACTATGAGAGACAAAATGTGGAAACAAATCCAGACAATCACATTGTCTGATTTGGAAAGAATTTATTTGCAAATTATGGTGGAAAATAAGTATTTTGTCAATATCAAAAGTTCATCTCAATACTTTGTTATATATCCTTTGTTGGCAATGACAGAGGTCAAACGTTTTCTGTAAGTCTTCACAAGGTTGTCACACACTGTTGCTGGTATGTTGGCCCATTCCTCCATGCAGATCTCCTCTAGAGCAGTGATGTTTTGGGGCTGTCGCTGTGCAACATGGACTTTCAACTCCCTCCAAAGGTTTTCTATGGGGTTGAGATCTGGAGACTGGCTAGGTCACTCCAGGACTTGGAAATGCTTCTTACGAAGCCACTCCTTTGTTGCCCGGCAGTGTGTTTGGGATCATTGTCATGCTGAAAGACCCAGCCACGTTTCATCTTCAATGCCCTTGCTGATGGAAGGAGGTTTGCACTCAAAATCTCAGGATACATAGCCCCATTCATTCTTTCATGTACACAGGTCAGTCGTCCTGTTCCCTTTGCAGAGAAACAGCCCCAAAGCAAGATATTGCTACCCCCATGCTTCACAGTAGGTATGGTGTTCTTTGGTTGCAACTCAGCATTCTCTCTCCTCCAAACACGACGAGTTGTGTTTCTACCAAACAGTTCTACTTTGGTTTCATCTGACCATATGACATTCTCCCAGTCCTCTTCTGGATCATCCAAATGCTCTCTAGCAAACCTCAGACAGGCCAGGACATGTACTGGCTTAAGCAGGGGGACACGTCTGGCACTGCAGGATCTGAGTTCCTGGCGGCGTAGTGTGTTACTGATGGTAGCTTTTGTTACGTTGGTCCCAGCTCTCTGCAGGTCATTCACTAGGTCCCCCTGTGTGGTTCTGGGATTTTTGCTCACCATTCTTGTGATCATTTTGACCCCACGGGGTGAGATCTTGCGTGGAGCCCCAGATTGAGGGATATTGTCAGTGGTCTTGTATGTCTTCCATTTTCTAATTATTGCTCCCACAGTTGATTTCTTCACACCAAGCTGCTTGCCTATTGCAGATTCAGTCTTCCCAGCCTGGTGCAGGTCTACAATTTTGTTTCTGGTGTTCTTCGACAGCTCTTTGGTCTTCATCATAGTGGAGTTTGGAGTGTGACTGTTTGAGGTTGTGGACAGGTGTCTTTTATACTGATAACAAGTTCAAACAGGTGCCATTAATACAGGTAATGAGTGGAGAACACAGGGGCCTTTTAAAGAAGAAGATACAGGTCTGTGAGAGCCAGAAATCTTGCTTGTTTGTAGGTGACCAAATACTTATTTTCCACCACAATTTGCAAATAAATTATTTCAAAAATCAGACTATGTGATTGTCTGGATTTGTTTCCACATTTTTTTCTCTCATAGTTGAGGTATACCTATAATGACAATTACAGGCTTCTCTCATCTTTTTAAGTGGGAGAACGTGCACAATTGGTGGCTGACTAAATACTTTTTTGCTCCACAGTATCTGTTGAGCAAAGCAAAGTTTGGTAAAAACCCTCTTTGGTAGGCCTTGCTTTTTTTTTTTTACTTTTTTTTTTAACCCAGAGTTGCTTTAATCCAATGAACAATAGGACTGCTAGTGGGAGAGACAGGGTCAACAATGTTAACCACTTGAGCCCCGGACCATTATGCTGCCTAAGGACCAGAGGTCTTTTTCCAATTTGGCACTGCGTCGCTTTAACTGCTAATTGCGCGGTCATGCAATGCTGTACCCAAACGAAATTTGCGTCCTTTTCTTCCCACAAATAGAGCTTTCTTTTGATGGTATTTGATCACCTCTGCGGTTTTTATTTTTTGCGCTATAAACGGAAAAAGACCAAAAATTTTGAAAAAAAATGATATTTTCTACTTTTTGTTATAAAAAAAATCCAATAAACTAAATTTTAGTCATACATTTAGGCCAAAATGTATTCGGCCACATGTCTTTGGTAAAAAAAATGTCAATAAGCGTATATTTATTGGTTTGCGCAAAAGTTATAGCGTCTACAAACTAGGGTACATTTTCTGGAATTTACACAGCTTTTAGTTTATGACTGCCTATGTCATTTCTTGAGGTGCTAAAATGACAGGGCAGTACAAAACCCCCACAAATGACCCCATTTTGGAAAGTAGACACCCCAAGGAAATTGCTGAGAGGCATGTTGAGCCCATTGAATATTCATTTTTTTGTCCCAAGTGATTGAAAAATGACAAAAAAAAAAAAAAAAAAAAATATTTACAAAAAGTTGTCACTAAATGATATATTGCTCACACAGGCCATGGGCCTATGTGGAATTGCACCCCAAAATACATTCAGCTGCTTCTCCTGAGTATGGGGATACCACATGTGTGGGACTTTTTGGGAGCCTAGCCGCGTACGGGGCCCCGAAAACCAATCACCGCCTTCAGGATTTCTAAGGGTGTAAATTTTTGCTTTCACTCTTCACTGCCTATCACAGTTTCGGAGGCCATGGAATGCCCAGGTGGCACAAAACCCCCCAAAATGACCCCATTTTGGAAAGTAGACACCCCAAGCTATTTGCTGAGAGGCATATTGAGTCCATGGAATATTTTATATTTTGACACAAGTTGCGGGAAAGTGACACTTTTTTTTTTTTTTTTTTTTCATAAAGTTGTCACTAAATGATATATTGCTCACACAGGCCATGGGCATATGTGGAATTGCACCCCAAAATACATTTAGCTGCTTCTCCTGAGTATGGGGATACCACATGTGTGGGACTTTTTGGGAGCCTAGCCGCGTACGGGACCCCGAAAACCAATCACTGCCTTCAGGATTTCTAAGGGTGAAAATTTTTGATTTCACTCTTTACTGCTTATCACAGTTTCGGAGGCCATGGAATGCCCAGGTGGCATAAAACCCCCCCAAATGACCCCATTTTGGAAAGTAGACACCCCAAGCTATTTGCTGAGAGGCATGGTGAGTATTTTGCAGCTCTCATTTGTTTTTGAAAATGAAGAAAGACAAGAAAAAACATTTTTTTTTTTCTTTTTTCAATTTTCAAAACTTTGTGACAAAAAGTGAGGTCTGCAAAATACTCACTATACCTCTCAGCAAATAGCTTGGGGTGTCTACTTTCAAAATGGGGTCATTTGGGGGGGTTTTGTGCCACCTGGGCATTCCATGGCCTCCGAAACTGTGATAGGCAGTGAAGAGTGAAATCAAAAATTCACGCCCTTAGAAAGCCTGAAGGCGGTGCTTGGTTTTCGGGGTCCCGTACGCGGCTAGGCTCCCAAAAAGTCTCACACATGTGGTATCCCCGTACTCAGGAGAAGCAGCAGAATGTATTTTGGGGTGTAATTTCACATATTCCCATGGCATGTTTGAGCAATATATCATTTAGTGACAACTTTGTGCAAAAAAAAAAAAAAAAAAAAAAATTTGTCTCTTTCCCGCAACTTGTGTCGCAATATAAAATATTCCATGGACTCGACATGCCTCTCAGCAAATAGCTTGGGGTGTCTACTTTCCAAAATGGGGTCATTTGGGGGGGTTTTGAACTGTCCTGGCATTTTATGCACAACATTTAGAAGCTTATGTCACACATCACCCACTCTTCTAACCACTTGAAGACAAAGCCCTTTCTGACACTTATTGTTTACATGAAAAAGTTTTTTTTTTTTGCAAAAAAATTACTTTGAACCCCCAAACATTATATATTTTTTTAAAGCAAATGCCCTACAGATTAAAATGGTGGGTGTTTCATTTTTTTTTTTCACACAGTAATTGCGCAGCGATTTTTCAAACGCATTTTTTGGGGAAAAAACACACTTTTTTAAATTTTAATGCAGTAAAACACACTATATTGCCCAAATGTTTGATGAAATAAAAAAGATGATCTTAGGCCGAGTACATGGATACCAAACATGACATGCTTTAAAATTGCGCACAAACGTGCAGTGGCAACAAAATAAATACATTTTTAAAAGCCTTCAAAAGCCTTTACAGGTTACCACTTTAGATTTACAGAGGAGGTCTACTGGAAAAATTACTGCACTCGATCTGGCCTTCGCGGTGATACCTCACATGCATGGTGCAATTGCTGTTTACATATGACGCCAGACCGCCGCTTGCGTTTGCCTTAGCGCGAGAGCAGGGGGCGACAGGGGTGCTTTTTTTTTTTTTTTCTTTATTATTTTTTTGCTTTTTTAATCTTACTTTTAAACTGTTCCTTTCATATTTTTTTTTTTAATCATTTTTATTGTTATCTCGGGGAATGTAAATATCCCCTATGATAGCAATAGGTAGTGACAGGTACTCTTTTTTGAAAAAATTGTGGTCTATTAGACCCTAGATCTCTCCTCTGCCCTCAAAGCATCTGACCACACCAAGATCGGTGTGATAAAATGCTTCCCCAATTTCCCAATGGCGCTATTTACATCCGGCGAAATCTAAGTCATGAAATACTCGTAGCTTCCGGTTTCTTAGGCCATAGAGATGTTTGAAGCCACTCTGGTCTCTGATCAGCTCTATGGTCAGCTGGCTGAATCACCGGCTGCATTCTCAGGTTCCCTGTTGAGACAGGAGAGCCAGAGAAAAACACGGAAGATGGTGGGGGTGGGGGGGGGCATTCCCTCCCACGGCTTGTAAAGGCAGTCTAGAGGCTAATTAGCCGCTAGGATTGCTTTTACATGAAAGCCGACCGCTGGCTGAAAAGAATGATACCAAGATGATACCTAAACCTGCAAGCATCATTCTGGTATAACCACTCAAAGTCGTGAATGGCGTACCTGAAGACAAAAAAATGGTTAACAATGGTTAACAATAAAGCACAGTAAACAGTAAAGTATAAATAATTACACACCTGAAAAACAAACATGATAAAACATAATAACAATAACAATAACAATAAAACATTGCAGAATAGAATACAGTAAAAAAGAGCAGAACAATAGAGAGAGAGAATAGAGAGAGAGAGAACAATAAAACGACAACTATTTTTTTTTTATTTCATATTTTTTTTTTTTTTTACACTTTTTTGTAACTAACTTTTATAACTGTAACCGGTTCCAGGTTCGGGTCTCTCAAAATGCGATGGCATCTTGGGAGACCCTGTGAAAGTGTGCCTAGTCTGTGCAATGCTGTACTCTACGCTAATACTCAACTAGTGAATGGTAGCGTTCAAAACATTCACCAATGCAAAGACCAGGATTGTCAGGACAGGAGGGACAATAATAGCGGGTGTCACGCCTATATCCGCGCTTGCTGCAGACACAACATCTTTTTTGGGGGTTCGTTGGGTAGGGGTACTCGGGAGGACATAAAGAAAATGCCTCTCATGCAGCCGACTGCATTTGGTTGGGGATGTGAATGGGGGAAGTACGGGCGCTGCAGAAGTGGTGGGTTCCCAATTAGGATTGGCGAATGCAGCAGGAAGGGCATTATGGGCACGACGGGCCTGTGTTTGTCTTTTTGGTGGCAGCGGGACACTACTTGTGCTTGCCACCTCACCAGCTTGAACTGCACTTATGGGACTCGCCACGTCACCAAGTGTTACTGCAGTGCTGGTTTGACTACGACCGGGGTGTACTAGGCCGCTGGTGCTTGCCAGTTCCCCAAAACGCTACCAAAAAACTGTTAGCGATCGCAGGGATCAGGCCTGACTCTGCGAACGCTGCAGTTATGCGTTTAGTGTTTTGTAAGTGTCAGTGATCGATCGATACTGCACTTGGGTGGGCTGGGCCGGGCGGAGGGGCAAAACGCAGGTGCTAGCAGGTATCTGGGCTGATCCCGCTAACACTGCGTTTTTGGGAACCCTAAACTGCTGGTGACGCTAGTATAGATCTGATCGGATCAGATATTGATGCGATCAGATACTATACCACTAAGGGAGGTGTACGGTGCGTGCGTGGGTGTTAGCGGTACTGGCGCTAACCTGACGCTGCCTGGGGCTGGTGCTTGCCAGTTCACCAAAACGCTACAAAAAAAACTGTTAGCGATCGCAGGGATCAGGCCTGACTCTGCGAACGCTGCAGTTATGCGTTTAGTGTTCTGTAAGTGACAGTGATCGATCGATACTGCACTTGGGTGCGCTGGGCTGGGCCGGGCGGAGGGGCAAAACGCAGGTGCTAGCAGGTATCTGGGCTGATCCCGCTAACACTGCGTTTTTGGGAACCCTAAACTGCTGGTGACGCTAGTATAGATCTGATCGGATCAGATATTGATCTGTTCAGATACTATACCACTAAGGGAGGTGTACGGTGCGTGCGTGGGTGTTAGCGGTACTGGCGCTAACCTGACGCTGCCTGGGGCTGGTGCTTGCCAGTTCACCAAAATGCTACCAAAAAAACTGTTAGCAATCGCAGGGATCAGGCCTGACTCTGCGAACGCTGCAGTTATGCGTTTAGTGCCTTGTAAGTGACAGCGATCGATCGATACTGCACTTGGGTGGGCTGGGCTGGGCCGGGCGGAGGGGCAAAACGCAGGTGCTAGCAGGTATCTGGGCTGATCCCGCTAACACTGCGTTTTTGGGAACCCTAAACTGCTGGGGACGCTAGTATAGATCTGATCGGATCAGATATTGATCCGATCAGATACTATACCACTAAGGGAGGCGCATGCTGTGTGCGTGGGTGTTAGCGGTACTGGCGCTAATCTGACGCTGCCTGGGGCGACGCATATCACCGCCGGGCGATCGGGGGGCTAAACCTTTATTCGGTAATAAACGGCGGGTGCCCTGACACTATAAAAAAAAAACAAACTAACCAGCGTCAACCGTAACGGTTATACGGTGATCAGTGGTGAAAGGGTTAACTAGGGGGCAATCAAGGGGTTAAAACATTTATTAGGTAGTATATGGGGGTCCCTGTCGCTATAAAACGCTGACGGCGAACCTAAATATTTACCTCACTAACTAGCGTCACCAGCGACACTAATACAGCGATCAGAAAAATGATCGCTTAGCGACACTGGTGACAGGGGGTGATCAAGGGGTTAAAACTTTATTAGGGGGGGTTAGGGGGGTACCCTAGACCTACAGGGGGGTAACAGTAACTGTGCTAACACTGTAACTGTCACAAACTGACACAGCAGTAATCAGAAAAAAAAAAAAACTGCTGGTGTCAGTTTGTGACAGGGGGGGGGGTGATTGGGGGGGGATCGGGGGGCGATCGGGGGGGGGGATCGGGGTGTAATGTGTGCCTAGCATGTTCTACTGTGTGTGTGTGTGTTAGTGCACTCACTCACATGCCGTCTCTCCTCGGGCCGGAACGGAAACTACCAACCCGAGGGGAGAATACATCACTTCCTTTGCTGCTGTTTAGCATACAGCAGCAAAGGAGTGTTCCCATTGGCCGGCGGCGATCGCGAGGGGGGGGCCACGAACGGATGGCCTCCCCCTCGTCTCTGATCGCCGGGGGACAGAACGGGACCGCCTCGGGCGGCGGGGGGGGGGTCCGATCGGACCCCCCACCCGCGGAAGGCAAATCACGTACCCTGTACGTGATTTTGCCTGTCCGTGCCGCCTTGCCGACGTACATCGGCGTGAGGCGGTCGTCAAGTGGTTAAGCTGGCCATGCACTGATCAAAATTCCTCCAGTTCAGCAGGGACCATCAAATTTCTATTGGTGTGTGGCTGTTCAATATAGTTGAGTCACTTAGCCTTGTTTCCATGTCCTATGAATGAAAACATAGGAACTGGGGTGCAGAAAAATGGCAGCAGGTGCTCTGGACTGATAAATCAAACTTTTAATTATTTGACTGTAGCTGTAGCAGTTTGTTTGTGAAGGGCTGGAGAGCGGCATAATAATGAGTGTCTGCAGGCAACAGTGAAGGATGGTGGAGGTTGCTTGCAAGTTTGGGTGTCCTCAACCCTGAGGACTGCAGGCAGATATTTATCCATGATGTCATACCATCAGGGAGGCATGTGACTGATTGTTCAGTAGGAGAACAACCCCAAACATGCAGCCAACGTAGCCAAGAATGCAGCCAAGAACTATTTGTAAAAAGGAGCAAGGAGTCATGGACATGATGATTTGGCCCCCACAGAGCCCTAATCTGAACATCATCAAGTCTGACTGGGATTCCATCAAGAGTACAACCTACCTGCCGAGTTCCTTCACAAACTGTGTGCAAGTGTACCTATTGAAGAATTAATGCTGTTTTGAAGGCAAAGGGTCATCACACTAAATATTGATTTGATTTGGATTTCTCATCTGTTCGTTTACTTTTTCTTTTTTTACTCATTATGTTAATTGATAAAAATAAACTTTTAACACTTCTATTTTCAAAAGAATTGTTAACTTACAGCATTTCTCCACACCTGCCTAAAATTTTGTACAGTACAAAATATTTTATTATATCTTTTCATGTGACAACACTGAAGAAATTACACTTTGCTACAATGTAAAGTAGTGAGTGTACAGCTTGTATAACAGTGTAAATTTTCTGTCCCCTCAAAATAACTCAACACACAGCCATTAATGTCTAAACCGCTGGCAACAAAAGTGAGTACACCCCTAAGTGAAAATGTCCAAATTGGGCCCAAAGTGTCAATATTTTGTGTGGCCACCATTATTTTCCAGCACTGCCTTAACCCTCTTGGGCATGGAGTTCACCAGAGCTTCACAGGTTGCCACTGGAGTCCTCTTCCACTTCTCCATGACAACATTATGGAGCTGGTGGATGTTGGAGACCTTGCGCTCCTCCACCTTCTATTTGAGGATGCCCCACAGATGCTCAATAGGGTTTAAGTCTGGAGACATGCTTGGCCAGTCCATTACCTTTACCCTCAGCTTCTTTAGCAAGGCAGTGGTCATCTTGGAGGTGCGTTTGGGGTCGTTATCATGTTGGAATACTGCTCTGCGGCCCAGGGAGGGAAACATGCTCTGCTTCAGTATGTCACAGTACATGTTGGCATTCATGGTTTCCTCAATGAACTGTAGATCCCCAGTGCCAGCAGCACTCATGGAGCCCCAGACCATGACACTTCCACCACCATGCTTGACTGTAGGCAAGACCCCTGGTTGCCGTCACACAGGCTTGACACCATATAAACCAAAAAAGTTTATCTTGGTCTTATCGGACCACAGGACATGGTTCCAGTAATCCATGTCCTTAGTTTGCTTGTTTTCAGCAAACTGTTTGCAGGCTTTCTTGTGCATCATCTTTAGAAGAGGCTTCCTTCTGGGATGACAGCCATGCAGACCAATTTGATGCATTGTGCGGCGTATGAGCAGACAGGCTGACCCCCTCCCCCTTCAACCTTTGCAGCATTGCTAGCAGAACTCATATGTCTATTTCCCAAAGACAACCTCTGGATATGATGCTGAGCACGTGCACTCAACTTCTTTGGTCGACCATGGCGAGGCCTGTTCTGAGTGAAACCTGTCCTGTTAAACCGCTGTATGGTCTTGGCCACCATGCTGCTGCTCAGTTTCAGGGTCTTGGCAATCTCCTTATAGCCTAGGTCATCTTTATGTAGAGCAACAATTCTTCAGATCCTCAGAGAGTTCTTTGCCATGAGGTGCCATGTTGAACTTCCAGTGACCAGTATGAGAGAGTAAGAGTCATAACACCAAATTTAACACACCTGCTCCCCATTCACACCTGAGATCTTGTAGCACTAATGAGTCACGTGACACCAGGGAGGGAAAATGGCTAATTGGGCCCAATTCAGACATTTTTACGTAAGGGAGTACTCACTTTTGTTGCCAGCGGTTTAGACTTTAATGGCTGTGTGTTGAGTCATTATGGGGGGATGGCAAATTTACACTGTTATACAAGCTGTACACTCACTACTTTACATTGTAGTAAAGTGTAATTTCTTCAGTGTTGTCACATAAAAAGATATAATAAAATATTTTCAAAAATATGAGGGGTGTACTAAAGTGAGTACACCCCTCACATTTTTGTAAATATTTTATTATATCTTTTCATGTGACAACTTTTACACTTTGCTACAATGTAAAGTAGTCAGTGTACAGCTTGTATAACAGAGTAAATTTGCTGTCCTCAAAATAACTTAACACACAGCCATTAATGTCTAAACCGCTGGCAACAAAAGTGAGTACACCCCTAAGTGAAAATGTTCAAATTGGGCCCAATAAGCCATTTTCCCTCCCCGATGTCATGTGACTCGTTAGTGTTACAAGGTCTCAGGTGTGAATGGGGAGCAGGTGTGTTAAATTTGGTGTTATCGCTCTCCCTCTCTCATACTGGTCACTGGAATTTCAACATGGCACCTCATGGCAAAGAACTCTCTAAGGATCTGAAAAAAAGAATTGTTGCACTACATAAAGATAGCCTAGGCTATAAGAAGATTGCCAAGACCCTGAAACTGAGCCTCAGCATGGTGGCCAAGACCATACACTGGTTTAACAGGACAGGTTCCACTCAGAACAGGCCTCGCCATGGTCAACCAAAGAAGTTGAGTGCACGTGCTCGGTGTCATATCCAGAGGTTGTCTTTGGGAAATAGATGTATGAGTGCTGCCAGCATTGCTGCAGAGGTTGAAGGGGTGAGGGGGTCAGCCTGTCAGTGCTCAGACCATGCGCCGCACACTGCATCAAATGGGTCTGTATGGTGGTTGTCTCAGAAGGAAGCCTCTTCTAAAGATGATGCACAAGAAAACCCTCAAACAGTTTGCTGAAGACAAGCAGACTAAAGACAAGGATTACTGTAACCATGTCCTGTGGTCTGATGAGACCAAGATAAACTTATTTGGTTCAGATGGTGTCAAGCGTGTGGTGGCAACCAGGTGAGGAGTACAAAAACAAGTGTGTCTTGCCTACAGTCAAGCATGGTAGTGGGAGTGTCATGGTCTGGGGCTGCATGAATGCTGCCAGCACTGGGGAGCTACAGTTCATTGAGGGAACCATGAATGCCAACATGTACTGTGACGTACTGAAATGCATGATCCCTTTTCTTCGGAGACTGGGCCTTACATTGTAGCAATGTGTCATTTCTTCAGTGTTATCACATGAAAAGATATAATAAAATTTACAAAAATGATATTTACAAAAATGTGACGGGTGTACTCACTTTTGTGAGATACTGTATACTATATATGAGTTTTCGTGTTAGTGTGGGTAAATGTTCAGGCTGGCAGCCAAGCCTGTGTGTTTTTTTTTTCTGTGTTGGGCAGAGATCCAGGGAGAGCTGGATGACTCACAAGCAGTATCACTGAGACACCCCCCCCACTTCTAGAATGTACTGGATTCTGCTAGAAGAATGGGGGGGGAGTAAGGTTGAGCTGCCTGGAGTATTCTGAGGGCCCTGACCACACCCCAATAGAAGGGTTGGCTCAAATACTTTGGGTCAACCCAACTGGAGCAGTGTAGAGTTCGGTTGGAAGATGGAGATGGCGTGTTAGGCTATCGGGGCCTTTAAAAGTAGCCCCCCAGTCTGGTGGGGGGGGGTCGGTCCTGGGCTCAGGTGCGGAAGGGACCACTCTTCATGACACACGGGGGGAACCTGACCAGGAGGAATGGGAGCAAGGCGAGGACAGCAGGAAAACACTGCTGGGCAAATCTCCAGGGAGGAAGAGTGTTACAGTCAGAGGACTGAGAGGCATTCCTGAAGAGGCTGGGTGCAAGCAGTCTGGGATGGATGGAGATTCGGACTGGGAAGACTGTGGAGAAGTATCCAGGAGGTCTAGTGTAAGGGGCAGCTGCAGCCAGACGGGCTGGCAGTGCCCGAAGAGGTGGTACTGAGAGCAGTAGCCACAAAGAAGGACAGCTAGCACCAAAGACCTCTATATTTTTTCTACACCAAAAGGGGCCAGCGGTCCCTGCCTGCAAAGGGCATTCTCAAGGATCTGAGTTTGTGTTAGATCAAACCAACTGTGCTAGCTGGTCCTGGGAGTAGTAGTTACACAAGCAAGTGTTCTGGAGGTAGAAGAGGAGTGTGTATATACCAGATGTATATAGGTTGAGTCCCTGAAGAGTTCTGCTGATCAAGTGGGCATCCCATATTAACCCTTCCCCATCCAAGTTCAAATCCTCCTAATAAAAAAAACAAACAAAGCTGCAAAGACTGTTTCTTGACTCCATTTACCAGCGGCTCCTACGGTGCTACCACTACATACAGTGTGTGTGTGTGTGTATATATATATATATATATATATATATATATATATATATATATATATTATAGAAAGTGCATTTAATTGATATTTTCAATAACATGGTGGTTTTGGCACAACGTCAAAAAACATAAATACATTTGCACGTGATTTGTTTTAATTAATAATTAACAGCAATTCTGGGTCTTGTGTGAAAAAAGAAAAAAATTAAGGGAATATGCGTGAGATTTTTGTGAATATTTCCCCTTCTAAAAGTGAGATTTTTTTCTTCTTTGAAGATAACATTATCCTTTCCCATTTCCTGCCATTCACAAAAGATTTTTTTTTTGTGAAATTGCACTTTAGCACTCTTAGGTTAGGTAATTATTATTCCACCCCTGTCATTATTTCTCCTGTTCTCACACACATCAAATAGCATTGGCACTTGAAATCTGATCCTTGCTATCTTCTGCTCACAAAAATGAGTGAAAGAAAGATCAACATGCTAATAATTATTTTTATCTGATGGCGTAGATGCTTGCACTTAAAGACTTACAAAGCATATCTGAAGCAATAATTAGCAGCTGCTCTCATAAACATTGCGAACACTCACCCCTTTAATTTAGCACTTAAAATTTTTTAAAGGAAAAATGTTTTCATCATTCTGAAAAAAAGACAGAATTATTAAAGTGTAACTACGGGCGAAATAAAAAATGATATACATTATATAGTATGCCACTAGCAGTAGCACAGCTGACTTGTTATCAGTACCCCCAGCAATGTTATATGATTTACCCCAACCTTACAACTGTCACTTTATTGGACAATTTGGTCCGCAGGTAAAGGTGTTATAAAATGTTAAACAAAGTCACGTGGAAAAAAAAGACATTTATATACTAAATATGTTCAATATACAGTAGGTGTTAACCATGTACAGTTACCAGAATACAATATTTTTATTATAGTGATCTTTTAAAATAAAAATAGAAAAATCACGTAAATTCCCTGGAGCCCTGCTAAATTTGACATGTGAATTTTGACTTATGAGGTATTCCCCCCCATCTCACTTCCCACTGTGCATTGCTTATTGCCAGATATAACTTTGTAAAGCAGAGCCATCTTAATAGCATCACGGGCCACTGGGCAAAGTAATGCACTGGGGCCCCTACCAACCTGCCCCGATTTACGCAAATACTCTCAAGAATTAAAGTATAAATAGTTGATAGAATTAAACATATATTTATTAGTACTTTTCAATAAAATCGATTTTAACCACTTGACCTCCGGAAGATTTACCCTCCTTTATGAACAGGTAATTTTTTGCCATAGGGCACTGTTATTTTAACTGACAATTGCGCGGTCGTGCGAAGCTGTACCCAAATAAAATGTATGTCCTTTTTTTCCCACAAATAGAGCTTTCTTTTGGTGGTATTTGATCACCGCTGGGTTTTTAATGTTTTGCGCTATAAACGAAAAAAGACTGACAATTTTGAAAAAAAAACATTTTTTACTTTCTGCTATAAAACACATTCAAGAAAATTTTTTTAAAACAAATTTCTTCATAAATTTAGGACAATATGTATTTTGCTACATATTTTTGTTAAAAAAAATCCCAATAAGCGTATATTGATTGGTTTACATGAACGTTAGAGCATCTACAAACTATGGGATATATATACTGGAATTTTATTTTATTTTTTTTTATACTAGTAATGGCAGCAATCAGCGACTTTTAGAGGGACTGCGATATTGCGATATTGCAAGAAGGACACAATACTGGGATTAGGAGGGCACAGTACAGGTTCTAGGATGTGGCCATTCTGTGACTGCTCTGTAAAAAGTGTGACTGTCCCAGCAAATCCGGGACAGTTGGCAAGTAGGATGTAATGCAAGACTATCATGGGGCCCCCATGCACCTGGGGCCCCTGGGCACTGCCCAGGGGTGCCCATACATTAAGACAGCACTGTTGCAAAGCTTGGAGTACTGGCAAGTAGGAGGTGGGATAAGGGGCGTGTCTATTTTCTGACTTTGTGACAGTCTAAATTTGCATATTCCCATTTAAGGACTCCTAGGAGCCCATGAAGGCTGTTTTAGACATTTATTCCATATACTTAGGGTGTCTGGGTTTATGCAGTACCTTTTGTGTTGCTTTTCTTTTTCAACACAGGTTTGCTTTAAAGGGAATTGATTTTAAAATATATTTTGTTTATTATTTTATAAAAATAAAGTTTAAACTGTTTTGTTATAATTTCAGGCAAATATGAAATATTGCATATGAATACATATTTACAATAGAAAGCCAGCAGGTTGAGCTCTAAACAAATCCAAACAGCTGAAGTAGCAGTAGCTGTTGTTAGAGGAGCCCCCCCCCCCCCCCACTTCTCTTCACATGCGTCAAAGTTCAAGAGCAGTAATGTAATAATCTGCAGCTTATCAGGCCTGAGATGTGGATGCTGCATCAGCCCTAGGTCACACCAGTGCAATTTGTCAATGCGATTTGACAATTCAAAATTGCATGAGAAGTCGCACCCCATTGCAGTGGAGCCATTCAACTTGTTGCGACTCAAGTCACAGCGACTTTAAAAAAGGTTCCTACACTACTGTTTTGCGATTTAATTGTGACTTGCATTGACTTCTGTTAAATAAAGTCGCAAGTTGCAATGAAATCAGAGGTCCAAATCGCACTGATCTGTGGCTTTGAAATCACGCTGAAGTAGCAGGATTTCAAAGCCACAATGGTGTGAACCAGGGCTTAGTTTTCCTTTTTCAGGCTTTGTACTCCCTATTTTCATTTTCTGATCCTGCTAGTAACACATTTCCTGTCCTATAATGACGGTGTTCACCCACTGCACTGTATCCTAAATGTAGGAGCAGTATTGTTACCGTTGGACTGGAAGTATGTTAGGACTAGGAAGACCTCACCATCTTCTCATATACATAAGGGGGATGTATTATGTAGTTCATAGAAGTTCCCAGTAGCTGTTAGTAGAAGATAACTGTGAAGGCTTATAACATTATTTGAGACGCCAGTTCATTGCACAGGAGGTTACAAGGACGCTGGATTTCTGGCTCGATCAACAGGTATATTTCTGTACTTGCAGGAAATTTTCCTTAGCCACCACATCTACGGACTATAAGCTGCAATATATTACAGTTCTGTTCTTGGGTTTAGATATACACTGTATCACCAAAAGTATTGGGACGCCTGCCTTTACATGCACATGAACTTTGATGGCATCCCAGTCTTAGTCGATAAGGTTCAATATTGAGTTGGCCCAACCATGGCAGCTATAACAGCTTCAACTCTTCTGGGAAGGCTGTCCACAAGGTTTAGGAGTGTGTCTATGGCAATGTTTGATCAATTTTTTCCAGAAGCGCATTTGCAAGGTCAGGCACGGATGTTGTATGAGAAGGCCTGGCTCGCAGACTCCACTTTAATTCATCCCAAAGGTGTTCTATCGGGTTGAGGTCAGGACTCTGTGCAGGCCAGTCAAGTTCCTCCACCCCAAACCCGCTCATCCATGTCTTTATGGACCTTGCTTTGTGCACTGGTCCAAATCATTTGGTGGAGGGGGGGGGTTATGGGGTGGGGTTGTTTTTCAGGGGTTGGGCTTGGCCCCTTAGTTCCAGTGAAGGGAACACTTAAGGCATCAGCATACCAAAACATTTTGGAGAATTTCATGTTCCCAACTTTGTGGGAACAGTTTGGGGATGGCCCCTTCCTGTTCCAACATGACTACGCACCAGTGCACAAAGCAAGGTCCATAAAGACAGAGATGAGCGAGTTTGGGATGAAGGAACTTGACTGGCCTCCACAGAGTCCTGACCTCAATCCAATAGAACATCTTTGGGATGAATTAGAGAGGATACTGCGAACCAGGCCTTCTCATCCAACATCAGTGCCTGACCTCACAAATGTGCTTCTGGAAGAATAGTCAAACATTCCCATAGACACACTCCTAAACCTTGTGGACAGCCTTCCCAGAAGAGTTGAAGCTGTTCAATTGTGCATTGAACCCTATGGACTAAGACTGGGATGCCAGTAAAGTTCATGTGCGTGTAAAGGCAGGCGTCCCAATAATTTTGACAACATAGTGTACTTTCTGATAGCAGATACACCAACGTCCTAGTTAGAGGATTATCATAACCAGAAAGTATATAGATATTGATGGGCTTACTCCTTAGGAAGTCCAGCATTAGTTGCAGATGTCATGCATACAATCTGTAATAAATGTTTGTTTTTAGATGAGGATTTTAAACAAACATTTAACAATATAACGTATTTAAACTTGTAAACTTTCAGAAAAAGTTAAATAAAATTGACAAAAACCATTATAGATTACCACTAAGGAAACATTTTTCAGTTTTGACACTGCTCAGGAGTAGTTTTATTTTATTTTTCCCCTCCTGAATGAGTTAATAAATATCTGTATGAATGAACCTTATATGAAGTGATGACAGGTGTTCAACAAAGTCTTCTTTCTTTATCTTTAAAGCTGCAGGATCTCTGCACCTGAAGTGGCTCCGGCCAGTTCATTTCTTTCAGCTTTTTCTCATTACTTGTGAGAGTGCTTTCTTTAGATAAACTCCTGCTGAAATCTGATAACCAGAGCTAATCTCTTTAGGGCCTGAAAAAGTGGAAAATCACACATGTTGCCCAATATCTACCTACAAATAATAATACCAATAATAATAATTGTATTATACATATATATTTACCGGTATTCATTCTTGAAATGTGTAATACTAGACTGGAAACACTATAATACACTTCATTGCTTACTTACAGGTTCAATATTTATTTATTTTTTTCATTTACATAGTGTAAAAATTGGTAGCATAGGAACTGATTTAAAAAAAGAGTGTAATTTTTTTTTTTTGCTGGCCTTCTGGGAGCTACAACCCTGTAAGAGCCATCACAGTCCTCCGTAATTTGCAGTGGATTTCGCTCTAATTAATCTGGCCCTTGACCCAGTGATAGCTGTCAAAGATACCTTGATTTAAGGGCAATGTCCAGCAGTAGCTTCCAACCACCTTTTTTTGGAGACTCTCCAGCCAGACATTGATTATGTCTTATTAGCCCGGGTTCACACTGCCCCCGACTTCAACGCTGTGCGACTATGAAGTTGAACCCCAGCACGACTTCGGCACAACTTGCATGCAACTTCTTTAACAGAAGTCAATGCACGTCGTACCAAAGTCGGACCAAAAGTAGTACAGAAACCTTTTTCTAAGTCGGAGCATCTCAAGTCCCACCGATTAGAACTAGGGTTGCCACCTTATGCCTTTAAACCTGGACACATATTAATTACATAGGTTCGGTGGCTGTTTAAGGTGGTAATTAAACTCACTTGGTGACTTATTTGCATTAAATTAGGCTCAGAACCTGTGTAATTCATATGTGTTCGGGTTTAAAGGGATGAGGTGGCAACCCTATTTAGAACGGTTCTATTGCACAGAATAGGGTCAAAGTGGGGTTTGACTTCTGATGCGAAAAGTGCTCCAAAGTCGGAGCAATTGTCACATCAGTGTGAACCGGACCTTACTCGTACTTCTGATCAGTTAGAGTTGTGCAGACCGATCCTCTTTCCCCCCGGCCTCTGGTCCCTATTGGTGTCTCCCTTTAGCTTGGTATGATCAGATTTTATCCCTTGACTTCACTCGTTTTAGTAAGTAGTCGTGTGAAATTTGTATTTCTTATAATAATTAATTATTATTTTTTTTAGAGAGATAGGGTTCTTTCTGAAATAGACTGTATACCTATGAAAATACATATTCTTCAATTATGTTTGCTCAATTTTATAGAGTTAGGAGATCCTCTACTGGATAGCTGTTACCAGTGAACATGGCAATCTGAAGAAGCAGTGTTCAACCGCAAAATACGTTATGAAATCTATACACTTGACATCAACTCTTTATGTTTTGATGAATTTATTGAGTATTGCATATGTTTTTAATTTTGTATACTAAAAAGTTTTGATATACTTTTTAAGATGCTTTGATGTACTGTATGTCAACACCAAGAGGCCACTCTTGAACACCCCTTCAGTTTTCTCTCTTTAATTTTATTCTACTGTTTGGAGTGGTGACCTTTTGGCATAGATAATAATTGACTCCCACTCCTGCCAAGGCAGCCCCATGAGATTTATATATATATATATCTATATATATATATATAGATATATATATATATATTTTTTTTTTAAATAGATGCCCCTTCCAGGCAGACATCTTTTAGCCCGGCTCTCTCCATATATACACTCCAGCCTCTAGCACATGCCCCAGGATAAAGTAAGGCCCAAGTAGAGATCACTTTATTACTGGAAACTCCTAAAGAGTAACAGGCAGGAATAATCAACACACTGAGCTTTGGAGAACCAGCAGGATCAAGAAAAATGTAGAGAGTGCAGACTGGTTACAGGTGTACGTTTTGATGTGATCACCCAGAAGTGGCAAGGTATACCAGGAAAAGCCAAGGGAGGTGGACAGACTGAGCTCGCACTGCAAATGGTGGAGCTGGCCTGCGATAATATTAAGCTGTCTATCCCAGTTTCATTTTGAAATGCACTTTAAAATGTAAGTGTAAATATTGTTGGTTTTTAATGGTGTGATTTTAATAAAGGTTTTACACTATATGGAGCTTTTCTTTGTTAGCTTTTATGGTGTTTTTTGGTGCATTTGCTGAGAGGAAAAAATAATTAACTCCTGGGTGGTTGATTCCTTGAGGGAAAAAAGCGCATATTGACCCACTAAGTTTGGAGGATCACGGATATCTGGTGAGTTTTCCTGAGAGTTGGTGGAGGCACATTGGTGGTGTGGAACACTAAAGAGGAAAGTAGTGGGCTTTTACTGCACAGCATTTGCAATCATTATAGCACTAAGCACCTTATTGCTGGAATCGCAGTGGATGTTCTACTATAAAAATCACTTTATTTGGTTGTCTATAAAGCCACTGGCACTTTGTATTGGACATTATTTGTATTGCACAGTGCATGATCAAACAAGGGAAATATTTTTGAACATTGCACTTTATTATATGAATTTGTAAATAGGCGCTGTGGATTGAGAGCAAAAATATTTTGAGCACCATAGGTGTTGAACACAGCGGCTCTGTGTATATATATATATTTTATATTATATTATATTCTTTGTGTGGCGCGGGTGTACAAGGTATATATTAATTGTCTTCAATTAGGTTTTGCATTCAACGTACAATTCTGTGTGAATGCAAAACCTGCTTGAAGCAGGTCAGAAGGAGGTCAGCTGCAGGTCAATGCACCTGTCAATGAGTTTTAAATGATTTTGGAAGCATCTCAACTGATGCCATTGACACAAGCACAAAGCCCGTTGATACAGGGCCTTAGATCCGGGGTCTCCAAACTTTCTAAACAAAGGGCCAGTTTACTGTCTTTCAGAGTTTAGGGGGGCTGGACTGTGACCATTGGGAGCAGAAACTGTCCTGGCACCTTTGGGAGTAAACAGTGCATCTTTGGCATTATAAGAAGAAAAAGTTCTCCATTGTTGGTGTCAGTGGGAGGAATAGTGCCCCACGGTTGGTGTCAGTGGGAGGAATAGTGCCCCATAATTGGTGTCAGTGGGAGGTATGGTGCCCCATCATTGGTGTCAGTGGGAGGAATAGTGCCCCATTGTTGGTGTCAGTGGAAGGAATAGTGCCCCATTGTTGGTGTCAGTGGAAGGAATAGTGTCTAGCATGAGTGGGAGGAAAAGGGCCGCAAGGAAAGCAAAGATAAAGATAAAGGAAAGCAAAGGGCCACAGTTTGGAGATCACTGCCATAGATGGTTGCAAATGTGGAACAGGTGTCCCAGTTGGACAGTTTCCCTTCACCTCATGTTCCAGAGACAATTAGTAGGTGTCACTGTACCTCAGTGGGGACAGCAATAACAACTCAACACAGGTTCTGCCAGTGTACCACTCTATCCAAAACTAATAAAAAATGTTTGCCTATAGATACACTTAACCAGAAAATGTTATTGCTAAGAGGAACATTATTTTACCTTATAAAATTAGGTTTTAAGGACCTTCCCAAATACTAAGATCTACCCTCTTACAATCACAGCTTTTACTACTAGAAAGAATTATGTTGAAGCTGAACTGATGTGACACTGCTTTCGCTCTGTGTTTGGCCGGTGCAAAAACAATGCTTGCTCACCACCCATACAAAGCACGAGTGTGACCTGTCATTCCTGCATGCTGGAGAAAGCAATGACAGTCTATAGAAGAGCCAAAAGGGGAGAACATTTCATTGTACCCCCAAAGACTGTCAGGTTCTATCTTCAAAGTCACAACGCTGTTGTACATTTTTATGTTTCAAAAGGTGTTTTCCAGGGAGAGAAAGGGTAACTTCTTTATTTTATATAAAATTATGTATCGTGCATCTTCACACTTTTTTATGCATTTTTTCATGATCTTCTATTTATCTTTGCAGCAGATTTACAGTATTTTTACAAAATGCAGCAGCAAAAATGCAGTTAATATCATATGAAATTGGAAAATGTCTGAAAAGAGTGTCGTTCACTATAGCTCATCATATATTTTGTGCACAGTATTGTTCAGTATTGTGTGTTTTGAAGTACTTCTGCACTGCTCGTGCATCCTTCCTCTGCATTGCTCATTCATCCTTCAGTTCAGTCATGTCTACCTCTGCGCTCCTCATTTATTCTAAAACTAATTTATGTCTACCCTTGTATCAATTATTCACCCTATTTTTTTATTTACAGTATGTCTACCTTTGCGCTGCTCACTTATCCTGCTCTTTAATTATATCTAGTTCATACACGTCTTTCTCTGCATTGCTAATTCATCCTTCAGTTCATTCATGTCTGCACTCCTCATTCATCCTATAATACATGTACAGTATGTCTACCTCTGTACCATTTATTCGCCCTACTTTTTATTTTAGTATGTCCACTTCTGCACAGCTCACCTATCCTACTCTTTATTCATGTCTAGCTCTGTGCTATTTAGTTATCATACAGTTCATTCATGTCTACCTCTGTACTGTTGATTCATCCTTCAATTAATTCATGGCTCTATCCCTGTACAATTTATTCACTCTACACTTAATTTCTGTCTATCTCTCCACTGTTTATTTATCTGTCAGTTCATTTATGTCTATCTCTGCACTACACAACATTAATCTTACAGTTCATTCATGTCTGTCTCTATGCCATATATTCATCTTACTATCCATTCATGTCTACCTATGCACCATATATTCATCCTATTAATCAGTCATATCTACCTCTGCATTATGTATTCATCTTACTGCTGACTCATGTCTACCTTTTGCACTATATTTTCATCCTACTGCTCATTCATGTTTTTTTCTGCATTATATATTCATCCTACTGCTCATTTATGTCTACCTTTGCATTACATTTTCTTCCTACTGCTTATTTATGTTTTTTCTGCGTTATATATTCATCTTACTGCTCATTCATGTCTACCTCTGCACCATATATTCATCCTACTGCTCATTCATGTCTACCTTTGCACTATAGTTTCTTCCTACTGCTTATTCATGTCTATCTCTGCACCATACATTCATCCTATTGGTCATTCATGTCTACCTCTGCACCATATATTTATCCTACTGCTCATTCATGTCTACCTATGTACTATAATGTAGTCATCCTACTGCTCATTCATGTCTACCTATATACCATATATTCATCCTACTGGTCATTCATGTCTACCTCTGCACCATATATTTATCATACTGCTCATTCATGTCTACCTATGTACTATAATGTAGTCATCCTACTGCTCATTCATGTCTACCTATATGCCAAATATTCACCCTACTGCTCATTCATGGCTCCCTGTACACCATACACCGATCAGCCATAACATTAAGACCACATATGGGTAAAGTGAATAATATTGAATATCTCGTTATAATGGCATCTGAAGGTTGTTGGTATATATTAGGCAGCAAGTGAAAATGATGCTGATGTGTTGAAAGTAGAAAAAATGGGCAAGGGTATAGATTTGAGTGACTTTGACAGTGGCTAGATGACTGGGTCAAACCATCTCCAAAACAGTAGCTCTTGTGGGATGTTCCCACTCAACAGAGGTCAGGATCTACAAAAGTGTTCCAGGGAAGGAATCTTGATGAAGCAGTGATGAGGTCATGGGTGGCCAAGGCTCATTGATGGTGTGGGCAGGGAAGGCTTTCCCATGTAGTCCAATCCAATAGAAGCGCTACTGTAGCTCAGCTTGCTAAAAAAGTTAATGCTGGTTTCATAGAAAGGTGTCAGAACACGCAATGCATCGCAAGTTGTGTTTGGGGCTGTGCAGATGCAGACCAGTCAGTGTGCCTATGCTGACCCATTTCTACGGCCAAAAGGACATACAATAGGCAGGTGAGCATTAGAACTGGACCATGAAGCAATAGAGGAAGGTGGCCTGGTCTGATTAATTCAAGAATGGTTTGAATTACATAACAACAAGTTTGAGATGTTGACTAATCCTATACATTTTCTAGACCTCAATCCAATCGAGCATCCGTGGAATCTGCTGGAAAAACAAGTCCGATCCATGGAGGCCCCACGTTGCAACTTACAGGACTTAAAGTGATTATAAAGGAAACATTTTTTTAAAATAACAAACATGTCTATACTTAGATGGATAAGTGGTACTCTTGCGCTGTCTGCTGAGACTAACTAAATAAATAGACAACCGACTGCAGCAGACACCGTTTAGCTAATCCGTGGCCTATAAATTAAAATAGTAAAGCTGATGGTGCTGCACTGTAAGATGACTGGTAATAATGAGATCTTCAATAAAAGTGCAAGTCTAAATGACACTCAAAATATACAAAGTGTAAATATACCCACAATATTCTCACATAAAATCTACAAATCCGTGGAAAATCTTCAATGTAAAGTGCAAGTGCAACTAGCAGACAATATATACAGATGTATAAATATCCCCATAGTGATTAGTAGAACACAATATAAATTTTACAATAAGGAGGTGAAAAATCGAAATGTGCAAACAAAGCCAAAGGTGCAATACAGTGCAATAAACTCAGAATGTCCCATGTGCCACCTTAGGCACAAAAATCAGTCACAGAAAAAATAGTTCATAAAACAATCAGAAAAGCAATCAGAATGTGTGAGTGATGATAACCTTCATGATAACCAGTGACTAAATGGCTGATCCCTAGCCAGTCCAATACGGTGACACCTCAGTGTGCACTAGCCTCTCACCTTACTGCTGTAAGGTAACAGCATGGAACTAGGACGGATGCTGCTGACAGTCTCCGGGAGTTTCCTGGGGGTCCCTCTCCAGTAGGTCTAGCACTGATACACTCAGGGACTAAACGATAGGAAAAAACGGAAGTGACACAGGAATATGGGCTCGTTGCTCGTGGATTGCTTGTTTGTGAGCTTATTTTAGAAAGTGAGTGTATCAGCCACATTTTATTTGAATAATTTTTTTTTTTACCAAAGTTACTACACTATCTGGGATCTCCCCCTTTTTTAACCTTCATTACTGGCATAGAGGACACCATCTAGGAGGACTTATTCATCACAAGGCATCACTAGCTAGACCTACTGGAGAAGAACCCCCAGGAAACCCCCGGAGGCTGTCAGCAGCATCCGTCCTAGTTCCATGCTGTTACCTTACAGCAGTAAGGTGAGAGGCTAGCGCACACTGAGGTGTCATTGTATTGGACCGGCTAGGCATAGGGTAATGTATGGATGCTGTCAGATCTCTCCAAAATGTCCTCAAATCTGTTCTTACCATATACAGTACAACATTTATCAATTCCACCGATGGAAACTTCAATCAAACCCAAAACGGACATCCTACATCACCAGCTCTGCCCCTTACGCGTCACGCCATGGGTGTGGCATCGTAAGAGGGAAGAAGACACACACGTGGGGTAGCATGTAATCGATGGAATCAGCGAAGTAGGACATCAGTTTTGGGTTTGGTTGGAAATACAACTTAGGAGTTATCTGTTATATGTCATGGGGGATCTCGTGGCCTTAAGGGGACAGTAGTCAGTCATCTACCCACAAGCTGCAGCCTCCAACGGTGATGCCCCACATGGTGCATTGATTCAATACACATGCTGTTTATCTGTTGTGCACTAGCTGGAAAGCACTATGATGGTCTGTATGCTTTGTCTCTAAGTTTCCATTGGTGGAATCCGTGATGTTATATTGTATATGGTGAGAACGAATTTGGAGGAGATATTTGAGAGATCTAACCGCATCCATAGATTACCCTTAAAGGGACAAGTACATATGACCTATTACCCATTGGTCAAAACAGGAGGTGAGCTGCTAATAGTGGTGGTAAAAGGCACACATGGTGTGTACAGCATAAGGGATCAAGCACTTTCAAGTGGATCAGTGGAGCACAACACATGGACTTTTCTTTTTCATATTTATTGAATTGACATTGGAAGCATAAGAGAACTTTATTTTGTTTATGATGAATTTGGGATTCTTGAGTATTAATACATACACAGTCTAACACAAGTGTGATGCTGGATCCTTTTGGATTGTGATATTTTAACATTTAGAGTGAATGGTACATTCTTAGACCTCAGCAGCAACATTCATTTGTTATATTGATTTTTCTACATAGGTGTGCACAAGGGGTTCTTTTGTCTTTTTTTGGTTAGATACTGTACCTTCAGAGGTATAGTGAAGTCCATGCCTCATTCATATTGTTATGGCCGATTGGTGTGTATTCATCCTACTACTTATTCAAGTATACCTATGCACTATGTACTCATCCTCCTGATTATTCATGTCTACCTTTGTACTATGTATGTATCCTCAGGGCTTTTTTTCTCAAACAATAGGTGCTGGAACTCAATCGCGACCCCCCCAAAACCACCCCCCCCCCCCACACACACACACCCTCCAAATCACATCAAATAGTGGGTATGGTCATATTTCACAAACAGTAGAAGGGTCTTAAAGGGGCATGAAATATCAGGATTGCATTACATACAGAGTGCAGAGTTCATGAGGGTGCAGAGCTGTCACTTGTAAACATAAAAAACAGACTTCTGTGTTTACAAGTGATTGTGGTGAGCAGGCACCAAAGGGTCTGAGCCAGAGGTGGTGGAACTGAGTTCCACCAAGTTCCCCCTGAAAAAAAGCCCTGTGTATCCAATGGTTCATATATGTCTTGCCCTTTACTACTCATTCATCCTGCACTTCATCCATGTCTACCTCTGCACTGCTCATTCCTCCTATCCTTTATCTATGCCCCCTTCTGCTCTTCCCATTCATCGTAACACTTCATTCTTCAGTCCATCAGCTGATAAAGGTTTCTAAACGATGTCAGGCAACTGAAGTTCATCTTTCACTGTTCTTGACATCAGAAAGTATAAATCCAATTGGACTGAGCACTGCCGTACCAATTAAGCCCTCAAACCTACAATGCATATATATTACCAGCCTTTACCAGATCAATGGCACAGTCCAGTTCTGAGTTGCAATTCCATGTTCAAAGAGTAAGCAATACGAAGGGATGCTTCGCTGCCTTATCAAGGAAAGTTTAAAATGGGAGTTGACTCGACTGTAGTGTGTTTGTAATCATAACCCCTTTGAAGATGAAACACTTTAATGTTTTTTGTTGTTCTATTTCTACTTTTTTGGCAAATCTTAGAAAGGCGCTTTCATGTCTAGAACAGGAAAAGGCGGTTATATTTGTATTTCCGATAAATAATTTTGTTAAGATCATTGTTAAAAGGTAAGTTTGAGATGTATTTTGCTGTGGCACAATAAGTTTAATTTAATAAAATATTTATTTTTGGCAATTTTAAAAAGAAAAAGAAAAAAATATGTAATTTCAAGAACATAAGCGAATACACTATATTACCAAAAGTATTGGGACTCCTGCCTTTACACACACATGAACTTTAATGGCATCCCATTTTTAAAGAGGAAGTAAACCATTACTTTTGCTCCCTGCAAAGCCTGCAAATTAAAAGCATAATGGGCTAGTATGCGACGCATACTAGCCCATTATGTGACACCTGCAAACGAATCCATCGCTGTCCCCTGTGCAGGCTGCGTCCATCTTCGCCCCTCTTCCTTCCAGGGGCCGCGGACTCCGGCTCTGTAATTGGCTGTGTGACCATCAGTAACGGCACACGCTGGGGAAGAAACGGCACGGAGGTCTGTTTTTTCACAGTGCATGTGTCACATACCTGGTAGGTAGAGCCTGGAATGCAGGGAACGGCCTCTCGTATACCTCTGACTCGGGAACCCCTGGTAGTGCTGACAGGGGCTCGAGAGTACAGAGGGGCACAAGTGCCTGACTGGAACACTGGAGTAGAGGGCTGGATCCTGTAGTCAGCAGGGAGGTGCACTGTAGTCCCGTAGCAGGATGCAGACAGCAGGGTGGTGCACTGTAGTCCCGTAGCAGGATACAGACAGCAGGGAGGTGCACTGTAGTCCCGTAGCAGGATGCAGACAGCAGGGAGGTGCACTGTAGTCCCGTAGGAGGATGCAGACAGCAGGGAGGTGCACTGTTAGTCCCGTAACAGGATGCAGACAGCAGGGAGGTGCACTGTAGTCCCGTAGCAGGATGCAGACAGCAGGGAGGTGCACAGTTAGTCCCGTAGCAGGATGCAGACAGCAGGGAGGTGCACTGTAGTCCCGTAGCAGGATGCAGACAGCAGAGAGGTGCAGACAAGCTGGGTCAAGGTACTGGTGGGCAGATCAGGTACAGAAGGGCAATCCAAAAGAGTAGTCAGAGTCCAAGCCGGAATCGGGGCAGGCAGCAAACAGGGAAGTCAGGAACAAGCCAAGTAGGTGGTAGATTCAGGTAAACTGGGTAACAAGGCAGCAGGGGTCTCAGGAAACGCTGTAGAACAGACAGCAAGGAAGCAAGGCATTGGTCTCCTTTAAATAGCCCCATTGTTGGCGCCAAGTGCTGTCACAAGGGGCGCGCGTGCGCTCCCGCGCGTGCCCCGCTATTCACGCTATTGCGCATGCGCGTGCGCCGGATGGCTCATTTGTGCACAGGAATTCTTCTAGTGCTAGGACGTTTGCTGGAAGGGTTTTCCTGACAGCATGCGCTGATTACATCATCGGCGCACTACAAGTGAAATATCTCCTAAACGGCGCACGTTTAGGAGATATTTCCACTACCTACCTATAGGTAAGCCTTATTTTATAGTTAAAAGTCAGGAGAGAGGGTTTACAACCACTTTAAGCCTCATACACATGATACGAAAATCAGAAGGGGATTGTCGTTTGACAGGCTGTTGTCTGAAATTCTTACCGTTGGTACGCTCCTTTCGACAATTGTTTTCCAATTTTCGGACAACAAATGTTGGATGACAGGCTAGTAAATCTTTGGCTAACGACGTCTGATTTTTGGGTGGTCAGTACACAAATTCGTCACACAAAAGTCGAAACTACAAACACGCATGACCAGAATCAAGGAACGAGCTGGAAGCGGTCGGTCTTGAAAACTAACATTCATAATGGAGAATTAACATTTGTGACGTGGCAAATTATGAAATGTCGAAATGTAGCGCACAATTCTCTTCTTCTTTAATGGGATAATAATGAAGCTGCTTTACTGGTGATACTGATGGAGTTATTCCAAACGTATTTTAAAAGGCATTTGTTTTCTATATCAAGAATATTATTAGTATGCTTGTTGTTTGATTTTTTGGGCAAGTTACCACAACACCATTATCCCTGAGTTTTTAAGATCAAAGATACATCTATGTTGGTGTCCTTTGTTAATTTTACATTGTATTTTTTTTAATGTAACTGCCTCCTCCCAAACTGTCATTTGAAGTAAAACACATAGCCAAGCATTATTCTACACAATTTTTTTATTGTGCAGAAAAAAAAAATCACATTCAGTTAGAGATACTATCTGCCATCCAAATACAAAGAACTTAAAAAAAAGTGCACTCCATGCATACAAAAATATAGAAAATATAACAAAAAAAAACATTATTCAAAAAAACACAAAATAATAGAAATTAGTAAGTGGGGAAGGGGTGATAATCCCCAGACCAGCAGGGTTGTTGGGTTCTTGTGGCTGGTATTGCCACTCACCGCCATGCTGCTGTGGTGGGTGGGGTGGCTGTGGTGGGTGGGTTGGCTGTGGAGGTGGTGTATGTGGGCCCACAAAATCACACAGTTGAGTGGTGGCATAGATATCGCCCATCGCCCCCGGTAGAGGACCTGCAGGATGAGATCCTCGCACCTTCTCCTTTGGTCACCGGCCATCCTCCTTAACCTGTTGGCTGTCACCACACCAAATTCCTCGCCCTCATCTTGGCCTGTCCGGATGGCCGTAGTGGCCTGGCTGAGGAAGGCAGCTGTGGCCTCCTCCAGATTCCTACTCTTCCTGACCCTTTTAGCAGGAGGGCATAGGGGAGGGATCTGGGACTCTGGCTGCTGGCCGCTGGCTCCTCCAGACTGACACTTTGCTGTGTATGAAAATGGGACATAATTAGTATCTTTTTTTTTTGGTTTGGTCATCAATCACACACAATTTTGATCTCCTCACTGTTACAATTTGAATGTGGAGAAATAGAAAAGACTATCATTCTGACCCCAGCATTTTTCATTCTTGTTCAAAATCATTTTTGGTCCCTACTGTCTATTGATATGGAAACCACTTTGTTAAGGCAGAAATATTTTCCCGTCTAGTTATCATCATTGTATTTTTGGATACAAATATGTTCAACAATGCTAAACCTGGGTCAAGCTGAGCTCCTCCACAACTTCATCCTGTGCATCAGGACCTGTGGGGACCTCAGGAGCTGTGGTCTCAGCAGACGAAGAAGGTAGCATAGCAATGGCCTGGGTTCAGTATGGTCTGTCAAAAACTGCAGGCTGTGGTAATACCACAGCCTGGGGACATATAGGTCATCCGCTGCTGCTCCAGATCTCTAAGTCCAGGACCTTGTTCAGCTCCCTTTTAAATGTACTACAAAGGTTGGCTGTCTTTTGCCTGATGTAGTTGGTGTCTGCCCTGGGGTACACAGGTTTGCACAACTCTACCAGTTTCTCTAAATGTTAATGTCTGGCTTAACCCATAAGCTGGTTCCAATATAGGCCTCAATCTAAGCAGTATAGGCCACTAACCACCTATGCCCCAATTTCCAAATGTTCCTTAATTTTCTGCTTCTTTCATGTATTGGCGATCAATAGTCCTCCACTCCAAGATCATTCCTACAGCCGTTCCATCGACTGTGCGTTCTGGCTGTATACACACTGCGCATGCGTCAAACTCCGCTCTCAGTGCGTCATGACCCTGGGGTGTGACCATCTCTCTTCTGCATGCAACAAACACGGCGGAACATTCGGGAGGGACAACATGGTGGATTTGGCAAATTGCAGCCAGCCCCGTGGTGGTGGAGCTCATAGGAGGCACAAAGCAAATCCCATGAGCAAGGGTGAGATGGTGAAAATGGTGCGCATCCTAGAGAAGCACGATTATAACTGCAAGCTGCGCAATTACGAAAGGCCCATCAGCCAAAAGGACAGCATTTTGGAGAAGGTCGTCACCGTTTTGCACAGAGAATTTTCGGTGGACCGATCAAAGGACCAAATCCGAAAATGATGGGCTGATCTAAAACTTCGGGAACAAGACCAGATGGAGAACATACATCAGATCATAAAAAAATAAGCAATATTTGGATCTAAACAATATGTATATCTGTAAATTAGCAGTCTATATATGTTCTTTCTCCAAGTAGCTCTAGAGAATTATATATAAGCTTTTAGAAAATCGTTTTATGACTTGGGTTTCCAAAGATAAAGGTAAATATAAAGCATATATGAACATTCTTTTTTGGTCATGTTTTTGGACATTCATTTTTTTGTACTTATTTTTTTTTCTTTCAACAGGGAGGCACAAAAAAAGGATGCTCCAGCCAAGCTACTGCAAGGGATGAAGGGAGGCTACCCTCGCTCGGGCCCCAACAGGGGAGGCTACAAGGCCATCTTGCCCCCAAAAACGTAAGTGCCAACTTCAAACACACTAATTTAGACACTGACAGGGGTGTTTCTAGCTGGGCCAAAGGCCATGGGCTTAGGGCAGAACTTAAGGGGTTGCTGCCTGGCTCTTCAGTCCCCATTAATGCAGCCTTGCCAGTGTAGACATGGGTAGAGGAGAGGCCCCGGGGCTCCCAGTCACACAGAGTCACGCCTGCTAGGATGGTCATCATACATCCCGTATCCCATAGGAGACATGAGGGGTGGGGGCAACTGCAGGACTTTTTCAATGTTGGCACTTGTCAAGTGTTTGCCCTCTGGAAAATGCCATCACCTTCCCTTTTTTATGCATTTTTCACAGAAAAACATCCAGAGTGCAGCAAGGTGGTGTCCACTAGTCAGGAGCAAACATTGACATCAGGCCAAGTGCAAGGTTGGTTAACGAATGTAGCAAAATGGATGCTAGAAACAGATGGGATTTGGGGTGGCTTAATGAATGGTTAATTGTTTCTTTTTAGAGGAAAGTGAGTGTGGTCGGCTCACCCAGCATGTTTCTTTGGAGCCATGAGATCTGTCTCCTGGACCCAGCACAGACATTGTCATTGTGGACGTCAAATCCCCTGACGCGAGTCAGTGAGGGCCAAAGTGGACCAGAAGAGGAAGAAAGTATTCAAGAGCCTCTTGTTTGCGCAAGTAAGTATTCTTGGAACCTTGCTTCAAATGTGTATACACGTCGAGTGTTTAGATGTCCAAACTAAAAACCCACTCCACACATTAGCAAAGTATGTAGTGCCTTAACATTAGCATGGAGAAGGAAGAGGTGGAAGGAGCTGGCAGTGTTGCTAGGTCCCCGAGTTTTGGAGACCCAGGCACCAGGGCCAAGATTACAAAGTAGTTGCAGTGTGTACATTCCTAGTAGTGTAGGTGTCTGAAGAGCAAGCAGGTTTCAAGCAACAATAGACTGGGTAGGTATGTATTTTGTTAATTTGACTAGTAACTTGACCATAACTCACTATGTAGGGCCTCAGACACTCGACCATGGTTCCCTTAATACTTTTTACTCTTCTTACTAGGTCATGATCTTCCACAATGTACTATTGGCAGAATTAATGCAGATATGTTGCAGTGTTTGAAGGAAGTGGAGCAAATCAAGGAGGCTGCCACTGCTTTACAGCGAAGAATTAGAGATTTTGTGGACATGCTTGCCAAATTCTAATTTCCTCTTGCCTTGTCTGAAGTTTACTGTTCCACTTGTTGGCTCCTGTTTGCCTTTACTAACTACCATGTTTTTATGACTTTAAAATCTGAACGTTTCAGGATAGAACTCAGTGTTACCACACTCCACTCCTCTAGGTGCACCACCAGGTCCTGTTTTCTAAACAACTGTGCGAATTACTAACAGTGAAAATGACAACATCATCTGTACCAAATTCAAGAAATCAAGAAAACATGACCTGGGTTTGCATCTTGAGGAGGAGAGTTGGGAAACACTGCCCTAACTAATGTGAATCATAATGTTTATCTGTTTTTTAGAATCTTAAACCCAAAATTTGAAGGTGCCCACAAATTGGGCCTTAACATTTTTATTTCACCCATGATCCCATGCCTAAAATGTGTGTAGCTCCATACATCTATTTTTCAAAACACACAGTGTGTCAACATGTGCTATCTCCCATCACAGGGTATCAATGGACGCGTTTTGGGGGTGCAACCCCTTCCTCATAACTAAAGTAGCTCTGAGGAAGGGGTTGCACCCCCGAAACACGTCCATTGATACCCCGTGATGGGAGATAGCACACGTTGACACACTGTGTGTTTTGAGGTTTTAGAAAAATAGATGTTTGTAACTACACACATTTTAGGCATGGGATCATAGGGGACATTTAAATGGTAGGCCTCTACGTGTATGTGGTTTCAAATTCTGGCTTTTAGAGGGGTGAAATCACCCCATCTGAGGAAGGGAACATCCACACAGTTTTGGGATACTAATGTCTCAGTTGCCCTTCACTTTACCAAACTCAAACTTTGTAAGTTACTGAGTTTTGGATGTGTATCTAATGGTTTAGAACATGCCTGTTTAGCCACAAAAAAGGAGAAATGATGCAAAACATACATGTTATACACCAAGATGTTGGTTTGTTTTAAAACCTTAAAATGCACATGTGAATGTGCTTTGAGTAAAATGTTTTTTACTAAACAATGTGTGGCTTTTTTATTTCATTGCTCAATATCAGTGTATTTCGTAAGTTGTTGAAGTTACAGTGACAATGTGCTCTTAAATGTGGACAATTCCTGCATTTTTCAGGCCTCAAAAGGCATAATGTTTTTGAACTTCATGCATTAGATCCATTAAGAACAAAAACATTGTGTGTGTGTGTAGCAGACCCACAGCACTCCATAATAGTTAGCTGAAGAAGATATTGAGATCACCTCATGTAGCAATTAAGGTACATTTGCACTATTGGAGCAAGTGTCCCAAAATAAAGCCCATTTGGGAACATATTAGACATATAAGAAACACAGACAACAGTAGTTCAAATGAGTTTATGATCTCAAAAAAAGATTAGACATGATCAGCTACAATTTGCTGCCAAGCCACTGCCCCTCTAACCACAAAATATTCAAGGTAATTCTGCCGTAAATCTTGGACAATTTGGGAGGGCAATTCAGCACGGGCATTTTCAATAGCCGTCAGCACGCCCACACAATGGGCTGCAGCCTCTTCAGCTGAGCCTGCCACTGCAGGGTCCGTGTCACTTGGCAACAGATGTTCCCCCAGAGCAAAGGCCTCATCTGCCACGAAAACAAAATTGAGGCCCTCAACATTCTCTTCAGCAGGTGGCAAGTTTAAGGTACCATTCTGGAGCCGCTTGTAGAACTCTGTCTGCATAATCACTCCTCTGTCAGAGTTGCAGCCATTTTTGCCAACAGCCAAATACAAGAACTCGTAGTTGGCAGACACTACAGCTAGCATGACTATGCTGCAAAAGCCCTTATAGTTAAAATAATAGGAGCCAGAGTTGGCTGGTGGTACAATCCGGACATGCTTGCCATTAATAGCACCACCACAGTTGGGAAAACCCCACTGCTGATGGAACTGGGCTGCAACGTCCTACCATTGCTCTGGGTTGGAAGGAAACTGTGGATTAAAAAAAGAAAAAAGAAATTACTACTTCTGAACATAACATTGCAATCAGATTTCACACACACATGCTTAGCCAACATAAGGATACACTTAAATGAGTATTTAAAGACAAAAGTGGGAGGTCAACTTATCTGATTCCTCCCCCCCTCTGGTGGCCCATTAGACAAATTTTAGGGGGAGTGGGTAGATGTTTTGGACAGGTAACCCTCTCCACTTCCATGGGAGCTGTTTGCATAAATAATCAGTGATACCTTGGCCAGCCCCTCCTTACTTACACTATTGGCAGCCCAGTGGACAGGTAAGAAGTGACATAATCTAAAAGGCTGGCAGCGCATTTTGACATTATGATTTAACCAATCAATATAATAGGAGACAAAAACGTAAGAAGCTTCAATTTGTAGGTAATCAGGCAGGCCCTTGCACTACATGGTTTGGGGAATTTATACAGAACTTTAAGGGATAGTGTGTATGGGTTTTTTCCAAGTCAGCAGATAGAGTATTTGGATCTGTTGACTTATTTTGGGCGAGGGGGGGAGGGTTCCAAATGGGTTTGGGCTAAAAAAATAGCCTTTTGCACTCTGCCTGAATTTAAGGACACCTATAACATTTGTACACATTTTAGGAGTTGTTTAGGGTAAGACCCAAAAGGAAGCTGACAAAAAACATTGTTAAGTTACCAGGCTAGGTGTGTATAGGCCCAGGATAGCATGCTGGGGAGGTTATTGAAGGAAAATATGCATGTAGGCCAAAAAAGGAGCAGGAAAAGCTTACAGCATACATGAAAATTATGTAATCAACAAATTAATAAAATACATTAGCAAACATAAATACATAGAATGTGATCTTAAAGGTAAAAACTTACCCTAATATAGTCTTTCTGCAGGACTTGAATGATGGCTGAGCAGGTCTCTGGAATAACGACACCCAGAGACTGGGGGGAGATCCCAGTATTGGTAACTTGAGGTCCTGGAGACTTATCCCCATCGCCATTTACCGCTAGGTGGCTATGAGCCTTTGCTCTGGAGTGATGGAAAGCCTCATACATGTGTCCTGCTTCTTAATATAGGGGGTCACCAATGCCAAGAGGTGGTGAAAGCAGGGATCCATCATTCGGAGATAATTCCGAAAATCATACGGATTATTCTCCTGGAGCACCCGCAGCGATGGCATATGACATAACTGGTCATGATTAAGCAACCAATTTTTTGGAACTCCTCCTCCTGTTCCTGGACTGGACTTGGATCAAAGCAATAACTCCTAGCCCAATAATCACACGTTCTCTCCTCCGATTACGCAACATGGCTGGTTGACGAACGGCTGCTCAGAAACGAACTGAAAAGCGCGAATCAACACTCACCAAACTTCTTCTAACACAAAATTAGCAGGAGCCCAAAGGGTGGCGCTTGAGAAATGAACTTCCTCTTTATAGTCTTGCAGTACGTCACTACGTTCGTGTTTGTCAAACGACAATTTGTGTACCGTTAGTATGCGAGACAAGATCCTGGCACACACCCTTTTGACATAAATCAGAAGCTCGGTTGTCCAACAATCAGACCGTGTGTGCTTTAGGCCTTGTACACACAGGACAAAAACCAGGAGGGAAAAGTATGAAGATAAGCTGTCACGGGATTTTTGGATCGTTAGTACAGTGCATTCGACAGACGATTTGACTTTTACATCAGACAAAAGCTGGATGTGCAGGCTATAACATTTTTGTCTGATGTGAACTCAACGTCTGATTTTCGGAAGGTCAGTACAGAAATCCATCCCACAAAAGTTGAAAGTACAAACACGCATGCATGGAATCAAAGAACAACTGGGAAGAGTTCGGTCTTGTAAACTACTGTTCATAATCTAGAATTAACATTTGTGACGCAGCAAATAATGAAATGTCAAAATTCTCATCTTCTTTAATGGGATAATAATGAAGCTGCTTTGCATGTAGTTATGCCAAATGTATTTTAAAAGGCATTTGTTTTGTACAATCTGAAAATCGCGAATCAACGCTCACCAAACTTCTACTAACAAAAAATTAGCAGAAGGGGCTCAAAGGGTGGCGCTTGAGAAATTTACTTCCTCTTTATACTCTCATCGCACGTCACTACGTTCGTGTTTGTCAAACGACAATTTGCGGATAGTTAATATGCCAGACGAATTCCTGCACACGCCCTTTTGACAAAAATCAGACGCTCGGTCGTCCAACAATCAGACCATGTGTACGAGACTTAAGGCCCCATACACACTATTAGATTTTCTGCAAATTTTTGTCTTCAGATTTACCAAAACCATATAATAGGAGGTCAAACCTTAATGCCGCGTACACATGAGCGGACTTTGCAGCAGACTTTGCCCGCGGACTTTTCGACGGACTTTATGACGGACTTTCCGAATGAACGGACTTGCCTACACACAATCCACCAAAGTCCGTCGAATTCGTACGTGATGACGTACAACCGGACTAAAACATGGAAGTTCTTAGCCAATAGTCAATAGCTGCCCTAGTGTGGCTTTTTGTCCGTCGAACTAGCATACAGACAAGCGGACTTTTTGACCGGACTCGAGTTCGACGGATAGATTTAAAACATGTTTCAAAAGTCCGTCCAACTTTTGAGAAAACAAAGTCTGCTGGAGCCCACACACGATCGAATTGTCCGACGAAATCCCGTCCGCCGGGCAAAGTCTGCCGTAAAGTCCGCTCGTGTGTACGCGGCATTAGAGTTTCAAATTGTATGCAATCAGGCAGCCCTTTGCACTGCACGGTTTGGTAAATCTCTGACGTCGTCATCTATGACATCAGGAGGAGTTGGAGATGTGTAACGCGACTTCCGTGCTGGGACGCAGTGGCCATTTTGTGGGTTGGAAATGCTGGAAGTTTCCTACAATGCTTAAATTAACCTACTGAAATGTGAGTGCAAAACTTTTTAGCTTTTTATCAATAAACTAACATTTGGATGTCTGCACTATGAGGAGTCTCTTTTTTCTCTTAACTGGGTATTGAAATTGTGAAGGAGATACAGAGTCATACCCATGTTGCTGAGGAGCTGTCAGTGATTTATATCCATTCTTGTTGTTAACATCTACCTATGGGTAAGAGTCAGTGTGTTTGAGTGACGATGGCGGTCTCTTCACTTATTTGATACCTCAAGACACATCCCTTTGGCTTATTTCGGACTTTTTAAAAGTGGATTACATTTATATGTTTTTGCCAGTTGAGTCTGTGCCAGCAATATATTTTGGGTTCATGTTGGACTTTTTTCAAGCGCTTCACCATTTTCCAAATATTTTGCTTGTGTTTTGTCCATGCATATTGTAATAGCTACTGTTTTTAATACTAATATTAATTTAAGATATTATATGCTCCCAGCGCAACAGATTTGGTTTTTTCTATAACATGCATTACAGTAAGGCAGTCTTTTTCATTTTGAAAAGGCTGGCAATGCATCACTATATGGGTTTAAACTGACCTGCCGCATTTTCAAAGGGGCAAAAGTGACAGAATTTCAGCAAGGCAAAAATAAACCTGACCAACTAAGAACAATTAGCAGTAGATATTTGTTGGAACCCCAATATACAACCTGACATTGCCAGATGTGGCAAAAATTCCCCAGTTAGTTAAATATTTAACTAGCGCTTCTGTTTTCAGATGCATTTGAAAAAGAGGGTATAGTCCCTGGAGACACGTCATGTATACCCCCTCTTCCGATATCCACCAGGAATCTTGACAGCTGTGACCCTCGTGTGTAACTTAGAAAGCTACCGCTAATATCCATACCTTGAGCTGGCTGGCTCCCTGTCATCCTCGGTATCTGTTCAGTGAAGCCTACAGCCTCACGCTGATCACAGCTGCTTGGTCTAAGGTGTTTCCTATCCATGCTGTTTCATGCTAACTGCAATGTAAGTGTGCTGCTTATTTTAATAAAGTGATTTTTATTTTATACTGACCTCAGCTCCCTGCTGTTCATTTTCTTCTGTTTTTGGACCCTGTAATTTTGTCTGATGATTTTTGTAAATCAGTTTCCCACAGCGACTTTTCACATTTCAAAACAAAACATTTTCATTTTTTTTCTTTTTGCATTTACCACATATTCCAATATAAGATGAACTGACATTTTCAAACAAAAAAATAATTTCCCATTCACATCCAGTGGTAATGTGGGTTTTGGCCTTCAAAGCAATGAACAAAAAAGATATTGTTGCAGTTGTATAAGCTTGTAACAGAACAGAATAAAACCTTGAACGCTGTAAGCTCAGGTCACTCCCAGGCACCCATAAATGAAATAAATGTGTACTCTTTAAGTCAAAGCTCAAAGTCCATTTGAACAATACGGCTTTTATTATTACAATGAAATATTTTATATACTAATGTGACCTGACCTCAGGAGCGGACCCAACTCCCATAAGTCTTAAAGGGCCAACAAGCAATAAACTGCTCTTAAGGAACTTAATAATACTAATTTATAAATGTGTGTGAATGGCTTAGAATGGATTGTTAGAACGCCTATGCTGCATCCTCACAGTGCTTGGGGTCTGGGCTCAATTCTACCAGGCAGATTAACTTTTTGGATAACAAAAATGTTATACTTACCTGCCCTGTTCACCGGTTTGCACAGAGTAGCCCCGATCCTCCCCTTCCCCCGCTGGCACTCCTGGCCCCTCCCTCTTGCCGAGTGCCCCCAGAACAAGCAGAGGCTCAGCTCCACCCCCTCTCTCTTCTTATTGGCTCACTGGCTATGATTCAGTATGTCACAGTACATGTTGGCATTCATGGTTTTCTCAATGAACTATAACTCCCCAGTGCCAGCAGCACTCATGCAGCCCCAGACTGATATTGATGATACTCCCACACTTGTCTCCCACACTTCTCACCTGGTTGCCGCCACACACACTTGAAACCATCTGAACCAAATAAGTTTATCTTGGTCTCATCAGACCACAGGACATGGTTCCAGTATTCCATGTCCTTAGTCTGCTTGTCTTCAGCAAACTGTTTGTGGGCTTTCTTGTGCATCATCTTTAGAAGAGGCTTCCTTCTGGGATGACAGCCATGCAGACCAATCTGATGCAGTGTGCAGCGTATGGTCTGAGCACTGGCAGGCTGACCCCCCCACCCCTTCAACCGCTGCAGCAATTCTGACAGCACTCATATGTCTATTTTCCAAAGACAACTTCTGGATATGATGCTGAGCACGTGCACTTCTTTGGTTTACCATGGCGAGACCTGTTCTGAGTGGAACCTGTCCTGTTAAACCACTGTATGATCTTGGCCACTGTGCTGCAGCTCAGTTTCAGAGTCTTGACAATCTCCTTTTAGCCTGGGCCATCTTTATGTAGAGCAACAATTCTTTTTTTTAGATCCTCAAAGAGTTCTTCACCATGAGGTGCCATGTTGAACTTCCAGTGACCAGTATGAGAGAGTGAGAGCGATAACACCAAATTTAACACACCTGCCTCCCATTCACACCTGAGACCTTGTAACACTAACGAGTCACATGACACCGGGGAGGGAAAATGGCTAATTTGGATATTTTCATTTAGGGGTGTACTCACTTTTGTTGCTAGCGGTTTAGACATTAATGGCTGTGTGTTGAGTTATTTTGAGGAGACACCAAATTTACACTTTTATACAAGCTGTACACTCACTACTTTACATTGTAGAAAAGTGTAATTTCTTCAGTGTTGTCACATGAAATGATATAATAAAATATTTACAAAAATGTGAGGGGTGTACTCACTTTTGTGAGTTACTGTATATGCTAAAATAAGGGAATGGAATGGATGAATTGTAAATGAAAAAGTACATTATGAGCTTATCAAGATGACTGCTGCTCTAAAAAAAAATGGTATGCAGATGTTTATATATGCCAATGCTTTTGTAAATTTTTGTTTAGTTACGTTGGCTTGAATCAGGAATCTAGTGTGAGATGCAATGCCGGCTGCCCTCCTAATCAGAACAGTGTATATGATAGATACCAGTTCTGGTGTTGGGCCTTCACCCCTCCTTGTGTTTTAACATAGCCTAGCCTGTGAAGATGCTGAGTCTGTGTGGTAGCTAGGCAGTGCTTTCGTAATGTGTTTCTTAGCCATAGTAGACTGTACCTACCATGAAAGGGCCAGTTGGATATGTTTGCCCCCAGGCCAAAAGTACCCAGTCCTCCAATGAATTAGGGCAAGATTGGATGGAACTTTGAGAAGAAATGGCATATATAAAAGAGATGTATGGGTTTTTCTTTTTTTCGAGAATCATACTTACCTAGGTGAATGCAGCATCGGTCTGATGCTTCATCTGTCTCCCGACGCTGCTAACACTGAGAACCGATCGATCGAACATCGCTGATTGCTCAGTTCTCACAACTCTGTGAGCAGAGAGCTGCTGACTCTCAGTCAGCAGCTCTCTGCTCTGCCCCCTCCTCGCACACTGGATCGTTGGGCTGTGGAGGGGGCGGGAGCGGCCGGCTCAGGCTTTCAGTGGCTTGCTGAAAGGCTGAGCGGGGAGCTGGCCCAGGCATGTGGGTGGATCCGACTCCATTGTCTTGATTTTGCCAGAGCCTGGACCGGCTCTGTGACATCAGAGAACAGTGGGCTTCAGCCTGCTGTGTGCTGAAAATGGGTCACAGGAGTGCAGAACGAACTGCACTCCTACGATCCACAGGAGAATTACGGCCAAACGAGTTTTGGTTGTTCTTCTCCTTTAAACATTATGAGTGGGGAATAAAAATGTAATATGAATGCCACATGCACACAGAGCTTTAAAAAAAAATGCCGCTCTTACAGAAGTTGAGCATTTTTTAATTTTTTTCACCCGGCAAAGCATCTCTTTGTAAGTCTACGGGTTTGACTTACTAAAACAGAAGAGTGCAAAATCTGCTGCAGCTGTGCATGGTAGCTAATTAGCTTCTAAATTCAGCTTGCTTAATTAAGCTGAAGAGTTGAAAAACGAACATTCTGTCGATCGAAAAACAAAGATGGTGCATACGATTGTGCCATCATATGGTTTATTTTTCTAAAAAAAAAAAATCCAGCATGTTGAAACAGGCACTTTTGATTGTGGCACGAAAATTGTGTGTCACGGCTGGCACACTAATGATGCAAAAAATGAATGACCTGATGATCGACAAGAATTTTCATACTATTTTTGACTCGTCTATGGCCTGTTTTAAGGTTTGACAAAAAAAAGCCTGGAAGTTGATTGGTTTCTACTGTATGCACAGCTGCACCAGATTTTGCACTCTACAGTTTTAGTAAATCAACCCCTATGTGTCCGCGCACACATAGGTGTTCCCAGGTGTATTAGAAGAGGAGCGTTTACAGGCTAAGAAAGATCCAACCAAAGAGGGGCTGAAGAGCAGAAAAATGCGGAACATCCCTAAATGTATCTAAACACACATAAATGCTAGATGCTTTTGGGCGTGTCTTCGACAATTAATGCATTCAATTGGCCAATAGAATGCATTAACACTTAAATACTAGACGTGCTTAACCACTTCAGCCCCAAAAGGATTTACCCCTTTCCTGACCAGAGCACTTTTTACAATTTGGCACTGCGTCGCTTTAACTGCTAATTGCGCGGTCATGCAATGCTGTACCCAAACAAAATTTTTCTTCCCACAAATAGAGCTTTCTTTTGATGGTATTTGATCACCTCTGCGGTTTTTATTTTTTGCGCTATAAATGGAAAAAGACCGAAAATTTTGAAAAAAAAAATATTTTCTACTTTTTGTTATAAAAAAATCCAAAATAAACTCAATTTTAGTCATACATTTAGGCCAAAATGTATTCGGCCACATGTTTTTGGTAAAAAAAATGTCAATAAGCGTATATTTATTAGTGATTGAATAATGAAAAAAAAAAAAAAAATTACAAAAAGTTGTCGGCATATGTGGAATTGCACCCCAAAATACATTCAGCTGCTTCTCCTGAGTGCGGGGATACCACATGTGTGGGACTTTTTGGGAGCCTAGCCGCGTACGGGGCCCCGAAAACCAATCACCGCCTTCAGGATTTCTAAGGGCGTAAATTTTTTATTTCACTCTTTACTACCTATCACAGTTTCGGAGGCCATGGAATGCCCAGGTGGCACCAACCCCCCCCCCCCCCCCCCCCAAATGACCCCATTTTGGAAAGTAGACACCCCAAGCTATTTGCTGAGAGGCATGTTGAGTCCATGGAATATTTTATATTTTGACACAAGTTGCGGGAAAGTGACACATTTTTTTTTTTTTTGCACAAAGTTGTCACTAAATGATATATTGCTCACACAGGCCATGGGCATATGTGGAATTGCACCCCAAAATACATTCAGCTGCTTCTCCTGAGTACGGGGATACCACATGTGTGGGACTTTTTGGGAGCCTAGCTGTGTACGGGGCCCGGAAAACCAATCACCGCCTTCAGGATTTCTAAGGGCGTAAATTTTTGATTTCACTCTTCACTACCTATCACAGAGGCCATGGAATGCCCAGGTGGCACAAACCCCCCCAAATGACCCCATTTTGGAAAGTAAACACCCAAGCTATTTGCTGAGAGACATGGTGAGTATTTTGCAGCTCTCATTTGTTTTTGAAAATGAAGAAAGACAAGAAAATACATTTTTTTCAATTTTCAAAACTTTGTGACAAAAAGTGAGGTCAGCAAAACTCACTATACCTCTCAGCAAATAGCTTGGGGTGTCTACTTTCCAAAATGGGGTCATTTGGGGGGGGGGTTTGTGCTATCTGGCCATTTTATGGCCTCCGAAACTGTGATAGGCAGTGAAGAGTGAAATAAAAAATTTACGCCCTTAGAAAGCCTGAAGGCGGTGCTTGGTTTTCGGGGTCCCGTACGCGGCTAGGCTCCCAAAAAGTCTCACACGTGTGGTATCCCCGTACTCAGGAGAAGCAACAGAATAAAAGATGTACAGGTACATGATTCTGCCTGCCCGTGCCATTCTGCCGCAGTATATCTGCGTGAGGCGGTCGGCAACTGGTTAAAGTGGATGTAAACCCAATGTCATCCTTTCTAAACTACTGCCATAGGGGTTATCTATAAGGATATACATGTCTCCTGCATACAACAGGTGGCTATCCAACAGAGCTGTGCACTCCCAGATTCCCTTGTTACCTATCGTGGGAATTGCAGCGCATACAAGCTCTCCCCTTACATACAACTACCTGATGTGATACCTATCTGGGTTGCCTTGGTCTCTGTCTGCTGCCAGTCCGACCTTTTTTCAGAGACATCTTTACTTTTGATCGATCTCAGCGATCCATTGAATAAGTCCACCTTTGTGAATACACTTTTTCCTTTTTATATTTAATTGAACCTCTAGCTCCTGAAGAAGCGTTCTTTGTTAACGTGAAACATGTAGAGCAATTGGAGAATACACCACTCTGGAATACCAGACCTGCAGTGCTCCCTCAATCTCAAACTCTCTAGGGGAAGTCCACCCTTTTCTTTTACCTAGATATTGAATGTATTGTTAAAGTATACAGAATTACATAGGAAACTGCAGGATAGGATCCTTAATGGTGTTATTACATGTGTTGTATGCCTATATCTGATGTTTTTAATGTCCATGTCCATTCCCCATGTTCTTTGTATGTTATTAATAAAATTCAACTTTTTTACATATCTTTTGTAGTTTAATACAGTTGTGCCTTAAAAGTCCAATTTTTAGTCCCTTGATGCTTCTAACACATTATCGGGGACGTTGGCACAAGTGACCTTTAAGTACCTACAGAGTCACCCTGTATATTAAGTACTAGGATCTCCCTTTCGTTATGTATCTTTACCTGTCAAATGTCTCCCCTCTGTCTGTTATGAGACCCAAAAAACTGCAGATTCTGTGGGTGGGTCTGTTGTCTGGAGCTCGGTGGGTGGAGTCGTGATGTCAGTAGACTCCCCGTCCACCTCTACACTCCCCTTGTCAATATGCATTTTCTCCTGTGTATTTCTTACACTGAACTTCTGCTATAATCTCTAACATCCAGTGAAAAGACAGGAAAGTAACCACATGACTTCAGCATGCCAAATCCTGCTGAGGTGTGGAACGGCCAATCCTTGTAGAGCTGCTGAAGAAAGGAGTGGGGGAGGGAATTAAAAAATAATGCATGTCTTAGGCTAGTGCACGAGATATGTAAATCACCTGTCACTCACAGCAAGGGGGAGGATTTGACAAAGTTTTTCTCTGTTTGTCAAGTTTTATCTCACTGAACAATAAAAGAGGATTGCTCAGAGCTGGATTAACTCTTTGTGTCAAGACTGGGCTTAAATGATAGGAAATCTTATACTCTACATTATGACATAAAAAAAAAAAAAAATTCGGTTTTACATCCACTTTAAACGCATGTGCAATATGTGGCTTTTGCTGCATTTTTTTGCAAGCAGCTTTTTCCTGCCAGGCTTAAACAGATGCCCTGTGTCATGAGGCTTAAAGGTGCCTCAAGTTGGGTTTTAACAAATTAACACAAGACATTTGCCAGTTTTGTATCCCCCCTGCATTGATCTCCTATGCATCTGGTCACATGAGATCTCAGAGTCTTAAGGCAATTCCATGCTTAAAGACTCCACTCTTACAGGAGCCATGATTACAGGGCTGACCAGGAGGTAGGTAGCTGTACACAGCCCAGAAGCAGTCACTGACTGTGGGTCATGCTCTGATTAAAGTCTGAATAAGGAATTATTGGCACTCAAGGCTATACAGTATGTACTTGCTCGGAAAGCGGAGGGAATCCCCTGTCCCCAGTCAAGTACTCCCCTGCAGAGCATCTATCAGTATAACTGTGGTAGGTCAGTAAAGTCTTCTACTGTTGTGAGAACAATACTGTATACTTTTCAAGGCATTATATAATTTATGAAGTTGCTAAAATTGATGGAAAAATTGGGTGAACACAGTCCTACATGTTCGTACAATTTTCAATCACAGTATAGCTTTGGTACATACTAGAGGTCTTCAACCGTTTAAGACTCTTATGCCGTGTACACACGACCGGTTTTGCCGTCGGAATTAACTCAGAAGGTTTCTCCAATGGAACTCTGATGGAATTCCATTCAAGTGGTCTTGCCTACACATGGTCAACCCAAAGTCCGACCAAACTTCCGTCTTGTACTTGCTTCACAGCATGCGTTGTTTTTGGTCCGTCGGAACAGCATACAGATGATTGGTTTTCCCGATAGGAATTGGTTCAGTCAGAAATATTTAGAACATGTTTAATTTCTAGGTCCGTCAGAATTTTCGAAAAAAGAAGTCCGATGAGGCCTACACACGATCGGAATAGACGATGAAAAGCTTTCGTCTGACTTTTTCTGTCGGACATTCCGCTCATGTGTACAGGGCATTATTCTCCTATAAAGCGAGAATAAGTGCAAGAAAAAGGTAAGGTGCAGAAAGTATATTAAAACAATAGCTTTTAATTATGCACCTAGCAAGAAATAGATATAACTAATGTTGAAATAACACTAGGACCCCATATGAATATCTAATTATTATGTAGTATTAATATAACTTTAAACATACTCTATCTCTAACAAGATCCAGGTATTTGGATACAAGCTATTAACCAGATGGTACAAAATGTCCCCACAATGTTCTTCTCTCTCTCTGCTGGAGATGCAGCTCTCACAAGGTCAAAATCCTTCACATCTTTTGGGAATACTCCTATCTATGAAGTTTCTGGAAAGCAGCACAATATATTTGTCACAAACTGAGTTTGTAGACAATGCAGTGGCCTACCTATTCCACATTCACCCTCTGCCTGTTAAATACTACAAGAAACCTCTTTGGATTCATTTCTAAATGTTGCAAGAGCATGCATTCAAATACCATGGAAACTGACTGCAGTGGTTTTCTGGGATAAATGAAACTGTGAAAATGGAAAATGTTACTTTCTCACTGTACATCCAAAAAGAGAAATTTTGACAAATCTGGTTCTGTTGGCTGGATTTCAAGAATAGCTGTAAAGAACTATCTCACTGGTCTGTCCAGGGTTTCCTGAGCTGAGAGTTTGATTTCTCCCACCTGTCACTAATGGAAGTTTCCAGAGCATAGGGTTGGGAGCTCATCAGTTGAATATGTATCATGCCCCAGCCTGTCCCTGGAAAGAGGCGTTCCTAGGTTGACTGGGGAGGTGATAAATGTGCAGGAGACCTGAATTTAAGGTTCTTTTCTCTCAAGGGTTCCATTCCACCTGGGGCTGTTGCCCCTTGTAAATAGCCAGAGAGACAAGAAACTGCAGCATAGGCCTCAGGAGTTGCTGGGCAGAGGGCCTGCAGAAGATTGGTGGATGATCACATTTGCTGGAGGGTACTGAACTGAATTCCTGGGTCTGGAGAAGTTGCTTGTTATCTCTCTCACTAAGGATGCTTGGTGGCAGACAGCTCCTGGGACACTGTGAGTAAAGACCTAGCTGTAGACTGTTAGTTGTACAAGTGCCAGAAGGGAACTAAGTGTCAGAGGTTGCTATATGGACTGCTGTTGTAGGGCCCTAGATATACTGGCCATTCCTTGCTACCTCTAAAAAGCTGTATTTGATGATTAGAGAGAAGTTTGTCCTCCCATCATTGCTACGAATAATTTTTAATAATCCTGTGACACTTAACCCCTCTCCTGTAATGTTCTTCAGCAATAAATACTAAAAATACATCCTCCAGACTGATCTTAAAGCTTATGTTACCCCTCCCAAAAAAAATGGATCCTGCTCCTTTAACCACTTCCCGCTGTCATATGATGTCCTCCCGTGCTCGAGCGGCCTGCGCACCCCCTGCGGGGCGCACGCAGCGCGCTCTGTGATCAGCGAGTCTATGAGAGTTGATCATGTGATGTAAACAGAGCCGGTAATGGGCTATTTTTTCTCCTCACACTGATAGCGTGAGGAGAAAAAAAAGCCGATCACCGGCGGCTGTCAAAGGGACATCGGTCCCGATCAGGGGATCATCTCTGTGCCGATCATCTGTGCCCACCTGCGCCATCTGCCAGTACCACCTACCAGTGGACAACAGTGCCACCTACCAGAGCCACCTACCAGTGCCCACAGTGACACCTATCAGTGTCCACAGTGCCATCAATCAGTGCCCACAGTGCCACCTTTCAATGCCACCAATCAGTGCCTCATCACCAGTGCTGCCTCTCAGTGTTACCTACCAGTGCCCATTAGTGCCACCTATCAGTGCCCATCAATGCCATCCATTAGTGCTCATCAGTGCCACCCATCAATGCCACCTATCAGAGCCCATCAGTGCCGCCTTATCTGTGCCTATTAGTGCAGCCTATCAGTGCAGCCTCATCAGCGCATATCAATGAAGGAGAAAAATGACATGATGGCAAAATTTATAACAAACTATGAAAAATGTTTTGTTTTGTTTTTCAAAATTTTCCATCTTTTTTTGTTTGTTTAGCAAAAAATAAAAACCTCAGTATTGATTAAATACCACCAAAAGAAAGCTCTATTGTGTGAAAAAAAATGATAAAAATTTAATTTGGGTACAGTGTTACATGACTGAGCAATTGTCATTCAAAGTGCGACAGCGCTGAAAGCTGAAAATTGGTCTGGGCAGGAGGGGGGTTTAAGTGCCCAGTAAGCACATGGTTAAAGCATGTTATATGACACAGTGCTTGTGCTGTGTCATTTGGCCCCCTGTAACACCTAAAAAAACCTGGCTGATCCTGCCAGTTTCTACCCTCCCCTATGTAAACTGACCACGGTGTATCATGGCTGCTGAGCGCTGACACTGTGGTCAGTTTACATGCCTCCGTCATCCGCAGCCCTGCTCTCTGCTCTCCTTTGTCCTCTCCCCCCTGCCTGTCAGCTCCTGCCCGCCCCTTCTGCTCCTGCTGCTTGAATAACTGTTATGCCCTATACACACGATCGGACATTGATCGAACATTCCGACAACAAAATCCATAGATTTTTTTTTCCGACGGACATTGGCTCAAACTTGTTTTGCATACACACGGTCGCACAAAGTTGTCAGAAAATCAGATCGTTCTGAACGTGGTGACGTAAAACACTATAAACGGGGCAGTAGCCAATAGCTTACATCTCTTAATTTATTCTGAGCATGCGTGGCACTTTGTGCGTCGGAATTGTCCACACACGGTCGGAATTTATGCGAACGGATTTTGCTGACGGAAAATTTTATAGCCTGCTCTCAAACTTTGTGTGTCGGAAATTCCAATGGAAAAAGTCTGATGGAGCCCACACACAGTCGGAATTTCCGACAACAAGCTCCGATCACACATATTCCGTCGGAAAGTCCGACCGTGTGTACAGGGCATAACTGTAACATGTATGCATCACCCGCGCTGTCTCCTATTGCAGTGTCCCCCTCTGTGTGATAATGCTGTAAATACCTCATTTCAGAGCCGAGATCTGCGATCACATGACCGGTCCGCTCTCTCCTCCTCTCCTCCTCCTCCCCTCCCGACTGACGTCAGCAGGGGAATCTTGGCCCCACCCGCTGCATCTGTCAGATGGGGAGAGGAGAGAGCCGGCCAGTCATGTGGTCATGGATCTTAGCTCTGAAATGAGGTATTTACAGCATTTATTTTTATAAATCACACACAGAGGGGGACACTGCAATAGGAGACAGTGCTGATGGTGGATACATGTAATGCCGCGTACACACGAGCGGACTTTACGGCAGACTTTGCCCGGCGGATGGGATTTGGTCGGACAATTCGATCATGTGTGGGCTCCAGCGGACTTTGTTTTCTCAAAAGTTGGACGGACTTAGATTTGAAACATGTTTTAAATTAATCTGTCGAAATCGAGTCCGGTCGAAAAGTCCGCCGTCTGTATGCTAGTTCGATGGACATAAAGCCAAGCTAGGGCAGCTATTGGCTACTGGCTTTGAACTTCCTTGTTTCAGTCCAGTCGTACGTCATCACGTACAAATTCGACGGACTTTGGTGGATTGTGTGTAGGCAAGTCCATTCATTCAGAAAGTCCGTCGTAAAGTACGTTGAAAAGTCCGCCGGGCAAAGTCTGCCGTAAAGTCCGCTCGTGTGTACGCGGCATTAGAGTGGCTTACAACCACTTTAATTATAGGTGGGCATGGGACTTTGTGTGATTGGCAGCCAATATACTATTTGGGAGGACCTTTGGGGGGTGAGGGTTGCATATTGTATATGTCTGATTGACTCTGTCTGTGTAAGTTTTTGCAGTAAAAATAAAACCTACAGAAAATATATGACATTAAACCTTGCAATGATACTTCACTGCCTATATAAACAACCAGAAGTAGCCTAAATGAGCATTTAACATTTTGTATTTAAGTTTAGCATTTAATTTTAAAAGGTTGCATCAGAAGTTAAATACATATGGAGTAGGCACTCCTATTTGTCCATAAATGTGAAATACAAACTACCGGTATATCAATCAAATGGACATCTACAGTATATAGCTGGTTGCTTGAATTCAAACATAGTTAAAATAAAAATTAGGAGAAAATTTGCTTTGTACATCTTTTGTCTATGTTAAAATGTCAGTTTATATCCAACTGGGTATCAGGTAAGTGGAATCAGAACACATGCATTATTATATTACTAGGGTTAGCAGCACCTGCTCATAGTAAGACTTAACGATTTCATAAAAATATGAATCTTTTCGCAACTTTCTAACTTCAGTAGATAGGCATATCAAATCCATTCAAACATTTAGCATATAAAATAGAAAGCTTGTGAGGTGTTCAAAGCCAGACAAGATCACATATTTCAAATATCTTTTTTTGGTATATATAATTGTTTGAGTGGCATGTGGGTTATTCACTACTGTCTCTTTCATTACTTATGCATTCAATATAAACTCTACATTTTTTTGTAAAATTCTTTTTATTGAAAGTTTAACATTACAAACAATAGTTTAAAATCACTGCAGTTCAACATTAATTAAAATTAAGCATAAAAAACCCCTAAAAATACAAAACAAAGTAACCTTGTCATTTATATACTAGCTTCAAGGTACTAAACATAGGTAGGAGACCCATGGCCAGTGCAATGCCGTCCCCTTGTGTAACAATAGTACAATGATAAACAGTATGAGCTAATCCACCTAACCCCACCAGAGATGAAAATACTGGGAAGCATACCATAAATTACATAGATGTGGGTATTTAAAGTGGTAGTAAACTGCACCTTTTTTAAAAAAAAACCCCTCCAAGACAAGACAATGGCATAAAGTGCTAGTATGCATCACATACTAGCACATTATGAAATACTTACCTTAGAACAAAGCCCTTCAGTGGTGCAATGTCACTGCTGACAGGGCTCCATCCTTACCCGGTCTTCCTTCTGGGTTCGAGTGCTCTGGCATTCTGATTGGCCAAACCGCGATGACGTCACTCGCGGGCATGCACTTGGGAGTTGCGGCATGGAGATCTGAAGGGATGACATGAGTATGCTGTCCCTTCAGAGCCCATGCAGCGGTGACGTCACCGGCTGCATGCAGTGTGATAATCTCCTAAACCATGCAAGTTTAGGAGATATTCACTGTACCTAAGGGTAAGCCTTATTTTAGGCTTACCTGTAGGTAGAAGTTCACAAAAAGACTTTACTACCTTTTTAAGGATAATATTAAACTTTCATGGGGTGCAGGATAACCCCATTTATCCCCAAACAGCTAAGCAGACACAGTCATCCCTAAAAACAAAAGAAAAAGGTATATAATCTATGGAATCATAGTTGAAAATTCCCTATTTTAGTGTATCAATGTTTTACAGCTTCCAATGCCACAATCCCTTTAGAATGGTTACGAATGCAAGATGGCACAATTGTGGAAGCAGAGCCTTCTGTAGATAAGAAACATGCTTAAGAAAATAGTTTCTAAATGAAGTCACCCAACTTTCTGGTTAAAACCGTTAAAGGTTATGCACTGCAGCACTTATTTAATGAGAGCTTGTTTTCATTCCCTGAAGCGCATCATTTTACTGTTATCAAATTATTCCTGGAGGTACAATGTAAACCTAACAATGCGCATCAAAAGAGTAACTGTAGAGATGACATACAGACCATTAATTTGCTGAGGCACACCAGCAGAGCAAAGCATTGTGCAGAAGAGGGCAGATGAGCATGAACTTACAAGGGAACTTTTCTACCATAAAACAAAGAGGAACATGACATGACCACCTACATTGCCAGGTCTGACCCGCTGGGAGACAATGAAATTATTCTAAGCTGATTCACAGAATACAGGTTATTAAAAATTACTCTTTTTTTAAAGAAAAGGGCTCACTATGCTAAAAATATTGAATTTTGGTAACCGTATGGGTATGTAATGACAGTTGTGATTGAGAAATGTGCTGCAAGGAGTTGGGTTACTGCGACATCATCACACACTAAAGGGTTACGGACGCACACCTGGAATTAAAAAGTGTTTTAAAAAAAAAGTGGTGCAGGCAGCGCTACACTGTGGGAACTGTAGTCCAGAGGAGAGAGACTCTACTGTAAACAAGAGCTTTTGCCAGTAGGAAGGGAAACAGCTGCATTTTCTCAGGCTGTAGAAGATATAGCTTTCTCTTGCTATGAGGGAGCCCAGAGAGTGCACATCGCTGTCCAGTATGTTCTACCACTGCTGTATAATGGTGTCCAGAGCAGTATTCAGAGTGCTGAGTCCTGGTGGGCTGACAGCCAGAGTCACTTGGGTGCCAAGCAGAGCGTAGACTAATCCCTGTGTGTGACCAGATGGTGAGCTGCAATATCGCTGGGACTGGTGAATTGCTGCTGTGGTTATTTACTATCAGCTGCTAGAGAGACTGAGCCCTTTAGGAACTGGCCATACAGCCATCTAGTATTGTTATTGCTGCCCGCAGGCTTGACTAAGACTCTTTTCATGTGCACCAATGGTACATCTGGGCCCAACACTAGCCGGCTGAAGAGTAAAGACTAAAGACTGCCCCTTTACAACTGTTACACAGGGACCTTCACCTATTGCTTATGCTAAGTTGTACCTCTTATGGGATATTGCACAATAACCTAGCAATTTGCTTAGAGTGCACTATAGACTAGTTGTAGTATTATTACTCATACTGCAGTTAATGCTTGAATGCACTGTTTATCGTTGACTTTGCCGATTCATGAGTTACCCTCAGTCTAGTGGTACAGTGTTTACCATGGCATAGTGATTATGCTGTCTAGCAGACTGTGTCTGAACCTACTATCTGTATGTTCCGTTATGCTCAAACTACCATGTATTCTAACCTGTAGCAATACATTGAGTTAATTTATCACTAATCAGTCTTGTGGCTATTTCCTGGTGCTAATTCACAGCCAAGTTAAAGGTGTATATATATGTTATATGTTCTTAAGTGCTTGCAGTAACTTTCATTTAGCCAGGTGTTGTTAAGGGGGCAAAGGGTATTCTTGGAGTCGAGGCACAGAACAGAGAACCCAAATTACCAAGCGGCTCTTGTGGGGTTAGTGCTACATTTGTTATTGTAATACTAAGGCTATTGATAGTCAACCCTGGGGCTCTTATACGTGGAACACGCAGCTGGTCCTGTAGAGTAAGTGACCAAGTCGTATATAATTGTCACAGGAGAAGTCCCAACACGTTTCGCAATATAAAGAAATTCCTTCTTCATGGTCAAACAAGAGCAGGGTGCAATAATCTAAAAGTACAATAGTACAAACATAAGTACACATAATATTCAATGTTATACAACAGATATGTAATACAGGTGCAAGAAAAATACATAATAGCATATATATCATACTCACAATGTTCAAATGTGTTTAACAATATGACAGGTATCCCCTGGACACCTGTGGGAAACGGGAAGTGGAGAAGGGAAGGAGAGGTGGGATGAGACATCTGATATCATTGCACACCATGTGCGTGTTTGCGCCGGACACCAGGTGGGCTGGGGACTGCCTAGGACATACAGCCTCCTGTCCCCCCCAGAGCCCACACGTAAGGAGAGACCGTCTGCCCCACATTTCCATACCTGCAAACATGAGGTACAACATTCGGATTAAAAAACATGATCATTAATTTAAGCAAAATCAGTTTCTTCCTTCACACTTTTGGCCTTTTATAATTTGGTTTGTTTTGCATTCTAGCTTTCCATATTCTGCAGTCTTTAAATGACCTTGTTTCTTGCACACAAAAAAATCACGTGTTTCTTGTTGCATACTACTGTTTGTATTCCTATTTTTCATCTTTAAAGCAGACTTTGCGACAGAAGCACCGTTACTGTTAATTGCTTTCTGCTTATATTCATCCACAAGCTTGCCCGTAACATATTCCAATGTCAGTTCATCATTTGAATTTGCATCAAGTGCTGGGACAAGTGTTTCATAACTTTCTGGTAAGCCACTGAGTAATAGTGCTGCGACATGAAAGTCTTTGATTCCTTCTTCTATAACTCTCAGGCGTTCAACCATTTCCAAGGTGTGCCTTGTGTAATCCTGCATATCCTGACCTTTCATCAGCTTGGGTTGGTATAGCTTCCTAATCAAATACAGTTTATTGCTGAGATTAGCTGTTTCATGCACCTTTTGTAATCCTTCCCACATTTCTTTAGCAGTTTTAGTTTTACACATATGTATAATTTGTTTACGGGAATAGTGTGTATACATTTCTATTAATTATTTGCATCATGATATATATATTTAGAGTAGTTTGCATATAATTTCCAGAACACAAGTTTATATTTTTTAAAATTATTTATTTGGAGATATTTAAGTGTTTAAAGGTTCTTATTTTATAGATTATTTAGCAGCATAGCAGAACATCAGATACTGTACATATTGATAACTCAGTAATTGTCCTTCCCACATTAATTACTGGTACCTCCTTCACAGACAGAGGTAGAAGCAATAAGCCAACTGTGTTTAGGGAAAACCCACAGAGACAGAGAAAGGGCAAGTAAAAGGTCAGAGTGGTTACAGCCTAGCAGCAACAGTCACTAAAATCAGTTATGAACACAAAAGCGAAGCTCCTACAATTGCATAGTCTGGGCACAGATGGACTTTAAACGCAGTATTTAAACTTTATATATTTATAAAAATAACTGCACACTGGGCACTAAAAGCTTTTTGGTTACTCTTGCTTTTTCTTAGTAGGTAGTGCTACCTTAAATGGTTTATTGCAAGGTTAATTAGATTCTGTCCAAATTGTTCCTAGACCATGTATGCTTCTGCATGGTATGTGATCCAAATATACATTTGACAGTGATGGCAGAATGGATGAATGCAGTAAGAATTTTGGGTGAAGTACTAGATCCTCCGAGATGACAAAAAAAAAAGACGTGAGATTTTACACACTTGATTACAATACACTATTTTCTGTTAAATACATTAGTGTAATTTAATAATGAACAATACAGTGGGGAAAATAATTATTTGATCCCCTGCAGATTTTGTAAGTTTGCCCACCTACAAAGAAATTAAGGGTCTATAATTTTTATCATAGGTGTATTTTAAATTATAGAGACAGACTATTAACCAAAAATCCAGGAAAAACACCATACAAATTTTTTAAATTGAGTTGCAGTTCCGTGAGTGAAATAAGTATTTGATCCACAAGCAAAACATGACTTAGTACTTGGTGGAGAAACCCTTGTTGGCAAGAACAGAGATAAGACGTTTCTTGTAGTTGGTGACCAGGTTTGCTCACATCTCAGGAGGGATTTTGGTCCCCTCTTCTTTACAGATCTTCTCTAAATCCTTAAAGCGGAGGTCTGTCGAAAAAAAAATATTAAAAGCCAGCAGCTACAAATACTGCAGCTGCTGACTTTTAATATATGGACACTTACCTGTCCAGGGAGCCTGCTATGTCGGCAGCCGAAGCCGATCCGTCCGTCGGCTCTCGGCTGTTGCCCCGCCATCCTCGGTAAGGGTATAAGGAAGTGAAGCCGTGCGGCTTCACTTCCTGGTTCCCTACTGCGCATGCACGAATCGCGCTGCACATCCTCTCTGGTCCCTGCTGTGTTCTGGGAACTGTGTGTCTCCCAGAATACAGCGGGGGAGGACAGTGTAGGCGCCGGAAGTGGCGTAGGTTACCGCAAGCGCCGCGGTGATCTATACCAGGAAGTGGGAGCAAATACCTGTATTAGACAGGTATCTGCTCCCTCCTCCCCCCTGAAAGGTGCCAAATGTGACACCGGAGGGGGGAGGAATCCAAAAAGTGGAAGTTCCATTTTTGGGTGGAACTCCACTTTAAAGTGGATGTAAATCCGATTCATGAAATTTGAGCTGGGCACATATATCTGCAGTGATTTCTTATCTCCCTTCAATGCAATATGTCCCGTGTCTTTCTCCTGCTCCGTTCTTCTGTTATCAGCATGATAACTTCTGACAAGTCAACTGATATAAAAGCAGCCTGAGTTTTGTGTTGGGGATGATGCTACAAATAGATTAGCAGCATGCTGAACTATTCAACGAACACTTCTGAAAGTCTAGACCTATAAGGAAAGGGGGTGTGTGCCTTTCCTCCAATCCGCTGTCTTGGCTGTATGTGTAGGGAGGGATGTGTTCAGATGGTGTAACTGTCTTGGCTGTATGTGCAGGCTTCACTGCAGTGCTGAACAGAAAGAAAATCTCCTAACATGATCTGAACGTTCTAAAGAATATATGAAGCTGACGTCTGCAGCTATACATGTAAAACTTATGTAGGAGGATTTGTTTCATCTCTGTGTATCATCTGAGGCTGTTCACTTCACTGGGTATATGTGAGGGTTTACATCCACTTTAAGGTTTCTTGGCTGTCGCTTGGCAACTCAAAGTTTCAGCTCCCTCCATAAATTTTCTATAGGATTAAGGTCTGGAGACTGGCTTAGCCACTCCATGACCTTAATGTGCGTCTGCTTGAGCCACTCCTTTGTTGCCTTGGCTGTATGTTTTGGGTCATTGTCATGCTGGAAGACCATCCACGACCCATCTGCCGTGTTCTGGCTGAGTTAAGAAGGTTCTCATACAAGATTTTACAATACGTGGCCATTGACCCCTTACGGCAAAGTCAACCTCTTCCTTTAGCAAAGAAACAGCCCCAAAGCATAATGTTTTCACCTCCGTGCTTGACTGTAGGGATGGTATTCTTAGTCAGCATTTTTCTTCCTCCAAACACAGCGAGTCGAGTTAATGCCAAAAAGCTCAAATTTGGTCTCATCTGACCACAGCACTTTCTCCCAATCCTTCTCTGGATCATTTAGATGTTCATTGGCAAACTTCAGTCGTGCCTGTACATGTGCCTTCTTGAGAAGGGGAACCTTGCAGGTGCTGCGGGATTTCAATCCATGGCGGCATATTGTGTTTTCAATGGTTTGTTTGTTGACTGTGGTCCCAACTGCCTTGAGATGATTCACAAGCTACTCCCGTATAGTTCTTGGCTGATCCTTCACTTTTCTCATGATCATCCTTACCCCATGAGGCAAAATCTTGCATGGAGCTCCAGACCGAAGGCAATTGAAGGTTATCTTGTATTTCTTTTGCGAATAATTGCTTTAACAGTTGTCTCCTTCTCACCAAGCTTCTTGTAGCCCATTCCAGCCTTGTGCAGGTCTACAATCTTGTCCCTGACATCTTTCGACAGCTCTTTGGTCTTGCCCATGATGGTGAGGTTTGAATGGAAGAGATTCTGTGGACAGGTGTCTTTTATACACATAACAAGTTGTTGTTAGGAGCACTTTTCTAAATTGACAGGACTAATCTGTGTACCACATGAGCACAAACTATAGCCAGTCTGTAGGAGCCAGCATTATTGTTGGTTGGTAGGGGATCAAATACTTATTTTACTCACTGAACTGCAACTCAATATATAACTTTGTATTATGTGTTTTTTCTGAATTTTTCATTGATATTTTATTTATTTATTTATTTATTTCAGGTACTTATATAGCGCCGTCAATTTACGCAGCGCTTTACATATACATTGTACATTCACATCAGTCCCTACCCTCAAGGAGCTTACAATCTAAGGTCCCTAACTCACATTCATACATACTAGGGACAATTTAGACAGGATCCAATTAACCTACCAGTATGTCTTTGGAGTGTGGGAGGAAACCGGAGTACCCGGAGGAAACCCACGCAGGCACAGGGAGAACATGCAAACTCCAGGCAGGTAATGTCGTGGTTGGGATATTCTGTCCCTATCATTTAAGATACATATATGATACAAAATTATAGACCCTATATTTCTTTGTAAGTGGGCAAACTTACAAAATCTGCAGGGGATCAAATAATTATTTTCGTCAATGTATATGTTTGGTTATTTGGGGACTGAAAATCTAAATTAGGATCTCTATCTTATCCAGTCTATAAATAATTTGGCACTCTTAAATAAATCTAGTTCCCAGAAACAGAGACCCCAGACACTGTTGCCAGTAACTTACTTATCACTTAGTTTGAGTATTATGACAACCCAGAGTTATATCCAGTATCCTGTACCTCCCTTACAAACCTCCAGGAAGTTCTAGCGATCATATACTGTATCCTACAGATCTACAGGTGCCTCTGCATGTAATACAACCCAGGGTTTCTTAAAACTCAACCTAAACCTTCTTGACCTACTACATGTCTCAAGATAGGACACTCTGAAGCATTAGGGGGCTACCTAATAATCTCAAAGGAGTCGGTCATATTCTCCACAAGCAAATAATTAAAGGATAACTTTCATGGAAAAAAATAATATAGCACATACACCTGCTACGCAAGCCATACTGTAATGTTATTAAAAATTACCCCTCCTTTTAAATCTGTAATTCTCTGTAAAATTCAATGCACTATTGCAACCTGAAGGTGTTCTGTACACCGCTGTACAGAACTTCCCCTGAAATTTAATTTCCTGCTTGTGTGATTGGTTCATTTCCCCAGAACTCTGCACTAAGATACAAGTAAAATTTTAGGCATCCTCTGCAACAAACATTTCCTAGATTGTAAGCTATAACAAGCAGGACCCTCTGATTCCTCCTGTATTAAATTGTATTATAACTATACTGTCTGTCCTCATGTTGTAAAGTGCTGCTCAAACTGTTGGCCCTACATAAATCCTGTATAGTAATCATTTTTGGTGAGATACTCCCAAAGGCTAAATCACTTCTAAAGAGATGCTAACACTGCAACTTTTCCTATTAGAACACTGCAAGTGCATCAGTTAATTAATAATAAAAAACATCCCTCTCATTCAGATTCACTCTGCACACAACAATCAACAATTTCTTCAGATAAGAAACAGGTAGGAATTTGCAACAAAAGTTTGTTTTAATTCTTGCAATGTGCATTGATCACCCAGAGGGAATTGTTTTTTTTCTCAGCAAAAGTAGAATTACTCTTTAAAGTGATTGTAAAGTCTCATTTTTTTTCTATAAAAATAACAAGCATATTATACTTACCTGCCCTGCGCAGTGGATTTGTACAGAACAGCCCAGATCCTCCTATTTTTGGGTCTCTCTTTGGTGCTCCTGGCCCCTCCCTCAAGTTGAGTGCCCCCACAGCAAGCAGCTTGCTATGGGGGCACCGAAGCCGAGCTGCAGCTCCGTGTGTCAATTCAGACACAGAGCTTTGGTTAGGTCCTCCCCCCTTTCTCTCCTGATTGGCTAACAGACTTTGATTGACAGCAGCAGGAGCCAATGGTGCCACTGCTGTGTCCCAGCCTGTCAGAAGGGAGCGTCCCGGACAGTCGAGACACACGTGGACATCGCTTGACAGAGATGGGGCTCAGGTAAGTATTAGGGGAGCTGAGGGGAGCTGCTGCACACAGAAGGCTTTTTATCATTGAATGTATTAAGATAAAAAAACCTTCTGACTTTACAACCCCTTTAAGGTTCATACACTATCTCCCTATGGTGATTGGCAACCTCATCCAATGTAGGTAATGCATCTGTTTTTATATCAGTTCTTTTTTGATGAAATTATACTACACCATAAAGTTTAGAGTGTCTTGATAATTTAAAATGTCTTTCGACATACAGTTAAACAGCATCAACTTTTATATTATACTTGTATATAGACACTGACTCTCTCATTGACATACTGTAAATGCTGGAACAAGAAAAACTGCTTACCGTTCAGTTCATATGTCCTAAGTAACAGCTCGTTTAAAACCAAACAATAACATAACTCCTGTAGAAAATGCAAAAAAACTATTTGTAGCAGCGGACAAATTCATTCAGTATTTAAGAGTAGTGGAGGCAAAACTATCTTTGTCGGGTCAACAAGTGGTTCATGTTCCATGTTTTTCTGCCCTGGAACAGAGAAAATTGAGTACTGTCCGTGATACTTTTTTTATTTGCACTAACATACAATTTTTCAGGACAAGCTTTCGGGAACCAAAATTCTTTTGCCCTGGGACCAAATTCTTTCTAAGTGGCCTTTTTTTTTTTAATGCAAAGTGACTCTCATTCACATATGTAACAACAGTACTTCGTATATCCAAGCTAAGCAGCGGTGCCACTATTTTACATCTCCACAGATATTCAGTTGTGCTTGGAGTACTGGATGTGCTTCAACAACAGTTCCATGTTTTCAAATTTTTCCTTCAAGTGTGCAGCATAGCCAACAAGTATTGAAGGGTGTACATTGCAATTGTGTGACAAGACAGTCTTGAGGCTTAATACCGATGAATCTATAATCATTCTAGTGGGTCATGCTACCAACTTAAAGCTGTGAACAAACTGTCAATGTCAGTACAGAAAACGAGATGGTCAGCCTGTGCAAAGAAATTTGTTAAATCAAGTACCAGCTCAACAAATATCGTGCAACATTCCCTGAGTGCATGCTTGGACATGCACGAGCTAAACAAAGCATCTTATAACGCAAGCAAAAAGTAGTTAACTTAAAATATATACCGTCTATAAGAAGAAATTGGGAAAACTGAAGATTTCTATAAACCAGTACATGATAGGCTAAATGATAAGTTATTTTCGTGATTAGCAGCCAAAAAAAACTGTAAAATACACCCAAAAGTGTTCAGGAAGTCAAATCTTTGCTGTGCAGTGTCATTTATCTAAGGAGTTTCAACTCTGCCTCTTAAAGCTGAGCTAAGTTACAGTATATCTGAGCACTACAAACTGAAAACTGTTTTATTAATTTTTAATTTTCAAAGCAAACTTACCAATCCATCCATGTCTCCATGTTTTATTTTGTTGCGAAATCACTTTGCAAAACACTCCCCTAGCATTTCTAGCAGCGACCATCTTGAGTAAGGACAAATGATTCATGTAGCATTACTCCATAGAATCCAACCACCCTTAGCTCAGGCATGCAGGTAGGAGGGCGTGCCTAGCTGAGAAAGCCCTCCCCCCACCAGATGAAAGAAAAAAAATACCCTTGCCATGTATGACATCATTTTGGCCCAGGCCAGAAGCCAGGAAGCAATTGAAGAAATGAAAAAAAAAGTTAAAACAAGTAAGTATATTATACAGTGGGGACGGAAAGTATTCAGACCCCCTAAAATTTTTCACTCTTTGTTATATTGCAGCCATTTGCTAAAATCATTTAAGTTCATTTTTTTTCCTCATTAATGTACACACAGCACCCCATATTGACAAAAAAACCCACAAAATTGTTGACATTTTTGCAGAATTATTAAAAAAGAAAAACTGAAATATCACATGGTCCTAAGTATTCAGACCCTTTGCTCAGTATTTAGTAGAAGCACCCTTTTGATCTAATACAGCCATGAGTCTTTTTGGGAAAGTTTTTCACACCTGGATTTGGGGATCCTCTGCCATTCCTCCTTGCAGGTCCTCTCCAGTTCTGTCAGGTTGGCTGGTAAACGTTGGTGGACAGCCATTTTTAGGTCTCTCCAGAGATGCTCAATTGGGTTTAAGTCAGGGCTCTGGCTTGGCCATTCAAGAACAGTCGTTGTTGTGAAGCCACTCCTTCGTTATTTTAGCTGTGTGCTTAGGGTCATTGTCTTGTTGGAAGGTAAACCTTCGACCCAGTCTGAGGTCCTGAGCACTCTGGAGAAGGCTTTTGTCCAGGATATCCCTGTACTTGGCTGTATTCATCTTTCCCTCGATTGCAACCAGTCGTCCTGTCCCTGCAGCTGAAAAACACCCCCACAGCATGATGCTGCCACCACCATGCTTCACTGTTGGGACTGTATTGGACAGGTGATGAGCAGTGACTGGTTTTCTCCACACATACCGCTTAGAATTAAGGCCAAAAAGTTATATCTTGGTCTCATCAGACCAGAGAATCTTATTTCTCACCATCTTGGAGTCCTTCAGGTGTTTTTTAGCAAACTCCATGCGGGCTTTCATGTGTCTTGCACTGAGGAGAGGCTTCCGTCGGGTCACTCTGCCATAAAGCCCTGACTGGTGGAGGGCTGCAGTGATGGTTGACCTTCTACAACTTTCTCCCATCTCCCGACTGCATCTCTGGAGCTCAGCCACAGTGATCTTTGGGTTCTTCTTTACCTCTCTCACCAAGGCTCTTCTCCCCCGATAGCTCAGTTTGGCCGGACGGCCAGCTCTAAAAAGGGTTCTGGTTGTCCCAAACGTCTTCCATTTAAGGATTATGGAGGCCACTGTGCTCTTAGGAACCTTAAGTGCAGCAGAAATTTTTTTGTAGCCTTGGCCAGATCTGTGCTTTGCCACAATAATGTCTCTGAGCTCTTCAGGCAGTTCCTTTGACCTCATGATTCTCATTTGCTCTGACATGCACTGTGAGCTGTAAGGTCTTATATAGACAGGTGTGTGGCTTTCCTAATCAAGTCCAATCAGTATAATTAAACACAGCTGGACTCAAATGAAGGTGTAGAACCATCTCAAGGATGATCAGAAGAAATGGACAGCACCCGAGTTAAATATATGAGTGTCACAGCAAAGGGTATAAATACTTAGGACCATGTAATATTTCAGTTTTTTCTTTTTAATAAATCTGCAAAAATGTCAACAATTCTGTGTTTTTCTGTGAATATGGGGTGCTGTGTGTACTTTAATGAGGAAAAAAAATGAACTTAAATGATTTTAGCAAATGGCTGCAATATAACAAAGAGTGAAAAATTTAAGGGGGTCTGAATACTTTCCGTCCCCACTGTATCTTCCTATTTATTTACTAAAGCTAGCAGCATAAGGATTAAAACTAGGTACAGTAATGTTGAATTAAATAGTTCAGTTCTAATTTAACATGAATCAGCTGTACCAGATCTAAACACCTTTTCCTAAACATTACATGTATATTAACATCACTAAAGTTGCACGTAGGAGGGACTGTCTCACCTTATATCTAAGAATGTTACTCCGCCTATTCTCATTCCTCACTGATGGAGATCTACATCATCTATGGTTACCATTACATTGATCTTTGTTCTCAGATTCCTTGTCAACACATGAACACAACTTACACTTTTATTCTCTGCCTTTATGTTCTGGCACAAGGAGGGCAGTCATGGCAACTTATTATTATGCTGTCACAATATGATACTTTATTTGCTTCGGCACAGGGTACAATTTTACAGTTCCTGTAATAATTTGTCTGCAATTTCTGAGGCTAACAAATGGCTTTGAATGGTAAAGACTGGACTGACCTTTAAAAACATGTACTTTTCTTAAAAAAAACCCACACTTTTATAAATATTTATCACAATGCCTTGTATCCATCTGAAGAAGTTACATTTTCCAAAGTTCTTGATTTCTAGCACACACTAACCGCAATTCACGAGAAAAGACCAGTAAGGTCTGCCCCCCGGTACACAAGATACCTAGTATTCATAGCCCCAAACAACTAACTCACTTTTCAGTATCGATACCACCAGTAAGATCTGAACTCCAGTACAAACAGTTCATTCCCCAGTATTTATACCACCAGTGAGATCTGCACTCCAGTACAGACAGTTCCCTCCCCAGTATCCATACCACCAGTAAGATCTGCACTCCAGTACAAACAGTTCATTCCCCAGTATTTATACCACCAGTGAGATCTGCACTCCAGTACAGACAGTTCCCTCCCCAGTATCCATACCACCAGTAAGATCTGCACTCCAGTACAAACAGTTCATTCCCCAGTATTTATACCACCAGTGAGATCTGCACTCCAGTACAGACAGTTCCCTCCCCAGTATCCATACCACCAGTAAGATCTGCACTCCAGTACAAACAGTTCATTCCCCAGTATTTATACCACCAGTGAGATCTGCACTCCAGTACAAACAGTTCATTCCCCAGTATTAATACCACCAGTGAGATCTGCACTCCAGTACAAACAGTTCACCCCCATTATCCATAGCACCGGTGAGAGCTGCAGTCCAGTACAAACAGTTCTCTCCCCAGTATCCATACCACCAGTGAGATCTGCACTCTAGTACAGACAGTTCTCTCCCCAGTATCCTTACCGCCAGTGAGTTCTGCACTCCAGTACACATAGTTCACTCCCCAGTATTTATACCACCAGTGCGATCTGCACTCTAGTACAAACAGTTTAGTGCCCAGTATCCATACCAACTGTGAGATCTGCAGTCTAATACAAACAGTTCACTCCCCAGTATCAATACCACCAGTGGTATATGCACTTCAGTACAAACAATTCACTCGCAGGAATCTATAGAACCAGTGGGATCTCCAATACATCACACAAAGCTTACTCCCAGCATCTATACCACCAGTGAGGTCTGCACTCCAGCACATGAAGCTTACTCCCTATTATGCATGGCACGGAGATCTGCACTCTAGTTCAAACTGTTTACTTCTCAGTACCCATACCACCCTCTGAATCTGCACTCCAGTACAAACAGTTAATTTGCCAATATCATACCACCAGTGGGATGTGTACTCCAGTTTAAACAGTTCACTTCCCAGTACCCATACCATTAGGTTGAATATGCACTCCAGTACAAACAGTTGACTCCCCAGTATCCATACCACCAGTGGGATATGTACTCCAGTACAAACAATTCTCTTCCTAGTATCTATCCCACCCCCTGGGGTTTTCAATACATCACACACAGCTCACTTCCAGTATCTATACCACCAGTGAGATCTGAATTTCAGCATAAATAGTTCACTCCCCAGTATTATCTATACCACCAGTGGTATGTGCACTCCAGTACAAAAATGTACTCGCTAATATCTATATTGCCAGTGAGGTCTTCAATACATCACATGTAGCTCACTCTCCATTATACATACCACTGAGATCTGCACTGCAGCACATACATCTCATTTCCTAACTAATGTTCCTTACCCCCGCAGGAGCCTCTTGATATGATGGGTTCTCCGTTCTTTTAAAACTGCTCGGTCTCCACTGACACACCTGGTTATGGGCTGAAGGCTGCTCACACCTGTGTAACCTAAGCATTAGTTTGCTACCACTCTATAGAAATACACAGAAAATAGGCCATAAGCAACTTGTAGTAGATTAATATGATGTATTATGGCAAGGCAATTAAATAATGCATGAATCTATAAACAGGCAATTGAACATGTATACAGATGTAGTACTAGATAATGTGAACACTGACCCATAAGATGGCAATTAGGGATGAGCCGAACACCCCCCGGTTTGGTTCGCACCAGAACCTGCGAACGGACCGAAAGTTCGCACGAACGTTAGAACCCCATTGACGTCTATGGGACTCGAACGTTCGAAATCAAAAGTGCTCATTTTAAAGGCTAATTTGCATGGTATTGTCCTAAAAAGGTTTTGGGGACCCGGGTCCTACCCCAGGGGACATGTATCAATGCAAAAAAAACTTTTAAAAACGGCCGTTTTTTCGGGAGCAGTGATTTTAATGATGCTTAAAGTAAAAAAAAAAAAGTTAAATATTCCTTTAAATATCGTACCTGGGGTGTGTCTATAGTAGGCCTGTAAAGTGGCTCGTGTTTCCCGTGTTTAGAACAGTCCCTGCACCAAATGTCATTTTTAAAGGAAAAAATCTCATTTAAAACTGCTTGCGGGTTTAATGTCATGTCGGGTCATGGCAATATGGATGAAAATCAGTGAGACAAATGGCATGGGTACCCCCCAGTCCATTACCAGGCCCTTTGGGTCTTGTATGGATATTAAGGGGAACCCCGCACCCAAATTAAAATAAGGAAAGGCCCTATATACTCTGAACAGCAGTATACAGGCGGTGCAAACAAGACAGGGACTGTAGGTTTGTTGTTAAGTAGAATCTCTTTGTAATTTTGAACGGGTAAATTTTTAAAGCGTTTAGCTCCAGCCAAAAAATCTTTTTTAAGCTTTTTGGAAAACATAGGGAAGGGTTATCACCCCTGTGACATTTGTTTTGCTGTCTTTCCTCCTCTTCAGAAGATTTCACCTCACTTTTTGTCCCAATGAAAAATGTTTTTTGAAAATTTGGGTTTTTTGTGGAACAAGGATTGGAAAGCATCAGTGGAAAGGAGAAATTGTTTTCCCATATTAACTCTTACAGGAGAGAATTTCCCTTCCTAGGGGTAGATTTCATCTCACTTCCTGTTGTCTCCTTCCGTTTGCAAGTAGGAGTCGTTTGTAAGTTAGATGTTTGAAAGTAGGGTCCTGCCCTATATACTCAGCAGAAATTTGGGCCTTAGGTGTTGCTGTGGCCACAACACTGTAAGCCCTCACAGGGCCCTGCTGTGAAATATTAGATCAAGAATTGTAATTACATGCCCCTGTTGAACAGGAGCTGAAAAATTAGGCCTTAGGCACTGGTGCTGGTGCCACAACACTGCAACCCCTTACAGACACTCTAGTTGGAACGCAGGAACGAGCCCTGCTGCAAAGTATTGCATCAAAAATTGTAATTACACGCCCCTGTTAGACAGGGGCAGAAAAATTGGGCCTTAGGCACTGGTGCTGGTGCCACAACACTGCAACCCCTCACAGACACTCTAGTTGGAACGCAGGAACGAGCCCTGCTGCAAAGTATTGCATCAAAAATTGTAATTACACGCCCCTGTTAGACAGGGGCAGAAAAATTGGGCCTTAGGCACTGGTGCTGGTGCCACAACACTGCAACCCCTCACAGACACTCTAGTTGGAACGCAGGAACGAGCCCTGCTGCAAAGTATTGCATCAAAAATTGTAATTACACGCCCCTGTTAGACAGGGGCAGAAAAATTGGGCCTTAGGCACTGGTGCTGGTGCCACAACACTGCAACCCCTCACAGACACTCTAGTTGGAATGCAGGAATGAGCCCTGCTGCAAAGTATTACATCAAAAATTGTAATTAACACGCCCCTGTTAAACAGGGGCTGAAAAATTGTGCCTTAGGCACTGGTGGTGGCGCCCAGAACCAAAAATGTTCTTACAAGCTATCAGCGTGATGATTGAGGAGGAAGAGGATAATTACTCAGGGATAGTCACTCAGCATCAGCATAGGCAGTCTTTGAAGGGATCTGAGATTTCAAAAAAAATTATTCGGTTACATCAGCATCAGGTGCTTGGTAGCTGGTGGTGATCCAAGACTCATTCATTTTTATGAAGGTCAGCCGATCGACCGAGTCGGTGGACAGACGCACCCTGTGATCGGTTACCACGCCTCCAGCAGCACTGAATGTGCGTTCCGAAAGAACGCTGGATGCAGGACAGGCCAGTAGCTCAATTGCATACTGTGCAAGCTCTGGCCAGTGATCCATCCTCAAGACCCAGTAACCCAGAGGATTTTCGGTGGGAAAGGTGTCCAAGTCTGATCTTGCCCCTAGGTATTCCTGCACCATGTAAAACAGACGCTGGCGATGGTTGCTGGAACCGATCATACCTTGGGGCTGCGGACCAAAAAATTGTCTGAACGCATCGGTCAGACGGCCACCTTCTCCACCGCTCCTTCTTTGACTGACCGAAGCCTCAGCAACACGTTGTCCAGAAACAGGAGTTTGTAACCTCCCAGTCTCTGGGAACGCATTGCACAGACCTTTCTGCAAGGCCTCCCGAAGATGTTTCATCCTCTGCTCCCTCTGCGATGGCAAGATAAGGTCCGCAACCTTACCCTTGTAACGTGGATCAAGGAGGGTTGCCAGCCAGTATTGGTCCTTCTCCTTGATACCACGAATACGAGGATCCTTACGCAGGCTTTGCAGGATCAGGGAGGCCATGCAGCGTAGGTTTGCTGAGGCATTCGGTCCGGAGTCCTCTGGGTCACTAAGGACGACAACGTCCGCAGCCACCTCCTCCCAGCCACGTACAAGTCCATGTGTTTCTTGGGACTGATCCCTTAAAGACTGCTGCTGATGCTGAGTGCCAGGCTCCACCTCCATACTGACACAATCTTCCTCCTCCTCCTCCTCCTCCTCATCCTCTTCCTGTGTGATCGGCGGGCACGCAGGAACACTGTCTGGATAAAGGGGGCCTTGAGAGCTAAGGAAGTCCTCCTCTTCCTGCCTCTGTTCTGCCTCAAGTGCCCTGTCCATTATTCCACGCAGCGTGTGCTCCAACAGGTGGACAAGGGGGACAGTGTCACTGATGCATGCACTGTCACTGCTCACCATCCTCGTGGCCTCCTCGAATGGTGACAGGACAGTGCATGCATCCCTGATCATGGCCCACTGGCGTGGGGAAAAAAAACCAAGCTCCCCTGACCCTGTCCTGGTGCCATAGTCGCACAGGTACTCATTGATGGCCCTCTGCTGCGTGTGCAGCCGCTGCAGCATGGCCAACGTTGAGTTCCACCTGGTGGGCATGTCACAGATTAGGCGGTTCTTGGGCAGGTTAAACTCCTTTTGGAGGTCCGTCAGCCGAGCACTGGCATTATATGACCGGCGGAAATGCACACAGACTTTCCTGGCCTGCCTCAGGACATCCTGTAAGCCCGGGTACCTGCCCAAGAACCGCTGCACCACCAAGTTAAGGACGTGAGCCAAACAGGGCACATGGGTCATTTGTCCCTGTCGGAGGGCAGAGAGGAGGTTGGTGCCATTGTCGCAAACCACCATTCCTGCCTTAAGTTGGCGTGGCGTCAACCACCTCTGAACCTGCCCCTGCAGAGCTGACAGAACCTCTGCCCCAGTGTGGCTCCTGTCCCCCAAGCACACCAGCTCAAGCCATGCATGGCATCTTTTGGCCTGCGTACTTGCGTAGCCCCTTGAACGACTACGGAGCACCGCTGGTTCCGAGGAAGAGGCCATGGAGGAAGAAGAAGAGGAGGGGGTGGAGGAGAGAGGTGTGTCACAATCAGCATTTTGGAGGCGTGGTGGCGGAACAACCTCCAACACTACTGCACCTTGTCCTGCATCCTTCCCAGCTGCCAGCAGAGTCACCCAATGTGCCGTGAAACTTAGGTAACGTCCCTGTCCATGCCTGCTGGACCATGAGTCAGCGGTAATATGCACCTTACCGCTGACCGCCCTGTCCAGCGAGGCATGGACATTGCCTTCCACATGCCGGTAGAGAGCCGGAATCGCCTTCCGTGAGAAAAAGTGGCGTTTGGGTACCTGCCACTGAGGAACCGCACATTCCACAAACTCACGGAAGGGGGCAGAGTCTACCAACTGAAAAGGCAGCAGTTGAAGTGCTAGCAATTTTGCCAAGCTAGCATTCAACCGCTGGGCATGTGGATGGCTGGGAGCAAACTTCTTTCGGCGGTGCAGCAGCTGGGGCAGGGAAATTTGCCTGGTACAATCTGACGTCGGTGTACCAAAAGCAGATTGCCCACAAGTACTTGGCTGTGACACACCTAATTCTACACCTTCATTCCTCTCACTGCAGGTCTCAGAGAGGACTGGAGGTCTAGTGGGGTTGGAAATCTCAGCTGATGAGGAGCAAGGAGAGATCCTCTTTGTTCTTTGGTGTGGGTCTTTTAGATACGCTTGCCAACGAACTGCATGGCAGGTCAACATATGTCTGGTCAAGCATGTGGTACCCAAGCGGGAGATGTTTTGGCCACGTGAGATACGCTTGAGACATATGTTGCAAATAGCAGCGGTGCGATCTGATGCACTCGTCTCAAAAAAGGCCCACACCAAAGAACTTTTTGAATAACGCGCAGAGACTGCAGCGCCCTGCACATGTGGAGCTTTGGGGTGTGATGCAGTCAATGTGCTGCCCTTAGGCTGGCCCCTGGAGGGCATCCTGCCTCGTTGGTGATGTGCCGCCTCCTCCTCCTCCTCCTCTCTCCTATCAGGCACCCACGTTGAGTCAGTGACCTCATCATCCCCTCCCTCCTCATCACTGGAGCAAACCTGGCAGTATGCTGCAGCAGGGGGAGCATGACTGCCAGATTGCTGTCCTTCTTGGGCACCCCCTCTGTCCGTGCTCATGTTACTGCCTTCATCGAGCTCAGTATCATCATCAGAGCCTTCCAAACGCTGGGCATCCTCCTGGAGCATGTACCCAACACTGTGGTCAAACAGTTTGAGGGAATCCTCATGAGGACATGGTGGAGCTAGGGAAGGAGTCACTGATGACATTGAGCTGAGGGAAGAGGCCGCTGCTTTGCCAGACAAAGCACCCTGGGCATGGGTGAGAGAGGATGAGGAGGATGAGGACGGCTTGGTCATCCACTCGACCAAGTCTTCCGCATGTTGCGGCTCAACACGGCCAGCTGCCGAAAAAAAGGCCCAGCATGTCCCATGGCCACGTGCTGATGAGGATGCACCGTCTCCACGACCAGCACTAGACACAGAGCCTGCTTGCCCTCTCTTATTGGCTTGTGACTGTCTGCCTCTCCTTCTTGGCCTTCCAGACATACTAATGGCCTGTAGCTGCACTAAGCTGGGATAGAACACCAGTAATTTTCTTCAGGTAGCTTTATATACTGTAACCAGACAAGCCTGCCTGTCAGTAGGAAGATAACAGGAACGGATCTAGCTGAACACTGTGAGCAGGACGCACTGTACTAAATGTAAATAGTCTAGCTGCCTGACCGTGGTACTAATAGGATCAAATAGAACACCAGTAATTTTCTTCAGGTAGCTTTATATACTGTAACCAGACAAGCCTGCCTGTCAGTAGGAAGATAACAGGAACGGATCTAGCTGAACACTGTGAGCAGGACGCACTGTACTAAATGTAAATAGTCTAGCTGCCTGACCGTGGTACTAATAGGATCAAATAGAACACCAGTAATTTTCTTCAGGTAGCTTTATATACTGTAACCAGACAAGCCTGCCTGTCAGTAGGAAGATAACAGGAACGGATCTAGCTGAACACTGTGAGCAGGACGCACTGTACTAAATGTAAATAGTCTAGCTGCCTGACCGTGGTACTAATAGGATCAAATAGAACACCAGTAATTTTCTTCAGGTAGCTTTATATACTGTAACCAGACAAGCCTGCCTGTCAGTAGGAAGATAACAGGAACGGATCTAGCTGAACACTGTGAGCAGGACGCACTGTACTAAATGTAAATAGTCTAGCTGCCTCACCGTGGTACTAATAGGATCAAATAGAACACCAGTAATTTTCTTCAGGTAGCTTTATATACTGTAACCAGACAAGCCTGCCTGTCAGTAGGAAGATAACAGGAACGGATCTAGCTGAACACTGTGAGCAGGACGCACTGTACTAAATGTAAATAGTCTAGCTGCCTGACCGTGGTACTAATAGGATCAAATAGAACACCAGTAATTTTCTTCAGGTAGCTTTATATACTGTAACCAGACAAGCCTGCCTGTCAGTAGGAAGATAACAGGAACGGATCTAGCTGAACACTGTGAGCAGGACGCACTGCACTAAATGTAAATAGTCTAGAAGATAACAGGAACGGATCTAGCTGAACACTGTGAGCAGGACGCACTGCACTAAATGTAAATAGTCTAGAAGATAACAGGAACGGATCTAGCTAAACTGAATACAGTGTATATATATATATGCAACACCTGGGATGCATATATATACACAATACACTGTAAGTGCAGCTAACTGACTGACTGTTCTGCCTAATCTATCTAACTCAAATCAAATGACACTGTCTGTCTCTCTCTCTCTCTCAATGAACGCCGGAACACACACTACACAGGGCCGCCGTGCAGGCGGCCTTATATAGTGTGGGGCGTGTACTAAATCCCCTGAGTCATAATTGGCCAAAGCCTCCTTGGCTTTGGCCAATTATGGCTCTCTGTTCAGGCGGCGCTGTGATTGGCCAAGCATGCGGGTCATAGTGCATGCTTGGCCAATCATCAGCAAGCAATGCACTGCCATGCCGCAGTGAATTATGGGCCGTGACGCGCCACACGAATTTGGCGCGAACGGCCCATATCGTTCGCAATTCGGCGAACGGGCGAACAGCCGATGTTCGAGTCGAACATGGGTTCGACTCGAACACGAAGCTCATCCCTAATGGCAATCAACTGAACTGTAGTGATGCTAAACCCAATTTTAAATTATGCAAACAGAGTTAAATGTATAGGCACTAACTAACCCAAAGATAAGTATCCTCGTGAACACACTATACATACAGTAGCAAGTGGGTGTATGCGTTCTTGATAAAAGGATACCCCTGGAGGTTGACTACAAGTACCTAGCACCTAACTGTCAGTATTAGCTGATGTTCTATCGGATAGTGCCTGCCATCGAAAAGTGACCGCACATGCGCAGTATGGAATGGCACTCCAGCTGATTTCCCGATCAGCTGGCGTGACATCCCCATGGCACATGCGCACATCGTAGGAGGTATCTCTTGATGGGAGATACCATTTCACAGCCACAATTGAAATCTATGCAAACAGTGAAGGGAGACCGTAGTTGTCACATTGTGCCTCGCGGCTTTACAGTGTGCCGAATGTCCGGTTTTGTGAGTGTTGCAGGGCGGGTTTGGTGTGTTGAACAGCGGGTTTTGCCTGCGTCTAAGGGTGGGTTGCAACACAGACAAAACCTGCCCTTCAACACAGCCACAACCTGCCCTGCAACAGCGAGGCTTAATCTATCCGATAGAACACCAAGTATCTTTGGGGCCCTTCTGTAAGGTGGTGCACTTGAAGCTGTCCCTTTAATGCTCCGTACACAGGGCCAGATTTTCCGACGGAAAATGTTGGATGGGAGCTTGTTGTCGGAAATTCCGACCATGTGTAGGCTCCATCAGACATTTTCCATTGGAATTTCCATCACACAAAATTTGAGATCTGGATTTCAAATTTTCCGACAACAAAATCCGTTGTCGTAAATTCTGATAGTTTGTACACAATTCAGACGCACAAAGTTCCACACATGCTCGGAATCAAGCAGAAGAGCCGCACTGGCTATTGAACTTCATTTTTCTCGGCTCGTCGTACGTGTTGTACATCACCTCGTTCTTGACGTTAGGAATTTCCGACAAGATTTGTGTGACCGTGTGTAGGCAAGACAAGTTTGAGCCAACATCCGTCGGAAAAAATCCATGGATTTTGTTGTTGGAATGTCCGATCGTGTGTACGGGGCATTAGGGTGCATTATGGTTGGATGATGGGCCGCTTAATAAAGAGCAGGCTCTATTGCATTAACTGTGTGCAGCAATGAATTAAGCTAAGTAGTTCCGTTCACCACTCCTGGCATACAACAGGTCCAGTCCAGATCACTTGGCGGGGTTCCAGGAGTCTCAGTCTTCATTATCGGGTCCTCCCAATCAGGTCCTCACTGGTTCTGGTCCCAAGACACAGCAGCTCTCTGCGGCTCAGTCCCTGGGTGCTTAGAACACAGCAGCGGGTGTGCACACTCTGGCATCTCCTTTGTAGCTTTCCCTCTGGTGAAGCACTGACAGGTCCAACAGCAGGTCCACACTGTTCCACTTCTTCTTGGCAGAGAAGCAGCTCTCTTGTAATTTGCCCTGGAAAACTCAGTGTCTCTGCCCCCCCCCCCCCCCCCCCCGTTTTTTCAAAGAATACTGGGTGAAATCCAAGCCCCTATAAGTCTGCCCTGTACATAGCTCCTTTTAGAACCACAGGTACCTTAATCTTCTCTCTTTACATCTGGTTGGTTCACTGCCCTGCTGCGAGGAGGGGGGGGCAAAAACGAGTGGGTGATTTTACACAGAGAGCCACTCCTGCAGCACAATGGCAGCTGAGAGAGAAGAACACAGCCTACTCTGATGCTGCTAGATGGGGGAAATTTACAGAAGGCTTGCAACTACACCTCCCCTTGTCACAGTGCAGTGGTGGGGGGTTAAGGGAGGAGAGCGGGCACAGAGCACTCAGTCCGCGCCTAATAACTTCCAAGCAGAGGGGGTGGGGAGAGGGAAGGGAGCAGCACGACTGGCACAGCACCCAGATACACTAATATCCATGCCATCAGTGAAATCTGCATTCCAGCACACAGTTCACTTACCAGGATCTATACAACCTGTTGAATCCACACTCCATTAAACAAAGCTTACTCTCTAGTATCCAGACCATCAATGCAATCTGCACTCCAGAACACATATTGTAGCTCACTTTCCAAGAACCTATACCATATGAGACATCTGCACTCCAGCTCACACAGTTCCCTCCCCAGTATCTATACCACCAGTTTGATCTGCACTCCAGTGCACACAGTTCCCTCCCCAGTATCTATACCACCAGTTTGATCTGCACTCCAGTGTACACAGTTCCATCCCCAGTATCTATACCACCAGTTTGATCTGCACTCCAACTCACACAGTTAATTTCTTTGTTTCCATACTTCCAGTGGGAACTGTATTCCAGCACACACAGCCTAGTGCTTGTGCTACCAGTAAGAAGTGCACTTAACACTTACAGTACAGCTCAATTCCTAGAATAAAGAGGTAATGCATATAGTATAGTGTCTAACTGTAAAGACATACACTGCAAAGGATTTTAAATACAAGCACCAAATAGGAGCACTGAAATGGCTGACCACTTTCTCTTTTATATTTCTCGCATACAAACCCACTCCGGGTTATTAATGACGATTTGGCGGTTTGAATGTCTGACAATTGCTTGTTGCTTAACTGGTGGACTGAAGTGGCACCTGTGAAACTAAAACCTCCTTCATCTCCTTGAGAGTGGGAGGTGGATTGACCAAGTTGCCATAAGATTCTGCAACACGTTACAAAAAATCTCCCTTAGCAGTATCATATATTTTTTTACAGTTAGGACATCCTTATTTTCACCTTTTAGGGTAGCCTTACCAGCCTAGTTTTTCCTGTGTATCGTACTGGAAGCAGGAGCAGAATATGTATTGCAACTGTTAGCCACATTGGATGTAAAAGCCCTTAAAGCAGCACTTCAAGTCAGCAAATTGGCTTCTGGCCTTATCAGAAGAGCTCCCATGGGATAAAACATCTTTCTGAAGTAAACTTGGACAAGAAAATAAGTAGCAGTAGCTGGCAAACGAAGTTGTGATTTTATCAAGCTGCTGGTTGGAGAGGCAAGGGAAGTATGTACTTGGGTGAAAAAGCTGCAGTTCAACACGTAAAACAGGATGTTCCACAACTCAGAAGAAACTGTCCAGATCATCGCGCCATTGACACTGTTATGGATCATCTTGGGGTCGTGATCCAAACCTTCTGCGTTATACTGTAGTAGGCTTGTCAGTAGCCAAAAACAGATATAAATGCTTTTCTCTTATAATTTCATTAGGTCACTTCCAGTCCACAGAAGAAAAATAGATGTATCCCTGTAGGCATGCTATGCATCAGATAGAATTGAGAAGTTCACTCACTCCTGATAAATGTTGGTGGATGCAAGGAAGACATTTTGTTTCTGTTTCTCAGAGCGTTTTTCATTATTGATAGAAAGGGAAAATATTGTGCATTTCTTAACCACATATTATATTTTTATTTGCTATTTTAAAGCCTATATTAAAAATAAACACGTGCTTTGCCCATGCAAGACTGCTTGCTCACAAGAGAAAAAGTTAACTACCTGGCTCTTCCAGTCAGATACTGGAGATCATCTTACCCTCTCATCTTCCTTCCATGATGCAGTGCTGTGTGCCTAGTCTTCTAATTACCAGGACCGTGAGATGTCACATGGGGGCCAAAGAAGTGTTCAATTTCCGATCTGAAGCTGACATTGCCATAATAATATATAATAATAAAATCACGTTTATGCCCCGTACACACGATCGGATATTCCGACAACAAAATCCATGGATTTTTTTCTGACGGATGTTGGCTCAAACTTGTCTTGCATACACACGGTCACACGAATCTTGTTGGAAATTCGGAATGTCAAGAACGCCGTGATGTACAACATGTACGAGGAGCCAAGAAAAATGAAGTTCAATAGCCAGTGCTGCTCTTCTGCTAGATTCTGAGCATACGTGGAACTTTGTGCGTCGCAATTGTGTATACGCGTTTGGAATTTACAACAACGGATTTTGTTGTCGGAAAATTTGAGATCCAGATCTCAAATTTTGTGTGACGGAAATTCCAATGGAAAATGTCTGATGGAGCCTACACACGGTCGCAATTTCCGACAAGCTCCCATCGAACATTTTCCATTGGAAAATCCAACCGTGTGTACAGGGCATTAGAGTTCTTGGGACCCTGAGAGTTCCTGCCTTTACAAAATGAACCCCAGGCAACCAGCTGAATTCACTGATAAATGCATATGAGGTGTGACAATTTAATTCCTGGAATGCCTGCGGCGTAGCACTATGGTGGTGAGTCACAGATCCATTCCCACTCATTTGTGTTCTGACCTTTTCTCACTTGCACTCACCTGCTTTGCAGACCAGTTGACTCCATCTTTACGGAGTAGTAGAAGAAATAACACATGTGTGTGTTGCACTGTTGGCGTAAAATGAGTAACAGGAATCTGGAGCAGCGGATTAACGGCAAAATTTGTGTGAAAATTGTCAAAAGTGTGAGTGAAACTTTAGCTCTGTTATAACAGACTTATAGTGAACATTCCATGAAGAATTCAAGTGTTTTTGAATGGCATAGGCAATTTGACGAGGAACAGGAAGATGTCCATGATGACGCAAGAAGTGGGCAGCCAAAAATGCAAGGGATGAATGCAAATGTGGACAGAGTGTGAACCCTTGTATGCTCAGATCGAAGACCAAGTGTGCAAATGATGGCAGAAGAATTGAACATGAACAAGGAAATGGTGTGGCAGATTCTCGTGGATGATTTAGGAATGAGAAAGATTTCCGCAAAGAATTTCATACAATCTTTTGTTTGATTTTTTTTTTACAGTCCAATAAATTGTCACACTTTTTATATGGGAGCTATTTTGCCTGCCAAAGGGTTTGTATTTCTGTCCATTCAGTCGTGATATTTACCCAGCTCTGCCATACAGCACAGCCCTGTCTGTCAGGGCAGAAGACCTGAGCTTTCTTTGCTGCAGTACTGTAACACTTGCAGGTTTTGTCCCTCCCATGACCTGTGCAGAAGCAAAAAACTTTCTTCTCTATGGAAATCAGCATGTTCCCTGTTAAAACATGAGCACTGCTGCACAACTGATGCCTCCTTGTGCTACTATAGCTGTTTCAGAATGGTTTTGATTGAGCTGAGTTTGAGCTGAGACAACAGTCTACCTTGAACCCATTTTTCTGTATTTAGTGGAAGGAAGCGTGGCATATTTTACAGTATATTTTAATCCAACAGGAGATTCTACAAAGTGCCAGATTTATCATGACTAGTGTACAAAAGAGGCTTTAACCAAACTGCCTGACCACCACTCCACCGGCCACTATAATAGATTAACCAGACATCAACATGACACCGACTGGAGTTTCAGTGGCCTTAGCAGCCTTTTTATTAACCAAATCTAAATAACATATTAAACATATTAATATATGAACATACAGACAGTATTCAAGGGGCCCCAAGGTCCTCGTAGGCATGCACTTCAAGTAACTGTGTAAACCACCATTTTTAGGCCTCCAGCCGCAGAAACACCAACTCAAAGACAAACCAGTATCACAGGTACCACCAGCCAGAATAATGGGTGCCATACCCAAGACGGGTCCCTACAAATGTACCTTTTTGCCCCTAATCTTAACACATCCAAGGACCTTGTGCCTCGCCAGCCGCTATGACAAAAGTACCCAGACCCCATAACCTGAAAAAGTAACAAAAAACAAAGATCATAACCAAATTAAAAAGCCCTTAACTTTAAGGGAGGGAGGGTGGGAAGTTGTCCCGACCAGGCTCTCCTCCAACTGAACACCTCCCAAATCTTTTCCACCTTCCCAACTACTGAAGCCTAATCTGCTCCACCCTTTCTACCAAGCCGGTGAGCACCCCCTCTCTTAATTATTTTTATCTCACCATGACTCCTATGGCGAAACTCCTTTTAACCCAGTCATGTAGGCCCTGCGTCTAGGCTTCTTTCTTTTACTCTGGGGCTAACTTAAAGGGGCTGTAAAGACAAAAGGTTTTTTTTCTTAATGCATTCATTGCATTAAGATAAAAAGCCTTCTGTGCCCCTCTCAGCCCCCCTTATACTTACCTGAGCGGGATTGCAGGATTGTCTCGGCTTTCCCAGACTCCCCTCCTCATTGCCCGAGACAGCCATTGGCTCCCGCTGCTGTTAATCAAAGCCAGTCAGCCAATGAGGAAAGAACGGCTCCATGTCTGAATGGTCACAGGGAGCTGCACCTCAGCTCAGGTGCCCCTATAGCAAGCTGCTTGCTGTGGTGGCACTCAACAGGAGGGAAGGGCAAGGAGCATCGAAGATGGACCAGAGAAGAGGAGGATCTGGGCTGCTCTGTGCCAAACTACTTCACAGAGCAGGTCAGTATGACATATTTGTTATTGTTAACTAAAAAAAAAACTAGACTTTAGTATCACGTTAAGGCATGCTAGGTGGCTGCCTACAGGGAAAAATTACACTAATCATCGATAATTTATAATTTCATTAAAATGACATTGGTCATCATATCTCCTTCTGTCAAGATGTTTGGGGCAGTAAACCAGGCAGAAACAGCCAATCAACAAACAGCCAATCAAGACTAAAAGTATGCCTTTTGTGTGGCAGAACCTATATGACCAATGCTGCAGTATAGGTCATGCGACCTGTTGCTGGAGAGAGATCTGAATCAGGAGGGTTTTTCAACACTTCTTGGCTCTCCTAATGGAGCTTGCATAGTATGTGTTAAAAGACCAAATGCTGAATTAGTCAGTATGGGTCTATTTAATTTACATCCTATGTGACTGACTGAGGTAGATACAGCTTATTGAAACATTCATCTGTCTTTATTCTATTGTAACAAAATGTCCCACACTCGCTTTAGTGCTTTCATCATATACCGCTTCCTCCCAGTCTGAATATAGATATCAGATATTCCAAGTGTTAAGAACCAGAAAACAAGACAATACTCGTTTGGTTACTGAACATGGACTGTTTTATTTGAGATGACACACAAATATATACAGCAGGCTGACAATACAAACTGTAACCAGAAACGTAATTAACATGAGCTAGTTTACTAATCATTTACCCAGACAGACAGGTGGCTGGAGTTGATGACCTCAGCATCTTCTAACAGTATGTTTCCCAACAGTATGAATCAGTCACTATTTCTAATATGGTATATACAGGGTTCCCAGAGTCTGTGTGTCTTGGGGGGACATTGACCTGAATCCAAAGTAACACAACCTCAATGGTCCCCAGGCATACAGCTCACAAAGAGCACCGCTCCCCCAAAATCCAGGGCCCATAATCAGTAGGCAAGAGGCCAGCATTCAGTCCCCTCCAAAAGCCTCTGTCCCGGGTGAGTCCATCACATCTATCATTTTCAATTTTTTTTACTCATTAATTGATATGTTCTAAAAGCTTTTCCCACTAAATGGGAGGGGAATGACATTCTTCAGATGTGGAGATAATGTAGCCTGTCTGCCAGTCACCTTTACAGCTTTACTCTTAGATTCACAAGTCTTTGTAGATTATTTTTTAAAGGAAAAATAACATTACTGTCACAGATGCTCTACTTTGCACAGTTGCTCAGCATATAAAAACTGACAGACATTGCAGGTAGATAGGTAGACAGGACCTGCAGATAGATTTTAATCACAATAGTTGTGAGATGAGGGCAGACAGCTCTGAAATGTTCCACTCAAGCTTGCCAAACAATATTTGAATTTCAGCTGGTTGGTCCTGTTGGCATCCTTTCCTCCCTCAGTTCAACAAACTTCTATTGGAAAATTGAACAAGTGGGGAGGGAAAATTGTTAACCGAACAGTAAAGCTGCCCATAGATGGATCAAAATATGGCCGGTGGAGCAGGGACCAGCCAAATTTTGATTCTTCTATGGCCATTCCCACTCAATAGAAGTCGATCTGACAATCACGAATGGGAACGTTGGAAAATTTTCATTCAATCAGTGGCTGTGGCCAATCAGCCGCAGCGCTGATCAGTGTATTCTGACAGTGGAGTCCCCGCTGTCAAAACACAGTAGTACAGCAGGGAAGATTCCACCATTCACCTCACTTGTGTGGATAGGAGAATGTATATGTTTTTTTTCTTTTTCGATTTCGTTTAAGTATTCAGATAGCTGTGGTCACTGTAGCTGACTAAATACAACAGCCACCCGGGAAGATTCCTCTATCAATGCTGCAGGCTGAACAGGAAAAATTGATGCCTCTATGGCTATCATTCCTATCTGTTTCTTTCACAAACATTTTAGATCTGATTACAGATCTGTAATCAGGGTGAAATTTAGGGTCATATTTCTATGCTTGAAGGTAAAAAACCTTCTATGTGCCGTGGCCACCACCTGCAGCCCCCCCATCCTTACCTGAGCTCCCTCCGATTCAGCGATGTTCACGATAGTCTTAGCTGTCCTGAGACTCTCCCTTCTCATTAATGAGACAGTAGCGGGAGCCCATTGGCTCCAACTACTGTCAACCACAGGCAAGTGAGCCAATGAGGAGAGAGTGGGGGCGGGGTAGAGCCACGGGTCTATGGGTTTAACGTGTTTGTTTAAAAAAAAAAAACCTAAGCTTTAATACCATTTTAATAGCCACAAAGAATATATATTTACTTTGTGTGAACCAATTGTCTTTAGAAACCCTGATATTACCTCACTGATATTACCTCAGCGCTGTACTTAACTTGTGCAAATAGAAAAGCTGTGGGAGGGGCCCAGCAGGCTCCAGCCACTACATGCTGCCTGCAGAAAACTACAGGAGGGGGCGGAGACAAGACCAGTCACCCTGCACAAGGAGAGAGAGCAGCAGTGACTGGTCTTTATTACAGGAACTCCTGCACAGACATACATTTTCACACTGGATTAGTGCACAAATCTGGAGGAAATGCACCAAACACACCAAGATTTAAGTAAGAAAACACACATATATTTGGACAATATTTTCTTATCTGTGAGTTCAGCTTTAATATTTAACAATTTTTCATTCTACCTATGATGTGACTGCTCAAAGTTATAAACTGTACCTTTTTATTGCAATTATTGATTGAAACAGCTAATTTACGGGTCAAACCTAATCCTTAATTCTCTGTGTGTCATGTTCAACAAAGAGAACTGCCTAAACTTCTAATCTATCAAATTGTCTTCCATTTAGTTGCAGTATTAAGGTGATTTGCTGAATGCAGTCATAGAACTTGTAGAAGGATCAGTGCACATGGTGGGCTGTCAATAAGGTTTATATAAAAGACGCATTATGTTGGTTTATGCTTATTTTCGTACTTAGGAGCTCTGTAATGTTATGAATTTATGAAGCTGCAGAGTGGATGTTTGGAAAATTGCCATAAAGTGGAGCAAACAGCCTGTTTCCTAACTGTGGTGCTGCACATTAAAAAAAAGTGGAAGCTTTACTTTTTAATGAAAAATAAGTGTTCTGGGAGGGCAACCTTCTTTCTTTACATGAGGTTTTTTCCATGAGTTTAAAGGAAACCTGTATGGAGAGAAATACAGTGTATGGGCCAGGGGCGGACTGACCATTAGGGCACACGGGCACTGCCCGAGGGCCTGGGGCCAGTAGGGGGCCACATGAGAGTACCTCCGTCCCAAGGAATCTGTGCTGATCCTGGAGCCCAGTTCCAGAACAAGTGCCAGCACTGAGCTCCGGTAACTGGCCTGATAGGAGCACTAGTGCCGGTACTCAGGACTCCTTGCCACATCTCTTGCAGGGTGCCCGGGCTCCCTCACACAGCGATTGTCCCTGTGCAGCAGCCGACACACTGGCATCTCTCCCACCTGTGCCTGTACACCAAACAGTCTCTCTCTGTCCTTGTCCCAGGGGTCTCTCTCTGTCCTCATCCCAGGGTCCCACTCTGTCCTCATTCCAAGGTACCTCTCTGTCCTTATCTCAGGGGTCCCTCTATGTCCTCATCCCAGGGTTCCTCTCTTTCCTCATGCAGGTGTCCCCTAAACACCAACTGTGATAGGGGGCTCAGGACAGTAAGGGCTTGTTTACATTTGCAGTTTGGGAGCGGTAAAACCTCATAGTTGAGCCCTGGTTTTGCTCACCCCCCAACCACACCCCCTTTAATTGCAGTGGCCAGGGGTGTACACATGTTGCAGCCACAGCAGGCATTATACACCCTGTAACACCTGCCAAGCATAACCCATTCAAGTGAGTGGGGCTGCTCTGCAAAGGCCGTAAAACCTTGTGCAGTACAGTGAGAAAAAAAGGGTTAAAGCAGGCAGTGAGAGGCGTTGTATTGCCTCCTCATCGCCTACTTTAACCCCTTGGATCCCACACTAGCATGCTACAACTGCATGGATTGTGCATGGTTACAGGGTGTTTGCAGAGTGGCCCTATTCTCTCGAATGGGTCGTGATCACCCACCAAACGCAAAAGGGGGTTTAATTCCTGCTGCAGCAAGTGTACATCCTTAGCTGCTACCACTGCAGCTAAAGGGGGCCGCAAGGATGTAATGTGGCTGCAGTGCAATAAGTAGGTCATGTTTTGTGTGGCTTGAGTGTGGACAGGGACACAGGGGGGCCCCATGATTTCCTATTGCCTGGGGGCCCCATGGGTTGTCAGTCTGGCCCTGGTATGGGCTGTCCCTGCTGACCTCTAGCATCAATTTTTTGAGTTACTGAGCTGCAACACGCATGCAGCAAGTAATCGTAATGTAGTACTACCCCCCACAGGAGCCACTGGTAATTTTGGGTCCTCTGCCCTCTTTAGCCCTAGGCGAGGCCTCACCCTAGCTGACGACACCAGAATACTTTTGCTGGGTACTCCCAATGGATGTACAAAGATTGGACACACTGTCTTTTAAAGAAATAAAAAGATTGTATTGGCAGATTAAAACTACAACACAGCAAGGCAGATTGGTACATCAGTGTCGATGCACATAAACACAACAAAACAAATACAATGCACTCAACAGAGGTACCTCTTAGCGTCAAACCCAGTGTATACTGCTGTAGTAAGAGTGTAAACAGTAGCGCTCCGAGTGAGAGGTTACGCCTCAAATGACCAGGAAGAATTATAAAGGGATGCAACAGGCTATATCACTTGAGGGCTCTTGGACAAGGGGGCTAGGCTTAGGCCTTGAAATATTAGCTCAAAACAGCAAACCAGTTCTGTCCTCAGGAAATGTAGTGACTTGGACTGTCTTTATGGTGAGCTTCTGCCAGCAATATTGGGGCCCTTTAAATGTTGGTGTGCAGAAAGGTGAAGATGACTCAAAGGGGTAGCATTCAACAGAAGTCTAGGATAAAGTTAGCCATAGTAGGTAGGTAGGCTCCTTAGTGCAGCCAAGCAATAAAATGAATAAAGTTGAAGTTCAAAAATGAAGTAGTTGGGGATATAAGGTCTAAGATATTAGGTAGCCAGGGGGAGCAAAAACAAAGCTGAGTCAGCATTCTGGGATATGAATAGTTTTAAGCCTTGTATTTGGCTTTGATGGCTGCTGCCTATTGATGGAGCAGCAGGTGTGTTAGGCCTTTTGAGGGCTAACAGTTAGTTATAGTTAACATTCGGGTAGGAGACCCTCTCACCGGTTCCCTCTGTGGCAATCTTCAGATAGCGGCAAGTACTGCCGTTGTTAAGTGGCACAACAATGGCAACAGATGCAATGGCGAATTAAACAGAGATTCTACTTTGCAGATTCCCACGCTCTGATCAGCTTCCTGGTCCTGGGGTTAGGCACGGCAGTCTGCTCTCTATCTCTAGCACTGCCCAGCTTAGTACAGTTCGGCCTGGAACAGCTCTGCTCGGCACAGCACAGCTTGACACACCACTGCTCTCTTACTCCTTAACAGTTGTTGCATTTCCCCCAACTGCCTGATCAGTCCTGCCTCCAGGTGCTTATGGGCCTTATAGTTGCGGCCCCAGAATGGTTGTGGATCTTCCTTCAAGATTTCATCTGCTAGGCTCCCGCTGGCAATTGTATTCCAGTCACTGTTAGGCAAAACTAACTCTTGGGAGTTCTGCAACTCAGTAACATTGCCCAGTATTACATTAAGATTAAATAGTACCTTCAGACCTTTCACATTTCAATGACCAAAAAAGGACTGAAGTCAAACAATGGCATTCTTTAAATGGTCAACCCACCCAAAGCTGATATTTTAAAGTGAATCCTAATTCAAAAAGATAAGATTTGCCGGCTCACAGGTAACCTCTAGAAATGTTAATAAGGCCCATTGCACCACTCTGAAAATGTTACCTTTTGTCTTGAATTCCTCCTTCCTCAGTGTGCTACTGGGACTGGAAACAGGACAGGCAGTGTTTGAACAGGTAAGGGGGACCCATTATATTTCCAGTGGCCCCTTTGTGGGTTATCACTACATTTGTATACCCATGAGATGATCTAAGGCAGGAGTCTCAAACTGGTGGCCCTCCAGCTGTTGCGAAACTACAAGTCCCATCATGCCTCTGCCTGTGGGAGTCATGCTTGTAACTGTCAGCCTTGCAATGCCTCATGGGACTTGTAGTTTCGCAACAGCTGGAGGGACGCCAGTTTGAGACCCCTGATCTAAGGCATTGCTGCCTCTGACTTCTATTCTTACAAGATTTGGAGTGAGATTTAATGATGTCATTGTTTTACCTGAGAACCTGCAGCACAAGGATCTAATTCTGCTTCATCCATTCTGTGAATATTAGCGCTGCATGATTAAACGTTAAAACCCCCCTCATGATGCTAATCAGCCATTTCCGCATTATAAACAGTCCAGAGCGAGCTATCAAAAAAAAATAAATAAATAAAGCGGACAAATGTTTATCAACATTTCTCAGTGCTGAGAGATAGAGAAGAGATACAAAGTATCTTTTAGTTCTTTTTAGATCAAAGAGATAAACTTTGGTCTGTAAATGAGGTCAGTTTAACCACTTAAAGCCTAAACCTTTTTTGACACTTGTTGCTTACAAGTTAAAATCAGTATTTTGTGCTAGAAAATTACTTTGAACCCCCAAACATTATATATATATATATTTTTTAGCAGAAACCTTAGAGAATAAAATGGTGGTTGTTTTAATATTTTATGTCACACCGTAATTGCGCAGTGGTGTTTCAAAGTCAATTTTTTGGGAAAAAATAATATCCACAATTGTGCAGCTCTAGTGAATATATGCTTTCTGAACTTCTGCTGCTTTTTGAATAATCTCCCACCAGTCATCAAGGGGGCAGCTCTGACATGAGGAAGCAAGGCCCTGCCTCTACCAAGATGGCGACCTCCACAAAGACAGTGCAGAACAAGGCATGGTACATCAGTAAAGGGGAAAAGATCACCTGCAAGGAACCTACAGGTAATATTCATGTCTAGTACCATTTCCTCTGTTTGCCTTTTTAAGGCACAGTTTTCACAGTTCAGGTCCTCCTTAAGTTTTTCGTAGCTGTTGAAACATTAAATTGTATGACAGTTTTTTTTTTTTTCTCTTCTAGGGAGATCTCTGCACTCCAGTTCCTGGATCTGCACACCTGCTGTGGTAATTTTTATGAGCTTCAACTCTACCTGTTGATTTTCTATTTACTTTATATAATGGTAAATGTAACAGGAGAAGCTGGAATCAAAAGATGAGGACCACACTCCTTTCAGTGTTCAACCTTGGTAATAGATGGGTGCTCTTAGTGACTTTAGCGGATGGCACCACACAAACCAAAGTAAAACAATGAGATGTCACCAGCGCCCCTTTGCAAACATACACACTGTTATTGGTGCAATGTTACATAAACTGAGTAAGATAATGTTTCGGGACCATGTAGGGTATCTTTCGCACAGTCAAATAGTAACAACTTGCAGTGCAATGAAGCATATAAAGAACATAAAGAAACAAATACCCATCCCCAGTGATGTTATAACTACATAATCTTGCCTTAAAAACACTTCAATGCTGTATTCAAAAAGTGATATTCTTTACAAAATATTATATGTATCAATGAATGAATGGCCACAAAGCAATAATTTACAGTGATTGTAAAGCCATTTTTTTTTAAATAAGAGGTTATACTTACCTGCTCTGTGCAATGGTATCGCACAGAGCAGACCCTTACGGTCCCTTCTGGAGTCCCCTGACAGTGCTCTCTGCTCCTCCTTTCCTTCAGTTGCCTCCTCAGCAAGCACAGTGCTAAGAGGGCACCTGTGCAGGCGGGTTCCTGATCTGGGCTGTGTGCAACCATAGACACAAACAGTACCTGTAAGCCCTGCCCCCTCTCACTCCTCACAAGAGTTTGACTGACAACCACAGGAGCCTATGGCCCCTGCTGTTGCCTGTCTACTGTGAGACCAGGAAGAGAGGAGAGAGGTGCTGTAGCTGGGATAGTGCTGCATTGTGAGAAGACTCACATATCCCTGGCAGTTAGAGAGATGAGGTTATATTGTATTTATAGAAAAGGTTGCAGAGATTTCTAAAAGTGTAGTATAGTACAGTATAATATAGTATGATATGGTATAGTATAGTTAGTCACTCAGCTTTATTTTATACTGTATGTTTGGTATGTGTGATATCACATAAAAACATGTAGCTCTGGGGCTACGGTGCTCCTGCCCACTGCTGCAGGGACTGGGCTGCCATTTTTGCTACTGTTGCCACCCACACAGTTTGTGGGTAGAGCCTACTAGCCCTGCTTTTGGGGATATCTTTCGTGTGTGTACATGTTCATCAATGCCCAGGACCAGGGGGGCTGCGCTCATGTGAAAGTCAAACATTATGATGGCACCCCGGCTTAGAGATGCTCAGTACACTGTGTGCAGGAGGTAAAAACACAGAGTTCCTCTTTGAAACCTGTTGTCCCATGTCACTACACACCTTCTTCATGTATGTTGCATTTAGGAGGGACACAGCTGACCCCGTGCCCTCTCCACCAGTCCAGCGTACCTCTGCCACCTCACTCCCAGTGACAGAATAGAGTCCCGCTGTGCACAAGCACGGACCCATGTGTGTTCTCACTTAAAGAGTAACTCCACTTTCGTGGCGGAAAAAAATAGCAAATAAAGAAAAAATAACATAGCGTATACAATTGCGACACAAGTCATATTGTAATTGAATGTTATTAAAAATTACCTTTCCTTTTCAATCTGCAGCCGCTCTAATTTTCTAAAAACGCAATGCAATATGGCTACCTGGAGTTGTTCTGTACACAGAATGTGTACGGACCCCCCTGAGAAACATAATTTCCTGCCTGTGTGATTGACTCACCAATTTTCCCAGAAGTCTGCCTAAGATACAAGTCAGATTTCAGGCATCTCCTGCAACAAAAATGAACAGAGGCACAGAGGAACAAACAGTGATTTCTTCAGAATAACAAAAAGTAGGAATCTGCAACAAAGGTTGTTATAATCCTTGCAATGTACATAGATCACTCAGAGGAATGTTTTTTTTGTCAACAAAAGTGGAATCACGCTTTAACTCCTTAACGTTCCCGTACCACGCGGCTAGGTACATGGGGTGTTTGTACCATTGGTTCAGTCCCAGTTACTTTGAGGGAACTGACCACTAGGGAAATAGCCAGATCACCAACCCCCTCCCTCTCGGAGGACCTGCCATCTACGCCAGGTACCATGCTTCATGACCAGCTGCTATACACTTCCAAACAGTTCCTGGTTACCTGTGACAACTGCTTTCAAACTCCAACTCTCCTGCTGAGTTAACCTTTCATAGTATCCTTGCTTTGTACCCCATGTGTGCTTTACCGGCCCTGTTCTTCTGACGCCATATGTTACCATGCAGCCCTTGAAAAACTGCATGGTAACAGCCCTTCACATTTGGTGGACGTGCCCCGAGGTAAGATGATTTTGGATACATGTCCATTCTTTGATACATTCTGTCCCATTAGTCAATATCACTAAGGACGCCCAGATTGCATTGCTGAATAAACCAGTGGATGATCCCAAGACATAAACAGACCTTAATTTATTTTATGGCAGCTAAGATAGCAATCGCACCAACTTAGAAGATCCCTGTGGTTGATCTGGCTTTGCTGAAGCGCAAGTTGGATTATTCTCAACGAAAAAATTGTGAGTGTTTTAAGGCATAAACAAGCACACTTCAATAAAGTCTGGAGACCCTGGCTTTCTTATTTACAGGTGCCAGATACTTGAAGATGAATATTTAACTGAGTGGCATACTATTCCTGGATGGGCATGCTCCTTTTTTTTTTCCTCGTCCTTTTACTCTCCCCTGTTCTTTCTTTTCCTTCTTTATTTTCCTTGCATTTCCCTTGAACTATTTTAGTTTTGATAGAGCATTATAGATACTTGGTTTAGAATGAAAAGTAGTCCAGCTCTGGAGTACTGATGGTAGATACTCAAAGAGGGTGGCTACCATACCTTGGGTCTAATTTTGTGAACAGCCGTACTGTTTCTGATGGATGTAGTATGTTATCACTTGCTTGTTGATACATGTGCTATTAGCAAGCTTGTTTTTGCCCCAATGTACATCTCCATTCACCTTACGATTGGAAGCTATGTAACTAACTCATGTGATGTATACGAAGGTCTCTTAGATGTTCTTTGTACGTTAATATTTTGGCCAACTCTTTGAATTATGACGGAACTGTGTTTCCATGGTATGTTTGGTTCTAAACCTTGTAATTGTTTCTTTTTTGAAAAATTAGTAAAACTATTGAAACAGAATAACTTTACACCAGGCCACGTTTTAAAAACTTTACTGAGAACTCTTGTAGCCATGTCCATACAAGTGAAATACAGTTCCAACCCATGATGACTAAGTTGAGGCTGCCCAGGCCTTAATAGGTGTAGGTATAGTCCATAACTGGTGTCCTCGCAAAGCTGGCAGATTCCTCCGAGACTATGGTATCTTGTGGGACTACATGACGCAGCAGCCCTTTCTCAGCATCCCACGTGCAGGCTCTCTCTGAGACCCAACCTTTCTCCCTATTTAAATATGCACCAGGAAGAAAGGCAGGGTCCAAAAAAAAAGGGGAAAAGAGTCCAGACCGAATTGACCTCTTCCCAGGCTGCCCAGACCAACTAACTTGCTAATACACAAAATTCTCTTTGTAGACATTTGCCTACAAGTTTGTCTTCCTTTCCTTGGCTGCCTGTGAGCAGAGGAACAGCTGTGTGAGGATAAGACACAGGGCACTACTATCGAGCTGCATTTGCAAAAAGCATAGGGGATGTAATTCCCAGGAAACAGTTCCCTATCAAGCCAAAGACTGCATGGGACTACAATTCCCAGGAGGAAAAAAAACTGAAGCAGAAGAAAAAGGAAAGAGAAGCCGGGGCTCAGGGCAGTCTGTTGTGAAATGTGAGAGGTGACCAGAGACTAGGCTGCTGAGTTGGAGAGCTTCCTGTTGTAAGTGTTTATTGCGTTGTTGGGGAGATTGGGCTGCCATATCTGCATGGAGGTCAAAATTGTTGGAGAGAACCAGTGAGTTGGATGAAAGTGGCGTCACTGCTTTCAGTTGCTGTGTCAGAGGGTGTGGCATCGCTAGAATGGTCATTAGGGGACCCATTCATCTTCAGCTCCTTTGCGGCTAAGTGCTTTACACACAATGCACCTCCTTAGTATGTATAAACCAAAGGTGAGAGCTTATTCCTGGTAACTACAACTGTTTGCTCGTACCTCTATAAATAATAATGGTAGTTACTAATAGTAATAATTATAACATGTTCGTAATGACTGGGTGTTTAACTACTACACGTATTAGAGATTTTAATCATGTCTGTGAATAATGTTTCCAGGCCAGATTGGGACAGCCTGGAGTTTGATTTTATTGTCTAACTAAACTTGTTGGAACTATTTAATCAATATGTAGCCCAAGTTAAACTCATTTCATTGTGCTGACGTGTAAATTACGAGGGAAGGAAGTCACTTTGCTTCCTTTCCTCCCACGCAGCAGAGTAAAGCACACACTCCTCCTTAATGGGAATGCCCTTTTACATTTTTTTCTTATTTTAAGATATGCAGTGGGGACGGAAATTATTCAGACCCCCTTAAATTTTTCTCTCTTTGTTATATTGCAGCCATTTGCTAAAATCATTTAAGTTCATTTTTTTCTTCATTAATGTACACACAGCACCCCATATTGACAGAAAAACACAGAATTGTTGACATTTTTGCAGGTTTATTAAAAAAGAAAAACTGAAATATCACATGGTTCTAAGTATTCAGACCCTTTTCTCAGTATTTAGTAGAAGCCCCCTTTTGATCTAATACAGCCATAAGTCTTTTTGGGAAAGATGCAACAAGTTTTTCACACCTGGATTTGGGGATCCTCTGCCATTCCTCCTTGCAGATCCTCTCCAGTTCTGTCAGGTTGGATGGTAAACGTTGGTGGACAGCCATTTTTAGGTCTCTCCAAAGATACTCAATTGGGTTTAAGTCAGGGCTCTGGCTTGGCCATTCAAGAACAGTCACGGAATTGTTGTGAAGCCACTCCTTCGTTATTTTAGCTGTGTGCTTAGGGTCATTGTCTTGTTGGAAGGTAAACCTTCGACCCAGTCTGAGGTCCTGAGCACTCTGGAGAAGGTTTTCGTCCAGGATATCCCTGTACTTGGCCGCATTCATCTTTCCCTCTATTGCAACCAGTCGTCCTGTCCCTGCAGCTGAAAAACATCCCCACAGCATGATGCTGCCACCACCATGCTTCACTGTTGGGACTGTATTGGACAGGTGATGAGCAGTGCCTGGTTTTCTCCACACATACCACGTAGAATTAAGGGCAAAAAGTTATATCTTGGTCTCATCAGACCAGAGAATCTTATTTCTCACCATCTTGGAGTCCTTCAGGTGTTTTTTAGCAAACTTTATGCAGGCTTTCATGTGTCTTGCACTGAGGAGAGGCTTCCGTCGGGCCACTCTGCCATAAAGCCACGACTGGTGGATGGCTGCAGTGATAGTTGACTTTTTACAACTTTCTCCCATCTCCCGACTGCATCTCTGGAGCTCAGCCACAGTGATCTTTGGGTTCTTCTTTACCTCTCTCACCAAGGCTCTTCTCCCCCGATAATTCAGTTTGGCCAGACGGACAGCTCTAGGAAGGGTTCTGGTCCTCCCAAACGTCTTCCATTTAAGGATTATGGAGACCACTATGCTCTTAGGAACCTTAAGTGCAGCAGAATTTTTTTGCAACCTTGGCCAGATCTGTGCCTTAGATGTGAAAAAATACAAAGCGCTGTGATGGCTAAAATATTTTTGTTTAAAACAAATAAAATAAAATAAAACTGATCATATATGTGAGAAAAGCTGCTATCAATATAAGGTGCTCAATATCCCTTCATAAAAACGTATAAACTAATCATTGAAGCGCTTCACTCTGTGATCAGTAAAAAAGTGCACTGCTGTGCAACACGTTTTAGCATTTCAATGCATTTATTTATTTTTGCTAAATCACGGTATATTTTTTAGTCTTTATGAGTTTTTGCAACCATTTGGAATAAGTTTAGAATTTTACACTGGTTGGGATTTTTACACTGGTTGAATTTTATGTGCGGGATGCACAGCAGTGCACTTTTTTACTGATCACAGAGTGAAGCGCTTCAATGATTAGTTTATACGCAGATCTGTGCCTTGTCACAATTCTGTCTCTGAGCTCTTCAGGCAGTTCCTTTGACCTCATGATTCTCATTTGCTCTGACATGCACTGTGAGCTGTAAGGTCTTATATAGACAGGTGTGTGGCTTTCCTAATCAAATCCAATCAGTGTAATCAAACACAGCTGGACTCAAATGAAGGTTTAGAACCATCTCAAGGATGATCAGAAGAAATGGACAGCACCTGAGTTAAATATATGAGTGTCACAGCAAAGGGTCTGAATACTTAGGACCATGTGATATTTCAGTTTTTCTTTTTTAATAAATCTGCAAAAATGTCAACAATTCTGTGTTTTTCTGTCAATATGGGGTGCTGTGTGTACATTAATGAGGAAAAAAAATGAACTTAAATGATTTTAGCAAATGGCTGCAATATAACAAAGAGTGAAAAATGTAAGGGGGTCTGAATACTTTCCGTCCCCACTGTATATGTGATTGTGAAATGTTAAAGAGCATCTGCTGCCAAACAACTAAATATGTAGATAAAATACATATACTGTATGTGAACTGTTTTACCTGCTAGAATTAGATGTAATCCTGTTCAGCCAGTCTTGTGATATACCTGACGCAGAGCAGCCATCTGGGAGACACCATTAGTTGGTTTTGAAGTTTGCTGCAGCATCCTAATATCACAAAAGCAAATTTCTTGGGCCTAATTAGAGTAAACAACTCTATGTCCTTGTCAAGGACGTGCTGGCCATAGCGAAAGCTGAAGTTCTGAAGCAAATGCACAGGCATGGCCCTGTGGGTGCCCATGCACAGGCACACAAAGATGTGCATGCCTAAGCACATGCACATTCGCCATTAACACTGGCGCCAAATGGACTATATAAGTGCAGCAGCTGCACTAGTCCATTGCTGTCTGATCTGCAGCTGTACCCGTGTTCCTGTATCTGATTCTGCTGATTTCTTTGTTTAAACCAGCTTGCTCCAGACTTCGCTTGAACGCAACCTGCCCTGACCTTGGCTTGTCTCTGGACTTTGCTCTACCTTCTGCCCATCTGCCTGATCTCGTGTTGCCAACCCCTGCCTGTATCCTGACTATTCCTTGCTTGCCGTCTCTGCCTGTATCTGACTGTCTGTTGCTGACCTCACTTGTCTGACCACGCATCCAGTCGCTCATCTGCCCTGTGTACACCTGCCCAGTTCCTGTTGGAGCTTCTTCTACTGTGGCTCACCAGTCTTCCTGCACCTGCTATCAGCCGCTGTCAATTGCTGCTAGCTGTCCACCAGCCCAGGGTCTGTTGTTCCTGCTGACGTCTGCTGTTCCAGCTATCCAGTCCACTCTAGTGACACACCTGCTACTCATCACTACTTCCAGCGGAAGACTGCACAGGCACTTATACCTCACCATGCTCTCATTTCCAATGTCACAACATCAGTGGTCTCTGAGCTGGGGCTTTACACAAGGCCTTCCCTCTGCACGTCAGGCTCAGCCACAAGGTACGTGACAGTCTTTTTGTGGGAATACATAAATCTTTATAAATTGAAGAGCTGATACGCCTTTGATAGGCTCAACTGAAAGTGGCAGTAGTAACTAAGCATGAGACAGGGACCCCCAGGGCCAGTCCAAGGAGGATTTCCCGCACACTTATACAGCAAGTGACAAGTCCATAGCGTAAAACAAACAAATCATCTGCTTGTCTAAGTCACTAACTAAACTCAAGTCAGTTCATAACTAACGGGTCACTCCCAAATAGGTTCCTCAAACCAGGAGGCAGCATGCACCTTTTTAGTGTTCTGTCAACAGTTAGTCATTTCATCCAGGATCATTCTCCCCCTTTAGCTGTACCCCCTGTTCTGTGCATGTCCATGCATTGTTTTTATGGCCTTTTGTCAGTTGCATTTTGTGAGTACCCAATTTTATATAAAACATTTCTATTATTAAATTATCTTTGGTAATGCACTAGGTGTGCGCGCCTTCCATTTCTGTTTTTCTTGTAGTTCCTTTCATGTTACCCCATCTGAGGAAGGCAGCATCCACCCAATTTTGGATACCATTATATACCTTTCACACCACCATTTTATTTGATATCTGTTACTCCACACCTTGGAAGACCTATGAGTGCTGGAAGTGACTGTGTTTTAGGATCATTCTCCCCCTCCCTAGGCTCTACAAAGCCTCCAGGCTCGAGAACCCAGAGTAGAAAAATAGTTTTCTCCATAACAGAAACAAACCCTGGAGCCCCTCACCTTGTGTAGGTGAGAAACCTAGGTGACATATATATGCGGTCTGCAATTCTTTAACTAACTAACTATATATCTATCTCCAAACAGAGGGTTATATCACACTTTAATGATTTATTTTATCCATAAAGTATCCAGAAGCAACTGTGACTGGATACTTTATGTATGAAATAAATCATAAATGATAAGTCTGCTGCAACCCTCAGTTTGGATTATTATATATAGAGGAGGCTAAAGTGGGTTCTTCTGCTGATCTACTAAAATAGAGAGAGGAAATAAATAAGGACAAGGGGATTTGGTTTCAATACTGGGGACAAAGTTGGGAAATGGTGAAAATATACTAAATCAGTAATATGTCTTTTAAAAAGTACACATTGATTTTACTATCTCTTATAGCACATTGGGAGCCTTAAATGGTTAGGTTCTTTAATATTCAAACTGGGACCAGTTACTGTGGTTGAGAGGTCCAAACCATGCCCTCTTTCTCATTCTATTGATTAGTGAAGCCACGTATCACAGTAATGGACCTGTAGTGGGGCAGAGAAAGGTGGAACTCACAAACAAAGATGTTTGTTGCTATTTTTAGCTTGTTGTAGGTTATGAGGGTGGCTACTGGTGTGCTCTTGGTGAAAGGGGAATCATTGTGCGTGGAGTCATTTAGCGGTTTGGGTGAAATCAAGGGAATAACAATAGCCAAGCAGTCCCTAAAATTTCTATCAGGCCTAGGCAAGGTACCAGCTTTGGCCCCCACCATCTCTTTGTTTGACACTGCAAGAGGCACAGGGAGGCCATCCTATTTGCATTGTCTGCACTGGCATTGCTTCATCAAACACTGACTGCCAGGGCTGGACTGGGAAAAAAATTCGGCCCTGGACTTCATCCAGACAGGCCCACCTTAATTTTGCAAACATGCACAAAAACAGTATATAAACTATACGCAATTGCGCAAAAAAGCCTCCCCCTTACATCAGAGTCCCTAGAGAGCCCCCCTTACATCAGGGTCCCCAGAGAGCCCCTCATTACATCAGGATCCCCAGAGAGCCCCTCCTTACCTCAGGATCCCCAGAGAGCCCCTCCTTACATCAGGGTCCCCAGAGAGCCACCCCTTACATCAGGGTCTCCAGAAAGCCCCTCCTTATATCAGAGAGCCTCTCCCTTACATCAGGTTCCCCAGAGAGCCACCCCTTACATCAGGGTCCCCAGAGAGCCCCTCTTACTTAAGGGTCCCCAGAGAGCCTCTGCCTTACATCAGGTTCCCCAGAGAGCCCCCCCTTACATCAGGGTCCCCAGAGAGCCCCCACTTAAATCAGAGTCCCCAGAGAGCCTCTCCCTTACAGCAGGGTTCCCAGAGAGCCCCCCTTACCTCAGAGAGCTGCTCCTTACATCAGGGTCACCAGAGAGCGAATGGGCAGTGAGAGATAATGTAATCTCTTTGCTGCCCGAGGCTGCACAGTGAGGGTGGAACAGCAGTTTTGCAGGGCGAGCGGCGAGAGATGATGTCATCTCTCTGCTCTCTCACCCACCCGCCTCTCTCGTGCTGCCTGCCCGCTCTCTGGCTCTCCCGTGCTGCCCGCTGCACGGCTGCAGAGAGGCTCGGTAGTGGGCCGCAGCCCTGTGGTTGGGGACCCCTGAGACACGGGGCTATGGGCCCCAGATTCAGGGCTGTAGCCCCAAAAGCCACCCCCTAGCGACGCCACTTTCTGTCACTGAAACCGGCAAACTGAACCATCGGCCCACAGGGAAACTCCCGGCAGTCCTGATGGCCAGTACATGCCTGCTGACTGCCTACAAGCTCACAAGTTGTAAAGAGACAGGCAAGTTCACATATCGTACAAATTGTGCTAGCCCTTGGTTTACTGAAACAGCATTAAAATTGTAGCTGGGCCCCTTGGACATCCACCAAGCCCTTTGTGGATGGTATGGCTTTGCCTAGATAGATAGAGGACCCAGGACTGTTGGTCTACATACAGTAAAAGGCAGCAATAGCATTTAGGGAATAAACATGAAATAATTTACATGTGCACCTACATATATATATATATATATATATATATATATATATATATATATATATATATACAGTCAGGTCCATAAATATTGGACATTGACACAATTCTAATCTTTTTGGCTCTATACACCACCATAATGGATTTGAAATGAAACTAACAAGATGTGCTTTAACTGCAGACTTTCCGCTTTAATTTGAGGGTATTTACATCCAAATCAGGTGAACGATGTAGGAATTACAACAGTTTGTATATGTGCATTTGGAATCTGTTGCTGTCAACTCTCAATATGAGATAAAAAGAGCTGTCACTATCAGTGAAGCAAGCCATCATTAGGCTGAAAAAACAAAACAAACCCATCAGAGAGATAGCAAAAACATTAAGTGTGGCCAACTCAACTGTTTGGAACATCCTTGAAAAGAAAGAACACACCAGTGAGCTCAGCAACACCAAAAGACCCGGAAGACCACGAAAAACAACTGTGGTGGATGACCGAAGAATTCTTTCCCTGGTGAAGAAAACACCCTTCACAACAGTCAAGAACACTCTTCAGGAGGTAGGTGTATGTGTGTCAAAGTCAACAATCAAGAGAAGACTTCACCAGAGTGAATACAGAGGGTTCACCACAAGATGTAAACCATTGGTGAGCCTCAAAAACAGGAAGGCCAGATTAGAGCTTGCCAAACAACATCTAAAAAAGCCTTCACAGTTCTGGAACAATATCCTATGGACAGATGAGACCAAGATCAACTTGTACCAGAGTGATGGGAAGAGAAAAGTATGGAGAAAGAAAGAAACTGCTCATGATCCAAAGCATACCACCTCATCAGTGAAGCACGGTGTTGGTAGTGTCATGGCGTGGGCATGTATGGCTACCAATGGAACTGGTTCTCTTGTATTTATTGATGATGTGATTGCTGACAAAAGCAGCAGGATGAATTCTGAGGTGTTTTGGGCAATATTATCTGCTCATATTCAGCAAAATGCTTCAGAACTCATTGGACGGCGCTTCACAGTGCAGATGGACAGTGACCCGAAGCATACTGCAAAAGCAACCAAAGAGTTTTTTAAGGGAAATAAGTGGAATGTTATGCAATGGCCAAGTCAATCACCTGACCTAAATCCGATCGATCATGCATTTCACTTGCCGAAGACAAAACTGAAGGAAAAATGCCCCAAGAACAAGCAGGAACTGAAGACAGTTGCAGTAGAGGCCTGGCAGAGCATCACCAGGGATGAAACCCAGCATCTGATGATGTCTATGCGTTCCAGACTTCAAGCTGTAATTGACTGCAAAGGATTTGCAACCAAGTATTAAAAAGTGAAAGTTTGATGGATGATTGTTAATCTGTCCCATTACTTTTGGTCTCTTACATAGTGGGAGGCACATATACAAACTGTTGTAATTCCTACACCGTTCACCTGATTTGGATGTAAATACCCTCAAATTAAAGCTGAAAGTCTGCAGTTCTTGTTCATTTCATTTCAAATATATTGTGGTGGTGTATAAAGCCAAAAAGTTTAAAATTGTGTCGATGTCCCAATATTTATGGACCTGACTGTATATATATATATATATATATATATATAGTTTGGGAAACCTCTATGGGGGGGGGGGCTTAAAGAGATTTCCATGGGGTCCAATCACACATAAATACCACCCTGGGTGGAATTAATTCACAGGAGGTAGAACAATACCTTAATGGAGGTGGCACTGCAATGATAGTGGAAATATGATAAAGAAGATAGTGGTAATGTGACAATCTTAACCCCCTCATGGGCGGCCTCAAAAGCAAATGACTTTGAAAGTATGGAAGTCAAAGAATAAGCACAACAGTTATCTTTTTCAGAGGAATAGCTCAGCAACAGTGGTCCCCATGTTGGTCTCATGACAGGTTTACTTTAAGATCATATCACTGTTTCTAAAACAATTTAAGCTCGACTTCCTACCGAATTCCAGACTTACTCCAAGTAAATGAAAGAAAACTTCAAATTTGGTTACATAAATTCAGGGGCATGATTTGTTACACCGAGAAAAATTATCCAGGTATATTCAATATCTAAAATATTTGTTACGGTGTGCAATCTATGCGCATTCTTAAAGGTCTGTAATTTGAAGCAGAAGTATTTCCCTGTCGGATAACAAAGCGCCCTGTCTAAGCACAACAGAAGCAGTCCTGCGTGAACTGGCTATTAATCCCCCACAATGCAGCACAGCCGAACGTGATGAAAACTGGGCCATGTTTTCACAGATGGTCACACTCTCATGTATTTGATTTAAAATATATTAAACAAAGTTGGTTGTTTCCTTTTTTCCTTTTTTCCTGCAAGTAATTACTGTAGACAAAATAGTCGAAGGAGGCTAAGATGAAGGGGAAGCAAATACGTCAGCTCCTTCAAAGGGAGGGTGGAGGGAGGATACAAGAGGATAAGAACAGGTAGTGCCACAGAATATAGCTAAACCGAACAAATCCTTCTTTAAAGAAAACCTGTCTCCAGTTTGTTTTCTCCTGCTTATATGTGCAATTTTTAGGCTTGACATTTATCTCAGCTTGGCTACTGCCTCAGAAGTCTTTTCCTTGTGACTGTAGATCACTGCTCTCTGATCACTGCTTGGTGCTGCCATCTTTTTTCCAACAACAACAGCACCCAACAGTCAGAGGACCCTTGCTACTATGATGGCCACCAAGAATCCCATGCATGTGCACTACAACATCAAACTTGGTCAGTTGCTACTAATCAAGTATGCTTCCACACTGTGAAATTCATTATTTACCTTCATTATTTACCTGCGAAAAAGAAGAAGAGGTATTATAGAGGAATAGTTACTGTACGAACATGTGAAATTTGAACGACCTAGGTACATAAAAAAAGGTTATGCCCACTTTTGGATTACTTTCGGTACAACCCTTGTATATGACCAAATTTGGTGGACATGTTGCCATAAAACCTATATGAGCTTGTTGGGCATCCCATTCAAAAACCTTAATAGGTAGTTGACACACTCTAACCTCCAATTAAATATTAATTCCACCCTTCATACCATGTTTTACGTTGCACACTGAAATTGTACAACATTTCCAGAATCATGGGGTTCTCCCCCCCCCCCTCCATTTAGTGTTTGGAGGAAGAAAAATGCTGACTATGACCTTAAGAACACCATCCCTACAGACTAGCACAGAGGTGGAAACATGATGCTTTGGGGCTGTTTCTCTGCTAAAGGTATTGAGGGGCCAATGGACGGGCCATCATTTGTAAAATCTTGGATGAGAACCTTCTTACCTCAGCCAGAACACTGAAGATGGGTCATGGATGGGTCTTCCAGTATGACAATGACCCAAAACATACCACCAAGGCAACAAAGGAGTAGCTCAAAAAGTAGCACATTGAGGTCAAGGAGTGGCCTAGTCAGTCACCAGACCTTAATCCTATAGAAAAATGTATGGAGAGAGCTGAAACTTTGAGTTGCTAAGAATTTAGAGAAGATCTGTAAAAAAGAGTGGACCAAAATCCCTCCTGAGATGTGGGCAAACCTGGTTATCAACTACAAGAAACGTCTTACCTCTGTGCTTACCAACAAGGGTTTCTCCACCAAGTACTAAGTGTCATGGTTATGCAGTAATCTTTCTCTGTCAGCTTACCTTCTCCTCATGTGTTCAGACTAAGAGGCCAGCCACTCACACCTGGCTGGTTTTATAACCTCTCCTCTAAGCATGGCCTCACCCCAGGCCCTATCAGGGAACCCTATATTAACTTGTGCACTGCAAGCCAGCAGTGCTGATCAGCCATTGTGTTAGCTTTGTGTGTATCTGCTGTGTTTCATATGTCTGATTCCAGTTACCGACTTTGGCCTGTTCTCAACTTTCCCTGTCTGCTTGTGACCCTGACCTTTGGCATGTTATGTTTATCCTTGTCTGCTAGTCACCCTGACATTTGGCTTATCACTTACTTTCCTTGTTGTTCCAGCCTTCCTCTTTTCCTGTAGTCTACCGCGAGCGTGAGCTGTGAGACCCTGGGGGCCGCGACCTGGAGCCAGACTGCAGCTCAGTCCATCCTCACCACTAGAGGCTCTGGTGAACACCTGCTGGCACTTAGACTCCATGCCCTGGGGAATCTATGCTCTAGCTCCCAGTGGGATCTGTGTTAGTGATCCAGTAGACCTGCTTCCTGAACCTCCCAGGGTTCAATCTGCAGCAGTCAGTCCTAGGGTCCACTACATAGCGGTGCACTTCCGACTCCTACAGAATGTATCTGTCACCTAGTCTCAGGTGACCCAACACTAAGTCATGTTTTGCTTGGGGATCAAATACTTATTTTACTCACTGAACTGCAACTCAATTTATAGCATTTGTTTTATGTGTTTTTTCTGGAGTTTTGGTTGATATTCTGTCTCTATTATTTAAAATACACCTATGATAAAAATGATAGACCCTTCATTTCTTTGCAAGTGGGCAATCTTACAAAATCTGCAGGGGATCAAATAATTATTTTCCCCACTGTAAGTGTGGTGATGTCACTGCACTTGTAGTCCATTGATTACTTTCTTTAGCTCCATAACTTAAGGTCTGTACCTCTTTGGACCTGGAGCTGCTTGAATGGTCTGCAGTAGCTCGTGCTGATGCACCAACTGCTGTTGCAATGCTCTGCAAGCTCCAATGCAAAGAACTGATACATGCAGATTTTTTTTTGTCTTATTGCAACATGGGTGCATTTATTATTATTATTTTTTTTTTTTACAAATGTGGAATATGCTATTAAAATTAAGTGTACTCTTTGGCTTTAGCACAGTTCCATGCTTCTAAGATTATATTGCAACACTGAATGAGGTTGAGCAGTCCATAGTGTAGGTATTGCCAGATACATTAGTCCTGGAGTTGCCCAATTACAAACTCAGAGCTGCTTCAAACTGAAAAACTACTCATAACTTGTGGCATAACTGTTAATAACCTCTGATTAATGATACTCATAAGAAGAATTGATACACTAGTATAAAATTACTTCTGTCTTACGCATTCAATCATATCGATTGAAACCAGTCACCAAAATGCCTGCAAATTTTATAATTTACTGTGCATTCAGTTGTCTGATCATAGAATATACTGACTGATGGATTTAGCTTTAAGATAACTAAATCTGCTCTACAGAGAAGAATTTTAGCAACTCGAGTTTAAAAAATTATCTTGAGAACAAAATCTCTATTAAAATGTCGCTTACAACTTATCATTCAATTATGTTGACTAAATTAGTGGGAAGATATTTGTTTCTGCATACTTTATTAGCGATGTCATAAAATTTTATGAAGTAACTTAATTAACTTTGTTTTAAAATTCACAGGGATAATAATGGCAGCTACAAATCAGGCTTTAACAATAAGAAAAAGCCCCAAAAATGAGCAGTGATTAGATGTTAACTTGTATCTACCCCCCCCCCCCCCCCCAAATGTAATTCATGGCAGTTTACCATTCTTTAGATATGGTTGCTGCATTCATTTTCTTTTTTATTTTTTTTCTCTTTTATTCTTACCTGGTGATCCTGCTATTAACGTATATTTCTTGTCCTAGGGTGAAAACACTGACTAGCCCTACTGTGTCAGGACAACAAAAAGCAGCATAGAGCTATAGTAAGGTGATCAAATTTTCAACATTAAATCCGGGGATAATCTACTGGCCATACCCACTTTTATTGGGGTTGGGACAGGGGCGGAACAGGGGGTGGGGATAATAGCAGCATGCGAAGTGTGCCACACGGCATGTTTGATATGGCCAAACGGTGCTAACAGTGGAAGGGACTTAAAGGGCTATGGTTTAATAACATCTGAGCCTACTCTGGATCAAGAGTACTAGCACAGGTGTGCACTGCAGGTCACCGTCACAAGCAAGGGTAAGGTGGCAAATAATTCACATCCTTACCTCCTGAAAAAAAGTCTGCACAAGCCGGGAGGGGAGGGCCTAGGAAGACCTCGCAATATCGGCATGTGACATCATCATAGCCAGGAACAGACACCCTCCTTCTCCTGCTCCAGGCTAATCACAGGGGCCTCAGGGCCTAGCCAGTGCACATTGCATTGCCACTTAATCATTAATTTTTTCTCCTCACGTTTCGTCATCTTTCACTTATGTGTGTGTTTTTTTTTTTTCACTGGATGGAGGGTGTGTGGTCCTCGGGTTCGTTCCTCCCCTTCTCTCTTCGGGAGAGCCCCTCAACCTAGTACTTGGCTTTGGCTGACCACAAGGAGAGGGGTCCCCCAGGCCTTCTGGATAGGTGGACCATGTCGTACCCTATGTCCCTGTCAGGAGCCTTGCACCCTGGGGGATCAATGAGAGGTCCTACCCCTTCAGGGGGATCGACAAAGCACACCCTTAAGTGCACTTTTCTAGTGTGTGTTCACATGTACGTTTTTTGTTCACTTAAAAGTTTTTTACGTTTTTTCATTTTCAGCACCACCGCAGATTCAAAAAAGATATTAAAAAAAAGGATAACCACAGAAATGTTGCTAAGATGGATTTCCCTGCAGGCAACCGGGCCAGGGGCTCCATTTTTAAAATGGTTCTAAAGGCCTAGGGTTTTTTAACCTTCATGCATTCCATACATGAAGGTAAAAAACCTTCTCTGTACAGCAGCCAGTGAGCCATGCAGAGCAGCAGCTCAGGAGCGAGCCTGCCTGGGTGCCCCCTGAGCAAGCTGTTTGCTCTGGGGGCACTCAGCAGGAGGGAGGGGCCAGGAGTGCCGACGAAAGAGGAGGATCGGGCCTGCTCTGTGCAAAACTACTGCACAGAGCAGGTAAGTATGACATGTTTATTATTGTAATGTAGAAAAATCTGAAGATTGAATATAACTTTAAAGCTGAAAAGAAATCAGGGACACATTATTTTTACCATGGATGAAATTAGGGCATTTTTTTTATGGGGACAGCTCCTAAAATCAGGGACAGTCACCGGAAACCAGGGGCATCACCCTAGACTGCAGGATTCCTCCCTCTACTCCTGTCCATAACAGAGATAGCTGAGAACATTGCATCTGCTGACTGTCAGCACAGACAGAGCGCACAGGAAGTTGTCAGCTTACAAGATTTCTTGCAAAACCAAGTTTTTTTTTTTTTTGCACCGATATAACAAAATGCACCTAATGGTATATTTAACAGACAAAAATGGACTGAATTAAAGAAGTTTATTGTTAGGATTTACAGTGCCTTGAAAAACGTAAATGTATTTTATTGAGATTTTATGCGATAGACCAACACAAAGTGGCACATAATTGTGAAGTGAAAGGAAAATGATAAATGGTTTTCAAAATTTTTGAAAAATAAATATCTGAAAAGTGTGGTGTGCATTTGTATTGAGCCCCCTTTACTCTGATACCCCTAACTAAAATCTAGTAGACAGATTGCATTCACCTAATTAGTCAAGAGTCCACCTGTGTGTAATTTATTCTCAGTATAAATACAGCTTTGTGAAGCCCTCAGAGGTTTGTTAGAGAACTTAGTGAACAAACAGCATCATGAAGGCCAAGGAACACACCAGACAGGTCAGGGATAAAGTTGTGGAGAAGTTTAAAGCAGGGTTAGATAATAAAAAAAAATATCCTCAGCTTTGAACAGCTCATGGAGAACTGTTCAATCCACCATCCGAAAATGGAAAGAGTATGACTCAACTGCAAACCTACCAAGACATGGCCGTCCACCTAAACTAATAGGCGGGGCAAGGAGAGCATTAATCAGAGAAGCAGCCAAGAGGCCCATGGTAACTCTGAAGGAGCTGCAGAGATCAACAGCTTAGGTGGGAGAATCTGTCCACAGGACAACTATTAGTTGTGCACTCCACAAATCTGGCCTTTATGGAAGAGTGGCAAGAAGAAAGCCATTGTTGAAAGAAAGCCATAATAAGTCCCGTTTGCAATTTTAGAGAAGCAATGTGGGGGACACAGCAAACATGTGGAAGAAGCTGCTCTGGTCAGATGAGACCAAAATTGAACTTTTTGGCCTAAAAGCAAAACGCTATGTGTGGCTGAAAACTAACACTGCACATCACCCTGAACACACCATCCCCACCGTGAAACATGGTGGTGGCAGCATCATGTTGCGGGGATGATTTTCTTCAGCAGGGACAGGGAAGCTGGTCGGAGTTGATGGGAAGATGGATGGAGCCAAATACAGGGCAATCTTAGAAGAAAACCTGTTAGTCTTTAAAAGACTTGGAACTGGGGCGGAGGGTCACCTTCCAGCAGGACAACAACCCTAAACATACAGCCAGAGCTACAATGGAATGGTTTAGCTCAAAGAAGAATGGGCAAAAATTTCACTCTCTAGATGAAGCTGGTAGAGATATCCCCAAAAAGACTTGCAGCTGTAGTTGCAGCGAAAGGTGGTTCTACAAAGTATTGACTCTATATGTGCCACTTTGTGTTTGTCTATCACATAAAATCCCAATAAAATACATTTATGCTTTTGGTTGTTATGCAGCGTACACATGACCGGACTTTCTGGCAGACTAGGTCCGACGGTCTTCCTGACGGACTTCCGGCGGGCTTCCGACGTACTTTCTGAATGGACGGACTTGCCTACACACGACCAGACTTTCCGGCAGACCAGGTCCGTCGGTCTTCCTGACGGACTTTCGACGGAGTTACGTCGGACTTTCCGAATGAACGGACTTGCCCACACATGGACAAGTCCGTTCATTTTGAACGTGACTCGGGTACAACGGGACTAGAAAAGGAAGTCAATCTCGCCGCTTTTATTGGCGAGATTGACACCTTGTGAGCCCCATCGCGGGACATACCAGGCCCTTAGGTCTGGTATGGATTTTAAGGGGAACCCCCTACGCCGAAAAAACGGCGTGGGGTCCCTCCAAAATCCATACCAGACCCCTATCCGAGCACGCAGCCCGGCCGGTCAGGAAGAGGGGTGGGGACGAGCGAGCACCCCCCCTCCTGAACCGTACCAGGCCGCATGCCCTCAACATGGGGGGGTGGGTGCTTTGGGGGAGGGTGTGCCCTGCGGCCCCCCACCCCAAAGCACCTTGTCCCAATGTTGATGAGGACAAGAGCCTCTTCCCGAAAACCCTGGTAGTTGGTTGTCAGGGTCTGCGGGTGGGGGGCTTATCGGAATCCAGGATCCCCCTTTAATAAGGGGGGCCCCCAGATCCCGGCCCCCCACCCTATGTAAATGAGTATGGGGTACATCGTACCCCTACCCATTCACCTAGGGAAAAAGTGTCAATAAAAAAACACACTACACAGGTTTTTAAAGTAATTTATTAGACAGCTCCGGGGTCTCCTTCCAACTTCGGGGGTCTTCTTCCAACTTCGGGGGTCTCTCTGGCCTCTTCTCCCGGTGTCGGGTTCTTCTCCACTCTGTCCGGCCTCTTCTCCCGGTGTTCCGCAGGGCGCCCCCCTCCCCCCAAAGCACCCATTTCTCCCGGTGTTCGACCTCTTCTCCCGGTGTCCGGTTCTTCTGCTGGCTCCTCCGCTATCTTCTGCCGCTCTTTTGCTAGCGGTGGCCCGGACCTCTGCGTCGTCTTCTTTCCTCTTCTCTTCTTCCGATGTTGACAGGACGCTCTCTCCCGCTGTAATGCTGTGTGAGAGATCTGCAATCACTTATAAAGGCGGTGACCCCGCCCCCTTCTGTCGTCACAGTCCCGGGTCATGCTGGGACTGTGATGTCAGTAGGGGTGTGGTCACCGAGTGATGTTGACCCCGCCCCCTATTAACGTCACAGTGCCAGCACGCAGCCCGGCCGGTCAGGAAAGGGGATGGGGACGAGCGAGCACCCCCCCCTCCTGAACCGTACCAGGCCGCATGCCCTCAACATGGGGGGGGTGCTTTGGGGGGAGGGGGGCGCCCTGCGGAACACCGGGAGAAGAAGCCGGACAGAGTGGAGAAGAACCCGACACCGGGAGAAGAGGCCAGAGAGACCACCGAAGTTGGAAGAAGACCCCCGAAGTTGGAAGGAGACCCCGGAGCTGTCTAATAAATTACTTTAAAAACCTGTGTAGTGTGTTTTTTTATTGACACTTTTTCCCTAGGTGAATGGGTAGGGGTACGATGTACCCCATACTCATTTACATAGGGTGGGGGGCCGGGATCTGGGGGCCCCCCTTATTAAAGGGGGATCCTGGATTCCGATAAGCCCCCCACCCGCAGACCCTGACAACCAACTACCAGGGTTTTCGGGAAGAGGCTCTTGTCCTCATCAACATTGGGACAAGGTGCTTTGGGGTGGGGGGGGCCGCAGGGCACACCCTCCCCCAAAGCACCCACCCCCCCATGTTGAGGGCATGCGGCCTGGTACGGTTCGGGGGGGGTGCTCGCTCGTCCCCACTACCTTTCCTGACCGGCCGGGCTGCATGCTGGCACTGTGACGTTAATAGGGGGCGGGGTCAACATCACTCGGTGACCACACCCCTACTGACATCACAGTCCCAGCATGACCCGGGACTGTGACGTCAGAAGGGGGCGGGGTCACCGCCTATATAAGTGATTGCAGATCTCTCACACAGCATTACAGCGGGAGAGAGCGTCCTGTCAACATCGGAAGAAGAGAAGAGGAAAGAAGATGACGCAGAGGTCCGGGCCACCGCTAGCAAAAGAGCGGCAGAAGATAGCGGAGGAGCCAGCAGAAGAACCGGACACCGGGAGAAGAGGTCGAACACCGGGAGAAGAGCCCGGAGAGAGCGGAGAAGAACCAGACACTGGGAGAAGAGGCCGGAGAGACCCTCAAAGTCGGAAGAAGACCCCCGAAGTCGGAAGAAGACCCCCGGAGCTGTCTAATAAATTACTTTAAAAACCTGCGTAGTGTGTTTTTTTATTGACACTTTTTCCCTAGGTGAATGGGTAGGGGTACGATGTACCCCATACTCATTCACATAGGGTGGGGGGCCGGGATCTGGGGGCCCCCCTTATTAAAGAGGGCTCCCAGATTCCGATAAGCCCCCCGCCCACAGACCCTGACAACCAATGGCCAGGGTTGTCGGGAAGAGGCCGTTGTCCTCATCAACATGGGGACAAGGTGCTTTGGGGGGGGTGCCGCAGGGCCCCCCCTCCCCCAAAGCACCCACCCCCCCATGTTGAGGGCATGCGGCCTGGTATGGTTCAGGAGGGGGGGCGCTCGCTTGTCCCCACCCCCTTTCCTGACCGGCAGGGCTGCGTGCTCGGATAAGGGTCTGGTATGGCTTTTGGGGGGGACCCCACGCCGTTTTTTCGGCGTAGGGGGTTCCCCTGAGAATCCATACCAGACCTAAGGGACATTGTTGCCTTGCCCTCGCCGCAATAGGAAAATGTGTTTTTCCTATTGCAGTGAGCGCGAGATGTAGTACCCTGCCCTTGCTTTGTATCTGGTCCTTCGGACCAGCATACAGACGAACGTGCTTTCCGTCAGGAACTGAGTCCGGCGGAGTTACGACGTAAAGATTTGAAGCAGGTTTCAAATCTAAAGTCCATCGGATTTCCGACCGGATCGGTCCATCGGAAGTCCGATGCAGCCCACACACGGTTGGATTGTCCGCCGGATTCGGTCCGTCGGACCAGTCCGGCCGGAAAGTCCGGTCATGTGTACGCTGCATAACATGACAAAATGTGGAAAACTTCAAGGGGTATGAATACTTTTCCAAGGCATTGTACATAGCCTTTAAGTCTACCTAGAACTGCTTGTTATATTGTAATAAAGTTTTGCCACTTTTGGGGTTAAAGGGAAGATCATTTATGACCTTTTCCTGAGATACTGATCCCACATTGACTTTGACATATTTGGGTCAGTTTTGTCTCAAAAGGTGTTATTTCCTTCTGTGTTGGATTTTTCATGGATGCAGTGAAGAAATGAGAGGATTTGGTCTCAAAGGATAGCCTGACCCAGTACTGTCTCATATCAGCAGGAACAGCTGGTGTGAGTTGATCTGAGATGGGAGAGCTGCCATTTTGTCTCCGTTATGCCTGTTCCTTGGAGTATGTTCATTGTCCAAAGATAGAGCCTGGTAAAGGGGAAGGCTTATAAGTCTGAATGCTTCCAATATTCTTTGTTTTATCCACATTCTGCTTTAATTCAATACATATTGGAAAGAAGTTGCCAGAACTGTATAGAGTCTATATTGTAATGCGTTAGGGGCGTATTTATAAAGCAGGCAATGTGACATTCACATATATTTACTGCAGGTTTATCACTGTAATTTTATATACATGCATCAAGAAGATACGCCTGCAGTGAATGTTTGGTGAATACAACATTCACTGTTTTATATATACCCTCTAATGTTAGCGGAATTGCAGGTATGGCAATTTTTAGATAATTGCATTGGTCTAGCTTGACCAATGTATTTATGTGCCATACCTGTGGGATCCATGTGGAGCTTGGTCCTATGCCAAGCAACTGCACCGCTGCATTGTGAACAATTCCACTTGGAACAGGCATTTCTTACAAAAAAGTGTTCTCTGATCGGTCAAGGTGAAAATTGTGATATCACTGCCCTGACTCTCAACCTTGATCAATCAGAGAATGTAGTCATTGAGAAAATGCAAAGTGTTCCTTGAATGGCACCCGTGCCAAGCAAGCAAACTGTTTTTTTTACAATGCAGCAGGGCAGCCAATCACCATGGGATTGAGAAGCTACAGGCGATCACTGTAGTAGTGGTTCCAACTTTCACAGGGATTCCACAGATGCGGCACATACATATGTACATTGCTCCAAACTTAAAAAAAAAATTGGCTTACCTAAACTTCAGATTTAATGTTGATGACTGAAAACCTACAGTAGTATTATACTCTTGGAATAAAAAAGGAATACATTTGAATGAATTAGAATACCTTTAATATACTACAAAATGTGATATTTTTTTCTGTAACATAGTTTGAAATAGATACATTTACCATAATTAACCTTTTTATTGTTCCATCTTGTGGTGCAGCATTTCTTCCTTACTTCCGGTTGGGGATAAGCCCCCAGTCTTTCTCCCATGCATGGCTGTGCCTATAGTACATTGCATGTGCAATGCTAATATATCCCGCCTTACCTGTCATTCTTATGCCCTGTACACATGGTCGGATTTCCGACGGAAAATGTGTGATAGGACCTTGTTGTCGGAAATTCCGACCGTGTGTAGGCTCCATCACACATTTTCCATTGGAATTTCCGACACACAAAGTTTGAGAGCTTGCTATAAAATTTTCCGTCAACAAAATCCGTAGTCGGAAATTCCGATCGTGTGTATGCAAATCCGACGCACAAAGTGCCACGCATGCTTAGAATAAATTAAGAGACAAAAGCTATTGGCCACTGCCCTGTTTATAGTCCCGACGTACGTGTATTACGTCACCGCGTTCAGAACGATCGGATTTTCCAACAACTTTGTGTGACCGTGTGTATGCAAGACAAGTTTGAGCCAACATCCGTCAGAAAAAAATCCATGGATTTTGTTGTCGGAATGCCCGATCAATGTCCGACCGTGTTTACGGGGCATAAGTCATGTGGGCAGATTTCAGATTTCACTATCAGACTGAATGAGCCACATAGGTATGTGTGTGTGTGTGCGCACAGAGCAGCTTTACTTCAGTGGGGAGTACGCATGTTGTTGTGGCTCCATAGGGATCCCACTAGTGCATGGAGACACAGCAAAATCAAATCCCTCAATAAAATAACAACAGAAACATCTGAACTGTTCATTGTCTTCAAGGTGATTGGGAAGTGAATGTCGGGCTGGGCAAGGTGACAGGTGGGCCACAACTTTCAGCAGCCCCTTCGGGGATACCACTACACTGGCTCCTGGGATTGATGCGCATTCTTGCGAGTGGACAGGTTGGGGACAGATCCCCTCTCTGTCAGGGGAAGTGTCTAGTGTTTTAAGAAGTTATTGACGAGTAGGGACAGGTAATGATACGCCATCCTTCTGCAGAAGCCTCCCTTTTGAGTCCGGACTGGCCAGGCCCACTCCACCCTCCAAGATAGGTGGTGTCGGTGCATCTAAATCCACTGTGTTTCCCTGACCTGGTACTCTCCCACTGGGTTGTCTGTTCAGTTGAGCCTTTTTCTTCAATACAAGTTCTCCCTTCTATAACTGGACTCTGCATCATCACTTCTTGCACCAGGCTGCACCTACCTACACGCTGTCAGAACACAATGTCCCAGTGGAGGAAAAGGGGGGATTCCTCTATCCATCTCCTTTGTGTAGATGGTGGAATCTGTTTAAAATTTTTTAGTTGAACCCTCTGGCCAAATGAAAAAATTACCCTTTATGGCCAGCTTTAAACTCTTAAGCCTCATACACACGATCGGATTGTTGGCCAACAAAACCACTGAATTTTGTCCGAAGGACGTTGGTCCAAACTTGTCTTGCATACACACGGTCACACAATTGTTGGCCAAAAATTATGAACATAGTGACGTACTAGACGTACTACGTGGTTTTTCAGCTCCACCCTTTGGGCTCCTTCTGGTAATTTTGTGTTAGTAGAAGTTTGGTGAGTGTTGATTTGCACTTTTCATTTCGCACTTTTCATTTCGCACTTTTCAGTTTGCGCTTTTCAGTTAGTTTCTGAACGGCCGTTTGTCTACCAGACATGTTGCGGAATCGGAGCAGATAACGTGCTATTTATTATTGGCCTTGGCGTTATTGCTTCGACATTATTTTTTTGGTTGAATAATGATTTGATTTGGTATATTTTCTATATTTTTGGATGCATAGAATGCACTTTTTGGTTAAGTTCTATTGGCAAATAGCATGTCTAATTTTATTTGTTTTCTTTTTTTAATGCACAATAAAAAAAATGTGTAGAATAATACTTGCCTATGTGTTTTACTTCAAATGACAGTTTGGGGGTAGGCAGTTACATTTTAAAAAATACAATGTAAAATTGACAAGGGACACCAACATAGTTGTATCTTTGATCTTTAAAACTACGGGATAATGGTTTTGTGGTAACTTGCCCAAATAAAAAAAAAAAAAGCATAATAATATTATTCTTGATATCACTAGAAAAAAAAAGCCTTTGAAAATGTGTTTGCAATAACTCCATCAGTATCACCAGCAAAGCAGCTTCATTATTATCCCATTAAAGAAAAAGAGAATTGTGCGCTGCTTTTGGAGATTTCATAATTTGCCACATCACAAATGTTAATTCTCCATTATGAACGCTAGTTTACAAGACCGACCGCTTCTGACTCGGCCTTGCTTCTGAGCATGCGTGTTTGAACTTGGGACTTCTGTCCGATGGACTTGTGTGCAAATGCTCGTAAAATCAAACAACACACATTTGTCCGCGGAAAATTTGAAAACCTGCTACCCAATATTTGTTGGCGGAAAGTCCGGCAACAATTGTCCGATGGAGTGTACACATGGTCGGATTTACCTACAACAGCCTGTCATTGAACATTTCCCATCGGAAAGTCCGATCGTGTGTACGGGGTTTTACAAAATGAACACGTTTAATTTAAACATTTTAATTTAAGTTTAAAGTGGTGGTAAAGCCCACCTTGTTTACTTGTACCGACAGGTAAGCCTATGATAAGGCTTACCTGTCGGTACAGTAAATATCTCTTAAACGCTCACCGTTTAGGAGATATTTACAATAGTAGCAGCCGGTGAGGTTGTCCATTGAGAAAACCGTGCTGCAGTCATGACTCTTGTGCACTGGAGTGACATCACTACAGCTCAGCCATTCAAGCAGCCAAAGCCTGCGTAGAAAGACCAGGTGAAGAAGGAAGCCCTGTCAGCGGTGACAGCAGGCTGCTGGAGGGGTTAGTTCTATGGTAAGTCTTTCATAAAGTGCCAGTATGCTATGCTATGCATACTGGCACTTTATGCTATTATCTTGCAGGGGACCATTTTTTTTTTTTTTTAAATTGCGGTTTACTTCATTTTTTTAGTCTAGGAGTAGAGGAAAAAACAGTAATACGTAACTTATTCCTCATTCCTTTGGCAACCAGTGTCCTCCTTTGCTCTCTGATGTCCTAGGATGTAGGCAGGTTTTCGCCACCCTCATGTACAACGCAGGACTGGTGGCCCTACACTACACATGATGAAGTCACAATGTCTACGACTGGCAAAAAGATCTGATAGCTGGAAAGAAGCCAGCAGGAGGGAGAAATAAGGTATCACTGATGATTCTTCTATGTCTGAGCAAGCATTTAACCATTGGATTAAGGGGGGGGGGGGATTGGAAGTGTACTTTTAAAAAGCTACCTGGAGTTGGGTTTGAACAACCGATCCATAAATGTAAACTCTCGATACAAAAAGTGCCAAAAAATGAATCCATATAAGGAAAAAAACAGAAATACAGCAATGTAATCTTAATTTAATGAGCTGGCCTTATGTCACCATTTGTTGGTCATCATTTAACACCCGATAATTCAAAGTCCCTTGTCAGCCAGAGCACACAGGAGCATTGACAACTGAGTGAAAATTATTAATCTAAGCTGATTTTCTAGAACAGTTTCGGCTGTACTCCTCCAGTTTCTACTGTCCTCACATGAACTTTCTGATCTCAGAACCATTTTTCACTGTCCGTCTCCCGATAAGATCATTTTTTTGCTTGTTTTAAAGAAATCCTTAATTAAAGTAACTGATCACGTTTCTGAAGAGCGAATTCCTGTATTGTGACTCACGATGACACAACAAGCTCCATGATAACAAGACCTCAGAAAGAAACATTTGTCTCTGCCCAATTGTGGCACAGTAGGACAAAGATTAAATGGTGCATGAGATTGTTTGCATTAATTCGAACTCCTGACACCAAATTTATCTGTTCTGTCTGTGTGTCTTTTTCTAGATCAGCCTTTCTCAACATTTTTACTTCGGAGAAACCCTTAAAATAATATTAGGTCTTGAGGAACCCTCACTAAAATCAATTCACAGGGGGATGGTGGGAAAACTGCCCCATACATTGGTGACCACTGTAAAAATGACCCCCTTACAGTGGTTGTCAGAGTACCACCCTTACAGACAGCTAAGAATTGATGCAATGCAGCTGGCCATAGATGTGTGTAGAAAGTGTGCCAGGTGTGCCTGGGCACACCCTAATCACTCTGTGTGGTGCCAATTTCTCTTACTGCCCGGGCTTCCCCCTGTGCTGTGCCCCCAGCAGTGCTGCTGGCTTTCCTCCTCTCCTCTACCCCCCCCGGCTGCTGCTAGGATGTTTCAGGACAGAGAGTGGGGGAAGGTGCTAGTCAATATGTAATTTACTGGCCCCTTACTTTTCTAAATGAACATAGTGAACACATTCACTCACTGTGTTAATTCATAGCTGAAGTATAGTAAAGTATTTTACTTACTAAGTAAGTAAGTGTTTTACTATGCTTCAGTTTGTGAATGAGCAGGAAGCCGCTCAGCACAGAGCACTTCCCATTCATTCACTGTCCAGTGCAGCTAAGGCTGCAGAGAATGCATGTGTGTTTGAGCTTTGGGGTACACACCCTAATGCAATAGGCTGCGTACACCTATGCAGCTGGCTCTGCCGAGTGGTGTTTAGACCCAGAACTATACAGACACCATCAAATGGGAGGTCAACCAGACACAGCTCAAGGAACCCTTGGCAAGGGGGGAGGGGGTTACTGAGGTCTCTGATTCGGGAAAGGGGGGGGGGTGCTTAGGACTCTTTTGGTTAAGAGGGGAAGTGAGGACTGGGGGGAGGTGGGGCTAAGGGAGAGGAGGAGTAAGGACTTTGATGTGAAAGGGGGACCTCATTTTAGACCTGGGGTGCTTGACTGGCCTAAGGACATCTGAATAAGGTAAGTTTAAAAAAAAAAAAAAGGCAAAGCATATTGCTGAGGGGTATCAGTGCACAATTAGGGGTTGGTGGCTAAGCCCAGAGTTTTTACGATTTAAAGTAAACCTGTCAAATAAGAAAAGTAAAAACTGGCTGAATGTTAGTTGTCTGGGGGGCAAAATGCCCTCCTATTTGAATACATTGAGTTAATGACCTAGGGAAAGTATGCACATTAGGGATTCTGGCACTTTGATAACTTTACTGATCTGCATAGTTGTGTGCAGCATAGAGATTTAAAATTTATACTGGAAAAAGGGGAATGCTAGAAAGTCCAAAAATGTATAATTATTTAACATTATTTAAATCAGTCTGCTGCAGCTATATAATCAGCAGCGCATGGCAAGAATTACTGCTGCTCAACTTACACTGTGTGCAGTAGGCAGGCGTGTTCATGATTTAAGCTAGTACACTGGGACACTTAGAAGCTTTTTAAAGCACAAATATATAGCTGAGTGTAGGGGCATAAAGGCATGTTCTGCTTGCGTATGCAAACAATGTTTAAGGGGATGGATGATAATCACTTTTTTGGATTTACATTTATATGCAAATTGTAAATTATTTGCAACTTAATGTTCGGGGTTCCTTCTGTCCACTGAATCTAACATTTATGGTTTTACAAAGTGTAGATTTGACATCAACTTACTACCAGTAATATGTGATAATACAAACTTGTGGGCTGTAGGGGTCACTGTTGTTTTTTTCTTTTAATTAGAAACTTTAATTTATGCATTGGTTGCAACTGTCATCTTGCAACTGTCTATGTTACATGAAAGCCCTATTCCATGTTTCTGAAAGATAAAAAAAAAAAAAATTGTGGCCAAGCAGTGGAAACCATTAAAAAAAGCAGCTTTTGATGTATTACCCTCCTTCTCTTCAGCATTAATACCTGCAGCAGATTACAGTGCCCAGCATCATCCAACCCACCTCTTGTGAACTCAGGCTGTCACAGACACACCCCCTGGAGGCATGTGATCACACGCATCTGGGCTTACAGTACTTCACTACTCTGGGGCGCTGGAATGTCATTACACGAGTGACACGCTGCCCACCACCGCATTAGAAGAAGAGAAGATGAAAAAAACATGATGCCAGCAGACCTGTCTGACATTTGCAGAAAAAAGTGTGTATAGTTGGATATATAATAAAAATAGGGGCAAGGGAAGTGCTTCAGGGAAGGGGTAAATGGTACAAAAATGCCTGTGTTGGACTTTATGATTAATAAGCTTTTATGTCATGAATTTCTTTTATGAAATGCCATTTATTAAACATTTTTTTTCAATTTAGTTAAAAAATCATTTATTTTGGCTTGTCAGAACCAAGACACTGCTTCTGAGAAGGAAAGACTTCAAGATGACCTTCTCCACAGAGAAGAAGCTTCTCCTAAAGAGTTTGTATACTTTGTAAACTATTGAAGTGACAATAAATGATATTCTCCATAAATAATTCATACACATCTACTCCTTAATGGCCATTCTATATCTCATAAAATTGTTTCTTACTGTGTTTCTACTTTCCCCCCTCATTTCCATTTGTTTGGAACAAGCAGTGGGCGTCAGTTGCGGTCATGTGCACTGCTCTATGCACACTACAAACCCCATAGTCCATCTCAAGAGGGGTGGCTACATTCCTACAAACACTGTGACTATAGAGAATAGAGATGGCTTGAATACCCAAGCCCCCCCCCCCGGTTCGGTTTACACCAGAACTTTCGAACATCGCAAAAGTTCAGAGCCGGACAAAGAACCCCATTAAAGGCTATGGGACCCGAAATGGAATAATCAAAAGTGCCCATTTTGAAGGCTTATATGCAAGTTATTGGGCATACAAAGGGTAAGGGGGGTCTGAATACTGCCCTGGAGGACATGTATTAATGCAAAAAACGTTTTTAAAAATGATCATTTTTTAAATGAGCAGTGATTTAATGATGCTTAAAGTGAAACCATAAAAATGAAAAATTCCTTTAAATATAGTGCCTGGGGGATCCCTTTAGTCTGCCTGTAAAGTGGTGCATCTGTACCATAATTAGAACCTGCTGTAGCAAAAATGACATTTATAAAGAAAGAAAAATGCAATTTTCCCTGCAAGCTTTCTTTATTTTGTACAGCTTGGGGAGCCAGTTTGTAGGATCAGGCCACAATTTAGTGCACTCGGAACAAAATTAGAGATTTTTTGGATAGATTCTGGTGTCTGTTTTGCAGAATTTGGATAGAAGAAAAAGGTGCAGAAAAATTGGGCTTTGGGTGTTGGTGGTGCCCTCACACCTTAACCCTATAGAGCATTGATATAGAGTAGGGATTAGAGGTCGACCGATATATCGGCCGGCCGATATATCGGCCGATATTTGGCGTTTTTTACTTAATCGGCATCGGCCGATTGTGCTGATAAAAAAGGCCGATTGTAACTTCAGTGACTTGCAAATGACTTCTGTAATAGAAGTCAATGCACGTTGCCGGAAAGTTATCTTCTCTCCTCCTCTGGGCAGCCTGCCAAGTCTGATAAGAAGATACATTTGTATCTCTTCAAGTTCTTTTTTATCAATAGACTGAACTCCGTGTAGGAATTCTCAGTTTAACCATTTAAAGACTAAATCTTTTCTGACACTTGTTGCTTACAGGTAAAAATCCAGTATTTTCTGCTAGAAAATCACTTAGAACCCCCAAACATTATATATATTTTTTTTAGCAGAGACCCTAGGGAATAAAATAGCGGTTGTTGCAATATTTTATGTCACGCGGTATTTGCGCAGCGGTCTTTCAAACGCAATTTTTAAAAAAAAAAATACAGTAATGAATTAAAAAAAACCTAAGCAGTAAAGTTAGCCCATTTTTTTTTCGTCCAAAAGTTTTGATTACCTGTTTTTGTGTATTTAATATTTAAGATAGTTTTTTTTTTTTTTTTTTTTTTCTTCTAAATTATACATACAAGTGAACTGATCGGAGGTTTGTTTTGTTTAATGTTTAAATGTAAAAAATTTTCTGTATCACTTATCACTTAAGGTTGCTTTCACACTGGAGCGGGCATGCGTTGATGGTAAAACGCTGCTAGTTTTAGCGGCGCTTTACCGTCATTTTAGAGGCACTATTCGGCTGCTAGCGGGGCGCTTATAACCCAGCTAGCGGCCGAGGAAGGGGTTAAATGCGCCCCTGAAGCGCCGCTGCCAAACCGCTTTGCAGGCGCTTCGGCAGCGGTGCGCATTCATTTCAATGGGCAGGAGTGGTGGTATACACCGCTCCAAAGATGCCGTTTGCAGGACTTTTTTTTACATCCTGCCAGCGCATCGCCTCAGTGTGAAAGCACTCAGGATATCACACTGAGACTGCAGGGGAGCCATTTTACAGGCACTTTACAGGCGCTCTTTTTAGCCCAAAAGCGCCTGAAAAACGCCCCAGTGTGAAAGGGGTCTAACTGTTAGATTTTATGAGATGAAGGGAAAAAAAAAAAAAAATCGGCCAAATATATCGGCCCAAAAAAAATCGGCATCACATATCAGAATCGGCCACCGCAATTTCTAAATATCGGCATCGGCATCGGCCAGAGAAAAACCCATATCGGTCGACCTCTAGTAGGGATATGCAATTAGTGGACCTCCAGCTGTTGCAGAGCTACAAGTCCCATGAGGCATAGCAAGACTCTGACAGCCACAAGCATGACACCCAGAGGCATAGGCATGATGGGACTTGCAGTTTTGCAACAGCTGGAGGTCTGCTAATTGCATACTGCTATAGAGGTACTGTTGATGAAGGCAAAAATTGGCCTTGGTGTAAAAAAATTATATTTTATGCCACGGTCAAACAGTGGTGGAAAAATTGGGCTTTGGGTGTTGGTGGTGCTTTCACACTGTAACCCTATAGAGGTACTCTTGATGAACGCAAGAATTGGCCTTGCTGTAAAAAATGTTATGCCGCGTACACGCGATCAGAAATTCTGTCAGAAAAAACTTGCATGGTTTTTACTGACGGAATTCCGCTCAAGCTTACCTTGCATACTCACGGTCACACAAAAGTTCTCTGAACTTTTGACCATCAAGAACGCCGTGACGTACAGCAGTACGACGAGCTGAGAAAATGAAGTTCAATGCTTCAAAGCATTCGTTGAATTGTTTCCGAGCATGCGTGATTTTTTGTGCGTCCGAATTGCATACAGACAAACACATTTTTGGATAGAAACTTTTTCCGACCGAAGAATAGAGAACATGCTCTCAATCTTTTGCTGGCTGGAATTCTGCCAGCAAAAGACCGATGGAGCATACAGATGGTCGCATTTTCCAACAAAAAGCTCTCATCGAAGTTTTGCTGGCGGCATTTCCGATTGTGTGTACGCGGCATAAATTATATGAAGCTGTCAAACAGTTGTGAAAAAATTGGTCCTTGGGTGTTAATTGTGCTCATGAAACCTATACCAAAAATTTCTTCCAGGTAAAATTACCACCTACAAAGCTAGGCAGCCTAGAGAGTCTTGCAGAGATTCCACATCCCAAAACCACCTAATCAGCGACATTGGCATCAGGGGCATAACAGCTGCTGCTAACCCAGGAATGATTCATTTTGATAAATGTCAGCTGGTCAACGGAGTCTGTTCCTTTATTTGTCACAAAACTTCTGATGGCAATGAATGCCCATTCGGAAAGCATGCTGGATGCTGGGCAAGTTCTGGCAAGTGGTCTATTCTCATGATCTAGTAACCCAGTGGATTGTCGACTGGAAAGCTCTCCATGTTTGTTTTTGCCCCTAGATAAACCATAAACTAAACTAAAAAGAATTTAAAATGCATGACTGAGGCAGCCCTCTTTCCACTGCTCCTCCTTTGACCGACAGAAGCCTCAAAACTTGCTTTTCCATGAGACAGTAACCTACCAGAGTCTGCAAAGGCGTTCCATAAACTCCTCTTTAAGGTGTTAAGATATTTCATCCTCTGATCCCTCTGTAGGGGCGAAATGAGTTCCGAGACTTTCTCCTTGTAACAGTGGTCAAGTAGGGTTGCCAACCAATAATGATACCTCTCCTTGATGCCACAAATTATCTGGTCCTTTTGCAGGCTTTGAAGAATAAGAAAGCCCGTACACCGCAAGTTTGCAGGCAGAGACATGACAAGCAGAGTCCTCTGGGTCACTGAGGATTACAGTATCTGGAACTGCCTCCTCCCAGCCATGTACTACTCTCATAGGTTCCGGGGATGGAAAACCATCTTTTAAGGTTTGACGTATGTCTTCCATTTCTTCAATCACTCCAAAACTGCCAGAACCCTCCTCCTCCTCTTGTGTGTTCTGTGGCGTCACAAGAATGGTGTCTGCATAAAACGGGCCTTGGGAAGAATGGAAGTCCTCTTCCTCCCGCTGCTCTGCCTTGAGTGCCTTGACCATAATGCCATGCAGAGTCTGCTCCAGCAGGAACACAACAGAGATTGTGTCACTGATGCATGCATTGTCATGGCTCACCATCCTTGTTGCCTCCTCAAATGGTGACAGTACAGTGCATGCATCTTTATCAGCAGCCATTGGCTGTGGAAAAAAAGCCGAGCTGCCCTGAGGCTGTGGTTGTGCCATACTCACACAGGTACTGGTTAACGGCCCTCTGCTGCATGTGCAGCCACTGCAACATTGCCAAAGTTGAGGTCCACCTGGTGGGCATGACAAAAATCAGGCGGTTTATGGGCAGGTGGAATTACCGCTAAATTTCAGCCAACCAAACATTGACTGTGTTTGACCGCCTAAAATGGCTACAGACTCTTCTGGCCTGCTTTAGAAGATCTTACAACCCTGGGTACCTATTTAAGAAAAGCTGCACCACTAAACTGAGGACATGTGCCAGGCATGGCACGTGTCAGCTTTCCCTGTCGGGGGGTGGACAGGAGGTTAGTGCCGTTATCACATACCACCATTCCTGGCTCAAGCTGGCATGGTGTGGCGTTAACCACCTCTGGGCCTGCCCCTGCAGAACTGAAAGAATCTCTGTTTCGGTGTGGCTCCTGTCCCCTTGACAGACCAGCTGAAGCACTGCATGGCATATTTTAGCCTGACTCGTTGAATAGCCCCTTAAACGCTTAGGGGATACTGGTGGTTCATTGGACAATTCAGCAGAGGAGGGCATGGAGGATGAGAAGGGGTGGAGCTGACAAATCTTGCATCATTACCACCAGCAGTATAGTGATGTGGTGAAAAAACAAGCTCCAGCACTGAGCCCTGTCCTGCATCTTTCCTAGTTTTAAGCAAAGTCACCCTGTGTGCGTTGAACGAAATATAGCGTCCCTGACCATGCTTGCTGGACCAAGTCTTAGCTGTAATGTGGACCTTGCTGCTGACTGCTTTGCCCAACGATGCCACAACATTGCCTTCCATCTGATGGTACAGAGCTGGAATGGCCTTACGTGCAAAGAAATAGCAACTGGGAACCTGCCATTTTGGTACAGCACATTCTGCAAATTCACGGAATTGAGAAAGAGAAAAATTGCATCCCTTTTGTGTGGCTTTCAGGTACTCTTGCCAACATGCTGAGTGATGGGAGGTTAAATGCCTTGTCAAGCATATGGTACCCAAATGGCTGGTGTTTTTGCCATGCTTGATCTGCTTGAGGCAAATTTTGCTAATTGCAACAGTGTGATCGGTTGCACATGTGCTAAGAAGGGCACAGATAGCTGAGCTGTAGGAAGTGGGCCGGGAGATAACAGCTCCACAATCTAATGGAATAGGGTGGCTGCTCTCTACTCTTCCATGATGGCTGCCTCTCAAGGACATCCTGCCTCATTGAGGTTGTACCTCACCCTCACTTTCCTCCTCTGCTCTCTCTGGCACTCAAATCGCGTGACCTCATCATCATCTCCTCTATCTTCATCATCACTAGAGCCAACTTGGCAATACACTGCGGCTGAGGGAACATGACTGCCAATTTGTTGTTTGCAAGTGTTCTCCCCTCTCTGTAGGCTCATGTTCCTACCTTCCCCAACCTCAGAACCAATATCAGAATCAAGCAATGCCTGTGCATTGTCAAGGTGCAAGTGGCTGATGCTGTGTTCAAATAACTCAGCTGACTCCATGCATGATGCTGGGCTATGGCAGGAATAGCTGTGGACAAGGAGGCGCAATTAGCCACTCTGGCAGCTGCAGTGGACTGTGCACTAAACCATGCTTGGGTCATAAACAATGAGGAAGATGAGAATGGTTTAGTAAGCCAGTCCACTACCTCCTCTACATGCTGTGGCTGGAGAGCAGGGGCAACATCACTAAACAGAGGAAATGATGCCCTTCCTGAGGACGGACCACGTCCATCTTTGCCTGTGGACATATATGCTGCCGGGCCCCTCATAGTGTCATGGGAACGTCTGCCTCTCCTTTTTGGCCACCCACTATAAGGCCACTTTCACACTGAGGCATTTTACAGGTGCTTTTGCGCTAAAAATAGCGCCTGTAAACTGCCTCTTTTGCAGCCCCAATGTGAAAGCCCGAGTGCTTTCACGCTGGGGCGGTGCGCTTGCAGGATGAGAAAAAAGTCCTATAAGCAGCATTTTTGGGGCGGTGCGGGAGTGATGTATTTAGCGCTCCTAAACCGCCACTGCCTTTGAAATCAACGGCCAGCACTGCTGAAGCGCCTGGAAAGCATTTGGGCAGCGGCAATTTTAACCCTTTTTCACACACTAGCGGGGGATAAAAGCGCCTGCTAGCGGCCAAAAGGCGCCGCTAAAATTATCGGCACTTTATCCCTAACGAGGCCAGTGCCTCAGTGTGAGGCGGGGGGGCGTTAGTGATAAAGCGCTGGTAATTTTAGTGGCGCTTTACCGCTGTTTTAGTGGCGCTTTTCAGCTGCTAGAGGGGCACTTTTAACCCCTGCAAGTGGGCTAAAAGCGCCGCTAAAACAACGGTAAAGCGCCGCTAACATTAGCGGCGCTTTACCGCTAACACGGCCAGTGCCTTAGTGTGAAAGCGCCCTAAGGCTACTTTCACACTGGGGGGGGCTATTAGCGGTAAAGTGGTGTAAATTTTAGCTATAGCGGTGCTTTTTGGCCGCTAGCGGGGCACTTTTATCCCCCGCCAGCGGCTGAATAAAGGGTTAAAAGCGTCCCCAAAGCGTTGCTGCCAAATCGCTTTGCAGGTGCTTCCGCAGCGGTGCCCATTGATTTTAATGGGTGGGACCGCTCCTCCACCGCCCGAAAGATGCCAACAATTGGGTTCTCACACTGCGGCTGCAGGGGAGTCATTTTTCAGGTACTTTACAGGCGCTATTTTTAATTTTTTTTATTTCTTAATCCAGAACTTAGTGTCACTTTAACTTCTCTTACTTGCCCCCTTTGGTCTGTTAAATTTACAATTGCTTGTTACAAGTGTTTGTCATATATACTGTATGTTCGATAAGCGCAAAAATAATATACCTGCTGATCCTGCCAGAAATCCAGCGCTGTCCTGTGTATTCTGTAGAATTATCTAAAATAGTGTTGACTGCCCTTCCCGGTTTACTTCTGTGATCTACAAAACATCCTTCATCTGTATGGAGCTGAGGAGAGGAGGGTGTATTCTGTAGTCCAAATTGCGTGCACGCAGCCTAGGGTGACAACACTGCTCTATCATAGATACAGTACCATAGGTGAGTATTCTCCTCCTATCGATGTGCAATGCAATCAAAACAACTGAATTAGCAAACAATCAAATAGCCATAACTTCATTTTCAATTGATTTAGACTTATTTTCAATCAGATTCAATCAAAATGAGTCAATTAGCCAGTGTAGAAAATGATCAATTGTTTTGCATTTGTGCAGTTGTGGTCATTAATGTGATTGAATTTTGATCGATCAGATTATGTATGATGGACATAGGAATACAATCGATAACTTACAAATGTATTTTTACAACTATTGATCGAAATCTACTTCCCTGTGTGTGGCCTATCGATCAGTTGGGTTCTTGGCTATAAATTGATTATTCCTACCCAGAAAAGAAATTGATCATTTATGGAAGCGTGTATGGCCACCGTTCGATAGGAATTGTGTTCTTGGCTGGATCATAATGAGAAAATAAAGGAAGTAAAACCCAAAAAAGGGGGAAAAAATGCAGCCACCACATCTGAGGATTGGTAAGCTGCAAAATATTACATTCTTGTTCTTGGGTTTAGATACACTTTAAGTAACACACAATTTCAATTTGTCTGTTTAGCAATGCAGTGCACGCAGCTGTTAAACGATAATAGCCAACAAGGCTTCTTGGAACAAATACATAAAAGCAAAACAAGACATGCCAAGTCTATTCAAACAGAACAGATACGTGGTTCATGGTTAGATAATGCAAAGCAGTGATATACTGTGCATTCTCTTATTATGGTGGCTGAGTACTAACAATCTCATGACTAAGTTCAGTGATAATGGTTCATTTGCATGAATCCTGTCCAAACCTTCAAATAATGAAGAAAAACACATCTCCTATATTACATAATTTGCCAGATAATGCAGTCATTATCATTATTATGTTATTGTACAAGGGAATTAATATGCGTATTAAAGGGTCATTTCAATGAAGAAAAAAAATCCGTAAACCTTAATGTGACAGAGGAGTGGGTAGAACAGAACACAAGCAGAGATCCAGAGGGATTTTAGAGCCCTTAACCAAGGGGTTCTTTATTTTGGGTGGTTAACACTTGCCGAACGCCTACCGCAACTGTACTGCGGCAGGTCAACTCGATTGCGCGAAACGATGTACCTGTACGTCATTTTGTGCAATAGACACTGAGGGGGGTGTGATCGCACACTGATTGGACACAGGGGATGCCAATAGGCGGGTCCGGCGAACTCGATGTCTGCCAGCCACCCGCGATTGTTCCCGGGAGAGGCAGAATGGCGATCTACCTATGTAAACAAGGCAGATCACCGTTCTGACAGGGGAGAAGATAGAGTTCGGAACACTGATCTCTGTCTTCACCCAGTCAGGGCAACCCCCACCCAGTTAGCAAGCACCAGTTTGGCAAACAGTAAAGCCTTTGATCGCCCCTGATGTTAACACCCTTCCCTGCCGATGTCATTACTGTAGTACAGTGACAGTGCCTATTTTTAGCACTGATCACTGTAATAATGTCACTGGTTCCCAAAAAAGTGTCAAAAGTGTCAGTTAGGTGTCCGATTTGTCCACCGCAATGTTGCAGTCCCGCTAAAAATCACTGATCGCCGCCATTACTAGTAAAATAAAAATAAAAATGTCATTAAAATATCCCATAGTTTGTAGATGCTATAACTTTTGCGCAAACCAAGGGATGGTGCTTATAGGTGACTAGGGGGGCGGAGACAAAACGTGACTCAGAACACACTCATAGGGTGATCAGCAAGCAGGTTTTGCATCCCTGTACAAGTCTATGGGGATGCAAAACCCAGGTCAAAAGAAACTCAACTGCAGGTCAATTGCACTTGTCTATGAACTTTTAATAAACTCAGAAGAGACTTAAACCAATGGGAATGGAGAGGCCTGAATAAGGTACTAGCTTGAGAGGGATTACACAGACACTTAGATCTCTCAAAGTAACTTAAAGAGGAGGTCCAGCCTCCTTCAGAAAAAAATAAAAGTCAGCAGCTACAAATACTGTAGCTGCTGACTTTTAATATTAGGACACTTACCTGTCCAGGGAACCCACAGTGTATTCACCCCAGCCGATTTTTCCATGGTGCTGCCGCCGCCATTTCGGGTAAGGGAAACCGGCAGTGATGCCTTGCGCCTTCACAGCCGGTCCCCTACTGCGCATTTGCAAAGCGAGCTACGCTTTGAGGATGGCCCAGCGGCAGGAGAAGGAAGAGGCGGGCACCCAGAAGTGGTGAGATCACCCGGAAGTGGGAGAAGGTACCTGTCAAAAACGGGTACTTGCTCCCCCCCCCCCCCCCCGAAAGGTGCCAAATGTGGCACTTTAGGGAGGAAATAGGCAGATAAGTGTAGCTTTTACTTTTGAGTGGAAAGCCTGCTTTAAGTAATTGTCAGAAGGTGCAACAGTCACAATGTATATAAACGACTGACACAATTTAAAATAAGACCATTCAGCTCTGAGTACAGGGTTACACTGCAATGTTACCAGAGGCTTCTGCTGGAGGGGTGGCGATATGCTGTTCAACCAGACTGCAATAGCCCACTAAAGGGAATCTTTGAAAGGTTTTATGGCACTAGACAGTGGGCTCAATTCACAAAACATTATCTACTGCCTCAAGATCAGTCGTAAAAAAGCTCATAGCGTTTTTCAAACTGTTTTTGAAATTCACAAAAAAACACTACTAAAATACTGCATGCGCTATTTCTTGAAGTGATGCAGTATTTTAGTAATGAAAACTTGTGCTATTTTAACGCTGGCACTTGCCAGCGCCTCTAACAACTATGACTCATCTGCTGTCAGTGGGATTCCCCACTTGTTGGCAGGTGCAGTCTAATTTCTACACTGCAGGTGGTGCTCTTCCGCAGCGGCACTGCAGTTGGAGAGAACATGGTTCCTCTATGGTTTCCTGAGTCATTGGGGAAGCTATCCTATTAAATACTGCAGCCACATGTGATTCTAGCAGCCATCTTGGGCCAGGCAGAGCCTTTGTAACCATTTTGCGAGTTGGTGGAGTAGGGACAGAACTAGCGGCCGGGAAAGGTTCCTGACAAGAAGGGAAAGCATAGGGCTTGCAACGTAACTCTGGACATCTTCCTGCTTGGGCACAAGATGGGCAGGCCGTATTATATCCCTCCCAACAAGCGCTGTCAGTTCGGCTGAATCCTTGCCTCTACACGCTGTTGGAATTGTGAGTGTTCCCTACTGGGCTGCATTCCTATCGGGTTATTTGTGAACTGTCTTTGCATTATTTCAATACAAGTTCTTTCATTGCACCAGGACAGTGTATGCTATTGCCACCACACCGTTCTGCACCCCAACCTACACGCTGACAGCAGAATGTAAACAAAAAAAAAAATTGTCATAAAACAATAATTTTAACTGGCATGGGTCCCAACACCCTCCCCACGATCCATACCAGGCCCTTCAGGTCTGATATGGATCTACTTCATGGGACATTTATTCGTTTTTTTTTTCTATTTTTTGATAAAAGGTTTGTCAAAAACTGTTTCCATGTTTTTATTTACTTTGGCCATACTCATTCACATGGGGGGGGGGGGGGGGCAGGATCTTGGGGCTCCCCTGTTAAAGAGGGATTCCAGATTCCAATAAGCCACACCCCCTGCACCCCACAACCAATGGGCCAGGGTTGTGGGGAAGAGGCCCTTATCCACATCAACATGGGGATAAGGTGGGGGGGAGGGCAATAAAGTGGAGAGGGATTTGGTCACTTGTCAGGTTTTTATTGCTGTCAGTGTCCCTGTTTACCCTCTCTGCTTGTCTTGGTGACTGTTACCTCCAAGAATGAAAGTGAAAGGAAATCTCACATTTTGAGTTGTTGCCAGAACAGTAATAGAGAGGAAATCTTGCAATGGGGATACTAGTTCTAACCCTAGTGACAACTAAGAATTTCCCTCTTTTGGAGGGATTTTCCTCTCATTTCCTGTTGTGTCTATGGGACAGGACATGAAAGGAAATCTCCTCAATGGGATCCCACAAGACCAAAAAAAAAAAAAAACTGACAGGGGTTATAATCTTCTCTTCATAGCTTTCGTTCTGCTTTAATGTTGCAGTGGGGCTATGTCCACACTACAATGATGAACGGCTGATTTAGTTTGGGGAACAACCAGATCCTTCACTCCTGTATGCTCTAGAAGTGAACTATCCCTCAGGATCTTCCCATCCAATGCAGAGCTATGATCCCTACATTGATCTTGATGATGGCAGAGGACCTTAGACTGCCAGAGCATGGAGAAGAAAAGGCTGTTGGGACCTAGAAGTGCAGGGGAGCCTGCAGGAGCAGAAGATCAGGTAAATAAACTGCTTTCCTGAATCCCCTAGACATAAGCAAGCACCTAACCCTTGCACCCTTCGGATGTAGCCTCACTGCAAATGTGATTTTTTTAGGTTTCTGGATGTTCAGCCTTATCTCCTTACAACAGCGTAACACCTACTGTATGTGCAGAAGCAAAAGGGTGGGCTTTAAACCCGAAGTATAGCTAAAGCTGGTTTGGCTATACTTCTGTGGATCACAGAAGTGTAGTTCGTTCTGCACTCCTGTGAAACTTTTTCAGCAGACAGTGGGCTGAAGGCCGCTTTTGGCTGACGTCACAGAGCCAGTCCAGGCTCGGGCAAGATTGCAACAATAAAGTGGGGATCTGCCCGCTTGCCTGGACCAGCACCCGGATCAGCCTCTCAGTGACTTACAGTCATCAGCTCTCTGCCCTGAGAACCAAGCGATCTGCGGTGTTTGATCGCTCGGTTCTCAGTGTTAGAGCCGGCAGGAGGCAGATGCAGTAGCGGATGATTATGCAAAAGAAAAAAACATACTTTCCTCTTAACACCCACACGCAGCAATGTATGCGTCACTGGATGGCCAATGTTTCTTTACTGAGATCGGCACACTGCATGCTCCCAGCACCGAGACTGGGCTGTCAAAGACAGCTCTTGTTCCCTGCTAATAATCAGCAGCTGGCAGGGCTGTCTCTGATCATGTGATTACTATGACAGCCAATCACAGTGGTCTGCTGATCTTTCCCAGTTTCCCGTCGTTCAGAGCTTTTTAAAGGGATGCCAGGGTGGGAGGGAAAGGGTTAATAGCAAACTAACCTAAAAGAAACACAAAAGCTGCAGTTGCTGACCTTTTTCTTTTTAAATGCTGGCTACCGCTGTGTCATGTGTGTCTTCCACTTTATATAATTTCACAACTGCGATCATGCTTATCAGGGGCTTTGTCTTCACTGGCCCTAGACTTGTTCTGAGTCAGTGACACAGAAGTACCAAAGCCACACACAGACTGGCAACTAGCATCTACAGCCATGGCACCCCATATATTTGGTGACATTGTGACAGGTGCCCCTTAAAGTACATTTTTTTACGTTGCCCAGTCTAGTCTCAGGTGTGAGGCGATTGCCCAGGTGGGCAGGTTATCACCTTTATAATTACCTGTTCCCATTCTTCTGGAAACAAGCGTGTAAGAGGATCTCATCCAAACATCAAACAGCCCATTTGAAGTCTGCATTCACAGCAAACAAATTGTAGATCAATAACATACCACAGACGCTCCTTTTCTGACGTCAGGAACGGAATGCGTTTTTGATGTCAGCCTCTTCTCTCGTGTACCACGAGCACTCACCTTTCCTCTTCTGACCAATTACTTAGGAACTTTGGAAGGAATGGGGGGGGGGGGGGAGAATAAAGAAAACTTCAAACGATCCTTCTACATAAGCAATTACAGCCAAATAAACGTTGCACACAAGCCGTTCAGACCTCGTTTTCTACTCCATTGGCAAAATGTGTTTAAAGCTGCAATACTTACACTTGACAAATAATGTTTGTAGGAGGAAATGGCCCATGTAAACGGCACAGAAGGCATGATTATCCATCATTCTGGTCATTTCATCCATTTGGCTGACTTTAGGTATTATTTGGAAAATGTTGTGTGGTAGTAGAAGCAGCTGTTTGTTATATTTTGCATAGTGATTGGTGCTTTGGGGCCTGTATATGTTTACGTTGTCAAGATACACGCACAGTTTCATACTTCCCAGGTCTCTGAGAAGGGAGGAACACCTTAAAGCGTCTAAATTCTTAATGTAGATGTAAGCCCAAACTGGATGTGTATAAAGATGCATCATCAGCCAAATGATCAAACAGGGAGTTTACTGAACAGGTGCAAACTTGGAATCAATAATGCAAAACGGGGTCAGAATGACAAAGAGCATATATACACTACAGAATAATATAAAACAGATTTTTTTTTTAAAATCAATGTTTTTTATTGGTATTTCTGTATAATACAGAAGATTATGCATCATGAAATTAAACTGCATTTGGTTGGGTACCAACCTTAAGGCACTGATAAACGATAAAAAAAAGCGGGGGGGGGGGGGGGGGGTGGAGGAAGAGAAGGGTAGGCACACCTTACGGAAGTAACTATATTCCATACACAGTTCGGTATCGGATTTACAGAGGGCAAAGCCCGGAAGTAACGTCAGGTTCTGACTAATTTGGTTGTGCAACAACAATAAAATAGCAGTAGCGTGACAATCGTACTTTATAAAAATTTGACTAGTGATGTAGCGCAGTTAGCGCATGCCAAGAGGACCTAAGTGGTGGCTTTGGAACAAAACTCCCCTTTTTTGTTAAATGTAATACTCGTAAGGGAATTTATGGCTAAGAGGTGCTCATAGGTGTAGTTTTGTTGGACCAAAGATGTCACTTCAGTGACATTTGGGGAGGAGTCAGATCTCCATTTCCGAAGTACTACCAGATGGGCTTCCAGTAAAATATGAGTGACCACATTCCTGGAGGAGAGCGGGTAAAGGTTGATCCCAATGTTTAGGAGTGCTAGTTTCTGACTTGGGGGGCTCAGGATGCCTGTTATGGAGGCTATGTACATAAAGACTTGTGCCCAATAGCTCGTCAAACTGGGGCATTGCCACAGGATGTGCAGGAGATTGCCAACTTGTCCACACTTGCGCTAGCAGTGAGGGGATGTGGATGAGCAGAATTTTGCTAGTTTGTACGGGGTATAATACCATCTATGAGTGATTTTAACGGTTATTTCCCAATGTGATAGACAATGTGATGTCCTGTATATCGTGTTCAGGGCAATGCGCCATTGACTAGGAGTAAAGCAGGTCTGGAGATCTGATTCCCATTTCAGCATTGTGTTTGTTTTTTGGAAAGCATTTTTGTTTTGCAAGGTGCTATAGAAAAGAGAGATCCCACTTTTTATCTGTTTGTGTGAGGAATAGAAGTCCCATAGATTGGAGGGTGCCTGGTTGGTGGGAATCAGGTGTTTGGATAGAAAATGCACAATACGTGCACACGTAAAGCAGGTTTCCCTAGGGAGCTTGAAATCTTCCATAAGGGTATATACTGTTTTGGGTTTGTCTCCGTGCATGACATCTTGTACTGAGTTTATACATTTATGGGAAAGGGACCTAGTACTAGAGAGCAATGGAATAATGCTTTCTATGATGTGAAGGGGGTGGCTCGTTGGTCCCTTATATACTTTTTAAGTGGAAAGGTTGTTCAGGGCTCTCTATGCTAAATTTGATGTTTGGGGTGGTAGTGTGAGCTTGGAGATCTAAATGAAAGTTGAGATTATGAGAGCTGTACAAACACTGGGGTTGATTTACTAAAGGCAAATAGACTGTGCTCCAGGACTTAGTAAATGAGGGAAGCTTCACTTTGAAAAGAATACCCAATCACATTCAAGAAAAATTTTAAAAATTATTTTTTGCTTGCACATGTTTGGATGATGGAAGTCAGCAGAGCTTCCCCTCATTTACTAAGATCTGGAGCAACTGCTCTTGCAGTTCTCTATTTGCCTTTAGTAAATCCACCTCATGTATTCTTCACAGAAATGGGGTGGATTTACTAAAGGCAAATAGACTGCCGTTGCTTGCTGCAAGAGCAGTTGCTCCAGAGCTTAGTAAAAGAGCAGAAGCTCTCCTGACTTCCATCATCCAATTATGTGCAAGCAAAAAAAGCTGTTTTTTTAATTTTTCTTGAACGTGATTGGGTATTCTTTTCGAAGTGAAGCTTCCCTCATTTACTAAGTGCTGGAGCAACTGCATTTTGCAAAGTGCACAGTCTATTTGCCTTTAGTAAATCAACCCCAATGCATATGTGACTCAGTAAGGGCCCTTTCACACGGGCAGACCGATCAGGTCCACCTGTCAGTTTTTCAGGTGGACCCAATTGGACCCTCCCGCCTTCTCTATGGAGTGGCGGGTGTCAACGGACATGTGTCTATTGACACCCGTTGACATCTGATCCGATCCTGTCCACTAAAAACAGACGGATGGTTATCTGTTCCCCTTCCATCTGGCGGGTTGGATGGCAGTCAGGTGTAAATGGACAGGCTTCCCATTTACATCCAATCACCCATAGAGGAGAGCGGAGTGTATCTGTGTCCACTCTGCATAAGTGGAGCAGACATGGACCAGCCATCCTCCTGCTCAGCAGGAATCAGCGGAAAGATTCCCCGCTGATCAGGCAAACTCCAATGGAGCCAGCCCCATGTGTAAGGGGCCTAAAGCTGGCCATACATAGATCATTTTTTTTCCGATGAGCCAGCAGGCTGATTAAAAAAACTGGACAGATTCCCCCATCTACACACGCAAAGTTGATGAAGGAATCCTCCCTGCTGCCAGAATACAATAACAGAGCGGGGAGGATTCCTTCATCAACTTTGCATGTGTAGATGGGGCAATCTGTCCATTTTTTTTACTGTAAGAATACACTGATCAGCACTGCAGCTCATTGGCTGCAGTACTCATTGAAGGAAAATTTTCCAAGCCGTTCAAAGATGTTTCTCTGGAACAGAAACAGCCATAGCTGAATCGATATAGCAGCCTTTCTCACTAGGAAAACAAAAACAGAGGGTGTACCAGACGTGCTCATTACCTTAAAAACTATTTTTATCGAAGAAATAAAACAGAGGTACTCACAAACAGCACATTATATCAAGCTCATCATATCAAAATTGACCCGCACTCTCTGGTTCATGTCCACTGCACCAATCCCAGCATAGGGAACACAGTTCCAATGGCTAGTACATTTCGAGAGTAGGTACCCTCTTCTTCAGAGCCAAACCATACTCAGACATAGTCCATCTTTAAATACCTTTCAAGATGGTACCTGATTAAACCCAAGCAGCCCCACTCACAGGTGGGTTATATCAAACCAGCCATGTGAACCCAACATATTGCAGTAACAAATCAAATAACCATTTTTTGCATATATATATCTATTGCGTATATTTGTTTTGCTTGTATAGCAGCTTATCTCGTTTAGGGTTCCTCCATGGGTTGCTAGGGGTTCCATGAACAATGTGCAATTTCTGCCTCATAGATAAGTAATCAATGACAGCATTGATCTTTCTAGCTATTTGTAAGGGGGGATTCTTCCCAATGATAGCAAATGCAAAGCGTATCCTTCCTGGTAATCCTTGCAGTAATATACCGTGAGCTGTAGAAAGAGTAATTATTAGCAAGGGTTCCCTGAGACCATAAAGTTATTTCAAGGGTTTCTCCATGTTAAAGAGATTTAGAAGGGCTGCTCTATAGCAACAGAAAGTCTAGCTGAGAATCACTACTAAAGCCTCGTACACAAGATCCGCTTTTTGGCAAATCCCTCAGCCTCATCTCGATCTGTAGGGAGCGCAGTAGTGGCCTGGCTGAGGAAGGAAGCTGTGGCCTCCTCCAGATTCCTTCTCTTCCTGGCCTTTTTAGCAGGAGCAGTCCTAGGACAAGGCCATTTGGTGCCCAGGGCAAAGATGGCAAACTGCGCCCCCCCCCCCCCCCCCCCGTTTTTAAGAAAGAATAAATGTCGTTTCAAAACAAGAATATACTTATTATTATTATAGTAAGGGACACTCTGATAGGCAAATTGTCAGAGTGCCCCTTAACATAAAATGTGCCCATCAGCGTGCCTCCTAACATAAAATAAGGGTCAAGCTGATGGGCTCCTTTTATGTTAATGGGCACTCTGATGGGCACATTTTATTTTAAGGGGCACGCTGATGGGTATATTTTTAATGTGCACGCTGATGGGCACATTTTATGTTAAGGGGCACTCTGATGGGCACAACAAAATGTGTCCATCAGTGTGCCCCTTAAGAAAATATGCCCATCAGTGTGCACATTAAAAATGTACCCATCAGTGTGCCCCTTAAAATAAAATTTGTCCATCAGAGTGCCCCTTAACATAAAGAAAGGTGCCTATCAGCGTGACCTTTAACAAAATATGCCCAGTAGTGTGCACAATAAAAATATGCCCATTAGTGATCACTGGTTAACATGTGGCCCACATACCTTGAATGCAGGAGGGCACAACTGAAATACCGAAGGGGTGGAAGCTGCGAGATATGGAGAGCCAGGACCCGGGAACCGCGAGTAGCAGGGGGGCAGGGCGTGGGGCTCGCATGTGATGTCACGCCCCTACTCACGGCCCGTGAGTGCGAGCTGGTCTTCTCTCAACTCCGAGACCTGCGGTGAGGAGCAGGGGGCAGGCGCACGCACGCAGCTTCACTGGTTGCTGGGAAAACCCACAGTCCCAGCCAACTGCCTGGCTGTTTTAGAAGGACACTTCACTGCGCCCCCCACCCCCAATGAATTGTACCGCCCAGGGCATCCGCTCCTTTCGCCCCCCCCCCCCCCTGTACCGGCTCTAAACAGGAGGGCATAGGGGAGGGATCTGGGACTCCATCTGGCTGCTGGCCGCTGTCTCCTCCAGACTGACACTTTCCTGTGTATGAAAATGGGACATAATTATAATCTTTTTTAGAGTTTTGTCATGAATCACACACAATTTTGTTCTCCTCATTGTTGCAAATTGAATGTGAAGAAATATAAAAGACTATCATTCTGACCCCAGCATTTTTCATTCTTGTTCAAATCATTTTTGGTCACTACTGTCTATTGATATGGAAACCACTTTGTTAAGGCAGAAATATTTTAACAATAACGTGTAGTTATCATCATTGTATTTTTGGATACAAATATGTTCAACAATGCTATACCTGGGTCAAGCTGAGCTCCTCCACATCTTCATCCTGTGCAGCAGGACCTGGTTGGACCCAGGAGCTGTGGCCTCAGCAGATGTCGAAGGGAGTGTAAACAGTGATGGCCTGGGTTCTGTCTGATCAGTCAAAAACCGCAGGCTGTTGTAATACCACAGCCTGGGAACATATAGCTCATCTGCTGCTGCTCCAGATCTCTCTGAGTCAAAGGCCTTGTTCAGCTCCCTTTTAAAAGTATTCCTCAGGTTTGAAATTTTTGTCTTGACATAGTTGATGTCTGCCCTGGGGTACACAGGTTTCACCAACTCAAGCAGTTTCTCCAAAGCTTCCTTCCTCAATATTTTATTGGAGTAGTCTCTACTCTTGACCTTCCAGAGACAGGGCAGATCCCGGTACAGGTCAATGAATTGGGGTAGAAAATCAGGCGAAGTAAATTTATCCATCATGATAAATGATATGATGCCTGCAAGACAGAACACAATACAAACCATAATGTCTGGCTTAACACATAAGCTGGTCCCAATACAGGTCTCAATCTAAGCAGTATAGGCCACTACCCATCTATGCCCCTATTTCCAATTGTCCCTTTGTTTTATGGCTCCTTTCTTGCGTTGGCGATCGTTCGTCCTCCACTCCAAGATCGTTCCTAAGGCTGTTCCATCGACCATGCAATCTTGCTTTATATAGACTGCGCATGCGTGAAACTCCGCTCCTCAGTGCATCATGACGCTGGGGCGTGACTGCATGAGACACACATGGCGGAACATTCGGGAGGGACAACATGGCGGATTCGTCGGGTTCCAGGCAGCCCCGCGGTGGTGGAGCTCATAAGAGGCACAAAGCAACCCCCATGAGCAAGGGTGAGATGGTGGAGATGGTGCGCATCCTAGAGAAGCACGATTATGAATGCAAGCTGCGCAATTACGAAAGGCCCAACAGCCGAAATTACCTCATTTTGGAGAAGGTCATGGCCATTTTGCAGTGTGAATTTTTGATGGAACGATCAAAGGACCAAATCAGAAAACTATGGTCTGATCTCAAACACCGTGAACAAAACCAAATGGAGTACATACATCAGATCATTAAAAAAAGTAAGTAATATTTGTATTTACCTATATGTATACAGGCATACCCCACTTTTAAGTACACAATGGGGTTTATTTACTAAAGCTGGAAAATGCAAAATCAGGCTCACTTTTGCAGAGAAACCAATGAGCTTCTAACCCCAGCTTGTTCAATTAAGCTTCGGTAATAAAACCTGGAAACTCATTGGTTTCTATGCAGAAGTGAACCTGATTTTGCACTTTCCAGCTTTAGTAAATAAACCCCATTGTGTACTTAAAAGTGGGGTATGCCTGTATGTGTAAATTAGCTGTCTGTATATGTTCTTTCTCCAAGTAGCTCTAGAGAATTATATATAAGGTTTTCTAAAATCTTTGTATGACTTGATATTCTAAAGATGAAGGTAAATATAAAGCAGATATGAACATTCTTATTTGGTCATGTTTTTGGACATTTATTTATTTTTGTAACTAATTTTTTTATCTTCTTTAAACAGGGAGGCACCAAAAAAGGAGGCTCCAGCCAAGCCACCACAAGAGACGAAGGGAGGCTACCCTTGCTTGGGTCTCAACAGGAGAGGCAACAAGGCCATCTTCCCCCCCAAAAAGTGCCAACTTCAAACACTCATTTAGCCACCGACAGGGGTGTTTTTAGGTGGGCCAAAGGGCTTAGGGCAGAACTTAAAGCGGAGTTCCACACAAGAATGGAACTTCCGCTTTTCGGAACCCTCCCCCCCTCCGGTGTCGCTGGACCCTGGGACAGGTAAGTGGCCATTTATTAAAAGTCAGCAGCTGCAGTATTTGTAGCTGCTGGCTTTTAATATTTTTTTTTTGGCGGTTTAGGTGGACCCCCGCTTTAAGGGGTGAACAACACTTTCTGGTTGCTGCCTGGCTCATCAGTGCCTATTAATGCAGCCTTGCCAGTGTAGACATGGGTAGAGGAGAGGCCCCAGGGCTCACACAGAGTCACGCCTGCTAGGATGATCATCTTATATCCCCTATCCCATAGGAGACAAGAGGGATGGGGGGCAACTGCTGGACTTTTTCGATGTAGGCACTTGTCAAGTGTTTGCCCTCTGAAAAATTACATCACCTTCCCTTTTCTATGCATTTTTCTCAGAAAAACAACCAGAGTGCAGCATGGGGGAGTCCATTAGTCAGGAGCAAATATTGACATCAGACCGAGTGCAAGGTTGGTCAACTAATGTAGCAAAATGGATGCTAGAAACAGATGTGACTTGGGGTGGCCTAATGAATGGTATATTGTTTATTTTTACAGGAAAGTGAGTGTGATAAGCTCACTCAGGTTGTTTCTTTGGAGCCATGGGATCTGACTCCTGGACCCAGCACAGACATTGCCATTGTGGACGTCAAATCTCCTGACGCGAGTCACAGTGAGGGCCAAAGCAACCCAGAAAAGGAAGAAAGTATTCGGGAGCCTGTTGTTTGTGCAAGTAAGTATTCTTGGAATCTGGCTTCAAATGTGTATACATGTCGAGTGTTTAGATGTCCATACAAAAAAACCCACTACACACATTAGCAAAGTATGTAGTGCCTTAACATTAGCATGGAGAAGGAAGAGGTGGAAGGAGCTGGCAATGTTGCTAGTCTTTGAGCTTTAAGCCTTTTCTTTTCTGAGTCTTTGAGCTTTAAGCCTTTTCTGTAGGGATTCAGCCATTGTTTATTGAGAAATTAATATTTCTCTGTCTTTATTCAAATATTTTTTGTAGGTTTTTTATTGTTAAATTGAGTTGTCTTTACTTTGTATTTGGTACAGACTGATTTTGCTGTGAACATTGTGTATGTCTGACTGTTCACCTTATTATTAAAAATTGAGATTATATTAACAAAGGAAAAGAAGAGAAGGGAAAGAGAAAATTATTTTTTTTCTCCCCGTGAATCCTTATTCCACTTTTCCTGGATATTTATCTTGGTTTTTGATGTTGGAGGTTTTTGGCTGTGGGCTAGATGCATCATATGAACACCCAAGGCGTTTATCTAAGGAAGTTGAGGGATTACTCTATGCGATCCTCCACTTCCTCTCCTGCTCCCTTGGCTACCATGATGTTATTTCCGGCACGCCTGAATGGATGGAAGTGTCATTTCCTGTGCGACAGGTCTCTGGTCCAATCCAGCCAATCATGTGTCCTCAGACGTTTTTTGGAGCCAATTTTTGGTGCCAAAACGGTCTGGAGGGGGGTATATAAGGAAGTAATCCTCAGTTACTGTTAGGTTCAGTCCATGGAAGGAGGCATGCTGTCTAGGGCTTCAGAAATTACTAGGTAAAGAATTATTTGGACTTTGTTACCTTAGTCTTCATTCAAAAAATATTTTTTATTGCAACTTTGTTTTTGTATTTCTTTTTAAGGGAACTTTGGAATACTTTGACAATCTTTTTGATTCAAAAAGTCTATTTTTTCCCTTGCTTGAAAATGGAGAAAATACAACTTGCTGCTGCTATCAAGATCTTGACTGGCTCAAAAATTTATTGAGGTAGGCTATTATTAGGGAGTTTGCTTTTGTAATCCTCTCCCTTTTATTTATTTATTTTTTTTTTTTTTCTGTCCAAATGTTCAAATATTTATTCATACTCATGTTTTTTTGCATCTTTACCTTCAATTTAGATGGACTTTCTGTTCTTCCCAGTCTATTACCCTTCTCTATGATGCTCCCAATTGGCCCTGCTTGCCCTTCCTCCACTATAGATTGTATTGTATTTTAGAAATTTTGAAGGTTGGTGCCGTGGTTAGAACATGCTTACTGTTCATTGTTTATCAATCTATGATACTAAAATCTCTATGGATTGTTGTTTGCTGCTTTGTTTTTGTATGTTCTTTTTTCTATATTGTGTTTTTTGATCTGTATACTTTTCTATTAGAGTGATCAGTCTATACACACAGAGTTTATTGTAACAGAATCTCCTGAAGAAGCCATGAACGGCAAAACATGTAGAGAGACAATTTACTTCTGTTAATATTTGTTACTGATGTACTGTGGTTTTACCTTTTTTTCACATATATATTTTTAATTCAATAAATATTTTCTATTTTTCTAAATATAGTATATGTGTGCACTTTACAAGTCCCAATTTCTCTCCTTCTATGTTATTCTTGCAATAAGGGATGTGGCGCCTAAATTGAGTCTTTCCAACAGACTTATGCCCCGTACACACGGTCGGACTTTGTTCGGACATTCCGACAGCAAAATCCTAGGATTTTTTCCGACGGATGTTGGCTCAAACTTGTTTTGCCTACACACGGTCGCACAAAGTTGTCAGAATTTCCGATCGCCAAGAACGCGGTGACGTACACCACGTACGACGAGACTAGAAAAGGCCGGTTCATAACCAAGCGCGGCACCCTTTGGGCTCCTTTTGCTAATCTCGTGTTAGTAAAAGTTTGGTGAGAGATGATTCGTGCTTTTTCAGACTCGTGGCTTTCAGATCGTTTTCTGCCGTTCAGTTTGTGCTTGTGGGTTTGTATCTGCTCTTCAGTGCGTGCAGTCAGTTCGTATCAGAGTTTTCTGTGCGATCTTGCCCGCTCGTTGCTGTTTTTCAGGTCGCTCTTCACAGGCCTTGCTGTTCTTCAGTGCGTTCTGTTACTTCGTTCTGAGCAGCCGACCGTTTTCTAGCCATGTTTCGTATGCATACTCCTCGTAGAGTTCGTGCTGTGCGGGGGCTTGGTGTTGGGGTCCTGACCTTGACACAAGTCCAGTCCATGAACAGGGTGGGGAGGAGTTCATGGACCAAGAATTGGTTGCTTCAGCATGACCAGTTCTCTCATATGCCTTTGCTCCGTGAGATCCGTGAGAATAATCCTGATGATTTCAGGAACTTTCTCAGGATGACGGACCCCGTGTTTCACCGTCTGTTGGCTTCGCTGACCCCCCTATATCAGCAGGCAGGATACCTGCATGAGGCAAGCCATCACTCCGGAGCAGAGGTTGGTCGCTACCTTGCGGTATTTGGCCACAGGGAGAAGTCTGCAGGTTCTCGACAGGCATCTCCCCCCAGGCTCTGGGGATCATTATCCCAGAGACCTGTTCTGCCATCATCCAGGTCCTGCAGAAGGAGTATATGAAGGTAAGATTTTTATCCTTTTATATCACATTTTATTGTATTGAATGTTTGATAATATATTGTATTTCTTCCCTCATTCCCTAATTACCATGATTGGAATATGCTGTGAATGTCCCCTTTGTTCTCATGCATGCTGGATTTTTAGGTAATTATTATTTTATGTCCTTCATACATATTTGCCCTTCAATAACCTCCCCAGCATGGTGTCTCCTGCCCTATATTCACCTCATGTAGTCACTTAACAATGTATTTTATCAGCTCCATAGTAGTGCTTTACCCCAAACACCCCCTAAAATGTTTGGAAATGTTATTTTTGATTTAAATTCAGGCAGAGTGCCAGAGGGTTTTTTTTTTTGGTGTCCCCAAATTTTTTTTAACCCTCCCTCCCCCAACTGCTAAGTCAGCTGATCCCAATTCTCTATCCTCAATCATCTATCTGCTGACTTTGCCAAACCCATACACACTATACCCACCTCTTTACTGGTCAGATTTATGGATGAATTCCCCAAAGCATGTAGTGCAAGGGCCTGCCTGTATACTTTCCAATGGTACTGTTTAAAGTTTTGTTATTCTATTATTATCTTGATAGGTAATAGCAGAATGTTCAAATGTCCTCAAATGTGTACAGTGTGTATTTATATCTTTGTATTATGACATTTCTTACCTGTCCAGTGGTCTGCCAATAGTGTAACTAAGGAGGGGCTGTTCCAAGTAATTTAGGCATTCATCTCTCAATGAAGTGAAGAGGGTTACCTGACCAGAGTTCCCCCCCCCCTATAATGTTAGAAATGGCCCATGAGAGGGGGGGAGGGGGAATATGATAGGTGTACCTTATACTTTGGCCTTGTTAAATTCCCCTTAGTAAATGCTATCTGGAGGTTGCCCCATAATGTTTGTGTATAATCTGCTTGCCATGTATCTTTGAAAAAATAGTAATGTTTATTGTTTTTTCCTCAACAGTTTCCTTCAACGCCACAGGAATGGCAGACTGTGGCCTCCCACTTTGCCCAGCGGTGGGACTTTCCTAACTGCGGAGGGGCAATTGATGGGAAACACGTCCACATCATCCCACCACCCAACTCAGGGTCGTACTATTATAATTACAAAGGGTTTAATAGTATAGTGATGTTGGCGGTGGTGTCGGCTAATTACGAGTTCTTGTATGTGGACGTGGGGAAGAATGGCCGGATGTCCGATGGTGGAGTGATTGCCCAGACGGAGTTCTACAGGCGTCTCCACAATGGCAGCTTGGACTTGCCACCTCCAGAGGACAATGTTGAAGGTCTCCCATTTGTGTTCGTTGCTGATAAAGCATTTGCGCTGGGGGACCACCTGATGCGGCCATTCCCGATGAGGACCCTCACCCCGGAACAGAGGGTTTTTAATTACCGGCTGGCCAGAGCCCGAAGAGTGGTGGAGAACACATTTGGAATCCTGGCCAGCCGGTTCCGATTATTTCTGACACCCATCCATATGGCGGAGTATAAACTGAACCATATAATACTTGCCTGCTGTGTTCTCCATAATTTTTTAATAAAACATTCAGCCAACTATGCTGGCTCAGTTGGGCCTGAGGCCGGAATCCCTAATCCATCAACACTGACGGCGCTTGAAAGTGGCCGTCCTGGCTTGCCCTCCCTGAATGCCCGTGATGTCCGGTTACGCTACCTGGAGTTCTTTGCGGGTAGGGGGGCTATCAATATGCCAGACAATCTGTGACACCTTTTTCAAATAAAAAACAACCAAAAGAAATTCTTTGTGGACATTTACTGCTTGTGTTTGTTTTAGCTGACCCTGACAGAAATGTGTTGAGTGCAGAAAATGTCGTGATTGGGTAACCTTATAAAAAACAGTGTTGGCTGGTACTTCCTAAATGCAAAAACACATTTCACTACAAGTGCACTTGCAACTGCACTGAACCTGCACTTGTAGTGCAAAGTGTATTTGCCCTTAGGAAATAACCCCCATTTTTGCATAAAACAGCAATTACATCACCCCAAAAGTGTTATAGTGTTGACACAATAATCCACACATTCTTGAGTAAGGCACTTTTTTATACCTGCACAATCACATGTGCATTTCCCAAAGGTTTTTAAAACAAACCAACATGTTTGTTGTATAACAATGTTTGCAGTAGCATTATCAAAAATCGAAATATCCATTTCAGATAAAACAGGCCTGTGTAAAACCAACAAGAAAGCCAAAAAACTTGAACTTACAAAGTTCACATATGGTAAAACCTGAAGGCTATATCAGACATGAGTATTTAGGAACTGTGTTTGATATAGTGTTCAGATGGGGGGAAAACACCCCTGGAAAAGCCAAATTTGGAAGATGTACACCAAATTACGAATGTCAACATGTGCTATCTGCCATCAGGGGGGATCAAGGGACGTGTTTTGGGGGAGCAAGTCCTTCCTCAATGCGACTTTATAATTGAGGAAGGGGTTGCACCCCCAAAACGCGTCCATGGATCTCCCGTGATGGCAGATAGCACATGTTGGCACACTGTGTGCATCCTCCAAATTTGGCTTTTCTAAACATTGAAAAAATTTTTGTACGATAAAACAGGTGATTTTGTGGGGTTTAAATTCGCCCCAAAACATCAATGATGTTATTATTTTTTTTAATAACATCACTGATTTGTTGCTGGATGTTTTGCAATTGGAGATTACACCCCATGATCTCCCCGATGAGTATCTGGGCACTTTCAGATGTAAAGCGTTCTGGATCACGATCACCTAAAAAGATATAAAGAACAAAAAAAAAGGTCTCAAAAATCTGCCACCATCCATCTCTTTTACCTGAGCCTGTGGTCGCAGACACTCACCTGTTGTGGTGCCAGTCTCCACCACGTCTTCTTCTTCCTCCTGCTCAGCTTCTTCGGTTGGTATTTCCCCTTCTTCCAGAGGGGGGGGGGTCTCTGGTCTCCTGGGATGAGGGGTGTCCTCCGAGTCTTTTCTCCCCTATGTAAAACAAAAATGGTATAATTAGCACACAGATATTTGAAGGCAGAACTAGAAATAGGAAACATTGCTTGGAAGTGGGGTACAATTGTCTATTTTAGCCGAGTTCCAAGATGTATATTTTTTATTGCCCTTTGTCAAGCTGCAATACTTTACCTGTTTAGTACAAGCTTCACAGATGTAGCCCCCCCTATAGTATACACTGGAGCACCTGTGTGGCCCCCCTAATAAAAATGGTGTTCTGGGGTCCCACACTAGTGCTCCAGTGTCCAGATGTGAAAACAGCTGCTCAGTGTCCTCTCTTTACACACAATCTAGTTTGCATTTCATTCTAGTAACAAACCCATCTACACAAACAAATATTTGGCATCCAAGTAGGCCCCCAAAAATGTGTGAAAATGCATATGGCCTAAACAATGGTGTTCTAGAGGCCGAAAGAAAAATGTTTGATATGAACGAATAATGAAAGTTGACCTTTTTAAACGTTACAATTAATAAAAGCATATGGAGCAGAACGAACGTAATAAAGAAAGAAAGAAAGATTAGGAACACAGCACAACTACTTACTTTTTTGCAGCACTCTCCGGATCTTTCGGTACTGCTCTGGCTCTCTCAACTTCAGGTCCGACCACCGCTTCCTGAGCTGATCTTTTGATCTTCGTACCCCGAAATTCCTCTCAAGACTCCTGACCACTTTCGCCATGATCTTGGCCTTTCGGATGTTGGGGTTGGGGTAAGGCCCATATTTTCCGTCATAGTCGGACTTCCTCATGATGTCGACCATCTCCAACATCTCCCCAAACGACATATTTGTGGCCTTAAAACGTCTCCTTCTGGATCGGGACGTGCCTGGATCCAGGCTTTCCTCCTCCTCCTCCTCGTTGCTAGAATTAGCACGCACCTGCTGTAACTCCGCCATGTGCTCTTCACCCACTGCGTCGAACGAAAAGGGGCGGGGAATACACTAGAAAGAACGTCAGGGGCGGGCAGAGTTACACGCATGCGCAGTGTGTATAAAGCGTAACACGCGTGCGTATTACGTACGATCTGTGAGCGGAGGAAGGAGCATTGGATGCGCCGATCGTAAGAACGAAGGTAAGAGACAAACTTGTGCCTATACTGCTTCTAGATTGAGGCCTATATTGTAACAAGATTAGGAGAGTTTTGTCTAACATTAGGCTTTGTCTTGTGTTGTGTCTTGCAGTGAACAAGGATATCTTAATGAAAGACAATGACTTCATGTCAGTATTCATAGATATGCTAAGTGAGCTGCCCTGTCTGTGGGAGATTACCCACCCCCATTTCAAGAACCAAGCAAAGAGGAAGGCAGCACTGGAGCAATTGTGTGAAATTGTGAAGCAGGTGACCCCCACGGCAGACATCACCTATTTAAAGATATTAATTGGTGGCCTGAGGAGCACATATCTGAGGGAGCGCAAGAAAGTCCTGGATTCACAGAGATCCGGAGCAGCAGATGACATCTATGTCCCCAGGATATTGTACTACGACAGGCTGCATTTTCTGGCAGGCCAGACTGAACCCAGGCCATCCCTCTCCAGTCTTCCTTCCACGCTTCCTTCCCCCCCGGCTGAGGCTTCTGATGACCAACCTGGGCCTTCCAGGCCACATGTGGAGGAGCCCAGATTGAGCCAGGTATAGCATTCCTCTAAATATTTCTGCTTGTCCAATCAATGATGTTAACTAGATGTTAGTTGGGAGTACTAATTTAGGATTGTGATTGATGATGCAAAAACTAAAACTATGTCCCTTTTTCATACACAGGGAAGTCTCAGCCAGGAGGTGGCCGGGCCGAGCCGGCTGGCTGATATCAAGGTCCCTCCACCCCCCCTGAAAACAGAAAGTGGCAGTAGGACGAGTACCCTAGAGGAGGCTGCTATAGCATTCTTTTGGAGGGCTACAGAGGTCCTGGGAGCACCCCACACCATGGAGGAGAACATTGCTGCCTTCATAGCATATAAAATGCAGTGGATGGAGGAGGGCCAAAAAGTCTTGTGTGAGGCCCTCATCTCGGAGGCTCTGGAGAAAGGTATGAGGGGCCAAATTACACCTCACACACATCTTTGGGATGGTCCTCCTCCTCCTCCTGCAGGTCCTCCTCCTCCCTCTCCTCCAGGTCCCCCCAGTCCTCCTCCAGGTCCTCCCAGTCCTCCTCCTCCTCCAGGTCCTACTCCTCCTCCTGCCACATCTCCAACTGCACAGCCACAGCCCGGAAGGAAGCGTGGAAGGAAGACCAGACAGTGATTGCCCTGGGTTCAGTCTGGTCAGCCAAAAAATGCAGCCTCTTGTGGTACCACAGCCTGGGGACACAGATGTCATCTGCTGCTATCCGGATCTCTGCGAATTCTGGACCAGACTGCCCTCCCTTACATATGGACTCCTCAGGCCACCAATTTTGATGTTGAAGAATTGATGTCTGCCGTGGGGGTCCCAGGCTTCGCTAATTTCTTTTGTTGATCCAGTGTTGCCTTCCTCTTTGTTTGGTTCTGATCCCTTAATAAAGGATTTTTGTTTTGAATTATACTCTCCTATGTGTTTTACTTCAAAAAGGACAGTTTGTTTGTGAGGATTCAGGTACATTTCAAATATACAATGTGAAATGAACAAGACACCAAACACCAACACCAAACAATCTCCTGGAGATTAAATAATAAAAGATATCAATGGTGTTGGGGTAACTTGACACACAAAACACACCCAAAAATATTCTGGAGTAAAAATAAAAATAACATTGAACAAAGATCAGCCTTGGAAAAAATCCAAACATTAAAGAAAAAAAAAGGCTTAAAATCCAAAATAAAAAAAAATTTAAAAATATAAAACTGTCAGATGTGACAACTAATAACAATATATTCAGGGAATCCCACTAAAAAAACACAAATAAAAGTTTGTGAGAAGTGTGTGTGTATATGAGCATCAAAACTACTTAATTCTTGTCACATTATAAAGAAGAAGAGAGTGCGCTGTATTAAACCATTTTTAACATTGCAGCGTGACGAAAGTGCTGTATCCATTGCGAACGCTAAGTTTACCAGAACGAGCTGTCCCGTGTCGGAATTTCTTCTGAGCATGCGTGGCACTTTGTGCGTCGGAACAGGCCACACACGGTCGGAATTGACGCGATCGGATTTTGTTGTCGGAAAATTTTATCTCCTGCTCTCCAACTTTGTGTGTCGGAAAATCCGATGGAAAATGTCTGATGGCGCCCACACACGGTCGGAATTTCCGACAACACGCTCCGATCGGACATTGTCCATCGGAAAATCCGACCGTGTGTATGGGGCATAACTCTAAAACTATACTTCTCCTCTTTGAAATGTGAAAGTTTAGAGACAGAACTCAGTGTTTCTCCACTCCACTCCTCTAGGTGCACCACCAGGTCCTGTTTTCTGTATTTTCCTCAGTCTAAAACCGACTGTGCAAATTACTAACAGTGAAAATGACAACATTAAATTGGGCCTTAACATTCTTATTTCCCTCATGATCCCATGTATAAAATGTGTGTATTACCATACATCTAGTTTGCTAAAGCCCCAAAACACACAGTGTGTCAACATGTGCTAGCTATTATCACTGGGTATCAATGGACGCATTTTGGGGGTGCAATCCCTTCCTCCTAACTAAAGTAGCTCAGAGGAAGGGGTTGCACCCCCAAAACATGTCCATTGATACCCCGTGATGGGAGATAGCACATGTTGGCACGCTGTGTGTTTTGTGGGCTTAGAAAAAAAAAGTTTGTAGCTACACACATTTTTGGCATGGGATCATAAGGGACATTTAATTGTTATGCCTCTACGTGTACGTGGCTTCAAATTTGGGCTTTTAGAGGAGTGAGATCACCCCATCTGAGGAAGGCAACATCCACACAGTCTTGGGATACTAATGTCTCATTTGGCCTTCACTTTACCAAACTCGAACTTTGTAAGTTCCTGAGTTTGGGATGTGTATCTAATGTTTTAGAACAAGCCTATTTAGCCACAAAAAAGGAGAAATAATGTAAAACATATATGTTATACACCAAGATGTTGGTTTGTTTTAAAACCTTAAAACGCACATGTGAATGTGCTTGGAGTTAAATGTTTTTTACTAAGCAATGTGTGGCTTATTATTTCAATGCTCAATACCAGTGTATTTGGTAAGTTGTAGTTACAGTGACAATGTGCTCTTAAATGTGGCCAACTCTTGCAATTTTTAGGCATCAAAAAAATTAAAGAAGCTGAAAAGGCATAATATTTTTGAACTTCATGCATTAGATCTATTAAGAACAAAAACATTGTGTGTGTAGCAGACCAACAGCACACCATAATAGTTAGCTGAAAAAGATATTGTCAACTCATGTAGTAAATAAAGTACATTTGCACTATTGTACCAAGTGGCCAAAATGCCCATTTGTGTACATATTAGATGAAAGGTTATGCTAGGCATCTATCTTGCTTTCTGTCAGCCATCTTAATATTCACAAACTTCCATTTCAATAATATGTACAGTTAGAATACCCCTTTAAGCTTCACAAATACCTGTCTCAGTGTGAGATTCTTGTAAAATGAAATGTCTCACACGCTTCCTTATCTAAATTTTCACACATTCTTTCACATTTCTTTGTATTCAACAGCCTGAGAAAAAGAGAACAAAGGCTACTTGTCTTGACCAGTTGTAACTGCATTAATATGTACTGCGCATGTCTTATTATGAATCTTCTGTGTGACTTGAAATTTGCTATAAAGACGCTATAATGCAAATCAAATACAGTCATTTCCCAAGACATAATTGTCGTGTGCGTGTCGTTTGTATTTTGGGACTTGGCTCCAGATATATCTGAAATTGCATAATACATTGATCCAAGGTCTGAGAGGTTAAAGGGACCACCCTAGACACAGGATTAACCCTTTCATTAGACATATAAGAAACACAGACAGTAGTTCAAATGAAATATGAGTTCATGATCTCAAAAAAAGATTAGACATGATCAGCTACAATTTGCTGCCAAGCCACTGCCCTTCTACCCACAAAATAATCAAGGTATTTCTGCCGTAAATCTCTGGCAATTTGTGAGGGCAATCCAGCACGGGCATTTTCAATAGCCATCAGCATGCCCACAGACGGACAAACTGCAGCCTCTTCAGCTGGGCCTGCCACTGCAGGGTCCGCGTCACTTGGCAGTGAGGCTAGGTAGCTGGTAGCATTCCTCCTTAAAAAAAATATGTAGGATACAGCAGCACAGGACCACATGGTTTATTTTGTAGAGTGCCAGGTTATTTGGAGTCAAAAACAGCCTGAAATGACTCGATAGGATGCCAAAGGCATTTATGACTACACGAGAGAGCCTGTAATTGAATATTCCCTGCTCTGGGGTGAGGTTCCGCATAGGAAACGGCTTCATCAGATGTTCCCCCAGAGCAAAGGCCTCATCTGCAACAAAAACAAAATTGAGGCCCTCAACATTCTCCTCAGCAGGTGCCATTCTGGAGCCGTTTGTAGAACTCTGTCTGCATAATCACTACTCCATCAGAGTTGTGGCTGTTCTTTCCAACATCCAGATACAAAAACTCATAGTTGGCAGACACCACAGCTAGCATGACTATGCTGCAAAAGCCCTTATAATTAAAATAATATGACCCAGAGTTGGGTGGTGGGACAATCCAGACATGCTTGCCATCAATAGCACCACCACAGTTGGGAAAATCCCACTGATGCTGGAACTGGGCTGCAATGTCCTGCCATTGCTCTACATTGGAAGGAAACTGTAGATTAAATAAAGAAAAAAGAAATGACTACTTCTGCACATAACATTGCAAGTAGATTTGAAAGAACATGCTTAGCCAACATAAGGATAAAATTTAAATGAGTATTTAAAGACAAAAGTGTACGGTCAACTTATTGGATTCCTCACCCCCTCTGGTGGCCCATTAGACAAATTTTAGGGTGGGAGGAGGTAATGGGTAGATGTTTTGGTCAGGTAATCCTCTCCTCTTCCATAAGAGCTGTTTGCATATATAATCTGTGATACTTTGGCCAGCCCCTCCTTACTTACACTATTAGCAGCCCAGTGGACAGGTAAGAAGTGTCATAATCTAAAAATCTGGATACACACTGTCCAAATTGAAGCACATTTTGACATTCTGAAATAACCTATGAATATAATAGGAGACAAAAACTTTCTACGGTACAATTTGTAGGTAATCAGACAGGCCCTTGTACTACATGGTTTGGTGAATTTATACAGAAAAATTAATAGAAAAGAGGGATAGTGTGTATGTTTTTTGCAAAGTTAGCAGATAGAGTATTTGTAACTGTTGACTTAGCATTTTTGGGGGGGAGGGAGGGTTCCAAATGAGTTTGGGCCCAATAAAATGGCCTTTTGCACTCTGCCTGAATTTGAGGACAACAATAACATTTGTACACATTTTAGGGGTTGTTTAGGGTAAGCCCCAAAATATAGCTGACAAAAAACATTGTTAAGTTACTAGGCTATGGGTGTATGGGCCCGGGATAGCATGCTGGGGAGGTTAGTGAAGGAAAATATGCATGTGGGCCAAAAAAGGAGCAGGAAAAGCTTACAGCATGCATAAGGACAAAGAGGTCACAGCATATTACAATATTGATAATTATGTAATAAACAAATTAATACAATACATTAGCAAACATTATTACATAGAATGTGATCTTAAAGGTAAAAACTTACCCTAATATAGTCCTTCTGCAGGACTTGAAAAATGGCTGAACAGGTCTATGGAATAATGAGTCCCAGAGCCTGGGGGGAGATCCCAGTCGTAAACTTGAGGTCCTGGAGACTTCTCCCCGTCGCCAAGTACCACAAGGTGGCTATGAGCCTTTTCTCAGGAGTGATGGCAAGCCTCATGCATGTGTTCTGCTTCTTAATATAGGGGGTCACCAATGCAAAGAGTTGGTGAAAGCAGGGGTCCATCATCCAGAGATAATTCAGAAAATCATCCAGATTATTCTCCTGGCGCTCCCACAGCAATGGCATATGACATAATTGGTCATGATTAGGCAACCAATTTTTGGTCCAAGAACTCCTCCTGTTCCTGGACTGGACTTATGTCAAAGCAATAACTCCAAGCCTAATAATAACACATTCTCTCCTCCAATTATGCAACATGGCTGGTTGACGAACGGCCGTTCAGAAACCAACTGAAAAGCAAGACTCAACACTCATCATACTTCTACTATCATGAAATTAGCCGGAGGAGCCCAGAGGGTGGCGCTTGAGAAATTAACTTCCTCTTTATAGTCTTGTAGTACGTCTAGTACGTCACTACGTTCGTGTTTGTTGGCTGACAATTGTGTACCGTTAATATGCAAGACAAGTTCCTGGCACACACCCTTTGGACATAAATCAGACGCTCGGTTGGCCAACAATCGGATCGTGTGTAGGAGGCTTAAGTAAAACGGTTTAAAACATCAACAGTTACTTGCACTTATCCTCATAGACAGTGTCCCTCTCAGTGAAGTCCATGGTAGCTCTGGTAACACAAAAGAACAGCTGGAGAGATCCAAGGCCCAAGGACACAAGGGGGGTATCTCACTCTAACTAGTGTACTCTGGTAACAGTTGGGGAGGTGCTTCCCACAGTAGCTTGGTCTTTCAAAGAAGTTGTCTGCTGTTAGGCTCCTGCCTAGCTGCCTGCACGCTAAATTGACAGAGGAGATCCATTCACCTTGTTGATGATCACTTGCTCAGCTACCTCTGCTTTATCAGGTGTGGCCTCTCTGAGCTGCTAAAGGAAGGGAACCTAATATATGTATCTTTGCTGGGAATGAACCAGGGGTGTATTAGGAAAAGGAGCTCCTGCAAGGTGCCAGGGGCATAATTGCACCAGGCATTCAGTATAAACACTTCTTGGGTTTACATTTGAGAGCCCTCTCTCCTCTGCAGCCAATTCTCCGCCAGTCCTCTTTCTTCCTCTTTTGCTAGTGCTTCCTGTGAGCAACACTGCTTCCACCATTAACAAAAGGGGGGTAACTGAGCAGCAAAGGGGTGCATGGACCATCACTGAGCAGCACAGGGCTACATGAAGCACATTGACCATGACCATGCTTTACATCTTTAGTATATCTGTGTGCTTGAGTCCTAAGTGACTTGGGGGTTAGATTTAACGTGTTGCTGCCCATGTATGTGCAGCAGCAAAGAGTGTGGGGTTTAACACCCACACACGAGGCACATGCATCCATCGATGGCTGAGGTTTCTGTGCTGAGAGCAAGCTCACTGTGTGCACCCAGCACAGTAACCAAGCTGTCATAGACTAGAGACAGGTCTCTAGTCATGGTCAGAAGCCTGCAGAACAGGTTTAGGATCATGTGACCACTGTGACAGCCATTCACAATGGTCACGTGATCAACCAATCCTTCCCACCTCCCCAGCATAAAGACCCTGTTAAACGGACAACAGTGCTGGATTGGCAGGGGTATAAGCTTAGCTCCAGCCTCTTGCCCCAATACTTTAAGCCCCTTCTTCCCACACTTGCTTTTTTAATGCCTTAAAGCAGAACTAAACCCTCCTATCCTTTTCATCCAAGGAAGCTGCCTCTTGGCCTCTGTTTGATCTGCAACTGCCATTGTGCTGCACATGTGATCAGTTATGACTCCAGCCATTTGATGTTTTGACAGTTGGGTTGAATGCACAAGAAAATGTGACAGATAGCATTCCCCGCATGCCAGTAAGGCAACTGATTTTTTTTAAAAACATTAAATTGATGGGTTTAGTTCTGCTTTAAATACTGTACATGCCTTGATTCCATATTTCATTTGGCAAGTCTGGTGACATCCTTTTCTGGTGATTCCTTTTTCCTCTTGCTCAGAATTGGGCAGACACGTGATCGGTAAGTTGTCTCTGGGAATACAGAAACTATTTAAAGGGACTCCCAGCCTGAGTGGAAGGGGCTTAAAGAGACCCTGACACCTTGCCCTAAATGGCTCCTTGCACATCGGTATATTCCTCGGTAACTTTTCTCCCCCTTTTATACAGCAGGAGCACAGGAAATGCATGTTCTGTACTTGCGTTAAAAAGCAATTAATTTGCGAGGGATGAAAACAAATGTTAGATAATATTTGTCCAGAGAAAAAGTGGTGACTGTGCTGTTTTTCCTTATTATGTGGTAGTTGCTATCCAACTGCTCTTATATAACCTGGTTTCCATTTAGATATAATAAAATAAGATTGTTCTTTGTACCGACCCTTAGGGGATGATTATCTGAAGATGACTGCACCCCGTGCGGCTTACTATCTGTTATAACAAGTCTTTAATGTGGGCAAAACGAGCTACATTTGTGCCAAAACAAGTCGTAGCTTTCTGGAGTGCAGTAAAACAGAGTTATGGAGACAGACAACAAACTTCAGGCACAGATAAAGAAAAAAAAAAAAGAAATTTAACGTTTTCCTGAGCTGCATTTCTGCAAATCACAGCAGTGGAAAATGAATACTAAGATGAGGAAAGTGCACCATGAGCATTTTAAATTGCTTTTATCTCTCTTTTTTTAAATGAGATATTGCTTTTTTAAAAGACTATTCGTTTTTTAATGTAACTCCAGTATAAATGTATCTTTTTTAATCTGATGGTTTTTATTGTGAGAATTATTAATTGTGGAATTGTGGATTATTACATGGGATTGTGTACCATCTTTCATAAGACTTTTGAAGAGGAGTGCAGTGGTGAAAACACACTTGGCATCTCCTAGCAACTAGGCGAATATTGCTTTGATCAGACAGATTGTGAGCCAAACTGGTAGAAGCAAACATTTGATTTGCTTTCTATGTGTTTAATGACATACTGTAGAACTTCCTAATTAAGTTTCACTGGTTGGAGTTTTTCTGCAGAGCCCAGTTGTCCATCCTTGGGATCCAAATCCCTCTGTCCCTATAGTGAGATGTGTAGAAAAAGTACAATTTAAAGGCCAACTCTGGGAGACTTGAAAATTCTCCCTTGCAGTGCAGGTTAAAGAGGATTTATTCCCCTGTAATAAAAAATAAATAACAATCAGCAGCTACAAATACTGTAGGTGCTGACTTTTAACAAAAGGACCCTCACCTGTCCAGGGATCCAGCGCCGTGGTCACCTGAATCGCTTCTTTGTCAGTCTTGGTGTCCCCGGCACTGGCATGTTTACTGTGGTTATACGGCTGTGATTCCTTTACAGCCTGCTGCCCACTGCGCATGTGCGAGCTGCACTTCTCTTCGTGAATATTCCTGCAGCCTTATGGGACCTGTGACATGTTTCAGAAGGTTACCAGGACTTCCGGTGGATCACTGCAGCGAACCGACCGGAAGAGAGAGCAGGTACCCGCAACCACCCCCCCCCCCCCCACACCACACACACACACACACACACACACACACAAAAGTGGCACTAACAGAAGGGGGAGGGGCATAAAACAAGACTTCCCCTTTAGGGTGAGGTTCTGTTTTAAGTGACACTAAATAATACCCTTATCCTCCAAAAATAATCCATACTCATCCACTACCTAATGGTTGTGTCATAGATGTGAACAGCCTATTGCATTATTAGGGTGTGCTTCCCAAAGCTCAAACACATGCATGTGTGTGTGTATGTGTATATATACTGTTGGTGTCAGTAGAGCAGAGATTGGTGTCAGTAGGGCACTGGATGGTGTCAGTAGTTTTTATTTTTATTATTTTATTTTTTACAGTTTTATTTTTTTTAGTAATTTTTTTTTTTACAATTTTTTAAGTACCCAGTTAGGGGGCTTCGGTAGAATATCGGGGTTCTAAACAGGGGGGATCTGTGTCACGCAGGGTGACTAGGGTGTGCCCAGGCACCCCCGGGTCCTGTATGCCCATGGGTCCTGTAATCTATTTTTAATTCTTTCCTTACTGTGGTTTTATGCCTCCTTGTAACGCCCTTCGTGATCTCCCAAATCTCTTTTCACCCTTTGGTTTGCTTGGAACAGATCCCCTCATCCATAGTTCATTGTCCATCTTAGCAGCAAGAATGTTAGCTGCTCTATGCTCACTACAAATCCCATAATCCATAGTCCATAATAGGAGTGAGTAAGAGAGGGTGGCTATGTTCCTATGTACAGTGGAACCATGGAGAATGAACGTAGCAATGTAGGAAATCAGATCACAGCAGCAAAAAAAGAATTTGAAGGTTTGGAGGAGGCTGAGAGCAATAGCATGCATTTTTGTGTATTAAGAATACATACAGGAATAGAGTTAATATTTTTTAAATTGGAGTGTAGTGACACTTTATTCGAGGGGAAGTGAGAAAGAACATTTTATTACTGATCCTCTGCTCCCCCAGCAGATGGCACTTTCCCATGCTCCCGTAGTTGGCTGTCCCTGTGCGTCATCATGATGATATCAGGACCTCTACCAGGTTTTCATTGCTGTCTGTACCCCATTTGGAATCTCATTGGATTCATTTTCCATCAGTTGCTGTGAGGACAGGAAGTGTTTGAAAGTCTCTCCAATAAAGTAAAAGACAAAATTAAATTTTTAATACAGGGAGAGTAAGTTAACCCGTCTCAATAATTATTGCTGTCGGTACCTTCTTTCTGGGTGACTTCCGCATCCTCCATTTCTAACTCTGTTTGGCTGGAGTTATGCTTTAAAGTGTACATGTTGTCCCGATAATGTTAATATACTGCCACTTGTATGATAAAAAAAAAATCATGTGCTTCAGCCTCAATATGAATTCTTCAAAACCCGGGGGACTCTGTTGAAATAAAAAAAAGCAGCTCTGCATGCAACATTTTACCCCCCTCTCTAGTGATTTCATGCCCTCAGTAATTCCATCCTGGAACCTGATGCCACCAGGGGCATTCAACACTAAAACACTGAGGACATCTTGCAAGTGCAGGGCGTAATGGACTACCTCACCTTTCACCTACAGTTTAACCGCCTCAGTCCTGGAAGATTTTACCCCCTTCCTGACCAGAGCATTTTTTGCGATTCGGCGCTGCGTCGCTTTAACTGACAATTGCACGGTCGTGCGACGTTGCACCCACACACAATTGATGTCCTTTTTTTCCCGCAAATAAAGCTTTCTTTTGGTGGTATTTGATCACCTCTGCAGGTTTTTATTTTTGCTCTATAAACAAAAAAAGAGCGACAATTTTGAAAAAAAAGCAATATTTTTTACTTTTTGCTATACTAAATATCCCCCAAAAATATATAAAAAACACATTTTTTCCTCAGTTTAAGCCGATATGTATTCTTCTACATATTTTTGGTAAAAAAAATTGCAATAAGCATATATTGATTGGTTTGCACAAAAGTTATAGTGTCTACAAAATAGGGGATAGTTTTATGGCATTTATTATTATTATTATTTTTTTTTTTTTACTAGTAATGGCACTGATCTGCGATTTTTATCATGACTGCGACATTATGGCGGACACATCAGACACTTTTGACACTATTTTGGGACCATTGTCATTTATACAGAGATCAGTGCTATAAAAATGCACTGATTACGGTGTAAATGACACTGGCAGGGAAGGGGTTAACCACTAGGGGATGATGAAGGCGTTAAATGTGTCCTAGGGAGTGATTCTAACTGTGGGGGGGATGGACTTCAACTCACACGACAGCGATCACTGCTCCCGATGACTGTCATGTCACAAGGCAGAACGGGGAAATACCTTGTTTACATAGGCACTTTCCCGTTCTGCGGCTCTGTGACACGATTGCTGGGAGACCGGTGGACATCGAGTCCACCGGTCCTGCGGGCATGGTCACGCTGTACGTGGTGGGCGCGCACACGCCTGCTAGCCCCGCCAATTAAAGGGGGCATACGGATACGCCCATTTGCCCACCACTGCCATTGTGCAGACAATGTTAATGTTAATGGTTAATGTTGCAGAGAGCTGTGCTGATGTCATGACATGAGCATTGCTTTTGGTATCACTGTGAACCACCCACCACTGGGAGAAGATCCAAAGAAGATGACTTTGCATGCCATGTAACTGCCCACCATTGGGAGAAGATCCAAAGAAGATGACTTTGCATGCCATGTAACTGCCCACCATTGGGAGAAGATCCAAAGAAGATGACTTTGCATGCCATGTAACTGCCCACTATTGGGAGAAGATCCAAAGAAGAGGACTTTGCATGTCATGTGACTGGCAACCATTCAGAGAAAAACCATAGAGGAGGATTCTGCATGTCATGTAAATCACATATTCGCCAGCACACCAAGGATCCTCAAATGTCATCCAAAGGTATTTATTGTGGAAAGATCACATCACAAGAGAAAGTGCAAATGTTTTGGAGCCTCATAGGACCCCTTCGTCATCACCTGCGAAGTCTGCGTGTCATGTGACTGGCCTGAAGACATCTGGAACAAATAAGTAAAAAATTAACACAACAAAAAAATAAAGTTGGGGCCTTCAGGGTGAGCACTGGGATTGAGAAGTAAAGAGCAGCGCTTCAAGAAACCTTTTGTGATCTCCATTGTTATCATTTGTGTCTCTGTGGACTGTCTGTGTGTGGCCCCGCTCTCTCTCCACCAGACCCCAGAGCTTTCATGCCACTAAAGCACTTCCGTTTGGGGGACACCTTGGTAGACACCAACAGACAACGCAATCAGTGTCCGACTGTTCTCCATTGTCTATAGCTAGCTTTAGAAATACTCCTTAAATCACAGAAAATTTGCATAACCCAGTTAAATCACACTACACACAACCCAGCAAGGGGGGGGGCATCTTTTCAATGAACCACAAACATAAATAATGGAGATATACATGTCAAAATATTTGACATTGTTGAACGTTTCAGTCATGAGCAGAAAAAAGGATCCCAGGTCTGGGAATAAAAGCTGTTTATGGAGTTTTCAATGAAGTCATTGTGAAACACTAACTCTTCAGCTGTTCACTAAAATGTCCTTCACCCGTGGGTCACAGTGCATATGTAAACACTTCATTAACTGGGATTTGATTGAGTGAGAGAGGGCATTTTCTCTGCAGCAGTGTTTCTGCTTTCATATTGTAGCAATCCTCATCAATCCCACGTTATGTCACTTATACCGAACATTCGGAAAGAGAACAATGAACTAAAGGAATACTTTCATCCAAATAAAGTTTCTCTGCAGCAGTGTTTCTGCTTTCATATTGTAGCAATCCTGCTTGGACCTTGAAGAAGGGGACATACCCCGAAAGCTTGTCCTGAAAAATTGTATGTTAGTGCAAATAAAAAAAGTATCACGGACAGTACTCAATTTTCTCTATCCAAATAAAGAATAATACAATCATTTACTGGATCTCAATCTTTTTTAATAAAACTTCTTTTACTGTTAATTTTTACTATGTGGATCTTAAAGGGCAACCATGATAGTTTTGAAGTCCACTTAATTTTGGTCTCAGAGATTGTCACAGGAGCGGCTGGTAGTCTCTCCAGAGCTGCTGACTTTTAATATTAGGACACTTACCTGTCCAGCGGTGTCTTCACCCGAGCTGATCTTTCAATCGGCTCTTGGGTGCTCTTGCCGCCATCTCGGCTAAGGGATCCCTACTATGCATACTCAAAGTGCGCTGCGCTTTGTGAATGGCCCAGTGGCGGGGAAGGAGGAGGGGGGCTAAACTTCTTGCTGAGTTTGTCGCGGCAAAATCAGCCAAAAGTGGGAACAAGTACTTGTCAAATCCAGGTACCCGTTCTCCTTCCCCCCCAAAGGTGCCAAATGTGGCAGTGGGGGGGGGGGGCAAACAAGGGTCTTCCCCTTTTGGGTGGAACTCCACTTTAAATTTTCTACATGCCACAATTCACATAGCACAACTTAAAAAAAACAGTCTACCTTTTTAGATGCTTTTTTTCTGAAACCTTCTGCAATGGGAAAATTCTATCAGTTCTCTTTGTTATCAGAGGGGTTGGGAAGCTGTGTTTGCCATCATCAACCCTGTTCAGGGTCGATCCTAGGGTCACAGACGCCTGGGTGCAGAAATATTTCTGGCACCCCCACCTGGTCATCTTACCAACTCCTCCCCTTTACAAATGTTTCTATGGCAATGACTCAAACACAGAGATGCTCCCCTAAAAAGTCTTTGTTAACCTGGGATCCTCCCATGATCTTTTAACAATAAAGAAAATACAGGAAAAGTGTACATTAATGAGACCTGGAGGGGAGTCTCTTTGATGCACACAGAGAGGGCTTCTGTTAGGGAGTCTGTTAGAAAGAGCCCCCAGACATAGTACAGGAGATGGTCAGAGACTGCAGATATGATACAAGAGATGGTCAGAGACTGCAGACATAATACAAGAGATGGTCAGAGACTGCAGACATGATACAAGAGATGGTCAGAGACTGCAGACATGATACAAGAGACGGTCAGAGACTGCAGACATATTACAAGAGATGGTCAGAGACTACAGAAATAATACAGGAGATGGTTAGAGGCTGCAGATATAATACAGGTGATGGACAGAGACTGCAGACATATTACAGGAGACAGTCAGAGAATGCAGACATACTACAAGAGATGGTCAGAGACTGCAGATATAATACAGGAGATGGTCAGAGACTGCAAATATAATACAGGAGATTGTCAGAGACTGCAGACATGATACAAGAGATGGTCAGAGACTGCAGACAGATTACAGGAGACGGTTAAAGACTGCAGATATAATAAAGGAGATGGTCAGAGACTGCAGATAAATTACAGGAGACGGTCAGAGAATGCAGACATACTACAGGAGACGGTCAGAGACTGCAGATATAATACAGGAGATGGTCAGAGATGGCTGCAAAAAGCCGCCGCCCTAGTTCCACCTTGGTCTCCGTGTACCCTTCCCCACCCCTCATTTCTTCCCCAGTTCTATCTTTATAACTCCCTCCTTTCCCACTTTAAACTCCACACAACCAGTACACTACAAACAATTAACACTCCCCCCCAAAAAAATTAAAATATATATTTTGTGTTATTTATTTAATTCATTTAATTAAGCGGTGAATCTAGGGACGGATTAACTACGTATAACCACCATCTTTATTTCACCCTAATTTTCTGTGTTCTCTGCCACCCCCCCCCCCCCCCCATCTCTTCCCCTTGAACTATACCTTTCAACCTAACTCAAAAAAACAAACCCTCTTCCCCTTTTCTTTTCTACTCTTTCCCTCTCCCCCTACCCCTCTCCCCTCTCTTTTCTTCCCCTCAAAATACTATTTTTGTTAACCATACAGCTTAAATAAGTCAAGGATTGTCTGCACTCAAAGCAGCCTCTCCAAGTTCCATAAAAACTCGATCCAGAGTAATTTTGCAAAAATATTAGTCTTCCATTTATCTAGTTCTATCTACTTCCTTAAACCAATCCTTTATTGACGGTATTTTCTTTAATTTCCAATATCTCGGAATTAATGCTTTCACTGCATTTAACAAAAACGGGACAACAGTTACTATACTTTTTTCTTATCTCACCTGTAGCATGGAACAAGCACTGCCAGGGGTCTTGCCTGATTTCAACATTACTGATCTTCTTAATTACATTCAATATTTCTTTCCAAAATGGCTGGATCAAGGGGCAATGCCACCATATATGGGCATGTGTTCCCTCAAACCCACAATCCCTCCAACACAACGGTGATACATCTGAATTGATCGTATGGTTTGCTGGGACATAATACCATTTAGTTAACAGTTTATAGTTAATTTTTTTTATCCTCATATCTATTGAAGTGGAATGTATATAATCAATAACCTTACATTTCAGTTGTTCTGAAATGGTTTGATTCAGTTCAGATTCCCAACTCTCCAGAGGACATGAGGACCTAGGACCAGGGGGGGAGACCAGCGCCCCATATATACTGGATATCCCATGTCCATTTATCCCCCCCGGTCCATGAGTCTCTCTCATGGACTAAGCTCCCTAATAGAGCGGAGGAGTTTTGGGAGGGCATCCACAAAATGTTGGAGTTGTCTATATCTTCAGACATCCCAAGGTGAGACGCCACATCTCACTCGTAGTTCTGATATTGAACAAAGAGTATTCCCATTCAGATTATCTTTTAATCTCAGGCAGTCTGAATATGTCTATTTTAATTGCAACTTATTCTCCTTCCCTGGCGGAAAGTAGTTTGTATCTGAGAGAGGCATTAAAGGACTATTATATTGTCATGACATAATTTTAAACAGGCTATCCCAAGCTCTAAATGTTTCTGTTGTTATTGGAGCTATATCCCTGGGAAGACCCCTGTATTGGGGATCATCCCAAAGATGATCCACTTAAATTTTCCTCCAATGATACCCATTCTTTCTGAGAAGTATCATGAATCCAGTCTTTTGTCCTCCGTAGCACTGATGCCTCATGAAACCTCTCAAAATCTGTGAGATATAGTCCCCCCTTTGACCTTGGTCTAATCAATATCTCAAGAGTAATGCGAGGGCTTCTGTGTTTCCATATAAATCTTCTAATCAATAATCTAAGAGTTTAAAATAAGCCTCTAGGATGTTTATTGGGAGGGTTTGAAAAATATACAAGGCTTTCGGTAGGGTCACCATTTTAATCACATTTATCCTACCAAACCAGGACAGCTTGTCAACAGGATATCCCTTCAGATCTTGTTTGATTTTATTCAACAGAGGCAGATAATTATCTAGATATAAGTCCACTACTGATGCTGATAGAAAAATACCCAGATATTTTAAGCCCTTCTGCTTCCAGACAAAGGGATATAGAGATCTAAGATCTCTATATTCCGCTAAGGAAACAGAAACATTCAATATCTCCATTTTCTTCGGATTGATCTTTACATTTGAAATTTCCCCATACTGTCCCACTTCTGCTAAGATATTTGGAAGTGTTTGTGTAGGATTAGAAACATATAACTTCAAATTATCTGCAAATGCAGAAACCTTATGTTCTTGTCCAGCAACCTCTATACCCCTAATTTCTTGATTTGCCCCTTTGGTTGCTAACAAGGGTTCTAAAGAAAGGACGAAAAGTAAAGCCTTTGCTTAAAGTGTTCAGTAGCTAAAGCTAAAATGTACACAAAGATGAGAATGAATCAAAGTAACGACTCCTTTATTCGCACTGCAACCCATTTTTTGTGATTTGAGGAGCAGTGTGGAGCATTAGGCAGATTATTTCAAAACAAATGGACTGCAATTTACTTCACTGCATACAAATTCAGTGCATTTTGCATTGTTTTGCAACATGGACTAAACAATGCAATGCAGCCCTTTAAAATGAATATATTGCAAAATGGCAAACTTGTAGGGCACGTTGCTGTAACACATGCGTTTTACTGCACATTACCACAAAGTGCTGGTGTGGCCTGGGACCTAAAGCAGACCATTCTCTAATCCTAGATTGCCATACAACAAGGGTTCTAATCTCCCCCCACCTTATCCAAAACTAAAAAAAAAAGGTGTTGCCTTGACTTTTGTATTTCCACTTTTGCAGTCAAATTTGAGAAAACCCCACTATATGTTTGTAATTCACATACGTAAACATTTTTTTTCAATAGTTTTTACTTTTTATATGTTTCTATGGAGAAAACATCATGACTGACTGCAATTTCTCATCTAGTGCAGCGAGATCGGTCCCAACAGCTGGCCTGGGAAGTGGAGACCATCCAGTTCTCATCAAAGTAGAAGTCTGGTCAAAGGCTAAATAAGTTTAAATCTACTCCCACCCCCATTAAAAGCCCTATACTAGCTACCCAGTAAGTGAAAGATGTATATACTTACCTAATCTAAGGGCACTCCTTTCCGGTCATGTGATTTGGTCCCAGCACCAGCTTCAGGGGAGAGGAGGGACAGTGGACAATGGATGCCCCATAGTAAAACTGTGGTGTTGATTTACTAAAGGGAAAAAGACTGTGCTCTTTTACTAAGCTCTGGAGCAACTGCTCTTGCAGCGAGCAACTGCAGTTTATTTGCCTTTAGTAAATCCACCCCATTGCTGTGAAGAATACATGAGGTGGATTTACTAAAGGCAAATAGACAACTGCAAGAGCAGTTGCTCCAGAGCAGGGGCGGAACTACCACCATAGCGACCCATGCGGGCGCTATGGGGCCCGCAGCCAAGTGGGACCCGGGGAGGATGAGAGCACTGCTGGTACAGTCTCCCAGCCAGGGGAAGAGAGAGGAGAGGAAGAGGCAAGCTGTCAGTATCAGCAGAGAGCTGAATTGCCCGATGTAAGAGCTTTCATTAGAACTTCCAGTGTTCCCGGGGCTCACGTCACATAGCTCCACCTCTTGGCCTGGCGCCTTTGATAGACAGAATGCCGATCCAATGCGGGACGTATGACGTCATCAAAGGCATCTGGCCAAGAGGTGGGGCTATGTGACGATGAGCCCCGGGAAGACGGGAAATTCAAATGAAAGCTATTACAGTGGGCAATCCCGCTCTCTGCTGATCCGGGTAGCTTGCCTCTTTCTCAGCACAGGTGAGGATGTATGGGGCACAGGCAGACCAGGCTGTATTGGGCACAGGCAATGCTGCATTGGGCACAGGTCACGTTGTATGGGGCACAGGTCACGCTGTATGGGGCACAGGTCACGCTGTATGGGGCACAGGTCACGCTGTATGGGACACAGGTCACGCTGCATTGGGCACAGGTCATGCTGTATGGGGCACAGGTCACACTGTATGGGGCACAGGTCACACTGTATGGGGCACAGGTACACTGCATTGAGCACAGGTCACGCTGCATTGGGCACAGGTCACGCTGTATGGGGCACAGGTCATGCTGCATTGGGCACAGGTCACGCTGCATTGGGCACAGGTCACGCTGTATGTGGTACAGGTCAAGCTGCATTGACACTAGGGCAGCTGTGGGGGGGGGCTGTTTGCAGGGGGGGCCCCATACAACATTTTGCTATGGGGCCCTGCTATTTCTAGTTACGCCCCTGCTCCAGAGGTTAGTAAATGAGCAGAAGCTCTGCCGACTTCCATCATCCAATAATGTCCAAGCAAAAATACTGTTTTTTTTTATTTTCCTTGCACATGAATGGGTATTCTTTGCAAAGAGAACCCTTACCTCATTTACTAACTTCTGGAGCAGCTGCACTTGCAGAGGGCAACTGCACTTTGCAAAGTGCACAGTCTATTTGTCTTCAGTAAATCAACCCCTATGAGTGATGTCTCTGCCCAGGCACTACAGCCATTGTCGCTGCTCTCTCCTCTCCCCTGAAGCCGGAAACTAGGGAGATTATGTGACCGGACTTTTACTTTAACCCTTTTACACCTAAGGGTAAAACAAATCTAAAAGCCTAAGCACAAATTTGCAATGTAGACATGTGTTAGTACATATCAGCACATTTAGCACAATTACTTTGTGCATCCAAGTGGATTATACCTTGTTTTTTTTTTTCGGGACAAATTGGGCTTTCATTTGGTAGTAAATTATGAATAGCTCCTGTTTTCTTTATTATCAAAGGAAAACTGGCCCAAAATAGTATTTTTTTTTTTAAATTTAGCTGTATATTACTACTATTACTACTATAAGCTACCACCAAAGAACAACCCAAAAACGATTCTGCTGCTCCTGACGATCGCAGCGATACCACAATTGTGTATTTTATTTGTTGTTTGTACCCGTAGTACAGCCCAGAAGAGCATTTTTCTTATTTTGTTCTTGTCCTACCTAAAACACACTGACACTTGGGAGTTGATTTACTAAGCGCCGGTTCACATTAGAAGCGGCACGACTTGCAGGTCACCTCACCGAGGCGACCTGCACACGACTGCCGCGGCGACTTGCAAGACGACTTCTGTATAGAAGTCTATGCAAGTCGCCCCCAAAATAGTACAGGAACCTTTCTTCTAAGTCGGAGCGACTTGTGTCGCTCCGATTAGAACGGTTCCATTGTACAGAATGGGAGGCGACTTGTCAGGCGGCTAGGTCGCCTGACAAGTCGCCCCGTGTGAACCGGCTCTTAGGGAAAATAGACTATGCAAGTGCTATTGCACCAGTGCAAGTGCAGTTGCTTTAGCGCTTAGCAAATGAGGGAAAGCTCTACTGACTTTCACCATCCAATCAAATGCAAGCAAAAATGCTGGTTTTTAAAATTTTCCCTGCATTTAATTTTTTGCGGGGCTTTTTTTCCAGGTGCTGGAACTCCCCCTTGCTGACTCACCCCTTAACTGCCCCTACCCACCTCCGAGCACCATTGATTGGTTCCACCCCTTACTCACCTCCCAGTACTACCCTTGTAGAGAATACAGAACCAAGTATCATTTTGTGGTTATGAAAATTTGTTATGATGGCAAGAAAAGCAGTAAAATAGATCCCCCACAGCTAGCAATAATAGACCCCCCCCCCAACAAGAATGGACCACCCGCAACAAAATGCCCACTCAGCAACAACAGACCCCTGGCAGTAACAGCAGATCTCTCAGCAGCCAGCATCAATAGACCCTCCAGCAGCCAGCAACAATAAACCCCCTCCCAACAGTAGATACCTTCCAGTAACAATTAACCCCCCAGGAACATAAGACCCCCCACCAGCAACAATGGACCATCTTGTAAAAATATTTCACCTCAAACACAATTGATCCTCCCGCAGCCAGCATCAATAGACTTTCCAGCACACCCTAGCACCCCTTTCTATTACATACAGAGCTGGAGGTGCTGGAGGTGCCAGAACTGCGTTCCCATCACATTCACACTGAAGAAAGGCCCTGATTCTTTGTAAAGTAAAGCTTTACCTCATTTACTAAAGTGTGGAGCAAATGCACTTGCAAAGTGCACAGTCTATTTGCCCTTAGTAAATCTACCCTATGGATTGATGAGTTTGGTGTGGAGGAACCTGGGTGACCTGCACAGAGCCCTGACCTTAACCCTACTGAAGATCTTTGTATTGAATCAGAATGCTAATTGCCAGTCAGGACTTCTTGTCCAACATCAATACTTTAACAAATATTCTTTTGGTTGAAAGGGCGAAAAACACACAGACACACTCCAAAATCTTGTGGAAACCCTTCCAATAAGAGTGGAGGCAGTTAGTGCATCATTTTTGGATGAACTGATCCTTTAAATGCATTATCTATTTTGAGTATGTTGACCCTTTGGCTTTGAATTTAGGTTACAGTAACCAACCTCAATGCCAAGCCCTGCCTACTGGCTTTGTATTGCTTATGTACCTGTCCTTCACTATAGATGCTGGTTAAACAGCAGACTGTGAGGAAGATTTGACAGGAACACTACTATTTTTATGTGTAAGAAAAACATAAGATCAGTAAGACTTTGAAAGTGGCTTAGTACAGTAAATTACGTTAGTCAGAGCCAATTGGTTGTAAAGACAGAGACCAGATCATACCTTGTGGCTGAGCATGTACGTTCATTTAACTTTGATCTGACAGATGCTAAAAACGAGTCATCAACACTTGAGATGTTTTTAGGACAAAGATCTTTACATGTGAACATAACTCTATAATAGCTTTTATGCCACCCAACTTTTAAGGACACCAGATCTTTAAATGATAAGAGAGGCAAGCTTAACTGCCACGTTCCTATTACTCATAGAAATGTGCTTTAGCGTTAGAAAAGTAAAACATGTACAATATATGATATGAGTCATGCCATTTAAAAAGACCTATCATTAAAATTCACATTTTACAAAATTACTAAATCACATTATTATTTTGAATTAAAAAAGTACCTTTGTTGAAACAAATCACAGCTCCAGATCTCCCTCATGTGACCTAATCCCTAGGCAATCTCCATCACATGGTCCATGGCTGCCGGGAACATTGTAGGTGATTGATATCATAAGACAATGTGGAGATTATTTTTTTAAGAGATTCCCCATGTGTTGAGCTTGCAGTGACATAAAAGAAATAGCAAAGTATTTTCAGGAACATTCTGTAGGGTAAAGAACAAATATGGCTGCCCCCAGGAACATAGTTAATGAGAAATTATTATTTATTTAAAAAAATGTACACAAATTGATATTTTTAACAATACACAGATCTCTTTTGTTACCTGGGTAAAGCAACCCTGCCATTAAATGTTGCAATCCAAACTAACCATACCTAGATACTTACCTTTCCCATTGCCTTTGCTCCAGAACAACACTCTGTTCACAAGAAATCCCTGGCTAAATTTCAAAGGAAAACCAACACTTCTGGGAGATCCCAAATCATTAAAGGACTCATTAGTGACATGGAGGTCAGAACGGAAACCACTGAACACTGCGGGAGACCCAGGAGATCAATACTCCTGGAAATGTTGTTTTCATTTTGGACTTTAGCCAAGGATTTGGATGGATGGAAATGGAGCTGCGGAAAAGGAAAGCTTACTTCTTTTTTAGGCATGGCTAGTTTGAATTGTAATATCTGATAGCAGAGTCCTTATTAAAAACAAAGTCCAACCAACAAGCAATGGATACTAATGCTGCTCAGGATACATGCCAGTTGTCTGTCTAATGACAGAAGGCAGCAGGCACAGGGTGCTGACTTTAGCGGATCCCACCATGAAATTTAAAAGACTTCTGATGTCCAGAACTTGTGTGATGACCTAATTCTGGCTTTAGGACATGTTATTAGACCAGATTCTGTTGGGATGGCAGAGCACACACAGTCTGTGTATACCCTGCTTTAGACATTAACTAGAATGCAGAATGATCTGCTTAAATACACCAAAACCCACCCTTCAACACCCCCAATAGTAAACCTAAACTTTAGGTTTAAGCCTTCTTTGAGGAAACAATACAATGGGCTGTTTTCTACACCCTTGCAATTTGGCATCCTAAACTGTAATTTGTGGCATTTTTACAAATTGTCACCTACCTGTAGACTTAAAGGGTAAGCCCTATTTGCCAATTTTGCCTAGTTTTCCTTGTCAGCTGTACCACAAAGGCAACCTTCTGCAGAGCAGACAAAACTGGACACCTCTGTACAGTTTCATATTACCTCAGTACTGGGCTGTTGAGACATTTTACCCAAACTCAGCACTCTTCTTATTCTGGTCATTTGGGGGAAACTCAAGCCCCAGGACTACCCAGCAGACTCCCACCCAGTCCAGCTGTCTCTCCTCAGGTTTCAGACCAGTGATAAAATACCCACAGAAACTAGGCTAACCAGTGGGCACAGAGACAAGGTCCCACAACCTTGGCTATGGGAACTTAAGTTGGCACAGAGATGATAATAACTGCTATGGATGTGCCTGGTTGGTTTCACATTTTAGTAGGTGGAGTTGGGAATCACTGTCTTGTGGATTGATAGGTTCAGAATTAGGTGTTCCTGGAACACTAGGATATGTGCAAACAGAAGATTTTACTCAACGGGGTTGCCTGGTGTATTCAGTCAACACCAGGAAGAAAAACAAAATCTGTCAGCTAAAATATCTAAATCTTTTTGGAACCATTTCATTGGTCTTGTATTTAAAACAACTTTCTTTTAGTTATTTATCCAATTGTTATGGTACAATGTTCTTATTTTATTTATGAAAATAAATTATGCTTGTTTAGGTTTTGTTAAAAGAGTTAAACATAGAACCTCTGGGGTGTTTATACCAGAATGAAATATATGTCCACTTTATGTTAACAAAAGAAAATATCGCAAAGTTGCACTTCTGGTGTTTGTTGGGATACACGATGATTAAGCTTTTATCCATGAAGCAAAGTCACATGAAAACAATGCAATGCTATTTCAGGCCAGCTGTGTGGTCTAAAACCCTATTCAGCATTAGTTTTCCTTCAAAGCTGAACAATTATTGGCTTTTTGAAAAACAGGTGGGATTGATTTCCAACTTTTACAAATTCACGAAATAGAGTGATGTGATTGTGTGCAAGCCTTGATTAAAGGGTATGTCGACTTCATTATGAAAGGTGTTCTATTTCCAGGAAAGACCTAAGGGATTGAATTTGCAAATATAACAATTATTATGTTTTGTTTTCTTAAAGCATATCTCAGTTGAATGTTCATGGGGCTTATTTTTCCATGTAACTTGCTGTCTTTTGTCTTCGAGGGGCAGGTTTGCTCAACAAGATTGACTCCCTGATATAGCCTCCTCCTTTGCCTTTCCTCCTGGCCAATGTACCAACTTGGTAGAGCAATTGGATTTTTCATTTAGTTTTTGCACTTGCAAACTCATCAAGGACATAAAATGGTTTCAATTGACTACAAGTAGATAAGGTCAAAATTGCTCCAATTGAACGTGATACAATTATCCAATTAATTTTGACAAAATTGCCAGACCTTTTTTTTCCATTTTGATTCCATCCTAATTCGATCTTTCAATAAATTGTATGGATGTCTTACTTGTACAACCATAGTGTAACAAGAAATATAGTTTCAACAGTAATTTTCAATATTTTTAAAACTGAATTCTGAGATTTTTCCCTTCCCAGCCTTAATAAAGATGAGTAGTTTTTTTTTTATCTCACTTACTTATATTTTCGAGAAGTTGTCATCACATTTACTTGATACGTGCAGGAATTCCCAGGTGTTGGGGGGCATCAGGCAGGGGACATGCCAAATGCTTTCTCCGTTCTGAGTGCCTGAGAAGGTCCAAGGTTGCATTGGAATGCTACCAATCACATCAGGAGGGATTGTGGACCTTACCAAGTGTCTTGGACCTACTTCACAGTCTCCACCCACATTGCTGTCAATCAGCTATTGCAGTCATTGGTAGGCAGGACAGACTGGAATTCTAAACAGCCTGGGTCCTTCCAATGCACTTAATTATGTCTCACTCATAGAAGTAAACTACAAAGGAGCACTTGACCAGTGCCTATGAGGTAGGAGAGGGCATAGCAGCCACCAGTCTTATGAATAGAAAAATAGGGCGATGAACTCTGGAAAGGAGATCATGTGAAGGACATTTTTATTCAAATCAGTATTTATTTAAGAGGGAAAATATAAATACAAGAAGAAAATTAAATGACTGCTGCAATATTTGGAATTTGGTGTACAGAAAACGCAAGGTTAATTTAGAAAGTGCTTTTATATTTCTGCCTGGAGATCAGCGTTAAGGCAGACCATACATGATTCATTTTCTTTCGTTCAACCAGCGGATAGAGCAAAAGAAAATTAATCGATTCTCTCATCCACACATTTGAGATGGATGGGGGAATTGCTCCAGCTGAACTATTGTATTCTTATGGTGGGAAGAGTTCCCTACTGTCAGAATACACTTATCACCAACACTGATTATAGCAGGCATCACAGATCAAGGGAAAATTTTTCCAACAAACTGGTTGTGCAGAAGTTAATTGAGAGATCTACTTTTGTACAACTAGTCTACCCATAGATGGCCAAATTTCGATCCACCTATGGCCAGCTTTAATCTGCATTGTTGGTTAAAATAATACCTGCTGATCCTATCATGAAGGTCCTTGTTCAAGCACCTTCTGTTATAAGGTGACAACTCTGTCACCTGTCTCCCAACTGTATATCTGCGGTGTCACCTAAAACAGGCCATCGATTATACAATTTTCTTTCCCCCAACCCTGCTGGGGGAACACAGTGATTATTGCTTGCAGCTATAGCCGCTAACAATAATTGCATGTAAAAATCCAACATGCTGGTTGCACCCAAATCGATAGATACACTTGGGTACAATCAGCCTGCCTATACATAGTTTAAATGTCGGCTAGTCCCTGCTAAATCAGCCAAGATTCTAACCATCTATGGCCGGCCTAAATAGCCATTTGAACACACAGGCAGGGTGCACTGTTTTCACAACCAGGAAACTTGTCTTGAGAAATTTCTTTTAGCTTACACTGGAGGGCATGTAGGCAGGAAACGACTTCAAAGAAGCTGTTGCAGAAGAATTCAAATGCAACAAAAGATGAAAAAAGTGAAAGTCTAATTAGATATTTAAAAAACTGTAGTAGTTATAAATGAATAATAAATAAATGAAATACATTTTTTTTTCTATAGTTATAAATGAGTTCCTTGCAACTAAAGGTAACTTTCCAAGCAATGTTAGGCGTTTATGGTTGCATGAAATTTAATTGTATGCTATGACAGTTTTTTATTTTTTATTCTCAAAGGTTATTGTAGGTGAATGATTTAATTTTCTGCTAAGAGCCTAAACCTTTAACACTGGCTTATGCCAAGTGGGTGACTCAGAAACCATTGAATGTCATGTGACTTGAATCTTTAGAAGGTTTACAGCAGTGGTGTCCTGTGTATTTCTCCGATGACTGATGTTCTTTAAAGTCAAACTTCTGTCATTTTTTTTTTGTTTTTGTAGTTTTGGATAAAGTGAAAATGGTTTACAAATTTTATCTTATTTCTATGACTTTCTATGACCCAATGGGTGAGATCTTCTCTCTTTCTTTTCCCTGTGACACCTGTACAAGAATGAGAGTGGTTGTAATTGTGATAGGAAGACATGGACAACAATAACATTTCTAACCCTTGCCCACTCTAAAAAGTTGCTTTTTTGCCCCTTCATTGGAAATACAGTATATCCCATTAAATGTGTTTTAAATTGTTCAAGTACAGTATATCCCATTGCTTCCCCTTCTAACGGAAAATGGGGGTAGATCTTCCTAACAGCGACATAGACATAAATAAAATCTGATTAAAGGCTCTAACCCATCCTTACTACCTCCCAAACAAAATAATGTATTAAAATATAGATTTTTGCTGATATTGGGCTTTAACTCTTTTTCTATCAGACCAACATGTTAATTTTTATACACATACTAAAATTCACATTTTTTGGCCAAATAAATCCACAAAAAAATATATATATTTTTTGAAAACAGAGGATCTATAGAATAAAATTATATTACTATAGAATTTGTGTGTTGCACGATAGTTGTGGAACTGTTTATCACCCCTGTATTTTCATAAAAACTATAATACAGCTCATCTTAGTGCACATAAACACAATATAATCTCTGTTTTTGTATAATTAAAAGATGAGTCTGTTTAGAGTAAAATGATACTAAATATGTCAAGCCTCAAAATTGTGTGCACCAGAGGAATGGCCAAAAAAAAATCCAAAACTGTCCATATGTGACGCATTAAAAATTTTACAGCTCATCCATTTATCGTTAATGGTAGGTGATGGCCTCAGAATTATTCCTATCATTCTGGCATGTGCAGTGATACCTAATATGTGTTACGCAAACAGAATTTATGAAGGAATATGTGTCCCAGATGCATGTATGTATAAGCATGTGCATGGGGAAGTCAGAGTCAAAAATATGTATTTCTTTTTTTAATTCTAAATTTTTGAAGATAGTATAATGTGTAGATACAAGAGACAAAATAATTAGGATATCATATAGGTATAAGCATGACACTGTGATGTATGAAAATATGGGTCATTACATCTCTGCACAATGGAGCATGATGTACGTAGCTCATTCCTTAAGAAAATAGCTCTGATCCATTGGCATAACATCAGTGCTATAAGAATAGACTTTGTGTAGGACACATCCCTTGCAATCGAAGTGTAAAAGATGATAACATGTCATTGTCACTTTTATTTATTTTTTTTACATTGGGTATGTTTGTGTAGCCATTGCTGCAGCCTACCAACCACCTTTTATGTAAATGTAGAAAATGCCAAAATTGTGGTTTCTGTTGACTTCATAAAGCAATTTAATTAATACTGATACCGTTTTCGCTGGTGGAAATTCCCTGAGCAATATGAAATGAAACAAAGATAAGCATTATATAGAGATGTAATTTAAGAGACGACCTTACATTCACATGTTATAAGTACTTCCTGGCCAGAGAGCCTGCCAAGTTTTGAATACTGGTTTAAAGTCTTATGCCTCCTCTTATGCATTTTCTGACAACAAATGTTGGATGTGAGCTTGTTGGTGGAAAGTCTGACCGTGTGTATGCTCTATCGAACATTTGTTGTCGGACTTTCCACCAACAAATGTTGGCTAGCAGGTTCTCAAATTTTCCGCCAACAAATCTTTGTTGTCGGACTTTCCGATCGTGTGTACACAAGTCCGTCGGACAAATGTCCACGCATGCTTAGAATCAAGCACAAGCCGGAGATATAACTAGCGTTCGTAATGGATACATCACGTACGTCTTGTACGTCACTACGTTCATACTTGTTGGCCAACATTTGTGTGACCGTGTGTTTGCAAGACAAGTTGGAGCCAACATCATTTGAACAAAAATCCGCGGTTTTGTTGTCGGAAAGTCAGATCGTGTGTACGTTTGTAGGAATGAGGGGTCTTGAATACAAATGTCACTGTTACTACACAATGCGTGGTACATACAAAGCTCCTTTATTAGGTATAGATTTTGGTAAATACCATCTTTAGGACATTTTGTGATGATAATAACTTCTAAACTCTCTCGATCAACTTTAACTATTTTAATCCTTATGCTGCTAGCATTAGTAAAAAGATAGGAAGGTATATTATGTTTACTTGTTTAAAAGTTTCTTTTAAGGCTCCTTTTACATGGGTGCCTCCGTGAAGCGGGATCAGCTTGCGCAGCAGGGAATCTCTCCACTTATCCCTGTCGAGCAGGCGAGGACAGGTCTGTGTCTGCTTCGTTATGCAGAGCGGACACAGACACAACCTGCTATCCACTATGGGGCAATCGGATGGAAACGGATTCCCTGTTTCCATCCGATCGGTCTGTTTTTGGCAGACAGAATCGGACATGTGTCCGCTGACATTCGCCACTCCACAGAAGAGACTGGAGGGTCCGATCAGGTACACCTGAAAAATTGACAGGCGGACCTTATCGGATCTGTAACAAAGGGAGCGATTGAGCGGGCCGGATCACATGACGCGTGACGTCACCCGGGGCCGCCGGGAAATGTAGTTTTATCCGACCCGGGGCGCTTGCTGTGCTGTGTGGACTGCAGAGGTAGAATGAGATGTCCCGGCATGCCCCGGGGCGGCACTGCGCATCTGTATGGTGTGCGGAGCGGGTCTCCTCATCACTGCCTGGTCCTGCCAGCAAGCGCCCCGGGTCGGATAAAACTACATTTCCCGGCGGCCCCGGGTGACGTCACGCGTCATGTGATCCGGCCCACTCAATCGCTCCCTTTGTTACAGCGCTCACAGCGTTTGTAAGGCGCTCCGGAGGAGGGTGTAAGGCAAGGGCCCGGCTGTGGAGTTGGGGGCCCCGAGCGGTAATCCCGCTATAGCAGATAGATTGGGGACTGTGGAAGAAGGGGAGAATCAGAGAAGACAGGATCAAACAGCCTTTTTACACAATGCAGAGGATTAACACCTTATGTTCTACAGAGCCCTCCCTTTCTTCTTTCCTATGATAATAATGCCTTGCTGAGGGCTGAGCCCCCTTCCTGTGGACCCATCCATCTTCACTTCAACACCTGATGCTCCTTCCAGTTTCCATCTCCATCCCTGTTCCTGGACAGTTCGGATTACTAGGATCTCAAAAGCCCTTTAGACCCTCTGTAACGGGGGGTCATGGGGTTCTGGTAAGCGGCCAGGCTCTTACTGTCGGTGGTGGTCCCACATATCTGAGGCTCCATGTGGTTGAAAAACCCGTGATTGCTATCTTCACTTTCTTTGGGTTCTTCTCATGGACTATTTTTTATAAATTTTTTTCCATTCACAAATGACTTTTTAATACGTTTATTTTTGTTTGGACTTTATTTTCCACATTTGTTTGTATTGATTAAGATACACTATTGCACGTATGGTTACGTATTTATTTACATAGGTTGCATTTAGTGTTTTTTGGTGTGACTAAACAGCCACACATTTACCAATTTTTTTTTTTTTTTTTTTTTCAAGAAAATTTTTATTGAGTTTTACTGCTTTACAGAGTATATGTAACATACATCCCAAACTGTGTGTTTACAGGTTTGATGCAATCGTACAGTGTTCAATAAAGTGAGAATACTGACAAATGTTAGTCTGACCAAGTAAATACAGAAACACGTCTATCAGAAATAAGACTTATACATTACAGACCTATAGCATTGCATTAGCGCTGAGAGGTCGTTGCTGAATATGAGAGGACTGCAAGTGGTCATCGGTCACTTCCGGAAATGATGGGAGTAGCCACCCCGAATCCGTTCACCCCCTAGGGGATCAAAGCTGTGAACGGGTTGGGGTTATATGAGGGTGCGTCAGTGGCACCGCTGACTAGTGCGCGTGGTGGGTTGTGAAGCAGTACCACCGTGTGACCGTACTCGTTGCAGACGAATGATGAAGGAGATGTTATGTCAGAGTTAATGGGACGTCTAATTTGTTAATGTGTCAAGTGGGGGAGTGTTCGCAAGAGGGAGTGCCCATTGTGTCAGTGGGAAGAGCAGGGGTAGAGGTCTAACTGATACTGGGGTGGGGGAAGAAAGGGGGGTCCAGGAGGAAGGCGGCTCTGTGGAGTCAAGGAGTCTGGATAGTGCTATTTATGTGTTCAAGGATTAGAGAATGAGGAGGGAGTAGGTGGGGTTATTGGTGTGGGTGATTGACGGAAATGTAACCAACACGCCCAGGTTGTGTGAAATTTGGTGGGGTTGTCGTTGGCCTGGCAGATAAGCTTCTCCATCTCCGCCATTTTATCTACCCTCCTGATCCAATCTTGGACCGTAGGGGGTGAAGTAATTCTCCAAAAGGCTGGGATGCAAAGATTAGCTGCATTGATTAGATGTATGGTAAGCGATTTTCTGTAGGTATTCGGATAAACAGGAGTGTGGTGTAGAAGGTATCTTTCAGGTGTGAATGTCGGTGGGAAGGTGGTGATATGGGTGATCATCCGTTGGATATCTTGCCAGAATGGCTGGATGAGGCTGCAGCTCCACCAAATGTGTAGTAGAGTGCCCTTGGCAGAGCCACACCTCCAGCAGGTTGCGGGGATGGTGGGGTGAAAGTGGTGAATTTTGTCTGGTGTTCTGTACCATTTCGAGAACACTTTGAATCTGTTTTCCTGTGTGGATACGTTAATAGACCCCTTGTGCATGAGAGTGAAGATGGAGTCCCATTCCTGTGGGGATAGGTCCAAGGAAAGGTCTGATTCCCATTGTCTCACGAGTTTGTCATTTTTGATTGTGTGTTGTGAGAATAACAAGGAATAAGTGGCGGAAATAAGATGTCCCTGGGGTTCATTGTCTAGGCAAAGTAGTTCGAGAGGAGTGTGATCTCTACAGTAGGGGGAGTCTTTGCCAGGTGTTTGGAAAAAATGTCTCAATTGTAAATACTTAAAGAAGGGTAAATGATGATTGGGGAGCGTCGTTTCGAGTTCTGCGTGAGGGAGTAGTGAGCCATTGCGAAAGCAACCATGGGCCCTTACTGGATTAAAGGTCACTTCTTGTGAAGGACCCCTAAGCCGTAGGCCGGGAGGGAATTCTGGATTGTTGGTTAGAGGAGTCATGGGGCCCGGTGAAGGGAGCAGATTAAGCGTTTTGCAGACTGTTTTAAAGATTGCTAGGGTAGCACCAATGGAGGGGTGCAGGGAGAGGGTAGCTGGTATGTGTCTGCCATCGACCCATGGGGCGTTGACTAGTGGGAGATTTGCAAATGAGTCTTCCAGTTCTACCCAGTCCTTGGCCTGACGGTGTTTGTGCCAATCTACCAGTCTAGTCAAGTGGCAGGCCCAATAATATTTTCGGATATCCGGAAGACCCAGTCCTCCTAGCCGTTTGGGGAGGACCAGTCTGTCCCAACTAAGTCTCGGTTGCTTCGAGGCCCAGATGAAGGACCTGCAGATGCGTTTATAGGATGCGAAGAATGCGAGGGGTAATCTGATCGGTACGGCTTGGAGAAGGTAGAGGAGTCTGGGCAGTACGTTCATTTTTAAGATAGCGATCCTACCCAACCAAGAGAAGGATCCGAGATGCCATCTTTGAAGATCTCCTTGGATGGATAGGATCACAGGTGTGAAGTTCGTGGCGTATAAGTTTTTCAGGTCAGAGGTGATTTTGATTCCCAGGTACGAAATGGCCAGTGGTTCCCAGCCGAAGGTGAAGGTAAGTTTACAGAGGTTAACCGTTTCGGGGGGTAGGGTTACATTAAGGGCTTTCGACTTGTCAAAATTGATTCTTAAGTTCGAGAGGGTTTGGAAAAATGTGAAGTCTGCTAGAAGGTTGGGGATGGTTGTGATGGGGTCCGACAGGAACAGCAATATGTCGTCCGCATATGCCGCTAGTTTGTAGGATTTATGATGTATGGTAACTCCTTTAATAGTGGGGTTGTCTCTTAGTTTGCGGAGCATGGGTTCAAGGGTCAGTATAAATATGATTGGCGATAGTGGACACCCTTGGCGGGTTCCATTGGATACAGAGAAGGCGTCCGACAGCGTGCCGTTGACTCTTATCCTGGCTGTGGGAGAGGTATACAGGGCTAGAATCATTGTGAGCATGCGCCGAGGCAGGCCTAGCGCCTGAAGGGTGGCCTCCATGTAGTCCCATGCTACCCTGTCGAACGCCTTCTCTGCATCCAGTGATAGAAAGAACCCTTTCGTGGATGATTTTGTGAGCCAATGATGTATGTTCAATGCTTTAATGGTGTTGTCCCTAGCTTCGCGGCCGGGGACAAAGCCAACCTGATCTAGCGAGATCAGGGACGGTATGAAAGGTAGGAGTCGGTTAGCTAGGGCTTTCGCATATAGCTTAAGGTCCACATTGAGTAGAGATATGGGGCGATAGTTCGTTACTAGGGTGGGGTCCTTATCTTTTTTGGGGATGAGTGTAATGTGTGCCGTGAGCATTTCGTTGGGTGAGTGCGTTAAGGGGGACAGAGCATTGAGAGCTTTCGCAAGGCGCGGAAGGAGAATGGAAGGGAAGGATCTATAGTAGCAGGCAGAAAGACCGTCGGGGCCGGGGCTTTTCCCTGTCTTCGTCTGTCGCAGAGCTGTAAGGAGTTCTTCCGTCGTGAGTGGAGTGTCGAGGGATTCAGCGTCTTCTGTGGAGAGGGGTTGCGGTCCATATTGTGTAAGAAAAGTCATAAGGGCAGTTTTCCGGTTGGGAGAATCTTCTGCGTGATGGGATGGTGGCAAATTATACAATTTAGTGAAATATTGTACAAATTGTGTTGAAATGTCCTCGTTTCTAGAAAATGGTTCACCCGCCGGGTTGCGGATTGTATGAATAGTGTGTGATGCCTTTTTTGCTTGCAGTGCCCTCGCTAATAATTTGCTGGATTTGTTCCCGAACTCGTAATATAATTTTTGTGTCAACATGAATTTGCGTTTCAAAGATTTGTTTAGAACTTCTAAAAGCTCCTCTCTCGCCCGCGTTAGTTCGGCTAGTGACGCAGCTGCAACAGAGGCTTTGTGTGCCTATTCAAGCTTGTGTATACGTGCAGTTAGTTCAACTATATGTGTGCGGTTAAGTTTGTTGCGATTAGCGGAGATAGAGAGAAGCTCGCCCCTGATGACACATTTATGTGCATTCCATGCGGTCAGAGGTGTTACGTCGGGTGTGTTATTATTAGCAAAGAAGTCAGTCAGGCATTTGGATATTCTATTCGTGTTAAGTTCATCCGTCAGTAGGGAGCTGTCGAGGCGCCAAATACGCGTTTTTGTGTTCGTCGATGTTAGTTGTAGGGTCATAGAGATAGGGTTATGGTCTGATAGTATGGACGGTTCTATGGTAGCTTTTGTGAGGTTGGTCAAGTCATTTTGAGAGAGGAAAAAGTGGTCCAGTCTGGAGTATTTTGCATGCGATGGTGAGAAGAACGTGTAGTCCCTGTCTGTGGGATGCATGGTACGCCACGTATCGTGGAGTAGGAGGTTATTGAGCTGCAGTTTGACCGCTCTTAAAGCCCTGTAGGTGAGAAAGGAGGACCCGTTGGAGGTGTCCAACGCTGGGGTCATTGGGACATTGAAATCACCACCGACGATGAGGGTGCCGGCCTGAAAACTGGTTAACAGTTGTAGGGTCTTCGTGAGAAAGGCGACCTGGCCTGTGTTGGGGGCGTAGATGTTTGCAATAGTATAAGGTAGCTGATGGAGAGTGCCTCTTATAAAGAGGTATCGTCCATGTGGGTCCTTTAACGTATCTGTGATCAGGAATGGGCACTGGTTGGAGATGAGGGTTGAAACCCCTTTTGATTTCGCCTCTACATTGGAAGCGTGTAGTATCGTGGGGAAGTAACGGCTTTGCAATTTGGGGATGGAATCCGTGCGGAAATGTGTTTCCTGAGTCAGCACTATGTGAGCTTTGGAGTGTTTGAGTGATGTTAATAATTGAGACCTTTTTTCAGGGGTATTCAGACCCCTTATGTTGATTGAATACAGCTTGAGTGATTGTGTTGGTTGTGGTGCGACTCCTCTGGTGAGGGCGGGGTTCGTCATGGCCTTCGTCATGGGATAGGGGGGAAAGGGAGGGAGGGGTCGATGTTCAGAGGGGGACGTCTAGGAAGTAAAGCAAGTATAAGTAGCAAATGTGGGTTAAGTGGGGAGAACCGAAGAGGTGTGGCACAGAGTGACCACCAACCTCCTAATTGATATATCGGTCGTGTACAGTACCTGCGTGGGGCACCGTATCCCTTGAGGGAGACTGTGACTCCAGGCAGGCCCGTATGGGGGTTGACCAGGATCGGGCAACGGAGAGGGTCGAGAGAAGAAGTAGCGAGGATAGGAATAAAGCCCTCCGCCACAGGATAAGTTATAGCTGATTGCTGAGGTGTGGGTATAGAGTGTGTTAATCAGGGTTGTGGGTGATCAACTAAGGGGCAGTATAGTACTTTCAGCAGACCATCGTAAATTCAGATGCAGACATCGTGAAGGGGGTCAAGGTCAGCAATAGAACAGTAGGTCTAGGTAACCGAGAGGGGCCTTTTAGGAGAGGCAACTTCCAGAGCTAGGTGCCGGGTGCCATAATGTACAGGCCTGGTAGTGAGACAACTGCCGGTATCCCTAGCCAATCGTGTGCTGTGCCCCTCCCTTCTGCGCGTAAGGTGCGCGGTGTGGAGTGAACAAAGGTCCGAGGCAGCTGCTGGAAGTTACCCCCCCCTGGGCATCCGTCATGTGACTCAGTAGAAAACTTAACTATAACAATGTGCCACTTGTGAAGCCTAAACTACACTTGGGCTAACTAGGGGAGGGAAGCTGGAACAATAGCAGACAGAACCTCGGCGGTATTGATAGTACCGCAATACAGAATCTATTGCAATCCTAAACCAAACAATATAAGGATCAGTAAATCAAAAATAACAGAACCAAGGGATGGAAGTACCGGCCAGTTCATACTCCTGTACGAGGTGAAGTAGCTTACGGCAGCCTGGCAGGATCAGTGTGCAGCGGACATGTAGGTGGCGGCTTTGGATCAGCTGGTTGACAGATGTCCGGGTGGGCACCGCAGCGGCGTCAGAGTCATCGATCGTGAAGCCGTTGGAGTTGTCGGCAGAGTAGCCCGTCTTTTCCACCGGGATGCTGTGTTCCTTCAACGCTTGCGACTCCTCTTGTCAGCGTTCGGGCTTGAGGCATCTGTGGTGCGGACGCACGTAGAGTTCTGGGCGGGGTTGATCGTCGCGGTGCAGTGTGGTAGTCGTAGTTGCGAGTCCGCATAGTAAGCTGACAGCAAACAGTGGAGGGCGGGGCTTGGAGTAAATGAGTGCCATCTGGGCGAGGTCCGAAGCAGAGAGACATCACTGATGTTGCATTGATGCGAAGGGAGTCCGCTAGCCCATGAATCCGGCATATTCGGCCTGTTGATGGGTTAGTGTGATCCTCTGATATAAATCCATCATGCCCAAAGAAGGTGTAGAAAACAAAACAGAAAAACAACAGTAAAAACAAAAAAAAGAAAAACTTTTCGCTGGAGCTGGAACTGTGTGTAACTGCGTCTAACAGTCTTGGAAACCGGTTACATATGTCTGTTCCGACCCCTACGTGGGCCCCGAGCTCTGAGGGATACTTCTGGGCTGTTGGTGCGGTAATGGGAGCGGTGATTCGCATGGCTTCTGTTCTCGGAGGGGGAGCGTCTCCGGCTGGGCTGAGGTGCTTGCGTTTCCATGTGTTCCGTTCCGTCCGTCCCTCTGGTGTAATTGCGGGGGCGAAATGCAGCGTACCAATTGGGGACATGTATCATGGGGATACCGAGGGTGGCGCAGAAATGTGGGAGATCCTCAGGGACCTTGAGTAAAGCGGTGCGTCCCTGCGTGGAAGCGGAGAGGCAGAAGGGAAACTTCCACTTGTACACTATCTGTCTGTCCCTTAGGGTTTCCAGCAGAGGTTTCAGGTCCCGCCTGTGCTGGAGTGTGATACCGGACAGATCTTGGTAGATTTGTACTTGCGCGCCATTGTGCAGTATCTGCGGCCTACCCCGCGCCATTTTGAGTATTTCCTCTTTCAGCCTGAAATCCACTATGCAGCATATAATGTCCCTCGGTGGGTCTGTTTCCCTGCCTTTGGGGCGAAGTGCGCGGTGTATGCGTTCCATTTTCACTGGGGTGTGTGCAGGCCGGTTAAGCAGGGAATTGAAAATGGAGATTATGGCTGGGGATATATGGTCCCCTTCAACAGACTCCGGCAGACCTCTGATACGCAGGTTGTGCCTTCTGCCCCGGTTGTCGAGGTCTTCCAAGTGCCTCTGCATGTCACGTAGTTGTCGGGTGTGAGAATCAACGTCTTCCGATACTGACTGCAGGACAATTTCTTGGTGTTCTGTCACGTGTTCAACCTCCCGTACCCTTTCATTCAGAGACTTCAGGTCTAATCTGAGTTCTGAAATGGCCGTCGCTAGAGTCTCTTTAATGTCCTCTGCCACGGAACGTAGGTCAAGAATAGTCAGTGGCGGGTGTGGGCTGAGTTCAATCCCCTCTTCCCCCGCTAACGGAGGCAGCACCTGAGGTGGTAGAACGGGCAGCTGGTGCGGATGCGAAGATGCCTGTGAGGGTTGTCCCTGTGTGTGGCGGGCGGGCGCCATATTGCCTCTACCCGTCCGGAACATCTCGGGGATATTCTGCCCCTGTGTACCGACAAGGTCTCTCGGGGACCTCGAGCGGGATGCAGATGAGGTCCGGGAGGCTGTCCCCATGTTCTGTCGTGAGTAAGGAGCGGAATTACCTCACAATATAGGTGGCTTTCTCCTGTGGCGGACGGAGCTCAGGAATTATGCGACTGTCTCCATGCCAGGTCAGGCCACGCCCCCACATTTACCAATTTATATAGTGCGAATCATTTCATTTTTCCTACTTATGTTATGTGTTTGTGTCACATTTAGATTTCGCTGCTCCTTTTCACATTTTAGATATTTTGAAGCGCAATTATTTTTTCCTTTTTTTCTGGACCTTATCGGATCGCCTGTGTGAAAGGGTCCCTATATTTCTTTAGTTGCTTTCTGGTTTCTGGTCTAGTCCGAAATGGTGTCATACATCCCAGGAGTTTTCATGGACATTTTTTTCTTTCATCTGGAAGGGGTAGAAGGGGCTTTTCTCAGTTAAGCACACCCTCCTGTCTGCATGTCTGAGCTAAGGGCAGATGGAAGTAAATGCTACATGAATCATTTACTCTTACTCAAGATGGCCGTGGCTAGAAATGCCAGGGAGGTGTTTTTCAAAGTGATTTCCCAACTAAATAACAAAACATAGAGACATGGATGGATGAGTGAGTTTGCTTTGAATATTAAACATGAATTTAATAGCATTTGTGGTGCTCAGATAAAGTTAAGTTCCACTTTAAAGTGATTTCATAAGTTTAGAAATATGGTGTATATTGTATAGAGCTATGCCTGAATGTTCGGCAACATTGAAAATGTATTTTGCATACTTTACTTAAAAGCAAAACAACTTGGTTGCCTCTTTTAATGGCTGCTGAATGGAAACCTAATATGTAGACTGAGTTTTTTCTGAAAATAGCCATTGACAGGAGCAGCACTGGGGGTGGCGGCCATGTTGGGGCTCAAGCCTCTGCAATAGTGGGCCCAGCAGATCTTCCTGTTTTCCTTTATTTGTGTGCTGTTTTTTTCAACTGACTAAATGGAAAATATCACAGAGGACATACAGCCTACAAATATGTCCCAGGTGTCACAAGGACTGGACATTTTTTTATTCTTTAATATGGACAAAGACATCACTTTTACCCCACAGATGGAGCTCTGGGCTGCTTCTTATGTGTTTATTTTACTATTCTCTCTTCTCTTCTTCTCTCTCTCTGCCCTGTTAAAAAAGCCTGTTGTTCAGAGAGCTCAGTAGCTCAAGCTCAAACTTACACACAACTAAATGATGTAGGGCTCATGCACACAGGTGTTTTTTTAGCATACAATGTAAATTGCAGCTGTATTCCTTGGCCCTGGATACACAGCTGCAGTGTACTGTCACTATTTGCATAAACCCGAGGATGTGTACAGGTGTACAACCATAGATGCAGATAGTCAGTATTCAGGGGCATAGGGATTTACGCATGTGTGGATTTGCGTGAGCCTTCGCACAGATGCATACAGCCATTCATTATTATGGTCGCAGCAGCCATGTATTTGGGATTAGATTCCCCAAACAACACAGTAATGGCGGGGCACAGGAAGTCATCCCTGCTAGGAGAACACAGTGATTATTGCTAGTGGCTATAGCCATTGGCAATAATCTCATGTAAAAATCCAACATGCTGGTTGTAACCAAGTTGATCGATGAATTGACTTGGGTACAATCAGCTTGCCCATAGATGAGTTGAATCTCGGCCGGTCCTGCTGAACCGGGTGAGATTCAAACTATCTACGGCCATCTTTGCTGGCATCTTCCTTTCCTCTTCCTGGCAAGTCTGTTTAGACAAAACCATGAGTATAAATTAGAGGAAGAGAGTCTGAAGTCAAACAGCTTCTGATATGCTCTCTTTGAAAACCCATAATACATGTGACACTATTGTCATAGGTGAAGCCTCCATTGTGTGTTTATTTGGATAAAAGTGTCTTTTATAAACTATAAAACAAAAAAGTTTTAAAACATGAACTTAAAAAAAACAAAAAACAAATAGTATTGCCATATAACTGGTATTGCCCTCTTTAAATTATATGTAAATGATATGCATAGGCATATGGAATATGGCTGCAATGGATAAGTGCCATTATCCCTAATGAATAGAAATGGAGAAATTCCTCAAGGGGTGGGACTATAGCGGCGCTGGTAGATTAAATTCAATGGGGTAGTGAGAACTGTAAAAACATAACATTTTATTACAAACTGTACATATACAAAACATCAAGTGAAAATAGTGTATGACAACCATACACGAATATTGGAAAGATTAAATACAGACATCTAACGCGTTTCGGCACTCCTTCTTCAGAGGTATCTTTAATATACAGTACATACAACTTTCTGCAAGATAAAATTACATATTGATATCCAAATATATATAAATCAGCATATACATGAGCAGAACCATAATGTGACTGCACTCACCCAAATTATTGAGTGATAAATCATATCGTGAAGCTTAAGAACATGCATCGGCAGGCTATGCGTTGTTATTCCCTGACACCCAACCCGATGTGACCATAGGTCCACTCGGAACAGGCCCATAGAGATTCTCCCAGGATGTGGGGAACTTGATGTTTTTTATACACACAGGCACTGTCATGGCTGACATGTACCAATGCCCTACAAAAATCTGTCAGCTGTCCTTTAAGTGATTGTAAAGGTTTTTTAGTTCTTACGATCCTCTTTCTTTTCCGTTCCTCGACAGCAGTACTGGCTCCTCCCCCCTGTTGAGCAAGCCTCTTGCTATGGAGGCACTCGAGCAGGCTCACTTATGGAATGCAGCTCGGTCCTGCCCCCCCTCTCCTCATTGGCTCACTGGCTGTGATTGACAGTGATTGACATTGGCTCCTGCTGTGTGAGCCAATGAAAGGAAGAGAGACACAGGATAGCCGATGCACATCACTGAATCAATATGGGGCTCTGGTAAGTATTAGGCTTGGCTGGGGAGGGGATGCTGCACTCAGAAGTTTTTTACCCTAATGCATAGAATGAATAGAACCTTCTGTTTCACACTGGTGGCTGTGTCTACTGTTGGTAGAGCAGTAGCTGTCAAGAGTTCAGGAAACAATCCTTCTGCCTCCTGAATGTCTTTTTATTAATTGGGTATTAAAATATTGCACCGCAACCACTAGCCAAGTTGCAGTGGACTCCCATAGACCATAATGGGTGTGATTTACGGTGGTGCCACCTGTTAAACTCTGCAATGTAAAATTGCTGCGGCCACAAAGCAATGCATCATGGCTGCGGCATGTGTGGAGCTCCCTTCGACTACAATGGTAGAATTTACCTGGGCAATTGGGGAAGGTAAAATCGGGACTCAACCACTTGTTTTCACCACCCTCTGGTCGCACATATAAAAGAGTTCTAACAGCTTCAACACACAAAATAACAAAATAGCTGATGTGAGTCCACCATTTTATAGAAGGGGGCTGGGTTCCTTTCCTTCAAATAACTGGTTCTTGTGATTCAGCTGATTGAGCAAAGGCTTTGCCCTGCATTATACTTGTTACTTATTTATACAGAAGAACCTTTAAACTTTTTGGGCAAAAAATTGTGATATGCAAACTTTGCCAATCCTGGACATTCACTGCGAATCCATGGTAGCGATGAACGCAAACCTCATCCCTAATTGGCTATAGATAAACTTTAAGCAAGGATGATAATTTCAAGTTCTTGTGCCTTTAAACATTTTAAGAATTAAAATGACCATTAATGGGAGTGAAGTCACCATGCTTCATCAGCAGCAATAAATGAGGGTGATTAGGATGCCTGGGGCTTTTCTTATCAGCAGACATCACAAGGTTTGGTCTCATCATTACTATGTAGGTCTCAGTGAATACAGACAGATATAGAAAATAATTATGTCATTTGCCAAGACTAGACTGATGACTGCATTCAGCTCGGGGGCAAATATTAAGACGTACCTAAAGACCTTACCACTTCCAGTCAGATCACCTGATTACAGAACATTTGAACTAAAAAATTCTCTAATACTTGCATGGATTATACTAAGAATATTGGATTGTACATATCCACCATTAACTATGCACATGCTACAGAATGTTGTTATTTTTTAACTATAAATTATATTTACTGTAGTTATGCCAAATAGATTCTCTGTCCTCTAGTCTGCAAAAATCGCACTGCGTTTTATGTTTTATTATTTTTATTGCATTATTTTTTATTAAATAAACTAATACATTGATTTAGTTAATAATCAGATATACAGTATCCAAAAATAAATAATTACAATTAAAACCGGTAAATAAATACAATAAAACTGCTTTGATATAATAATTTTTTTAAAATGAAATTAAGTAATTTAATATTACTGCAGATAGACTCTATGCAGACATAAAAGCCACACATGAATGCATTTTTTTTATCCGTTAATACATCGTTAAAGGCTTGTGCACACGGACATTTAAAACGCCACGTTTTTAGGCATTCAGGCACTTTACTTCTAAAGTTCTAAAAGCACCCCACTGTTTTTAATGGGCATGTACACATAGGTGTTCAAACTAGCACTGCATACAGATCAGGAAAAAAATCTGTGCTGTTGATTAAATAAGCAGATAAATAAAACGAAAAGGATCTTTTTGAACTTGCATGTGTACGCACAAATGCACGCATGTGCTATACAGCCCATCCTGCATTTTTATGCAAGAACTTTCTGTGAGGCATACCTGATAATCATACATAGTAATGTGTGCAGGAACCCTAAAAGTGTTTTTTTTTTTTCTAATTCAAGTAGTTCATATCTCCCAACTTTTTGAGATGTGAATGAGGGACACCTATCAGCAAAAGTTTGCAGGTGTAGGACACACCCCTTGACACACACCCTTAAAGGAGCATTGTACAAAAGACAAGATTGGTTAAACTTTATTGCTTTTTTTTACCACTGCTTTATACTGGCTTTTAAAATGTACAGTTGGGAGCTATGTGAGTACCTGAAATTTACTTGATATCAGCCCCTTGGAGTCCCTGTACAGCAGAACTCTCTCTGGAATAGAGAGAAGCATTACAAGGAGCCAATCAGTTTATGAGCTGACAAGGGGCATGCTGATAGAAAGAAAAAGCAGAATGACAGCGAGATGAGCTCACCAATGTGTTACTTCTATTTCATTGTCACTAACAGCCTGGGGGTGGGTCCATGACAGCTTGGGCTCAGAGAAAATGGGTTGAGTGATGCTAGCCATCATTTAACCCAAAATACATCTATTCTAGACAAATCCAACAACCTAGAACAGTCTTTCTCAACCAGAGTTCAATGGAACCCTAGGGTTCCTCTAGAGGTTGCTAGGGGTTCTTTCAGCTGTGGCCTGCAGCTCGAATGATGCCTGCAGCTGCAGCTCCCGGTATCTTTTTTTTTTAGTGCTGGGGGAGCTCTTTCCTTTCCAGTTTTGCTAGTTGTAAACAAACTTTTAGTGGTTTGTAAAAAGCATTGGATGATATTGATCTTGGTTTGATTCAAAGCTTTTAAGGGCAGATGAGACATCTGAGGTCTAATAGACCACAGATGTCTCTGTAAAGAGAACCTGTCACTGAATATTGTTATCCCAAGGGATGGTTACATTCCTTGGGATAACAATAAAAGTTATACAAAAATAAAAAAATAAACCCAAACATTTTAAAGCACCCCCATCCCCTTATGCTTGTGCGCAAAGGCAAACACACACTTGTTGGTCCCGTTTCGTATGTAAACAGTGATCGCAGCACAGATGTGAGGAACGTCAGATAAAGAGCAATAATTCTAGCTCCAGACCTCTTGTGTAAATCTAAAGTGATAACCTGTAATCATTTTTAAAGCATTCACCTATTGATAATATAATTTATGTAGTTTGTAGCCGTTCCACGGGGCATGCATAATTTTAAAGCGTGACATGTTTGGTATCTATTTACTCAGTGTAACATCATATTTTGTATTTTACTAAACATTTTGGTATTGTATTGTGTTTTTGCGCAATAAAATTAAAGTGTATTTTTTCTAAAATATTGGCGCTGGGCAAATACCGTGTGACATAAAAAATTGCAACACCCTCCATTTTGTTCTCTATGGCCTCTGCTTAAAAAAAAAAAAAAATGTGTAATGTTCGGGGGTTCTAAGTCATTTTTTTTTTTTAGCAAAAAATACTGATTTTTACAAGTATGTGAGAAGTGTCAGACCACTGACCACCAATGTAACAAGGCATTTCCCTACTGACTACCAATATACTAAGACAATTCTCCACAGACATTTTCCTAAAATACAAGCACAGGCCTTATCAGCAGCTTGTAGTAAAAAGGACATCTTTTTTTATCTTTATGCTAACTGTAGGCTCCCCCCAGGCTGAAGCCCAATTTATGACCATACCTATGTAGCGGTACCATGGTAAGGGGTGCTGAGTATTGTGGTCCATCTGTCACCCTGCCCAGTCAGGAACACAGTTCTCATTCACCCTCAGGCAGAAAAACAGTCCTTGAACTTTGTTTTTGTATTTTTATTGAGGGGTATTAAACTTGGATGGGGTAAGGGAGTATGGGAGGCCCACTTGATTGAAGAAAGTATACGGGACTGAAACTATATACAATTCCTGAATATACTCCTCTACACTTCAGCTCCAGCACAGCACTTGCTTGTAGACTATCTCTCCTTAACACCTCTAGCACATCATTTGCTTGTTCTTTTAGGACCAGCTAGCACTGAGATTTAGACCCAAACTGGCTCAGTCAGGCCTTAGCAAATGCCCTTTGCAGACAGGGACCGCAGGCCCCTCTGGTGTTGCAAAGATATATAGGTAGTCCTGGTGCTAGCTGTCCTCTTGGCTACTGATCCCAGCACCACATCTTCAGGCTCTGCCAGCCCTTCTGGCTGTAGCTGCCTCTCTCTACTGCCCATGCTACCACAGTCCACTCCCCTGGCTCTGCACCCATCAGAGACTGCAATCTCCCAGTCCTTTCAGGCATGCCTCCCAGTCCTTCCTGACTGTGTGTCACTCATCAGCTCTCTTGGCTGCGACCTGTTGTTCCTCCCTGGAGACTTTGTCTGGCAGTGCTTTCCTGCTGTCCTCTCCTTGCTCCCGTGCCTCCTGTCCAGGACACCTTCACGTGTTCTTAGAAGTTCCTGTCCACACCCAAACCCATACCATGGTCACCTCCACCAGACTGGGGAGCTCCCTCAGGACCCGACAGCCTAGCACTCCATCTCCAGCTTCCTCCCGAACAACTCCTCCCCAGCTGGGCTTACCCTGGGCATTTAAGGAGGCCTGCCTCCTGCCAATCCAAGTTGGGGATTTATCGGGGCTCCTCAGAATACCCCAGGTGGCAACACCTTTCCTCTCCTCCTTCCTTTCCAGAAGATGCTAATATATTATGGAAAGAAGTGGGAGGTCTTGGTGATGCTGCCTGTGAGTTACCAACTCTGCCTGAGTCACTCAACCCTGACCCAGAAGAAAATACACAGGCTTGGCTGCCAGCAAAGACTGACAATTTACCTATCCTGTACAAAAAAAATCCTACTCACTATCTAGCAACCTAGAGGGTGCTACACCTATGTTAGATTTAAGATGGCCATAAATTGATTTAAATTCGGCTGGTTCAGCAGGTATCAGACAAATTTCAATCCATCTATGGCCGTTCCCACTTGACAGAGGTTGATCTAATGATCGATTTTTGTAGAGCAATAAAGTTGGAAAATTTTTATTTGACCAGCTACTATAGAATTGAGCAGTGTATTCTGACAGTGTAGGAATCCCCACTGTCAGAATACCATAAAACAGTGGAAAAGATTCCTCCATCCACCTTGCTAGAGTTGATGGGGAAGTTCATTTTGTCTTCGATCTGCCCTGTGCTGGATTAAATAAAAACTAATCTTTGGCCAGCCTAACAGCAAGCAGTGTGGCCCCTGCCCCCTTATCAGTGTCCATGTGCTGGATCCTCTATATCATATGCGCCCCCCAGAAAAAAAACAAAAAGAGCACTTTTAAAAGGGTTACTGCTGCAAAGGGGAGAGAAACTATAGTAGTAGTTGACAGCATGTGTTGTTGTGAATGACTGCACACTGGAGATGGGTGCCATCATTCACAAAAACACAAGCCCACAAGAACACATGCCAGCAGCAACTACTTTACTCTAGGGCTGCAACTAACGATTATTTTCATAATCGATTAGTTGGCCGATTATTGTTTCGATTAATCGATTAATCGGTTAATAAGCTTAAAAAAAAAAAAAAAAGTGTGGTGTAAAATTTAGTTAATATGTAAAGTTTAAAAAAAAGCAATTTATTGTTAAATATCTCTATGCAGTGGTAAATGTAAATAACTATATGGTTAGGGAGCTAAATATCTAATCAACTCTGAGAATAACAGACAGAAGAGATATACTATTAGAGGAGATGTACTGTATATACTATTAGAGGAGAGATATACTGTATATGCTATTGGAGGATATATACTATTAAAGGGTGAATCTGGTAAATTACATCAGACTCAGAGATCAATATTTTTTTATTTAAAAAACAAACAATGTCTTCCTTCAAAAAAAAAAAATGGCATTTTAAGAACGTTAGTTCGATTTTCTAATCGTTAGTGGGGTCAAATTGATGTTCATTTTCAACCATGGTGACAAATAATAGGAAACTTCTTGGTCAAAGGAATTTTCCGACGGTGTGTGTGTGGTTTTCCTTCATTTTAAAAACAGAATGTTAAAAACAAGTGAAAATTTCAAACATTCTTTCATTCAGCGAATGTACAAAGATTTTTCGTATGAATATTCTCATCTGAAAATTGATCGGTGTGGCCAGCATAAGGCTCGGTACACACCTATGCAGTTTGCTTTTGGTCTATTTCTGCAGTGCTTTTTGCTGTGCATTTTGATTTTTGCACACGTGATTTTGCTGCGATTTGCGTTTTTGCATTTTTTTTGGCCAACTTGTTGTTGGGCAGATTAAAAAACACAAATTTCTGCAAAAACGCAATACATGCTTTTCTGCAGCTTCTCCATTGAAGTATATTGAACCAAAAAAGCACCGTTTTGCGTTAAAAAAAGTCCCTGACCCTTTCCAAATACGCAGCGGCTAAAAAAAGCATAGATGTGAACGCGTCCCATAGGAAATCATGTAAATGAACTGTAGTGCAACCAGGTCTAAGACGTTTAGTAACATAATGGGGTTAAAAAAAAAACTAAAATTAGCCCTTTATAGTACAAAAAAAACCCAGATAATCACTACTGTAAGGGGTTCATTTTTTTACTGTAGAACTGTGGAAGTTACATTTACAGTAGCGATTATTTGCTCTTTTTGTACTATAAAGGGCTCATTTTAGTTTTTCTTAACCGCATTATGTTACTGGCCGATTAATCGATTATGAAAATAGTAATCGATTAATTTCATAATCGATTAGTTGTCGATTAATCGATTAGTTGTTTCAGCCCTACTTTACTCTCCCTCAGACAACTGAGCCCAGACCCAACCTTCTGCCATGCTGGGGAGAGATATATAGCAGATGGTGCAGCGCTAAAACTAATAATGATGAATGAAATAGTCCATAAAGTTCAAACAATCATGAGTGTTGTGACATCATGCTGGAAACTTCGTGGATAAAAGTGATCCTTCCACCAACACAAGAAATGGCCTCTCACCTCAGCAACAGGACCCTTTCGTTATAGAGGGTCAAATACGCTTTCCCTTACGGGTAATGTGAAGCAAGTAAGCACCAGATCCAAATCTGTCAGCAGCGGTAGTGGATAAGCCATATGCAGAGTCAATCAATCCCCAAGCGTAAGTGCCATGTAAACATAAAAGGGGTAGACCATAGTGCTCTCCGTAATAAACTTTAATAAGGTAAAATACAAGGTAAAAAACTTACAGACAAGGCACTCATCCAGTGCCAGATGTATGAGCATGAATAGGTAAAGATACGAGATGGTCGCAGGTGATGTCACAACGCTCTCTTCCTTCATCCCCGCCCGCTGGGACACAGCGCGTTCGGAAGGAAGAGAGCGTTGTGGCCTCACCTGCGACCATCTTGTATCTTTACCTATCCATGCTCATGGATCTGGTGCTTACCTGCTTCACATGACCCGTAAGGGAAAGCGTATTTGACCCTCTATAACGAAAGGGTCTTATTGCTGAGGTGAGAGGCCATTTCTTGTGTTGGTGGAGGGATCACTTTTATCCACGAAGTTTCCAGTATGATGTCACAACACTCATGATTGTTTGAACTTTATGGACTATTTCATTCATCATTATTAGTTTTAGCGCTGCACCATCTGCTATATATTATTCTCAGGGATTTGATTTTTGACCCTGGTGTCCAGCTGCTTTCAGATATTTGTATACATATTTGCGCTGATTTGTTCCTCTCTTTTCCATGCTGGGGAGAGAGATTAGAGTAGTGGCTAGTGTGTGTTGTTGTGGGCTTATGTTTTTGTTAATGACGACACTCATCCCCAGCATGCCATCATTCACAGCAACATTTGCTGCCAGCTACTACTGTAGTCTCTCTCCCTGGATCAGCAGATGGGCAGGCCTGTGCTTTGTTGTCTGTCCCCTGATGTCCAAGGGCTGGAATATGGCAGAGCTTGTCCTCTGAAGCACAGGACTGTAAGATAGAACTGCAGATGTTGTTATCCTCTTCTTCTCTGTGTGTTCTTTTTGTGACCACCCCCTCCATTCTCTGTGCCTGTCACTCAGACCTAATAATACATTTGTAACCTTGCTAGCAAGGTAGCCAGACAGCAGTGGGGGGAGGGAAAACTGTAAACCATTCTAGCTTAGAGATAAGATCAGAATTCTAAATGCACTCTGTCTCCTGGGGGTTCCCATAAGGACTTACAATTTGTAACGATACTTCTTTTTTAAGGGTTCTTCTGGGGAAAAATATCTGAGAAGGTCTGACCTTGACTATACATACTATTAAATATATAATATTTTGGAAAAATATATGAAAATGGTGTAAGTCTCACCTGCATCCCTAAACTGTACTACAAAAGATTCTTCAAAAAAATTAAATACCATAAATACCCGTCTTAGCACGTTGAAAATAGGATTAATGCCTTTGCGGAGTGACTGAATGATTAACGCACGCATCTTAAGTCCATAGTAATATTCAGAATTTCAAGGTCCATTTCAGATTCAGATAACATAATACACATAAGTACACAGATCTTTTTATTGATGTGTCTGCACACTTGTAGATAAGACCTTCCTTAATGGATGGTTGTATTTTATCTGCTCTTTCTAACAAGTTCATACCTTTTTAGTGCTGTACAGCAGTAAAACCTAAAATGACTGCAATGCATAGCAAGTTTCAATTTTTTGCGTTTGTTGTGTTGGAGAATTGGAGGTATTGAAATTTATATTACGTGTTAAAATTTATACTGTGGTATATATTTTTATTATATATATAAATATTAATATCTGACCAAATAAATGTGATTTACTAAACAAGTTGAACATTTTCACACAACAAATTGTGTAAACTTGCTTCAATTATCCAATCACATGAAAAGCAGATTCCTGTTTACTTATTTAATTTGCATATAATTAATTAAAGTAAATATTAACATAATTTATTGTGTGCAGATTCTAAACTCCTTCAGTAAATAATATATTATTAAAAAAATAAAAGTGGGGAGGCTTTAGGTAAACTATAGCAGCTAAGTAAGGAAAGTCATACACTTTGGTGGGCATACACATGTTTATAACATATATGTGTGTGTGTATGTGTGTGTATATATATATATATATATATATATATATATATATATATAGTTACATATCTGAATGAGGATCCCCCACTTACATCAGGGTCCCCAGGAAGCCCTCCTTACATCAGGGTCCCCAGAGAGTCCCCCCTACATTAGGGTCCCTAGAGAGCCTCCCCTTACATCAGGGTCCAAAGAGAGCCTCCCTACTTATATTAGGGTCCCCAGAGCCCCCCTCATTACATCAGGGTCCCCAGAGAGCTCCCCTTAACATCAAGGTCCCCAGAGAGCCCCTCCTTACACCAGGGTCCCCAAAGAGCCTCCCCTACATTAGGGTTCCCAGATAGTCTCCCCCTACATTAGGGTCCCCAGAGATCCTTCCCTTACATCAGGGTCCCCAGAGAGCCTCCCCTTACATCAGGGTCCCCAGAGAATCCCCCTTACATCAGGGTCCCCAGGGAGTCCGCCTTACATCAGGGTCCCCAGAGAGCCCCCCCTTCATTAGGGTCCCTAGAGAGCCTCCCCTTACATCAGGGTCCCCAGAGAGCCTCCTCTTACATCAGGGTCCTTAGAGAGCCTCCCCCTATATTAGGGTCCCCGGAGAGCCTCCCTCCTTACATCAGGGTCCCCAGGGATCCCCTCTACATCAGGGTACCCAGAGAGCCCCACTTACATCAGGGTTCCCAGAGAGCCCCCCTACATTAGGGTCCCCAGAGAGCCTCCCTTACATCAGGGTCCCCAGAGAGCCCCCAGAGAGTCCCCTCCTTATGTCAGGGTCCCCAGAGACCCCTCTCCTTACATCAGGGTCCCCAGAGAGCCCCCCTAACATCAGGGTCCCCGGAGAGCTCCTCCTTACATCAGGGTCCCCAGAGAGCCCCCCTTACATAAGGGTCCCCAGAGAGCCCCTCCTTACATCAGGGTCCCCAGAGAGCCCCTCCTCACATCAGGGTCCCCAGAGAGCCTCCCCTTACATCAGGGTCCCCAGAGAGCCTCCCCCTTACATTAGGGTCCCCAGAGAGCCTCCCTTACATCAATGTCCCCAGAGAGCCCCCCTTACATTATTGTCCTCAGAGGGCCCCTTTCTTACATTAATGTCCCCAGAAAGCCCCCCCTACATCAGGGCCCCCAGAGAACCCCCCTTACACCAGGATCCCCAGGGAGCCCTGCTTACATCATGGTCCCCAGAGAGCCCCCCCCCTACATTAGGGTCCCTAGAGAGCCTCCCTACTTATATTAGGGTCCCCAGAGAGATCCCCTTAACATCAAGGTCCCCAGAGAGCCTCCCCCTACATTAGGATCCCTAGAAAGCTTACCCTTACATAAGGGTCCCCAAAGAGCCTCCCCCTACATTAGGGTCCCCAGAGATCCTCCCCTTACATCAGGGTCCCCAGAGAGCCTCCCCTTACATCAGGGTCCCCAGAGAACCCCCCTTACATCAGGGTCCCCAGAGAACCCCCCTTACATCAGGGTCCCCAGGGATCCCTCCTTACATCAGGGTCCCCAGAGAGCCCCCCCTACATTAGGGTCCCTAGAGAGCCTCCCCTTACATCAGGGTCCTTAGAGAGCCTCCCCCTATATTAGGGTCCCCAGAGAGCCTCCCTCCTTACATCAGGGTCCCCAGGGATCCCCCCTTACATCTCAGGGTACCCAGAGAGCCCCACTTACATCAGGGTTCCCAGAGAGCCCCCCTACATTAGGGTCCCCAGAGAGCCTCCATTACATCAGGGTCCCCAGAGAGTCCCCTCCTTACATCAGTGTCCCCAGAGACCCCTTTCCTTACATCAGGGTCCCCAGAGAGCCCCCCTAACATCAGGGTCCCCAGAGAGCCCCTCCTTACATCAGGGTCCCCAGAGGGCCCTCCGTACATCAGGGTCCCCAGAGAGCCCCTCCTTACATCAGGGTCCCCAGAGAGCCCCTCCTTACATCAGGGTCCCCAGAGAGCCCCCCATACATCAGGGTCCCCAGAGAGCCCCCCCATACATCAGGGTCCCCAGAGAGCCCCCTTACATCAGGGACCCCAGAGGGCCCCTTCCTTACATTAATGTCCCCAGAAAGCCCCCCCCTACATAAGGGTCCCCAGACAGCTGACCTCCCCCCCCTTCAAGAGGTTCCCCTGTACCTGGCTGATGGAGGTGGGAGGTGGCGATCGGCAGCTCTATGGTGTCCACAGGCAGGGAATCTCCATGAGGCTTGTAGTTCTTCTCCCGAGTGTATACAGTGGAGAGGGGAGGGGCCTCTGACCCGGGCATGTATCAGCAGCAGTGTTCAAGCAGAGCAACTCACTGAAAGTGAAACTGATACCTGCCCGGGTCAGGGGCCCCTCCCCTCTTCTCTCCACTGTATACACTGACACTCGGGAAGAGAGAACTACGAGCTCCAGGGAGATCCCACCGCTCACAGGCACAATAGAGCTGCCGATCGCTGCCTCCCACCTCCCCCCACTGCATTCTAAATGGCTAATCAGAGGTGCAGGGGGAGATGCCGGGTCTTGCCCCCCCCCCCCCCCCCCCACAGCGGCAGAATGGTAGGGCCCAGTCGCAAGTATGACTGCAGTGACCCCTATAGTTCCGCCACTGAGGACACTGCATTCCTAGCAAGATCAGCAGGCATTTCTGTATTTGCTAATAATGTTCTTTGCCTGAAAAAAAGAAAACAAATGCAGCCACCACATTGAAGGATTAGTAAGTTGCAATAAATTAAATATTTGTTTCAGGCTTTAGACACACTTTAATTGAGCAAGATTCTAATTACAGGTTATTAAGAATTTAAATCCAGAATTAACAACCTATCTGGACCACTCTTGTACAGTCAATCTAAAGCTGGCCATAGTTGGCTATGTGCACTAGTACATTGTTGGCAACATTTAAAAAAAAATCTCCAGGGACACTTTTTTGTGTTGTTCATCTAGCAACTAATTGTAGGCGGAGAATATACTTTAATTATGGGGGCAGGGCATTCATTTAAAATGACTGTGGTTCCACAAGAGGCATATAATTAATCTAATGCCATGCTTTAATTAAAAATATATGAAAGCCGTAGTAAAGAAAAACAAAAGTAAACAAAGGGGGCTGGCTTTATTCTCCCCACGCTTCAAGGTTCACGGCTTTGCTTAATCGAAAGAATATTTACAGTCAAGCAAGACAAACAAAGGAACAAAGTGGTTCAATTTTACTGTAATTTTGCTGAAAAACAACAACAAAACACTGGTACAAACAGTAAGGCTACTTTCACACTGAGGCGCTATAGCGCTAAAAATAGTGCCTGCAAAGCGCCTGTAAATCGCCTCTTCTGTCACTCCAGTGTGAAAGCCCGATGGCTTTCACACTGGAGAGGTGCGCTGGCAGGATGCTTAAAAAAGTCCTGCAAGCAGCATCTTTGACTAAAGCAATGCTTACCCGACACATTTAACTCTTTTTCGGCCGCTAGCAGTGGTTTAAAGCGTCCCACTAGCGCCTAAAAAGCGCCGCTAAAATGACGGTAAAGCGTCGCTAAAAAAAATAGCTGCGCTTTACCGCCGATGCCTCAGTGTAAAAATGCCTCAAATATGTAAACAATTATCCCAAGGTTTAAAGAAGGACTGCGGACATTAACTACAAGAACAATCATTATGTACAGTAATGAAACGATGGGAAAACACTTCCTTTGTAAAAAAACTCTTTCTAAAGCCTAAGTACCCCCCAGCACTGTGACACTTTAACACCCCAGATATCCCCCAGCACTTTAACCCTTCAACAACCCCCGGATACCCCTCCAGCACTATTACCTCTTATTAACCCCAGATACCCCCCAGCACTGGGACCCCTCTACACTCCAGATACCCCTAACACTATGACCAAACAAGATATCCCCAACACTGTGACCACTCTGCAGCCCAGATACCCCCAGCACTCTGACCCCTGTACACCCCAGATACCCCAAGCACTTTGACCCCTCTACATCCTTAGCACTATGACCCCCCTAGATATCCCCAGCACCATGACCCATCTAAATATTAGATACCCCCTATACCCTCACATTGCTACCACCGTATGCACACCAGATCTCCCTCAGCACTGTTTTCCCTATACACCCTAGATACCCCCCCAGCACTGTTACCTCATCCATACAATACTCTATTTTCTAATGTCCTCTCTTACATCTTGTGAGAGACCCAACCGGGACAGGGGCTTTTGGAGGGGACTGCAGGGTAGCCTGTTGCCTACTGACTATGGGCCCTGGTATTTGAAGGAGCTACAAGAATTCAGGAAGATGTCCTGTTATATAATGCAAGATGACCTTACCACATTTAACAGCCAAGGAAGCCATGATGGTCTCTGAAAACTTGAAACTCAGTGAGAAGATGTATGTGAAAAGAAAGCTGGTTAATGAAATCTGTACAGCCCTGGGTCTTCTTGAATACCGGTGTCAAACTGTCTGGGTGGGCACTGACACCTAGGCTTGTCTAGGTGACTAGCTGTTAATTAGCTTACTGTTTAATAAGCTTACTGTTTGTTAGCTGTTCATTAGATGTACCTACATTACTGTTTACAGTTTGCATTGTTTGGGATAATGTGATCAAGCTCTTACCTGATCTTGTGTGGTATATGCTCTGTGTGAATTTACAATAAAGCCAGTTCCAGTTTGCACCTAAGCTAGTGTCGTCTAGTTCTTGGGTGCAATTCTCATCATACCTGGTTCCAGAGAGAAGGAAGCTGTATCTTGATGGAGGCACCCAGGTTGGGTGCCAGGTGGTCCATCACACTTCTACCCCAGTACAGATATAGGGCAATTTTAATTTTTTGCCCCCTTTTAGCAGTTTGATTAGCACGGTTTCCTAGACTCACCTGTGTACTAATGTCATGCAGGCACAAGGAGGTGCAGAAGAGGGAGCACAAAATGGATATACACAAGACTCTCCAGTAGGAGTGGAGCCCCTCCATACTCTCTTCCCTCATCCAAGGGCATCCTAAGTACAGTCACGGCATGGTGTGCATTTAGCTGCCAGGACAATGTGAGCGGGGTGAGGACAGGGGCAGGTTGTTTGCTGACCAGTATGCGCCTTTAATATGAGAGAATGGGGCAGAAAGAGGGGGTGGATTTAGTAGCATGCAGAGACTGTGCAAGAGTGGAAATATGTGGGGAGGCTTGTAATAAATGGAGAGGGGAGAAGTTTGGACACAGTCCCGGCAGGTTTTGATACCGGGACACACTGTGGGATACAGACGTCGCAGGACACCTGTCTGAAAATCGTGACTGTCACAGGAAATCCGGAAGAGTTGGTAATTATGCTATTCAATTTTTTAATCAACGTTCCTACCAATATTCGTATAAGCATTTGTATGACGTTTCTAAGTATGATTCTGAGTATTTGATGAATGTTGTTCGATAATACTTCAGCATTATTTTTTGCTTTTAACATTCGATTTTGAAACAAATAGTCTTTCCTAAATGAAAACCACATTCACTTAGAAAATCATTTGGTCGAGAAATGTTTTCCATCCTGCTCCTTAGGTTATTCTTGTCATTGCAGTCGAAAATGAACATTGATTTGACCCCACTAACCTTTAGAAAATTGACTGAACGTTCTTAAAACAAACATTTTTGAACAAAATTCTAGTAGTGTATGGCCAGCTTTAGCCCTGGTGAAGGTTGCTTTTGCGTATAACCCCCTAAAATGTGTTAGCTGTCAACTCTTGATAGACCCATTATTTTGACAAATAAAAATGAACATCTAAACCATCTAAAGCCCTCACTGACTATGTAGAAAACTTCCTTGGCCTAAGATGGGTGGAAACTGTTGGGATTCCGGGGTGGTTAGAGACAAAGCAGGTATTGCAGCTGGCTATACATGGTTAGATTTTTGTTCAAACATTTATACAGAAATTTTGAAAAATTACCCATCAGAACAATATTTCCTGCCATCTAAGAGTCCACAAAATTAGACAAAAGCCATTCAAATTTGTCTAGACTTGCTTCCTTAATGGGATCCCAAAAGTATTAAACAGGTTTCTTTACAACAGGAACAATTTTTCCAAAACAAAAACAACATTCACATTTAGAATATAGCGCGTTCAAGCTAATTTTCCATCCCATGCCTTCAAATTTTCCCATCACTACGGTTGAGAACAAACATTAGTTTGACCCCCACGAACTATTAGAAAAGTGAGCAAGTCTTCAGAAAACAAAATGTTTTTTAAAAAAGTATACTTGTGCTTAGCCAATAAAGGCTGGGGATCTTTCCTTTAGAGTCATCATGAGTTTTTGTCAAGATTTTTGGTGACTGCTAGTACCAACTCTAACTGAACTATGGGTAGTTCTACTTGGTTGGTCCCTTGGTTGGTCTAGTCCAGGGATATGCATTTAGCGGACCTCCAGCTGTTGCTGAACTACAACTCCCATGAGGCATAACAAGACTCTGACAGCCACAAGCATGACACCCAGAGGCAGAGGCATGATGGGACTTTTTTTAGTTTTGCAACAGCTGGAGGTCCGCTAATTGCATATCCCTGGTCTAGTAGCCCTAGGCAGATATGTTGTATCCTGGCATTTATTTTATTCATTTTTACGGTATTACCTAAATCCTAAATTGAATAAATATTTCACAATTTAGAGTGTTGCTCTTTGGTACAATACTAGAAAAAAACAATATAAAAGAATAAAGAAAAACAATATTTTGTGTGTAAAAAGAGCCTAATAATGAAAAGCAGCCTTGTAACAAAACATAAAAGAGAAACAATCTCTTACTTACATGCTATCTTTGCAGATTGGAATAAGTCACAATAGACAGGATCCTCATACCTCATCCAGTGTAGATACCCACATTATCTTTTAAGTGGTCACTGAAGTCTTGAAAGTAAATTGAGGCAAGGATGAGTCATTGGAAAAATGCTGATGATTGGAAAGCACGGTCAATAAAGTTTTTTTGAGACAAGCACATTTTTCTGAAAAGATAGTGTGAGGTTATAGCTAATGATGACATACATTACCAATGAATTGTACTATTGTGATATTTGATGTAGTGCGCATTGAAACAAAGAGCCTTTAATTTGGGAAAAGCTGCAGCACAGAATTGGTTAAAGTAGATGTAAACTCAAACTGCATGACAATAATTTGCCAAAGCATTGGGTATCATATACAGAATGCTATTCTCTCTCTTTTTTTTTTTGCTTTTAATAAACACTGCTGCTGACAGGGCCGAGGGTCACAGACGCCTGGGTGCAGAAATATTTGTGGCGCCCCCACATGGGCGTGGTCATCGTACTAACCCCTCCCCTTTACAAATGTCAAAGACTCAAACACAGAGATTCTCCCCTAAGGAGTCTTTGTTACCCTGGGATCCTCCCACAATCTCTTAACAATAAACAAAATATAGGAAGAGAAGCAGAGTACTCTAATTTGGACCTGGAGGGGGGTCTCTCTAACGGACACAGAGTTAGAGAGTCTGTTTGAAAGAGCCCCCAGACATACTGCAGACATGATACAGGAGATGGTTAGAGACCGCAGACATGATGCAGGAGATGGTCAGAGACTGCGGACTTGATACAATAGATCAAAGCAGCCTCATCAGTGCCCAGCAAATGTAGCCTTATCACTGCCCACCAAATGCAGCCTAATCAGTGCCCATCAAATGCAGCCTTATCAGTGCCCACCAAATGCAGCCTAATCAGTGCCCACCAAATGCAGCCTTATCAGTGCCCACCAAATGTAGCCTAATCAGTGCCCATCAAATGCAGCCTACCAATGCCTACCAAATGCAGCCTACCAATGCCCACCAAATGCAGCCTACCAATGCCCATCAATTGAAGCCTACCAATGCCCACCAATTAAAGCCTACCAATGCCCATAAAATGCAGCCTACCAGTGCCCACCAAATGCAGCCTATCAGTGCCCACCAATTGCAGCCTTATCAGTGTCCACCAAATGAAGCCTTATCAGTGCCCACCAAATGGAGATTATCAGTGCCCACCAAATGCTGACTTATCAGTGCCCACCAAATGTAGCCTTATCAGTGCCCATGCAAATGCAGCCTACCAGTGCTCACCAAATGCAGCCTTATCAGTGCCCACCAAATGCAGTTTATCAGCGCTCACCAAATGCAGCCTTATCAGTGCCCATCAAATGCAGCCTACCAGTGCCCATCAAATGCAGCCTACCTGTGCCCACCAATTTCAGCCTACCAGTGCCCACCAAATGCGGCCTTATCAGTGCCCACCAAATGCAGCCTCATCAGTACATACCAGTGCCCAATTGCAGCCTACCAGTGCCCAATTGCAGCCTACCAGTGCCCATCAAATGCAGCCTACCAGTGCCCACTAAATGCAGCCCTATCAGTGCCCACCAAATGCAGTTTATCAGCGCTCACCAAATGCAGCCTTATCAGTGCCCATCAAATGCAGCCTACCAGTGCCCATCAAATGCAGCCTACCCTTGCCCACCAATTTCAGCCTACCAGTGCCCACCAAATGCAGCCTTATCAGTGCCCACCAATTGCAGCCTCATCAGTACATACCAGTGCCCAATTGCAGCCTACCAGTGCCCTTTTGCAGCCTACCAGTGCCCATCAAATTCAGCCTACCAGTGCCCACTAAATGCAGCCTAGCAGTGCTCACCAAATGCAGCCTACCAGTGCTCACCAAATGCAGCCTACCAGTGCTCACCAAATGCAGCCTACACTGGCCATGGATCACACAGAGTGGCGATCTCCTGCTGTCTTGGAGCTTGGATTTGAATCGCCCGAGCGCCACTGTAACAAAGTCCCGCCTCTTAGACTGGTTTGCGGCTCTTATGGTACACGTCACTTGATTCAGTTTCACGGCACTGGATCAATGTTCCCTCTATCATGGGAGCCGGTCTAGGAGGCAGGACTTTGTGAGGTTATAGCTAATGATGACAGACATTACCAATGAATAGTATTATTGTGATATTTGATGTAGTGCCCATTGAAACAAAGGGAAAAGAGAGAGGGGAGGAGAGATCACTCACTCAAGGCTGCATTGTCTTCAGAGGCACAGGCAGCGAAATCAGGCAGACTGGCTGCATTGAAATCTCCCGCCCACACCTCATTGCCAGGACAGATTGACTGTGTGAAGGGGTTGTGGGTGGGCACAGGGGAGATATGTGGAGGAGGTGGGGCAGACCTAGCCTACCTCCTCCTCGTACGGGCTATACAGTGGGCGGAAATAGTGTACAGTGTAGCGGAGGTTGTGTAGCAGGCGCGCTGGCGGACGGGGGATGTGCACGCTGGGCGGGTGAGTGGGCGGTGGAGGCACTGAGCAAGGTCACGATGCCCTAGACTGACATGCGCTCTAGGCAGCCAGAAGCAGCTGTTGTGGGCCACACAATACTGGCTGGGCTCGAGGCAGCACACTGAGGACTGACGGTGCCCTGGCACTTTGGCACCCCCTCTCCTGCCACGCTTGGGTGCGGTGCACCTAGCTCACCCATCCAGGATTGGCCCTGGCTGCTGATCTCCTCCAGTGTCTTTGTAGCCACTTCCTGCCTACGTAAATGTGCTGTATTTCTCTCTTCGTAATGGTCATAATGTTAGATGATGCCTGTGCGTAAGAATTAGCATAGCCACTGTGGGCCTATTCAGATCTATACTGTGCACTGAGATGCAGTAAAGCAGAACTACACTGCAATAATTCATTTTAATATTTAAAGCAAACTCATTCATCCATCCATGTCTCCATGCTTTATTTTGCTGAGGAATGACTTTGAAAAACACCCCTAGCATTTCTGCCTATGAGTAAGGGCAAATAAATCATGCAGCATTTACTTCCTGGAATCTTTCTGTCCTTGGCTCAGGCATGCAGACAGGAGGGTGTCCTTAGCTGAGAAGACCCCTCCTCCCATTTTCCATAAGGACTCCTGGAATGTATGACATCATTTGCCTGGGCCTCGAAACCAGAAAGTAACTGGAGAAATGTAAAAAAATGTTTAAAACTAGTAAATACAGCGTGTAAAATAAGTATTGGACACATCAACATTTTTCTAGGTAAATATATTTTTAAAGGTGCTATTGGCATGGAATTTTCACCACATGTCGATAACAATCCATGCAATCCATACATACAAAGGAAAAAAAACAAATAAGTTTTGAAGAAAGCCAAGATACGAGCTGAAATCTAACAGTAATTAGAAAGCAATCCTTCCCCTTGTCAGTGCAAATTAATATCAGCTGGTTTAGTCTCAAATGATGGCCTATAAAAAGGTGTCTCATTACCAAGGTGTCACACAAGAAACATCTCATGATGGGTAAAAGCAAAGAGCTCTCTCAAGACCTTTGAAGCCCTATTGTTGCAATACATACTAATGGCATTGGTTACAGAAGGATTTCTAAACTTCTAAACGTTCCAGCGAGCACTGTTCCATAATCCAGAAGTGTAAAGAACATAATTTCACCATAAACCGGCCACGACCAGGTGCTCCTCGCAAGATTTCTGACAGAGCAGTGAAAAGAATTATCAGAAAAGTTGTCCAAGAGCCAAGGACCACTTGGAGAGCTTCAGAAAGACCTGGAATTAGCGGGTACAATTGTTTCAAAGAAAACAATAAGTAATGCACTCAACCGCTATGGCCTGTATGCATGCTCATCACACAAGAAAAAGCATGTTAAAGCTTGTTAAAAGATTGCTGCACAACATTTAGACAAGCCTGTGAAACACTGGGAGAATATAGTCTGGTCAGATGAGACCCAAATTGAACTCTGGATGCCATAATACACACCATGTTTGGAGGTCAAATGGCACTGCACATCACCCCAAAAACACCATACCAACAGTGAAGTTTAGAGGTGGGAACATCATGGGGTGGGGCTGTTTTTTAGCATACGTTACTGGCAAACTTCATATCTTTGTAGGAAGGATCGTTGGAAAAATGTACCAAGACATTCTTGATAAAAATCTGCTGCCATCTACCAGGGTGATGAAGATGAAATGAGGATGGATATTTCAGAAAGACAATCATCCCAAACACAAAGCCAAGGAAACTCTCAATTGGTTTCAAAGAAAGAAAATAAAGTTTCTAGATTGGCCCAGACAATCACGTGACTTGAATACAATACAAAATCTATGGAAAGAACTAAAGATCATAGAAGAGGCCCACGGAACCTTTAAGATTTGAAGACTGTTTGCGGGGAACGAACGTTGCTTCCTGTTCCGGTCGTGACGTTATGTCCAGTCTCTCCGGCCACTGGCGTCACTTCCAGCGGGACAAGTCTCTGGCTAAGATGGTTACCACAGCTGAGAAATTCTCCTTTTTGGCATTAAGTGCGCCAGTCGCATTGGCCCTTTTTGGTCACATGATTCATGTTTTACTACATTTATACCCTCCATCACCACCGTTCTTTCCAGAGCAGGTGTGGCATGGAGTTGTTCCTGGTTCCAATTTCAGCTTTACATGTTGGTAAGCTTAGCCCCGAATACTATCAGGCTGAATTCCTTTTTCTTTTTCAGCATTAACTGATGTTTAGCCTTTTTGTTTTTGCTGTTTTAGATTTTTATGATGGACTCGGGCTAACCAACCTATTGGTGGACCTGAGGTCTCTTTGGCCATGCTATGTTTGTGGTCTATGGTTATTACTTTAGTAAATGCCCACTGACATCTTCCCTAAAGGTATGGATGTCTTATTTCCCCTACTCACGGTTTCTTAATGGATACCTATTTATCCTTCTTATTTGTACACTTTGATTACATTCTGTTTAATCGTTTGTCAGGAAACATTACATTTCCAGATTGACTGGTATCCCTTGTACTTGGGTCGCATATGTTGGGCTCTTGCTCCTACCACCCATCCTGTGTCCTTGTCTTCCAATCTCCCCATCCTTGATGACCTTCAACATCATATAACCTGCTTTGCTTGTTATACCTCCTGAGCTATGTAAGTTCTGCATAATATGACTTCCTATGTTTTTTCTTCCTTTGAGTATATTTGTATTTTTCATATATACTGTATTCACTATATCTTTTTACTCTAGGAAACCCTCTGATGTTCTACCCAAGGGCAATCCCCTGAGGAAGACCATCCAGGTCTAAACGCGCCTTATGCCCCGTACACACGGTCGGATTTTACGACGGAAAATGTGTGATAGGACCTTGTTGTCGGAAATTCCGACCGTGTGTAGGCTCCATCACACATTTTCCATCGGATTTTCCGACACACAAAGTTTGAGAGCAGGCTATAAAATTTTCCGACAACAAAATCCGTTGTCAGAAATTCCGATCGTGTGTACACAAATCCGACGGACAAAGTGCCACGCATGCTCAGAATGAATAAAGAGATGAAAGCTATTGGCCACTGCCCCCTTTAATGTCCCGACGTACGTGTTTTACATCACCGTGTTTAGAACAATCGAATTTTCCGACAACTTTGTGTGACCGTGTGTATGCAAGACAAGTTTGAGCCAACATCCGTCGAAAAAAATCCCAGGATTTTGTTGTCGGAATGTCCAAACAAAGTCCGACCGTGTGTGCGGGGCATAATAGTGTCACATCTTGCCCCTATGCTGTGCTATGTTTTAGACAAAAAAAAAGGGCATTAAGGTACACAGAAGAGAAAGTGGAAGTAAAATAGTTCCCATCATTGGTGTCAGTGAGAGTAAATTTTGTTTCATTGTTGGTGTCAGTGGGATAAAATAAACATCATTGTTGGTATCAGTGGGATAAAAAAAAAAAATCCTTTCAGTGGTGTCTGTGGGATAAAATAAGTCCAATCATCGGTGTCAGTGGGATAAAAAAAGATCCGTTGTTGGTGTCAGTGGGAAGAAAACGATCCGCATAAAATAATCTTAAACTTTTTGCTGTCTGTGGAGTAAAATAAACTCCAAATCATTGTTAGCAAAAGCAAAAATAGGCTTTGGCTTTCAGTGGTTACTTAGCTTATCATACACTTCTGTACTGTGGCTCTGCCAAAACTATGCTGTGACTGTGAGGGAGAAGATCACTTCACCTGACAGTCCAGCATAATTTGCAGTTGTCCGTTGACACCAGTCATGTGCAATTCGTTTCGTAACAAATAGAAATTGGACCAAATTTTGCATCTTTCCGACATTCAGATACATCCGAACGTCCAAGAAAAAAAAATTTACGAATTTCATCTAATACAAAAGAAATTATAACGAAAATAATGAATGAATTTGACATAATTCGTTAAGAATCTAATGAAACAGCAGGTTGACTCTTAATGGCATAACGAATTATCTGAATTAAATCTTAATGTATTTGACTAGTGGGCAACTAAGCAAGTGGAAACAAATTGATCAGTTAACGTTTTCTGAGTCCAATCAATTGATTCCTTTTGTGTTGGGGCTGGATTACTGGCATGGAGTAAGTCAAACGACTTTCCAAATTAAGAATCGTTATCACGAATATTTATATACATACATAAATAACATATTATTATGAAAATTAAACAATAAAACAAATCCATTCGTTATAAGGAATATCTATACCCTACCGAAATAATGAATTATCTGAAAACGAATTACCATAACACAACGAATATAACTGAACAAAATTATGTATTTTACAAATGAAAACAAAACACAACAAAACGAAACAAAATTTTCCGCCGCGCACAAATCTAGTTGACACTCTGCATAGCGTCCTGGATACTGCGGGGCAATGCCCAAAGTTTTGGGTCAGAAGCCAGTACACTATGGTAGACTCACTGTACTCTATGTATAGAGGAGCGATGTAGTAACCCTAGGCTGCTCTCTCTCCTGATTTAGACAACAAAACACTTTCATTGCTACTTACTGTATCTTCATAATATAGTGGGGAGGTATTCTGTAATTTACAGAAGAGAACTGGACAGGGATTGAGTTTTCAGAGCAGCACAGTGAACAGGCAGTTGGGACTTCACTGGATTTCTGGCAGGATCAACAGCTATTTTGCTGTACTTGCAACAGTTTAAATACATACAACTTAGGGAAATGTGCATGCATTGCAGCAATATATAGGCAGGGCTTGAATTAAGTACTTTGTGTTAGGAGGAATTACTTGCACACAGTATATAGCGTATTGATGTCTTTTATAATATTCTTGAACAGTTTGTTTGCTGCAACAGATAAACTGATCTTTAGCACTGATATGAACAGTCCAGAGAATATGAAATGTCAATGTTTAACATGATAGGTTACTATCGGACGACTTCAAATACCAAGGGTAGGGTCCCTTCTTGGAATAGGCAAAGGATGTGAGAAGTGAAGAAGCAGCCTTCCCTGAGCTATTCCTTAGTGTTTGGAACATAACCATGTGGGCGGGGCTTAGGAGCATGTGTGAGGACAATTGGAACTGCATCCGCCAATGCCTGAACTTCCGGCTGGGGGCTGCAGTCATGTGACAATGAACATTAGGGCAGGTCCCCAAGGCTTAGGCGTGATCTTCAATGACACTGTTTACTCCTCACTCTCTGTGCTGACTCTGTTACTCTGATGACACTTAAGCATTCCAAACACCCTTATGCACAGAGGTTACCATTTCCCAGGTGTCCAGCATTTTGAGGCCGGTACTGCTGAGCCCGTACCGGGCTCCACCAATCCAGCGGTTCATGTCACCTCTCTCCCAGTGACACATGCCATGGTTGCTATGGGATAAAGGAACACTCTCTCTCTTCCCAACCTCTGCATCTCTCCTCTTCCTGTGACTTCAGGCTAGCTCTGTAGGCACTCTGTGCTGCGTGTCCAGTGGCAATGAGTGGGGAACCGGCCAGTAGTGGAGGTGCCAAGTCCTTTAGAGTCCATGATTGGCAGTAATCCACAAAGGCAGATTAACAGCTTTAAGTCCATAAGGTCCCCAGGCCTGAGACCCTCTCCAGCAACCTCGATTAGGCTTCCATCACCCCCTCCCAAAGGGGGTAAACTCTCCCCAGCAGAGTAACCAGCTACATTTTGGTACTATTTTCCAAGCACAAGCTCCAGAGGCTTGGAGGCAGCTGCTTTTATGTAGGTTGGCCTGTAGGGGGCAATAACCCAGCTGAATATGGTGGAAAAGACATTAACCCTTACAGTCTGGTTACCCCTATCTCTCAGGTCAAACTGGGGACAAAGGAAAGCATACAAACATTGTAACATTTGACACCTGGCTGGCTTAACTAACATAAGGAAATGAGCATAGCCAGGGGAAACAAGTGCTTAACACAGGCAGACACATTAACCCCTTGTAGGCATCTGCCTATAACCCTGGGCTACAGACTGTCCTGCACAAGCAGGTTCCCCTCCCTACCACCCTACTTGCCATAAGTTTGCCAAAATGACATGGGTTCCCTTATTTAAAAGGTTCCCTTGCCCAAGATGGCCACCAAAGTCTTCTGAGAGTTATGTGTCCACTCTGGCCACTTCCTTTCTCAAGGCACTGGTCGGACTCGGAATCACTAAGAGATCGATTCTCTGATGAGACTCCCCTTCTCATGCAATAATGACACTAGGCCACCTATAGGCAGAAAGGATTAACTACCTTGCCTACATATGTATGACTTATTTTTATTTTGTCCAGAAGGTGTAGGACCTCTTTAATAAAACCCTCTGGTCTCATAGCACATGAGCAGATCTTTAGTCATTGAAACACTTTCATAATAAGAAAAAGAATCAATACTCTCATATAAGGTAAAACAGTCAGTTCAAACCTATTATTCTCCAGATCTATATGTTATTACAAGATAAAATAAGTTTTACCGCATGTCAGTCTATTCCTAAATTATTTATGTGACAGATTCCTGTAACGTGGGATGCTGAGGGAATATCAAGCTCATCTCTGTGCGGTTCACAGGCCTTACTCGTGCGCTCAGTTAGGATTTTTGTATGCCTCGGGGAATGAACAATTAGCATACAATACAATGACAGGATTCAGCTTAACTATACATGTGTGCATGTTACTTGGCTCACTGGCTGCTGATTGGTTTCAGCAGATTCCATGCATGGACCTATCCATCATTGCCTTAGTTTCCACTGCAAGCTCTGTGTTGAAAGTTTGCTAAATGAGCCATTGACTAAATGTGAGGTTCACTATCAGGAATAAGGATCTCCTGTTATCCTAGCTCCAATAAATTTTAATTTTCATGCAAACATAGTTCACAAGGCACAGTTTTAGTGGATGAAATGTTGAACTTAACTGACTCAAATATCATTTTGTCATGGAAAAGACATTAAACACCTGGGCAGAATTATCTGCTGATTGAAGCTTAGAATGGACAAGTTGGAGGATCATGTGATGGAATCCTAAGGGTCGGTTCACACATGGGCAACACGACTTTAGCGCGACTTTGTACCGCGACTTCAACGCGGCTTCAGCGCGACTTTAGCGCGACTTCAGCGCGACTTCGGCAAATTACGAGGCGACTTGAAGTCGCCTCCATGACAGGCGACTTTGCCTGTGGCCAATCACCTCTCTGGGAGGGAGGGGGGGAGGGAGGGGTTTTCTCTGCAAAGTCGCTTGACTTTACAGAGAGATCCGACTTGCAGGCGACTTACATTGAGTTGAATGGGTACAAGTCGCCTACAAGTCGGATAGAAGTAGTACAGGAACCTTTTCTGAAGTCGGAGCGACTTCAGTAGTGTCAATTAAGACGCTCCCATTGCCTACCATGTTAATCTAAATACAAAGCGACTTGGGGCGACTTGGGGCGACTTGAGGGCGTACAAGTCGGATCCCAAGTCACCCCAGTGTGAACCGACCCTTATGATGAACTTTCACATAGTTAAAAAAAAAGTTGTTTGTTGCTAATCTGTGAACTTTTTCCTGAAAGAATGGATCAATCAAATTAAAACTGTGTAGGATTTCTAGGAAAGATTCTGAGGTAATGACGTCTGATGGTTTAGCAGCATTTTACCCTTAAAAGACAGCTGTGGTTCAGAATAAAAAGCAAATAGTGACATTTTGTTAAATCCTTGATTGTTTACTTGGCCTTCCTGCCATTTATGCCCCGTACACACGGTCGGACATTGATCGGACATTCCGACAACAAAATCCTAGGATTTTTTCCGACGGATGTTGGCTCAAACTTGTCTTGCATACACACGGTCACACAAAGTTGTCGGAAAATCCGATCATTCTGAACGCGGTGACGTAAAACACGTACGTCGGGACTATAAACAGGGAAGTAGCCAATAGCTTTCATCTCTTTATTTATTCTGAGCATGCGTGGCACTTTGTGCGTCAGATTTGTGTACACACGATCGGAAATTCCGACAACGGATTTTGTTGTCGGAAAATTTAATAGCCTGCTCTCAAACTTTGTGTGTCGGAAAATACGATGGAAAATGTGTGATGGAGCCCACACACGGTCGGAATTCCCAACAACAAGATCCTATCACACATTTTCCGTTGGAAAATCCGACCGTGTGTACGGGGCATTAGTGTTGCCATCCTAGGATAAAGGGTTTTTAAGAGCTTTCTATCCTTGCCCCTAGAGCTTCATTGCAGCAGTTTCCGATTGGGGTAAAATTATCCATGGGGTTAGTAATGGTTGGATCACTCAAGGGCAAGAAGAGTGACCTCCTCATGTAACCCTTTGAAATGGAAGGAAGTAGGTTGAATACCAGGTTGTTCATGTAAGAAACATAATTGGAAGAGGTGGAACCTTACTCAGAGAGCCAACAAACAAGGCTTCATTGGCAAACTGAAAGCTGCCTCAGAGTTGGCACTAAAATAGGTTCTTCGGGACAAGGCAACTATCAGTTGGCATATTGAGGCACCTAATCTTTTTGAGTCTTTTTGACTTGGAGCCTAACTAAATGTTCAGATTAAATGAGAAGTCCAGCATGTCACCTACTGAGTCAGAGCCAGAGCCCTCCAATCAGCATGAAGAATGAGCTTTGTTAATTGCAGAGCTATTGGTCTGACTCAGCAGAGGCCCTATCGGACCTCTTCAGAAAAATCACTACTTCCACACTTTAAGCAAGAATGCTAATCTTATGCCGCGTACACACAGCCGACCTTTTCGACCGGACTGGTCCGACAAACTTTCCAGCGGACTTTTGACTGACTTTTGACGGACTTCTACAGACTTTCTAACTAACAGACTTGCCTACACAAGATCACACTAAAGTCCGACGGATTTGTACGTGATGACATACACCGGACTAAAATAAGGAAGTTGATAGCCAGTAGCCAATAGCTGCCCTAGCTTCGGTTTTTGTCCGTCAGACTAGCATACAGACGAGTGGATTTCGGGGTCCGGAGGAGCTACAACGTAAAGATTTGAAGCCTGTTCCAAATCTAAAAGTCCGTCAGATTTGCGACTGGAAAAGTCCGCTGAAGGTCCGGTGAAGCCCACACACGATTGGATTGTCCGCCGGATTTGGTCCGTCAGACCAGTCCGGTCGAAAAGTCCGACCGTGTGTACGTCCCATTATTGCTTATAGATATAGGAAACACTGCGTAATCATATTCAATCTACTTTTGAATGTGAAAGCAGCAAAAAGCTAATAAAAATATGGAAGCCATGTGATACCAGTGAAACCCTGGCGATAAATATCACATGTTTTTTACTCTCTGTTCTGTTTGTGAATTGGACATGCTTACCGCATTTTTTTTGATGATATTTTACCAACACATTTTTCGTTTTGCAGTAAACACCACATCATTTTTATTTTATTTTCGTGAATTAGACTTAATTTAACTGCATGCGATAATTTATGCAAATGAGTCACTTGACTGTGTTATCGCATTCAGTAAACGTTAGTGAATTGACCCAATGGTCACCTTGTCCATGTACATACACATACAAGGGCTAATTTAGACAGGAACCAATTAACCTAGCAGCATGTCTTTGGAGTGTGGGAGGAAACTCACGGAGGCACAGGGCAAACATGCAAACTCCATGTGGGTAGCATCCTGGTTGGGTTTCGAACTAAGGACCCTATCTACCACTGCAAGGCATAAGTTCTAACACTATTAATTCAGTATTTATCAGCCTGGAATCCAGAGTTTGAAGGCGCTCAGCAGGAGTGAGTGATTTATAATGGATGCCTTTTTTTGAAGCCTCAATATTTTAGGTTTATGTCTTATTGATTTTTTTTTTCCATTGATTTTTTCCAAAGATTAAAGGGAAATAAAATTACAATGGTTTTTGGACTTTTTTTTTTATCTAAACGCTAGGAAAAAAAGTAGTTGAAATATATTTAGAAATGTTCTTACATGACAATGGATTTTTCTTTTTCTGTCCATGGAGTCCTGAGACTTGCACAGACCTGTCAGACAGTAGAGCCAGCCACATGACCAAACTTTTGTCTGCTACAGTTAAGAAACATGGCTAGATCACCTTACACAGCCTCTGATTGGGCAGATAATAAGCATTAACAGACCAGTTTGGTCACATCCCTGTACTCTCCTACTCTCAGCAGGCTCTGTGTCAGCAGGTGTGAATTCAGGACGCCTGATTGGTTCCCATCCCTGCCTACGCCTCTCCCAAAATGAGTGATGCTGAAGGTCAAGCAAATTCAGATATATACTAGTTGCATTTAAAATACATGGTATATCCACTTGACCTCCGGAAGATTTACCCTACTTCATGACAGGGCCATTTTTTTGTGATACAACACTGCATTATTTTAACTGACAATTGCACGGTCATGCAATGTTTTACCCAAATAAAATGTATGTCAATTTTTTCTCACAAATAGAGCTTTCTTTTATTTTTTGCTCTTAAAAAAAAAAGACAGACAATTTTGAAAAAAAATTTTTCTAAATTATTTTTTACTTTCTGCTAAAACATTTTTTTTTTTTGAAATTTTTTTTCATAAATTTAGGCCAATATGTATTCTGCTACATATTTGTGGTAAAAAAAAATCTTAATAAAACTTGTATTGATTGGTTTGCACAAAAATTATAGCATCTGCAAACTACGAGATATATAGTGGAATTTTTATTTATATATTTATTTTTTATACTAGTATTTGGCGGAGATCAGCAACTTATAGCGGGACTGCGATATTGTGCCTGTCAATCGGACACTACCTGACACTTTTGACACTTTGCGGGAACCAGTGACACTAATATGGTGATCAGTGCTAAAAATATGCACTGTCACTGTATTAATGAGACTGGCTGGGAAGGGGTTAAACATCTAGGGTGATCCAAAGGTTATGTGTGCCGTCTTGTGGCCATGTGGGAAGCAGTCCAGAGAAGTTGCAAACCCTACGACTTCCCTCCTCGTCTAAAACCTTTCCCCGCCGCTACTGTCCCTGTCAGACCAGGTACTTGTCTCTACACTACCCACTCGCAATTGATAGCCAAATCCTGGGGAGCAGGGACCTAAAAATACGTTGCTGACCCAAAATGGCCACCAAGAGTCACCTGGATCCACCACAGCCAACCAAAACGCTGTCTCCAGGTACCAGGAAATCACAAAGAAACCAAGTTTCCCCTGACTTCCTCTCCAGGCTGTGATGCCGCACTACTCAGGCACCACTTACAGTGGAGGAAGCAGACTGCGTTTGCCTACAAGCTTTATGCAGCTCTAGAAAACAATAGCTAAGGCCCAACTCCATAAATGTTGTTTTGCTTTGGATAGAGTGGGAAGTGGTTAGAGCATCTGCCAGGTTTAGGACTCATTCACACTAGCGGTTAGGCATGCCTCCCAACTTTCTGAGATGGGAATGAGGGACACCTATCAGCAAAAGTATGCAGGCATAGGAAAACACTCCTTGCCGTGCCCCCTTAACCACTTAACAACCGGCCCATAGCCAAATGACGGCTACAGGGTGGTTGTTTAACTCTGGGAGGACGTCCAGGGACGTCCTCCCAGAATTCTGCTCTCGCGCGCCCCCTAGGGCGCGCACTCGAGAGCATCCGGGAGCACTCGGTAAATGGCCGCTGATCGCGGCCGTTTACCATGTGATCGCTCCGTCAAATGACGGAGCGATCACATGTAAACAAACCGGCGTCATCTGATGACGCCGGTTCCTCTCCTCCCCCTCTCCTCCCCTCCTGTGTACCGATCGGTACACAGTGACCGAAGAGGCGGATGGATGGATGGCTGCAGCGTTGTGGGCTGCATCTGTAGTGCCCACAGCGCTGCACAGAGACATCCAGCCATCCATCCATCCATGCTCAGCCATCCCTACTACTCTGCATGCCCTGCAATGCTGTGCAATACTCTGCAATTCCCTCTGCAATACCCCGCAATACTCTGCCATACCCTGCAATACCCCGCAATACTCTGCCATACCCTGCAATACCCCGCAATACTCTGCCATACCCCGCAATACTCTGCCATACCCTGCAATACCCCGCAATACTCTGCCATACCCCGCAATACTCTGCCATACCCCGCAATACCTCGCAATACTCTGCCATACCCTGCAATACCCCAAAATACTCTGCCATACCCCGCAATACTCTGCCATACCCTGGAATACCCCGCAATACTCTGCCATACCCCGCAATACTCTGCCATACCCTGGAATACCCCACAATACTCTGCCATACCCTGGAATACCCCACAATACTCTGCCATACCCTGGAATACCCCACAATACTCTGCCATACCCTGCAATACCCCGCAATACTCTGCCATACCCCGCAATACTCTGCCATACCCTGCAATACCCCGCAATACTCTGCCATACCCCGCAATACTCTGCCATACCCCGCAATACCTCGCAATACTCTGCCATACCCTGCAATACCCCAAAATACTCTGCCATACCCCGCAATACTCTGCCATACCCTGGAATACCCCGCAATACTCTGCCATACCCCGCAATACTCTGCCATACCCTGGAATACCCCACAATACTCTGCCATACCCTGGAATACCCCACAATACTCTGCCATACCCTGGAATACCCCACAATACTCTGCCATACCCTGCAATACCCCGCAATACTCTGCCATACCCTGCAATACCCCGAAATACTCTGCCATACCCTGCAATACCCTGAAATACCCCGCAATACTCTGCCATACCCCGCAATACTCTGCCATACCCCGCAATACTCTGCCATACCCCGCAATACTTTGCCATACCCTGCGATACTCTGCCATACCCCGCAATACTCTGCCATACCCTGCAATACCCCGCAATACTCTGCCATACCCTGGAATACCCCGCAATACTCTGCCATACCCTGCAATACCCCGCAATACTCTGCCATACCCTGGAATACCCCGCAATACTCTGCCATACCCTGCAATACCCTGAAATATCCCGCAATACCCAGCCATACTCTGCAATACTCAGTGATACCCAGCCATACTCTGCCATACCCAGCCATGCTCTGCAATACCCCACAAAAATCTGCAATACTCTGCCATAACCCGCAATACTCTGCCATACCCAGCCATACTCTGCCATACCCAGCCATACTCTGCAATACTCGGTGATACCCAGCCATACTCTGCAATACCCAGCCATACTCTGCAATACTCGGTGATACCCAGCCATACTCTGCAATACTCGGTGATACCCAGCCATACTCTGCCATACCCAGTCATACTCGGCGATACTCTGCAATACCCAGCCATGCTCAGCCGTACCCAGCCTCTGTATGTGGCCAGGCTGTGGAAGTCTCACATATGTGGTATCGCCGTACTCAGGAATAGTAGGAGAATCTATTTTGGGGGGTCATTTTTGGTATATACATGCTATGTGTTAGAAATATTGTATAAATGGACAACTTTGTGTTAAAAAAAAAAAGCGTTTTAACCACTTCCCGCCTTCCGTCATACGACGTCCTTTACTTTGTGCGGGGATATCTGAATGATGGGTGCAGCTACAGGCATCATTCAGATATCATCTTTTTCAGCCGGCGATTCCCTACACCATAAGAATGATCGTAGCGGCTGTTACACTGCTTGATCGTTCTTACGGGAGGCGAGAGGGGACGCCCCCCCCTCCCGCCGCCCTCCGGTGCTTCTACCGACTCACCGCTATGATCGAAGCCAGGATCTTTTTTTTTTTTTTTTTTTTTTTATTTCAGGAACAGCCTAGAGGTGAGATGTGGGGTCTTATTGACCCCATATCTCACTGTAAAGAGGACCTGTCATGCCATATTCCTATTACAAGGGATGTTTACATTCCTTGTAATAGGAATAAAAGTGATCAAAAAATTTTTTTTTTTGGAAAAAAGTGTCAAACTAAAATAAATAAAGTAAAATGAACAATAAAAAAAAATAAAAATTTTTTAAAGCGCCCCTGTCCCCGTGTGCTCGCATGCAGAAGCGAACGCATACATAAGTCCCGCCCACATATGAAAACGGTGTTCAAACCACACATGTGAGGTATCGCTGCGATCGGTAGAGTGAGAGCAATAATTTTGGCCCTAGACCTCCTCTGTAACTCAAAATTTGTAACCAGTAAAAAATTTTAAAGCGTCGCCTATGGGGATTTTTAATTGGTGAAGTTTGGCGCCATTCCACAAGCGTGTGCAATTTTGAAAGGTGACATGTTAGGTATCTATTAACTCGGCGTAACTTCATCTTTCATATTATGCAAAAACATTGGGCTAACCTTACTGTTTTGTTTTTTTTTAAAGCAAATAACAGTTTTTTTTCCAAAAAAAACGCGTTCCAAAAATTGCTGCGCAAATATCGTGCGAGATAAAAAGTTGCAATGACCGCTATTGTATTCTCTAGGGTCTTTGCTAAAAAAACATATATAATGTTTTGGGGTTCTATGTAATTTTCTAGCAAATAAATGATGATTTTTACATGTAGGAGAGAAATGTCAGAATTGGCCTGGGTGCTCCAGAACGCCTGAAGGTGCTCCCCTGCATGTTGGGCCTCTGTATGTGGCCACGCTGTGTAAAAGTCTCACACATGTGGTATCGCCATACTCGGGAGTAATAGCAGAATGTGTTTTGGGGTGTAATTTGTGGTATGCATATGCTGTGTGTGAGAAATAACCTGCTAATATGACAATTTTGTGAAAAAAAAAAAAAGAAAAAAAAAAAACTTGATTTTGCAAAGAATTGTGGGAAAAAATGACAACTTCAAAAAACTCATCATGCATCTTTCTAAATACCTTGGAATGTCTTCTTTCCAAAAAGGGGTCATTTGGGGGGTATTTGTACTTTTCTGGCATGTTAGGGTCTCAAGAAATGAGATAGGCCGTCAGTACTTCAGGTGTGATCAATTTTCAGATATTGGTACCATAGCTTGTGGACGCTATAACTTTCACAAAGACCAAATAATATACACTAATTTGGGTTATTTTTACCAAAGATATGTAGCGGTATAAATTTTGGCCAAAATATATGAAGAAAAATTACTAATTTTCAAAATTTTATAACAGAAATGAAGAAAAATTTATTTTTTTACAGATTTTTCGGTCTTTTTTCTTTTATAGCGCAAAAAATAAAGAACCCAGCGGTGATTAAATACCACCAAAAGAAAGCTCTATTTGTGTGAAAAAAAGGACAAAAAATTCATATAGATACAGTATTGCATGACTGAGTAATTGTCATTCAAAATGTGAGAGCACCAAAAGCTGAAAATTGGTCTGGTTATTAAGGGGGTTTAAGTGCCCAGTGGTCAAGTGGTTAAAGGAGAATTGTACAAAAAAATAAGATTAGTTAAACCCACAAGTGTTTTTTTACCACTTCTATTTCTTTATATTGGATTTTAGAATTTACAAATGCAGCAATTTAGATGAAAGGTTTAGCTCTGGATAACACTTTTTGATAGATAAAAAGTGCATTTTATATACATTTATATAGATTAGACCAAAATGAGGAACAAATGAGGAGGAATGAGGGACATTGCTCCAAATCAGGGACAGTCCCTCGAAACCAGGGTTAGGCCCGCAAAATCAGGGACAGTTGGGAGGTATGCGGTTGGGGGATAATAAAACCCCCATGGTTGAGCTGCCGTTTTACAGCCCCCTTTAACTTCTCCCCCTTTAGTTGCAGAGGCAGCACTCAGGAGTCTACACAATCCATAAATTATACCCCTTGTCACTTTTGGCTGACAGGGTTGCTCTTCAAGCATGGTAATATGACAATTATAGGGGAAATCAGGCAGTAAGGAAGCAACAGTGAGATGTCAAACACTTCAAATTGCTTTTCAGAGGATCAGCAGTCCCTGCTGCACATGCGAACAAGCCCTTATTACCATCTGTAGCCTTATTTTTACCACCAGATATTTTTACCACCATTGGCTGACCCTATAGCCACTTGTAAATGCACTCAACAGTGTCAAGAAAAGCAAATCTGTTTTCCAACCACCCACAAATGTCCCAGGTTAAGTATCTTCTAGCCACCCAGAATAGTGACAGCTGCCTTTGACAGATCCAAGAGGAAGGAAATCAAGCCATAACAAAGAAATAATCCTAGTCATTTAGCAAGCCAAACAAGGGTGTTCAATAGATCACCAGCTACAAATGTCTGACTTTTTGTGTGATGTCAGAAGGAGAGCCCTGTGATATCCATGTCACACTGGTTACTCTGCTCTGATAACTGGAATCTCAAAGGAAAATGGAAGAGGAAACAATTAAAGTGATAATGACAGGGCATTCCAATCACTCCGGAAATCTGACATGACATTCAAGCTAATGTTATTAGCCGTTCAGGCCTGTTCATACTAATACTAACTAACAAAAAACATATACCTTAATAAATAGTTTTTTTGCATTCCAAACAAAATTGAGTTTCAAATTTATTGGAAATACTTGATTTGTTGTAGCCGTATTAGTGCAATTGTGACAGAGAAAATTGAGTACTGTCCGTGATACTTATTTATTGGAAATTTATTGGAAAAAAACTTCATTTAGGTCAGTTGTGTATGTTGCAATGCAAAGATTTAAAGTGTATGTCAGGGCAAAATATAAAAACATGTGCTGTACACCTCTGCAATACATGCACATTTCCGTGTGCTTTATCCTACTAAAGACCCTGTAATTATCGACAAAAATTGTGGACTGGATGTTGCCTTGCTCAGTTGTCCTTTGCTTGGTTTTGTTTTTTAAAAGTTAGCAGCTACAAATATTGTAGCTGCTGAATTTTAACCACTTGCTTACTGGGCACTTCTATCCCCTTCCTGACCAGGCCAATTTTCAACTTTCAGCTCTCTCACACTTTGAATGACAATTGCTCGGTCATGCAACACTGCACCCAAATTCAATTTTTTGAATTTTTTTCACATATATATAAAGCTTTCTTTTGGTGGTATTTAATCACCACTGGGTTTTTCATATTTTATTATAAAATTTTGCAAACAAGTAATTTTTCTCCTTCACTGATGGGCACTGATGATGCAGCACTGAGGGGCACTGATAGGCGGCACTGATGGACACTGGCAGCGTGGCACTGGTGGGCACTGATGAGGCTGCACTGATGGGCACTGATAGGCACTGATAGGTGGCACTGATGGGCACCAATAGGTGGCACGGAGAGGTGGCACTGAAAGGTGGCGCTGATGGGCACTAATAGGTGGCACTGGTGGGCACTGCTTAGGAGGCACTGATGGGAACTGATTGGCAGCACTGGTAGTCACTGATAGGTGGCACTGATGGGCACTGATAGGTGGCATGGAGAGGTGACACTGATAGGAGGCACTGATGAGCACTGATAGGTGGCACTGATGGGCACTGATAGGTGGCACTGAAGGGCACCAATAGGTGGCACTGATGATGAGGCACTGATGGGCACTGATTGGAGAAACAGACCGCATGAAGAAAAAAAAAAGACAGTAGCCAGCTTCTGTTTACTTCCGTGATCAGCTGTCATTGGCTGACAGCTGATCACGTGGTAAAGGGCCTGCTGTGATTGACCCTTTACCCTGCTCCGTGATCAGCTGGCAGTCGGCGTGAGAATGGGAGGACGTACATGGACGCTTTGCCAGCATTTGAGATCTGCGCTGTAGCCATCTTTCAGCTATAGCGCAGAAGTCAAGTGGTTAAATATCAGGTGCTTACCAGTGCCTGGGATCCAGCACTGTCTTTCTGCAGCTGTTTCTTCTTTCCGTTGGGTCCCAGGCACCGCCTTCTTGGCTACAGGAGCTGGCTGTGGCTTCCTGAGTAACCACAGCCAGCACCATCCTGCTCATGTTCAAGCTCACACAAAGCTTTGTAAATGGTTATGTATACATATGTGCGCTCTGTCAGCTCAAATAGAGAGAAATGGGCGATTAATCTACTCTCTATAGTGGGGAGTCCATGCATCAGAGTTCAAATGCAGCAAGAGGTGTGTAGATGGTCACAGATGGGCTGACTCTGGATGGCTGCTGGCTCATAACAAGCTAGAAGGGGCTCTGTAGACAGTAAAATACAAAGAAGAGAGCAGCGCCATCTAATTGCAGCATGACAAAAACATTTTAATATAGGTCAGACGATTTTAAACTCACAAGATTGTAGAGATTACAGAGTATGTGAAATGGTATAGAAAGTTCATCCACTCCTGGGGGAAGGCAGTCGGCTCACAGGTGGAGAGGCAGCTGTGATGTTCCCGGTTGCGCTGGTGGCTCCCAACGCTTCCTGGTTCTCAGATTCGGCTCAGGGGCGGCTGGACACGTCACTTCCGGATGGTGAGAGAGTGGGGAGGAGCGCGCGTTCGGAGCATGCGTGCCTTTCCACCTGCGATCCGACCACCTTCCCCCAGGAGTGGATGAACTTCCTATACCATTTAACATGCGCTGTAATATCTACAATCTTGTGAGTTTAAAATCGTCTGTCCTATATTCAAATGTTTTTATCACGCTGCACTTAAAAGCTGTAACTCAGTTACAAGCAGGGGGAAGGAAGTGTATCAGTGGGTTTTCAATTTTTTGAGTGAAATTCAACCTTAACTACTAAATCTTTTACCCCTCCATTTCTCCACAACATTAGGACTAATTTCTGTAGTGCAGGTTAAGAACTAGGATGGTTAAATAGACTTTGGTATAACACAAGAAGTATTCAGAGGGCACAGAACAGCTCCAATTCTTGACATGACCAGCTAGTATTTTCTGCACTTATCTAAACCTAGTAGGGAACAATTCTAACTGATACCAGTCCAGAGGCAGACAGAACAGAAATGTATCATCTGACAAGATTTCTGACTGGATAAACAGCTTTTTTTCTCTTTTCTTTTTTTCAAGTTTTGAGTAAATATAACAAAACGCTGTCAATTGAATATTTTGCTAAGTTCATTATTGTGGTACACATACACTTTAAGCAAACTTTATTGCAGCTCTTTGCTCGCAAAGATATTAATATAGGCAAATGCTATTCTGGTTTACTTGCTGAAATTGCCTTGATGGGCTGCTATGCTAGTCAAAAGGTTTGAAGGAGTTCCTCGGGGTTGGCTGCACACTCAAACTGCATCCATTACCTGCCTGTTATAGTTGATTTGTATTCAGAGGGCTGTGTCAGAAGTATGACTCTGGTGTCAGTTATGAATATTTGGCCAAGGTGTGTGGTCAGTTAACTGTTAAGTATTTGGGCAAACATTCTTGAATGGTCCTTGTACTTTTTACTTCTGGCTTTTAGAAGCTAAAAGGGATTGCACCATCTGAAGCCTATCCTTTACACAATGGGGGCAGACACAAGAACCTCAAGAGTCCCTCAAGTCCAACTAAACAACGAGCTCCTACTCAGACCATGGAATGACCTCCCACCTAACCACTTGCCCTCTGGATCCAATTCCTTCACAAATATTACGGTCAGCCTCTTGCTCTATCCTGCACTCCTTGAACCCCTAGTCTACAACTGCCTGTGTTGCCACCTCATTGAAAATAACCTTCTTGATCCCATTTAGTCTGGATTTGGCCTACCACACTCCACAGAAAATGTTCTCTTAAAACTCACAAATTACTTACTAACGGATAAAACCAATCTCTGTTTTGTGCTCTAACTCTTGGACCTCTCTTCTGCCTTGAATACAGGTGAGCATCACCTGTGCCTCAAAAAACTCCATTCCCATGGTCTTCATTGGTTCTCATCTTACATATGTATGACCACACCTATAATGTACAGGTCTACCGCCTCCTCTCCAATTCCTTTTTGCATTGGTAGTCCCACAAAATTCTGCCCTTGGACCTCTCTTATTCTCAATCTACACCTCCTCCCTGGATCAGCCTTCCACATCTTCCAAAACCGATTCTATGCTGACAAATTACAACACCCACATTTTTCTTTCTACCAAACAGCTCACCCCTTCAGTCTTCTCACACGTCACTAATTTTCTAACAAACATATCAATATGGATGTCACACCACTTCCTCAAACTCAATTTATCTAAAAATTAGCTCATAATAATTTCTTCGCCATGTGCCCCATCCCCTGACTTCTCTGTTGAGATTGATGGCACATCTATCAGTACATCCAAGCACGCCAGAGTGCTAGGTGTAACCATGGACTCTGCATTCTCATTTCAGCCACACACCCAATTGCTGTCCAAATGATGTCCCCTCGACCTCCGCAACATCTTCAAAATGCGCCCCTTCTTAACCAACAACACCACAAAGCTTCTAATTCACTCCATGGCTATCTTTTGCCTTGACTACTGCAACTCCTTCCTTCCTTCTGTCCATCATGAATGCTGATGCCACACTAAGTCACCTTACCAACCGCACAGTGTCTTCTACCATTTTCTGCCGATCCCTCCATTGGTTTCTGCTCACCCAAGGAATACAATTCTAAATATTAATAACCACTTGCAAAGCCATCCGCAACTCTGCCCCCAGCTACATCACTAACCTAGTCCCAAAGTACCAAGCCGCTCTCTTCGGTCCTCCCAAGACCTCCTGCTCTCTAGCTCCCTCATCACCTCCTCCAATGCTTGCCTCCAGGACTTCTCCAGAGCCTCTCCCAGCCTTTGGATCTCCTTACCCAAATCTGTCTAACTATCTCTTACTCTATCCAACTTCAGGCAATCCCTGAAAATGCATCTCTTGCCTTGACTACTGCAACTCCTTCCTTCCTTCTGTCCATCATGAATGCTGATGCCACACTAAGTCCCCTTACCAACCGCACAGTGTCTTCTACCATTTTCTGCCGATCCCTCCATTGGTTTCTGCTCACCCAAGGAATACAATTCTAAATATTAATAACCACTTGCAAAGCCATCCGCAACTCTGCCCCCAGCTACATCACTAACCTAGTCCCAAAGTACCAAGCCGCTCTCTTCGGTCCTCCCAAGACCTCCTGCTCTCTAGCTCCCTCATCACCTCCTCCAATGCTTGCCTCCAGGACTTCTCCAGAGCCTCTCCCAGCCTTTGGATCTCCTTACCCAAATCTGTCTAACTATCTCTTACTCTATCCAACTTCAGGCAATCCCTGAAAATGCATCTCTTTCTACTTTCACCATTAGCTCATCCCCCACAGTTATTACCTTTTGTATCACTTGACACCCCCCCTTAAATTGTAAGCTCTAATAAGCACAGCCCTCGGATTCCTCTTGTCATAAATTGTATTTTAACTGTACTGTCTGTCTTTATTTTGTAAAGCGATGCACAAACTGTTGGCACTTTATGAATCCTGTATAATAATGCTATTAATAATTTCTAGATCTCTACACTGCCACAATGTGTGGTGGTCACCAGAGTATCTTCTAGGGTTGGATTTTTCCTCTTGGGTATTACAAAACATATGGCATGGCATATCAACAGAGTAGCCTGAAGAGTGCTAAATATTGTACTAAGTCTATACTATTATTTTCACAAACGTATCACAACATACATTCATTATTTCTATGTAGAATGTAGGAAAAGAGCATTTACATAGTTACATTTGGGCTGAGAAGTACAATTTTGTTGCACAGTGTTTGAACAAAAAGAAAGCACATTATCTAATTGAACACATTTGACACATAAACAATAGGCTAACCAGGTAACTGAAAATGGATTAAAGTTGTATTAAACTCAAAAGCAAATTATTATTCTACCGCAGCTTACTATTTCTTAGATGTGATGAGTGAATTCATTTTCTTTTTTAAATTTTCTTTCTTTGATTTTTGTCTGGTGATCCAGCCAGTAAACATGTTGTTTTTCAAAAGAAAATGCTCTCTTCCAGATGTATCAGTTTACAGAGCTTAGGCAAACTATTTAACAATGGCAGAAAAAAAGATTAACTGATTATAAAGTGTGAGCTGGAGTTTGGCTTCAATTTATTAGCGTATTTAAAGCGGTGTTCCCGGCTAAATTGAAACAAGGTCTTAACCAATCTAGCCGCCAACCCAACCCCCCCCCCCCCCCCCCCCCGGATATTTTTTATCCATTCTTTGCTGTTTTGTACGTTTTTTTTGTTTTCCTGCAGGACTTCGCTGCCTTGGCTGGAACTCCTCTTTAAATCTGCTAGTCCATCAAACACTCCCCCCTCCTCCAGTCTGACAATGCTGCTATCCAAATCAGCCCCCTGTGCTCATTCATTCAGAATGGGGGCCTGATCACCAGGTGAAAACAGAGCCTTAAAAAGAAAACAAATGCAATAGTAGTATAGAGAGGGAGAGAGAAGGGGAAAGAAAGAAAAAAAGATTGGCAGTATAGAGAGGGGAAGAGAAGAAAGAAAGAGAGAAATAAATAAATAAAGAAAGATTCGAAAGAAATTAGTACTATGGAGAGGGAGAGAGGAGGAAGGAAGAAAGAAAGAAAGAAAGAAAGAAAGAAAGAAAGAAAAGAAAATGAATGCAGTCACCACAGGGAAGGAAAGAAAGAAAAGAAAATTATCCTATTAGCTAAACCTTTTAAATTATCAGTGGTACCATATTACATTAGGCTGTTAGTTGACGTACAGAACATTTTTTTGGAAAATTTTTGCTATTTAAAGTAGAACTATAGGCAAAAACTTTTTTTTTTTCACTTTGGATAGAGTAAGGGCGGGTTATAACCCCTGTCCAATTTTTTTTGTTCACCATCTGTGTCCCATTGTGGAGATTTCCCTTTACTTCCTGCCCCATAGCCAAACAGGAAGTGAGAGCAAGTCCCTGCAAATTATAGGGAATTCCTTGGGGATGCCCGGGTCACCAGAACTAGTGTCCCCATTGGAAGATTTCCCCTCTATTACTTTTCTGGGGACAACCCAAAACCTGGGAATTTCTTTTGCTCTCACTTTAAATGATAATGATAAACAGGACAATTAGAGAGGGTGAATCTCCCTAACGGGGGGGGGGGGCACAGACAACAATAGAAACTGACAATTCTAATTGCTCTCCACTCTATTCAAAAAAAAAAGTTTTGCCTTTAGTTATACTTTAAGGAATGTGTAACAATTCCAATAATGCAGCACAAGCTGTTTAATGAAAGCCCCCTTTCAGTCTCTACATTGTCTTTTGTGTGTAAAGCCGGTCTGATTCCTGCAGAGACTCCCTGTCCGCCTTGTGTCTCCTCTTTCCTCCTCCGAAGAATATATACATTTTTACCCACATAATATATGATATGCCCATCAGCCTCTCAGCAAGAGAGTAGGGAAAATAAATTCCATGTGCAGACAATTTTTCCCCCTTATCTTCCTTGAACAATTTAAGTTCCACAAAGTATGATGAACAAGGGAAATTTCTAATAGGCGAAGGAATTCTAAAGGTCAAAGGCCAGGAAGTTGCTAAGAGTTGCTGTGTAAACAAATGTAAAGGCAAATATGAGGGAGAAAAGGACATACTGTTAAGTACAAAGGATTTCTGAAGCAGGGTATCCCTCCTTTACGAGAGTGGAATATAATGTATGTAATCACTTAGGAATGAAGACTGACTACAGGTGTGTATCTTATGGAAACATTTCACAGCCCTGCGCTTTTAAAGGATCATTAAAATAGAAAATCCTTCATTTTAAAAAGATTACGGGGATCATTTTTATACACACAGGGGAAATCTCACTCAGGTAATTGCCCCCATCTGTAATTGCTAATGCAGACAAAATAGCTTCAATTATGCTATTCTTTTTTTTTTTTTCAAGTGCACTCTGTAAAGAAGAGGTTTACTATTTACCTATCCCACTGCTAGAGCTTGCTGAAATAGCTTTATCATCCGACACTTTTGGTTGTGTCAAAGGCCCTGTGCATAGCTCCCAACTGTCCCTGATTTCGAGGGACTGTCCCTGATTTGGAGCAATGTCCCTCTGTCCCTCTTTCCCCCTCATTTGTCCCTCATTTTGGTCTGATCTATATATTTGTATATAAAATGCACTTTTTATCTTTCAAAAAGTGTTTCCCAGTGCTAAACCTTTCTTCTAAATTTTGCATTTGTAAATTTTAAAAGCCAATTAAAAGGAATAGTAGTGATAAAAAAAAGCCTGTATGGATTTAATTAACCTTTTTTTGTGGTTAATTCTCCTTTAAGTGGGGTGTGGCAGGGGGCATTTCCCATGCCTACATACATTTGCTAGTAGGTGTCCCTCATACCCATCTCAAAATGTTGGAAGGTATGCCTGTGTTCTTCTGCATAGGACATCCGACATAGTAGTGATGTAGGAATCGGGAGAAGAAATCACATTGTGCAATGGAAATAGAAATAAACTCATTGTCTAACACATCTAATGCTGCGTACACACGAGCGGAATGTCCAACAGAAAAAGTCCGATGGAAGCTTTTCATCGTCTATTCTGATCGTGTGTATGCCTCATCGGACTTTATTTTTCGAAAATTCTGACGGAGCTAGAAATAGAACATGTTTTAAATATTTCTGATGGAACCAATTCCTATCGGGGAAACCGCTCCTCTGTATGCTGTTCCGACGGACCAAAAACGACTCATGCTCTGAACCAAGAATGAGACAGAAGCTATTGGCTACTGGCTATTGCACTTCCTTCTTCTAGTCCCGTCGTACGTGTAGTACGTTTTGGACGGTCGAACTTTGGTGTGACCGTGTGTAGGCAAGACCACTTGAGTGGAATTCTGTCGGAGTTCCATTGGAGAAACCTTCGGAGTTTATTCCGACGGAAAAACAGGTCGTGTGTACAGGGCATAACACATCTCATCCAACTTTATTGAGTGGTTGCGTGTCTTCTTGAGCATCCCGAAAGTGACTAGTTTCCTCCCTGTGCTAGAACCTCCATTTAGATATTTGTATATTGCTAGCATATCTCTTCTTAACGCGGAGCTCCACCCAAAAGGGGAAGATCCGATTTAAGGACTCGTTCCTCGCTTCTCTAGAACAATTGGCACTTTTGAAGAGTGGGGGGTATCAGGTACCTGATTTTGACAGGTAACTGATTCCTACTTCCATTCCGAGCATTGCGGAGCTCGGAAATGGAAGTTCTCTTCTCTCCCTTCTCCCTGCAGTCTTCTGGAACACTGACAGGTCCCAGAAGACTGCATCCACCATTCACGATGCACAGCGTGACTCGCACATGCGCAGTGGGCACCCAGCTGTGAAGCCGCAAGCTGTCATAGCCAGGTGCCCATAGTGAAGATGTCGGCACCTGGGAACAAAGACAGCAGGTGAGGTCGACTGGGGTGAGCACACCGCTAGATCGTACGACAGATGAGTGGCTGTTTTTTTTTTAAAGTCAGCAGCTACGGTTTTTGTAGCTGCTGACTTTTATTTTTTTCCACGGGTGACTGGAACTCCGCTTTAAGCGTCTCTTCTCCAGGGAAAATAATTTTATTGTGTGTAGCCATTTCTCACAACTGAGATTTATACCTTATAAGTTTTGTTGCTCTTCACCAGCACATCCTCCCTTAGGGTTGGTGACCAAGACTGGATAACATGGGCTCAATATGTGGCTGAACCAGAGTTTTGTAAAGTGGTAAAGTTCTAAATCCTTTCACCAAAAGCAGTCACTTTTACTCAAAAATAGTAACATTGAGCTGCTTTAGGAGAAAAGGCTGACAGATGTGTGATACGTACCCAGTGGGTGATAAGAAAGTCAACCGCCAGTGGGGCAGTTGGGCCAAAGCATGTCTTTCAAGGGTATCTTTAGCCAGTCTGAGATGCAGGGGCAGTGTAAGTGGTAGGAGCGAGGTAGTCTGTAAGTTCCTACTCTCTCATCCAAATCCTCTAAGAAGATGGTACAGGTAGGATGCTGCAGAGAACAGCTTCCTTCTTTCCGGATGTAATCAGGAATCTGCTATCTCCATCTTCTAGATCTTGCTGGCAGCTGATCAGGTGCACAGCCCAGTAGAAAAAATCTAGATCTGGTTCTCAATGTAATAGGAGAATCTTGCCTCGCAATAACAAGGATACATTTATGTCAGTGAGATATGTTAAAAATATATCACACTTTTTTAAAGCTAAATTCCAGATATTTTTTTTTTTTTTTTTTGCACATTACATTGGTCTAGCTTGGACCAATGTATGCATATTCCATACCTGGCTGGTCCCTGCAGAAGCAGAGAATCACAATGTTAATAAGAATGTAGGCAGTCCTATTTCTCCACTGCAGGTGGCACTCAACCTCAGTGGCATTGCAGAGAAAAAGGAAGTCAAGAGGAACATGGTTCCTCTATGGTTTCCTAGGTCACTGGGGCAGCGATCTGGTTGGATGCTGGCTGCCCATGTGACTCTGGTGGCGATCTTAGGTGTGGCAGAGTTTATTTAAGACCCTGGCTCCTGGGTTTAGCACACATTCTAGTGTGTGGGTAGTGTAGGTACAGGTCACCTGTCTGTCAGGAACAGTAATAGCAGCAGGTAAAGGTTCCAGAGGAATAGGGACCGTGTAGGGATTTACCACTTTCCCTGGAAACCTCCCTGCTTGGGCACAGTCCTACCAGTCCACATTTCACCTATAAAGACAGACTCTGTCAGTTCAGGGACCTGCTCTGCTACAATCTGCTGTTCATCTGTGAGTGTTCCCAGTTGGGCTGTCTTCTGCCAGGCTTGTTGTGAACTGTTTTACTCTGACTTCAATACAAGTTCTTTCAATTGCATCTGGGCCGAGTGTGTGTTATTGCCACTGCACCACGCCGCACCAACCAACAAGAACATGATATAAACATAAAGTAGATATTATCCCAAATTGGCTGCAAAAGAACCTATGGATCCATTCCAATCCTAGGTAATGTACTTCTATGTGACATACTGTTCTCTACAAAAAACAAAACACCTTATTACAAAATATATCTAAATAAGTATCTACATGTACACTAATACTTTACAATACATTACAAATTAAGCAATACACAACTGTCATTCTTTAGATTTCTCAAGTGTTTGAGAGGACCACTGTCAGGATAGGGCATATTTTATGTACAATGGAAGACTTCACCTTATTAAAATATGACCATCTTTGGAACAAAAGAACTATGTATGTATTTTTATCCCTTTTATTATTTGTTACTTGTTAGCACTAAGAAAAAAGCCTAAATAGACCACAACTTTTTGGCAAGGTGAAATAAGTTAATTTTAGCAGCAGTGACGCCAACACCTGTATGAGGCTTCTCCCCAAAGGTGCCTCCACATGACCACACAGGTTTCCAGGATTGGAATGCAGCACCGCACACAGCTCCAGCCTACCTGCCAAGCTGGGAGATAAGTTAGTCACCCAGAGAGTCTGAGATTTAATAAAATAGACTGTGTGAGGATGCATTATGCCTTATCATTACTGTCTCTGAATGACATTTTCTCATTTGTTCATTGACAGACACAGCCTTCTTTATTCAGAACGGTAGGGTTATATCATCTACGCAGGAGTAGGACTAGGCATAACAAAAAAAACAACCCCTGGCTACACCCATGGGCTGTCCTCCATCAGTATATAACCCCCTCCCTGCTCTAGGTGGTGAAAGTGTTCCCTTTTCCCTCTTATCTTGACAATATTGTCCTTAAAGATTGGGAGGGTCTAGAGTGCATTCGTGCGATCCGTGGGGGATTGCAGTCCTGGCTGCCTGGACGATCTTCTTCTGCCACTCCTCGGCTACCCCGAGGGGCAATGTACTGTAATTTCTATACAGACCTTGACTGATTTCAGTAGGCATCTATACTATCTGAAGTCTGCTTGGGCCCTTCCAGAACGTCGTATTATCTAAGCCCGAGCTTCAGCTCTGGCAAGCGTGTTTTCTTCTCTTGGACAAACTCCAGAAGTTGCATGCTGCGTTTTTTTTTCTGTCCGGCAGGTAGGCCCACTGCGGACCTGCGTGTGGGTGTTGAGTCTGAGAGTTTCTACCTTTTTGAAATAGTTCCATTTGCGCAGTTCCATACAAGCTCCCTTCAGGGAGATCCTGGCATGAGACAAATGCCCAAGGTCTCGGGACAATCGGATTCAGCTGAGTTAGGAAACCAGGGTTCCCTGGTCTGGTGGCTCGCTCTCCGGTTCTTCGGCGGGATAAATCCTCTCTCCCCTTGTATTAAACAGGGTGACCACCTATGCCAGCTGGTCCGGGTAGAATGTCCTGGGACTGAGCTCTGCTCAGGGTCATTGTACACTGGTGGAATCCGGACTACCAGGTAATATCCTGGAACTTCGAGTGATCAGGCTAAGTCTGGATCATGGACGGATCAACTTCGGGGGCTCCCGGTACAGTTCTAGTCGGACAAGTCAACCACGATGGCTTATGCCCTTCGCCAGGGTGGGTCAAATAGGCTGTGGCGGCCCTGGCTGTTGCCAGTATTCCCCAGTGAGCAGAACGTTTCGTCCGGCCCTTTTCCGGTGTATGCATTCCAGGAGTGGAATGCTGACAGGCGGATACCTCAGTTGGCGAGGGTTGGACCACGGATGGGCCCTTCACCGGGCCGTGTTTCTTCGGGTTTGTTCCTGCTGGGACACTCATGAGGTAGTTCTCTTGGTGTCCTGGTTCAACTGGACGGTACCAAGGTTTCTGGTAAGGTCATGGGTTGCTCTGGCAGCTATGGTGGCCCATGGGGTCAGTGACGTTCCCTATGCCTTTCCTCCTCTCCAGCTTTTGTTGTGGCTTTTACGCAGGATCACGGCTGCGGGGGTTCATTCTGTTATCCCCAGATGGGTCCAGTCGGTCTGAGTACTCCGACCTGGTGCGCCTGGTCACTGGCGTTCCTTGTCGACTGCCTCTCAGGAAGGACCTATAGTCCCAGGGCCATTCTTCCATCCTGCCTTAGAGTCACTGGTTTTAATGGCCTGGCTGTGTTGAGCCAGGTGCGGCAGTTCCGACACTGTTGATGGCTAGGGAGTCCATGTTTTAGGAGGTTTTAACCTCCGGGTGTGGAGAGCGCACATATCCTGGTGTGACGCACCGGGCATTCATCCTTGTTCTTTCTAGGTGGCTCCAATTCCGACCCCCATTTACGGGGGGTTTAGCAGGCATGCGCCTCGAGTACCATCGAGGGCAAGGTGTCAGCGTGGGTGGTTGTCTTCAGCATCCCCTGGTCTCTCGCTCCTTGGTGCTGGTCAAGGGGTTAGACGTCTGTTTCCCCCGGTGCATTTTTTTTCTACCGCCGTGGGATCTGAACTTGGTGTTTTAGGTTCTCCAGGAGCCACTCTCTATCACCCTCTCTCAAAATATCGGGAGATTCCACTGCTTACTCTGTCTCGGAAGGTGGCCTCTAGGTGGCTTTCTCCTCTGCTCACAGGGTGTCGAAAAGGGTGGAGTTATCTTCTCGTTTACCTTACCCAGGTTTAGGCTGTGCTTAACCCTTTTCTATAGTTCCGTCCCTGGGTTTCCATTTGAACAAGGACATTGTGTTTCCTTTCTTGTGTCCCTGGCAACACATCCCAAGGAATTTGCCTTATGTGCCCAGGATGTGGTTTGGGGGATTCGGTTGTATTTGCCAGCCACTGAGTCTTTTGGAGGTCAGGCTCTCTGTACTCACGGACAGGCCAAGAAAGGGGCTGTCTGCTTCTTCTACGACCTTCTTTTGGATGGATCAGACAGATGATGACTCTGGGCTATTCTGTCAGGAATCGGGTTCCTGCTTTCCCTGTTCTGGCGCATTCTTCTTGGGTGCCTAGTCCGTCTTGGGCCTGTTTTCAGACGTTCGTGGCGCATTTTTCACAAGTTCTACGAAGTGGATGGGTTTTGCAGACTGCTCTTAAGAGGGTCTAATCCGTCTTGAAGGGGGTATCGTTCAGGTTGGGTTCCAGCTTGTCCTGTATGAAGCTCCTGTTACCTGGTTGGCTTTTGTGTTGGCCTTGGGATTTTTCGCTGTCCCACCCCTCATGTTCAGCAATGCTTTGGGATGTCCCTACCGTTCTGAATAAAGAAGGCTGTGTCTGTCAATGAACGAATGAGAAAATAGGACTTTTTACTTACCGTAAAATCCATTTCTCTGAGTTCATTGACATACACAGCACCCACCCCTCTATGTAGTTTTTTGATACTTCTATTACTGCTTGCTACTAAACTGAATACCTAGAGCAGGGAGGGGGTTATATACTGACGGAGGACAGCCCATGGGCCAGCTTATTTTAGTTCACAGTATTCACAACAAACAACATTCTATACATGGTAGTTCTGACACACTTGTATCAACTGGGAACAAAAAACAAGGATTAACAAATGCCCACTAAAAAAAACAACAAAAAAAAACATTACGAAAATGACAGCACAGGTATTAACGACAATGTACCAAGAAACACTCCAGTGTAGAAATACAGTAATTTATGTGACTTTTGTTCTGCTGTCCACTGCTATGTTAGGTATGAGGAAGCGCCAAAATGACCTAAATTTTTACTAACTTCTAAGGATCGTATAAAAACTTTACATTATTTTTCCCTCCTTGTATTAAAAACATTTACATTCCAATGATCAAAAGTAATGCTTGGCAAGTGATTATCAATTGATTATCAATTACCAGGCCTTGGCCCACTTCCAGGCTGCAGCCTCCCTCCTTCCAGGCCTCCAGCCAGCTGGAGATCACTTAACCTTCCACAGTGCCACTGAACATCCCACAGTGTTTCTAGGCGCTCTGAAAGTAGGGACCCCTAGCTTTCTGCAGAGCCTCCAGCCTCCCATAGTGCCCCCCCCCCACCTCCAACAGTGTCACACAGTGCACCCCAACCATCACGGTGCCCTCCAGTCGCCCACAATTGCACTGTAAAGGATCCTGAAGAAATCCCCCAAACCCTTCCAGAGACCCTGGCCCCCACAGTTGCCCCAGCTGCCTCCAAAAACGTAATTCTCAGAACCTCCATCTCCCATGATACCCAACCACCCACCCCCATCCAGAACATTCCCGCATTACAGGAAATATTTTATATTTCCATACTTTTATTCTGTGAGTATAAAATCAGATTATTACCTCATCAACACACCGGGAGAACACAATGATCACTGCACACTACTATAGCCGTCGGCAGTAATCGCATAAAAAAAAATTGAAAGGCTGGTTGTACTGCAGTCCATCGATGGATCGACTGCAGTACAATCAGCCTGGCCATAGATAGATCGAATCTTGGCCGGTCCCTGCTGAACTGGCCAAGATTCGATCCATCTATGGCTGGTTTATCTTTAGATATCCTGCATAAATCAAATTTCTGTGAGTAAGGAAATCATCTGCCTAAGTTTGACCAACTTTTCTCCTTAGACCAAAAGAGAGGAGACAGTAGAAAGTTAACATTATAATTCCAAGAAACACTCATGTCTAGGTCTGACCACTCACATCAAAACGCCTTCCATTGCACTCAATGGCTTTGGTCACATTTCCATGTCAAGAGAAGCCTAATTTAGACTTTGGGAGAACGTCAAAAAGGCGATAGATGTATAGTACAGTTACAGCTGAAAGAATGCATTGTCAAGCTCAAGATAAAGAGCTTTTCATGTTCCTCCAATCAATCTACAGTTTGTCCCAAAGTGTGATCAGAAGACATTGAGAGCACACCTGCAGAATTTTTTTGCTGGTTGTTAGACAGAGTTCTTTTCTGTTGCAGCTTTTTTTTCCCTACATTCTGAGATAATACTTTAATAGATCATTTGGCAGCAGGAGAGATAATCGCAGCTGTGAACAAGTTGTCAGGTTGTACATACTTGCTTGTCCAGCAACAGCTTGGAAGGTGGAACTTGTCATGTGACTTCAGCAAATAAAAGCCACAAAGAAACCTAAAGCTTATATAATTACCTCTTGGAAGACAACCTAACACAGGAAAAAAGACTCATCCAATCTAATTACAGGACCGGACATGGGGTAAACATAATCTCCTCTTTTTTTGTGCTCAGAGAAAATGCATGGTGGGTCTTGTAAACAATTTTGAAGATGTACTGTGTCAACACATATGGCCACACATTAAAAGAGCACTAAAAAGTTTCTGCAACAATATAACAACATACAGTGTATATATATATATATATATATATATATATATATATATATATATATATATATATATATATATACAGTACCTTGAAAATGTATTCATACCCCTTGAAGTTTTCCATATTTTGTCATGTTACGAGCAAAAATGTAAGTGTATTTTATTGGTATTTTATGTGATAGACCAACACAAAGTAGTACATAATTGCAAAGTGGAAGGAATATTATAAATGGTTTTACATTTTTTTTACAAATAAATATCTTAAAAGTGTGCTGTGCATTTGTACTCAGCAGCCCCCTTTACTCTGATACACCTAACCAAAATCTAGTGGAACCAATTGCCTTCAGAAGTCACCTAATTAGTAAATAGAGTCCACCTGTGTGTAATTTAATCTCAGTATAAATACAGCCGTTCTGCGAAGCCCTCAGAGGTTTGTTAGAGAACCTTAGTGAGCAAACAGCATCATGAAGGCCAAGGAACACACCAGACAGGTAAGGGATAAAGTTGTGGGGAAGTTTAAAACAGGGTTAGGCTATAAAAACAATATCCCAAGCTTTGAAAATTTCACTAAGCACTGTTCAAACCATCATCCGAAAATGGAAAGAGTATGGCACAACTGCAAACCTACCAAGACATGGCCGTCCACCTAAACTGACAGGCTGGGCTGGGCTAAGAGCATTAATCAGAGAAGCAGCCAAGAGGCCCATGGTAACTCTGGAGGAGCTACAGAGATCCACTATTAGTCATGCACTCCACAAATCTGGCCTTTAAGGAAGAGTGGCAAGAAGAAAGCCATTGTTGAAAGAAAGCCATAAGAAGTCCCATTTGAAGTTTGCGAGAAGCCATGTGGAGGACCCAGAAAACATGTGGAAGAAGGTGCTCTGGTCAGATGAGACCAAAATTTAACTTTTTGGCCTAAAAGCAAAATGCTATGTGTGGCAGAAAACTAACACTGCACATCACCCTGAACACACCATCCCCACCATGAAACATGGTGGTGGCAGCATCATGCCGTGGGGATGCTTTTCTTCAGCAGGGACAGGGAAGCTGGTCAGAGTTGATGGGAAGATGGTTGGAGCCAAATACAGGGCAATCAGAGAACAAAACCTGTTAGAATCTGCAAAAGACTTGAGACTGGGGTGGAGGTTCACCTTCCAGCAGGACAACGACCCTAAACATACAGCCAGAGCTACAATGGAATAGTTTAGATCAAAGCATATTCATGTGTTAGAATGGTCCAGTCAAAGTCCAGACCTAAATCCAATTAAGAATCTATGGCAAGACTTGAAAATTGCTGTTCACAGACGCTCTCCTCCAATCAGACAGAGCTTGAGATATTTTGCAAAGAAGAATGGGCAAAAAAAGAATGTCACTCTCTAGATGTGCAAAGCTGGTAGAGACTTTGATGGAACTGTCCCACACTCTGCTTGAGTGCTTCCATTAGTATATTGCTTCCTCCAGTCTGAAAATAGATATTAGCTATTATGGAGCATATTACAACCAAGAACTAGGCAGGACTAGTTTAACTGCAACACTGGAACTCTTTATTGAACAAGAATACAGACTACACACTCAGGTGAGGCTGGTCACATTATCATATGCAAATGCAACTGTGTACAGAAATATAATTAACACTGTAAACATTGAGTTAATTAAACAATTACCCACCTGGACACTGAAAGGTCTCATTCCGGGTCAGACTTGCTGACATCGAGCTCACAAAGTACAATACACATTATTACAAGTATAAACACATCCCCACAGTAGTTAGGTGTGTTAATTAGCACAATTAACAATGGGTAAAAGACCCTTAGGAAGCATATTTGACCTACTTACAATAAACACATTATAGCAGGCAACCCCAGACAGGTGGATTGAGTTGATGACATCACCATTTGTTTTGAGTCTCAGAGTGTGAAGCAGTCACTGTTGGCAATGAGGCAGCTAGGCCCTTTACAGGGACCCCGGACATACCTCACAAAGAATAGTGTTCCCTTAAAAGCCAAAGCCTATACTCAGTAGGCAAGAGGCTAGCCTGCAGTCCCCTCCAAAAGCCTCTGTCCCGGGTGAGTCTGTCACAGAGACATACCCAAAAAGACTTGCAGCTGTTATTGCAGCAAAAGGTATTGACTCAATACAAATGCACACCACGCTTTTCAAATATTTATTTGTAAAAAAAATTGAAACCCATTTATCATTTTCCTTCCACTTCACAATTATGTGCCACTTTGTGTTGGTCTATCAAATAAAATCCCAATAAAATACATTTACGTTTTTGGTTGTAACATAATAAAATGTGGAAAATCTCAAGGGGTATGAATACTTTTTCAAGGCACATGAACTCTAATGGCATCCCAGTCTTAGTCCCTAGAGTTCAATATTGAGTTGGCCCACCCTTTGCAGCTAAAACAGTTTCAACTCTTCTGGGAAGGCTGTTCACAAGGTTTAGGAGTGTGTCTATGGGAAAGTTTGACCATTCTTCTTAGAAGCTCATTTGTGAGGTCAGGCAGTGATGTTGGAAGAGAAGGCCTGGCTTGCAGTCTCCGCTCTAATTCATTACAAAGGTGTTCTACCCTATGGGGTCAGGACTCTGGGCAAGCCAGTCAAGCTCCTCCACCCCAAACTCGCTCATTCATGTCTTTATGGACCTTGTTTGCGCACTGGTACGCAGTCATGTTGGAACAGGAAGGGGCCATCCCCAAACTGTTCCCACAAAGTTGGGAGCATGAAATTGTCCAAAATGTCTTGGTATGCTGACGCCTAATTTCACTGTATTTTCACACAAGGAGAAATACGTGTTTGGACACAAGAGCGGCAACCGAATGCAATCCAGTGCACGGTATTATGAGCTGAGATTGTTACTCCGCTCCAACACTAACCAACAAAATGGCCGCCTCCAAGGTGGCGACAACTTCATCTCTGTTAGCCATTGTGCTGTGAAAACACCCAAGTGTTCCTTTACCTGGCTGCATTGGGCTGCCCCTGTTGTGTCAAAACACAAATTCGTCAAAATCTGCAATTACTGTGGGTTTTAAGAAACCGGAAGTGACACGGTTCTATATTCTGCCAAATTGTGTATTTTGTCAGGACAGCGGCGCTGTGACAGGGGAAGAAGCGAGCACGGGATGTAAGTACATTTTTACCGCTCACCCCCCCTTCTTGTGTCAAGCAGTGCAGGATAAGACAGAAGGGCGCTCACAGGAATTGCCTCCCGCTCTAATTCCTCCCCATTGGCTGAATTGAGGACCAATTACAGGAGGAGAGGGAGCATTATGGGACATGTGGTTGGGTGTAGAACTACTGGAAGAGGACTACTAGCCCCAGAGAGATCCCGCCTCCCACGGGCAACATAGAGCTGCCGATCATTGCCTCCCACCTCCCCCCACTGCATTCTAAACGGACAGCCAGAAGTGCAGGGGGAGTTGGGCCCCCCCACAACAGCAGAATGGCAGGGCACCAGTTGCAAGTGCGACTGCTGCGACCGTGACAGTTCCGCCACTGGCTTTCTGATCTCCTTGTCAATTTCATTGCCAGTCATCTTGATTTGCCGTCGCAAGGTGATCTGGTGCCTTACTATATCGCTAGGAGCAACAGGAGCCTGAACCAGCATCTGGGATTACCGTTGTGTCATTGCACAGAGGATTGGTGAAAGGGTGCAAACCCAACACCCTTCTCGACATTGTATTGACACTGCATGCAGACACCAATTTCCCTTTCTAATGTCTAGGGATGCTTGTTTGGAGCTGCCATCTTTAGCAGTTTGCCCTATTAAATCTCTACCCGACGGAACATTCTAGTTGATTACTGCTCCACGCGAGCTTGTTTAAACCTACTCTTAAAAGAAGGGCCCCACCATTGCTAGCAGAAGACACTAGTACTCTTCACCCCCGGACCTGTAACGCCACAGAACTGTGTTTACTGCACCTGTTTTACCCTTTTTTTTTTTGTTGATCTCTCAGTGGTGTTCGGGGCCCAGAAGGAGCTGAGAAGTTGACAAACCTTCTCTCCTCCCTCTAAGCGCCTGTGTTATGGGCATATAGATTACTGTCTTTTCTATACTTACAGTTGCTAAATATTGAAGGTTGTCGTTTCTATTGCATTGATTCTCTGCAGCAAGATTTAACAGTGCTGAAAGTTTCCATATGCTTTAAACCGTGATAATATATTCAACTTGTTTATCACTACCAGGTGTGTGTCTGTTTTTGGTGATAATCCACAGCCAGGATAATGGTATTTTCCACATGTGTTCTTAAATGTGTTTGCAGTAATTTTATTTAAACAGGCTGAGGTCATTCTTGTAGTTGAGGAGGAGATCAGACAACCTAAATTCACCAAGCGGCTCCTTCGGGGGTGTTAAAAGGAGCTTCTGTAACCTTTAGGAACTATTTAGGGCTGGTCATAGATGGATTAGAAGGGCCTGACCGAGATTCAAACCATTATGGGCAGGCTGATTGTACCCAAGTTGATTGGTCAATCAGCTTGGGTACAACCAGCATGTCTAATTTTTCATGTGATTATTGCCACCAGCGACTATAGCTGCTGGCAATAATCATTGTGTGCTCCCGGCCCCCCCGCCCCCCACTGACTGTGTTGATGGGGGGATTGAGTGATTTTCTTTCCTGCAATGGCCGGCTTAACTCCCATTAAACCCTTAAAGACATATTCCAACTTTTGTAAGAAAAAAAAAAATCACTCATATTGCAAAAAGAGAAAATGTGCTTTTATTTATTTATTTATTTATTTATTTTTGCATTGGAGCCTGCAAAGCATTGCAACAACCATGATCAGTAGATCGCAGATGAAATGCACAGGATCCTGCAGGCTCTTGCTCCAGCCCCAGGTCTGTTTTGTTACGGAGTTGGAGGAAATAATCGATAGAGTACATGTGTGTTAATATGACTGCAGTTGTACTCTGTCAAGAAACATGTGTCCCTCTATTGTGGGACACATTCACAGATCTGTGTGACTGAGAAACTCTCAGTTCATTGATTGGTTTCACATGTATGTCTCATTTAGATGTGCTTTAAAAATTGAATGGCCATTAACACATTCATTGCGTTAAGAACAGGGGCGGACTGATAACTCATGGGGCCCCCGGGCAATAGGAGATTATGGGGCCCCCAGGCAATCAGAGATTATGGGGCCACACAGTATAGACACACACAGTATACAATACACAGACATATGTAAAAAAAAAAACAGATTTATACATACTGTCCCTGGTTTTTACTGAGGCTGGCAACCCTGATGGGACCCCCTAGTGGCCCAGAGCCCTCGGGCAGTGCCCGAGTCGCTCAATGGTCAGTCCGCCCCTGGTTAAGAAGCATTTTGATGAGTTAATCTCATGTTTTTAATGCGTTAGTGTCGCATTACATAAAGATTTCCAGACACCTCCTCTGTGTTGGTTTTCTATTGCATGGATTCTTATAATGTCATAACTTCTAGTAACACTTTCTAAACGCATCTCAAATGCACAGCAAATGCCATATGACCATTTGTGAGGTGGTTGTGGCGTGCTTGAAATGCATTTACATTGACAACAATAACAATTGATAAACAATAACAATTGACAAACAATAGATGCATTCAGGGTGTGGTAAAGCCAGCCAAATGACAGATGTCAGATCAATTTTGGTGCGATGCAATGTGAAGCGATGCAAACACGACCATGTAAAAAGACACTGTCCACTACAATGCACATGATTTTTGCAGCCATCCGTGATGCTTCAAAAACGTAGATGAAATTTAGCCTTAAAGTAAAACTAAGACATTTTTTTAATTCTGGAAAGGGTAAGGGCTTGTTTATACCTGCTTTGCTCTGAAGAGTGATCCAGGTTGCTCTTCAAAGAGCATTTTGGTAGGTGGTCAGAAGGTGTTGTATCACCTCCTGACCACCTGTTTTAACCCCTTAAATACCAGACAACTGCGCTTCAAACGTGCGCATTGTGGTTGTGGGGCAGTTGCAGCAAGGCCCCATTCACAGGGGGTATATTTCCTGCTGTGGCTATGGACATAGGGCATAAGCAGAGCTCCTAACTGTCCCTGATTTCGAGGGACTGTCCCTGATTTGGAACAAAGTCCCTCTGTCCCTCTTTCCTCCTCATTTGACCCTCATTTTGGTCTGATCTACTGTATATAGTTGTATAGAAAATGCACTTTTTATCTTTCAAAAAGTGTTTCCCGGTGCTAAACCTTTCATTCGATTTCTAAATTGCTGCATTTGTAAATTTCAGAAGCCAATATAAAAGAATAGTAGTGGTAAAAAAAAGCACTTGTGGGTTTAAGTAAGATTTTTTTTTGTATAATTCTCCTTTAAGGGGGTGTGGCAGGGGGCGTGTCCTATGCCTACATCCTTTTCATAATAGTTGTCCCTCGTTCCCATCTCAAAAAGCTTGGAGGTATGCATAAGTTCAGTTATTATCCTGTCTTAACAAAACAGAGAGTGCAGCGCTAGTAAATGAGTGGGATGAGAGGACTAAAAGCACAATACATTCCACCACAGTGTGTGTGTAATCAGTCCAAATATCCGGTCCACAATGATCTTCAAAGTGTGGAAAAATGCATGCTTTATAAAAGCGGTGATTTCAGGAGCCCACCACCACGGTAACAATTGGCCTCTCACCTGATGTAATGGACCCTTAGATTATAGAGGGTCACAAACGCCTTAGTCATAAACCAATGGATATGTAGCACATCAATCAGGGACCAGGTACAGGAACTCCAATACGACCATCTGATGTAATGGACCCTTAGATTATGGAGGGTCACAAACGCCTTAATCATAAACCAATGGATATGCAGCACATCAATCAGGGACCAGGTACAGGAACTCCAATACGACCATATAAGATATAAATGGCAAAAGAATAGTGCTCTCCGTTTGATAAAAGCTTTATTATGAGAAGTAAAATCGAAACACTCACATGTGTAGTACTTGGTACAAGCAAAACGAAAGATCCGCCGATCCTTCAAACAGCTTAGCAGATTGGCAGTGGCCGCGGGTGACGTCACAACGTTCCTCGTTCTGGACGCGTTGCGTCCCAGTGGGCGGGGACTTCATCAGCAGATGAGGGACGTCGTGGGCACCCGCGTTATATGCTAGGTACGTCCCTAGGCAACAGTACACTGAGCGTAGGAGACCTCAGACTCACCCGGAAGTCAATCCGGATGTGACTCCTGAGTGAGGATAAATGAGTGAACGGAACTGTCACAAATATACATCTGCAAAAAAGATCGATCCTGAACAGGACAAATACACTAATCCCAAACGGGGATGTGTACAAGCCAAAGGGAACAAACATCAAAATTAATTCCATATGATATAAAATTAATTTAAAATAGTGTAAATAAAATTACACAACAATTTATTTAAAATAAAATAAAATAAAATAAAATTGTAAGTCATCCGCGGCCACTGTCATCCGCCAAAGTACATAAAGATTCATATAAAAGATCAAATACATAGAAAATCAAATCGAGGACACGTAACGATCTGAAATAAAGCAATTCGTGTCAAAATCCACGTTTAACCCTTCAGGGCAAAGAGCCCTGGTTTCAAAAATCCAATAGGTTATTTTCCTTTCTGAGTGGCTTCTACGCATGCGGTAAATGCATCCCGTGTAAACATGCCAAGGGGAATATAAAGAAAAGGAAAAAATTCCTAGCCTCCGCTACGGGTAAGGAGTATGAAATTAAACAGCTAATCACCTGTGATACGGTAGGGATCGTGTATATGCTGGAGTGCGGATGCGGGCTCCAGTATATTGGAAGGACATCCAGACCCCTACATGTGAGGCTCGCTGAGCATGTTAATAACATTAAAAAAGGCCTGAAGTCCCACAATGTCTCCAGACACTTCAAACTACACCACCATCAGAATCCCAAAAGTTTAAGATTTTGGGGTATAGAAAGGGTCACGAGACACTGGAGAGGGGGGAATTTCATAAGGCAATTGAGCAAAAGAGAATCGTATTGGATCTTTGAAACCAGCGCTCTTTGCCCTGAAGGGTTAAACGTGGATTTTGACACGAATTGCTTTATTTCAGATCGTTAAGTGCCCTCGATTTGATTTTCTATGTATTTGATCTTTTATATGAATCTTTATGTACTTTGGCGGATGACAGTGGCCGCGGATGACTTACAGTTTTATTTTATTTTATTTTATTTTAAATAAATTGTTGTGTAATTTTATTTACACTATTTTAAATTAATTTTATATCATATGGAATTAGTTTTGATGTTTTATCCCTTTGGCTTGTACACATCCCCGTTTGGGATTAGTGTATTTGTCCTGTTCAGGATCGATCTTTTTTGCAGATGTATATTTGTGACAGTTCCGTTCACTCATTTATCCTCACTCAGGAGTCACATCCGGATTGACTTCCGGGTGAGTCTGAGGTCTCCTACGCTCAGTGTACTGTTGCCTAGGGACGTACCTAGCATATAACGCGGGTGCCCACGACGTCCCTCATCTGCTGATGAAGTCCCCGCCCACTGGGACGCAACACGTCCAGAACGAGGAACGTTGTGACGTCACTCGCGGCCACTGCGCATCTGCTAAGCTGTCTGAAGGATCGGCGGATCTTTCGTTTTGCTTGTACCAAGTACTACACATGTGAGTGTTTCGATTTTACTTCTCATAATAAAGCTTTTATCAAACGGAGAGCACTATTCTTTTGCCATTTATATCTTATATGGTCGTATTGGAGTTCCTGTACCTGGTCCCTGATTGATGTGCTGCATATCCATTGGTTTATGATTAAGGCGTTTGTGACCCTCCATAATCTAAGGGTCCATTACATCAGATGGTCGTATTGGAGTTCCTGTACCTGGTCCCTGATTGATGTGCTACATATCCATTGGTTTATGACTAAGGCGTTTGTGACCCTCTATAATCTAAGGGTCCATTACATCAGGTGAGAGGCCAATTGTTACCGTGGTGGTGGGCTCCTGAAATCACCGCTTTTATAAAGCATGCATTTTTCCACACTTTGAAGATCATTGTGGACCGGATATTTGGACTGATTACACACACACTATGGTGGAATGTATTGTGCTTTTAGTCCTCTCATCCCACTCATTTACTAGCGCTGCACTCTCTGTTTTGTTGTGTTTATTGAGGGATTTGAAATTTGACCCTGGTGTTCAGCTGCTGTTCTTATTATTTACCATTTCGCGCTGATTTATTTTTTTACTTTTATTATCCTGTCTTACTGTTATGCCGCGTTCACACAATTTGACTTTCCGCCAACAAAACCGTGGATTTTTGTTCGAAGGTTGTTGGCGCAAACTTGTCTTGCATACACATGATCGCACAAATGTTGGCCAACAATTACAAATGCGGGAACGCGGTGACGTACAAGACGTATGACGAGCCGAAAAAAAGGAAGTTCAATAGCCAGTGCGGCTCCTTCTGCTTGATTCCGAGCATGTGTGAACTTTTGTGTGATGGACTTGTGTACACACGATGGGACTTTCCGACAACAAAGTTTTGTTGGCGGAAAATTTGAGAACCAGCTCTCAAACATTTGTTGGAGGGAAGTCTGAAAACAAATGTTCGATGGAGCCTACACACAGTTGGATTTTCCGACAACAAATTCACATCCAACATTTCCCGTCGGAAAGTCCAACCATGTGTATGTGGCATTAGACAGGATAATTTGGTTGGTAGCAAACTGGCTGGTGAGCTGGGAATTCTCTTTGGTTTTGTTTTGCATGTGTTGCCCTTCCATGTGCTCCTTGCTGTGAAGGTCAGTTATAGGTGGGGGCAGTGGTCAGTTGTTTGTTACTGATGTAATATTGGAGAGAGGACACCTTTGCTAACATTGTGCTATGTGCTGGGTGTCCGATGTGTCCCTGTACCTTGAAGGAGGGGTAGGCTACCTCCAGATCTGCCCTCTATCCAGGGCTTGCTGGGCAGTTGCCCGGGGGCCCCACTTGCCTGGGGGGCCCCACCTGTCCTGCGACCCCAGCCAAGGCCGCCTGCACTCAGTGCCTGTCAGTAAAATGAAGAGCAGAGGGGGTCGCCGCAATGCCTCCTCTTCTGATGCGGCCCTGCCCACTGAACTGAGTGATATGCCTGAGGGGAGCAGGAGATCGCCGTGGTGCTGCTTGATTTCTCCTCCTTCCATCTGGCCCATGAGGCGTCAGCTCTGCCCACTAGTCTGCATGCAGAGTCACGAGTGAGGGCAGCAGGACTGCAGGAGAATAGGAGAAGTGAACGGCCATGGAGTGGAAGAATTAAGGTGCTGCAATCTGTATAATCTCTCTCTCTTATAATTTCATGGTGCACCTCCTTCTCTCTCTGCCTCTCTATCTCTCCCGATGCCTGTCTCTCTCTCTCAAAGCAAACTCACTTTTTTTACAGGTAAAAATAAATGGCCTGCAGAGCATTGCACTCTCTCTCTCTCTCTCTCTCTCTCTCTCTGTCTCTCTCTCTCTCTCTCTCTCTCTCTCTCTCTCTCTCTCTCCCCCCATTGCAGCCCCTCTCTCTCCCACACACCATTGCAGCAAACTCACCTATCCATCCTTTTTTTTTAAATGAGAAAACACTTTGACCCCCCCCCCTCAGGCATTTCTAGTTGCAGCCATCTTGAGTGAGAGCAGATGATTCATGTAGTATTTACTTCCTGGACTCCATCTGCCCTTCATGCATGCAGAAAGGGGGTGTGGCTTAGCAGAGAAAGCCCCTCCTCCTCTCTTCCAGATGAAAGGCAAAAAATACCCATGAAGACTTCTGGGATGTATTACATCATGTTGGCACAGGCCTGAAACCAGGACGCAACTGAATAAATTAAAAAAAAAATTTAAAGCAAGTAAATATTATTTATCTTCATATCTAATTACTAATGCTAGCAACATAAGGATTAAAAATAGTTAATGTTGATTGAGAGAGTTTAGTGCCACTGTAAATAATACATAAAACCAGAACAAACAGCTATGATGATAATGGTTTACTAGATGAGGATACAGCATACCTTCCCACATTTTGAGATAAGAATGAGGGACACCTACTAGCAAACGTATGTAGGCATAGGACACGCCCCTGCCATGCCCCCTTAAAGGAGAATTAACCAAAAAAAAAGTTAAAGTGGATGTAAACCCACATTTTTTTTTTTTGTGATGTCATAATGTAGAGTATACGATTTCCTATCATTTGAGCCCAGTCTTGCCACAAAGAGTTAATCCAGCTCTGAGCAATCCTCTTTTATTGTTCAGTGAGATAAAACTTGACAGAGAAAAACTTTGTCAAATCCTCCCCCTTGCTGTGAGTGACAGGTGATTTACATATCCCGTGCACTAGCCTAAGACATGAATTATTTTTTAATTCCCTCCCACTCCTTTCTTCAGCAGCTCTACAAGGATTGGCTGTTCCACACCTCCATAGGCGTGCGCACAGGGTGTGCCAGGTGTGCCTGGGCACACCCTAATCACCCCATGTGGCACAGATTCCCCATTTAGACCCCTGACATTTCACCAAGGCCCCCTAATGGGGCTTCTAAAAAAATAGTAAAACAAAAATAATAAAACTGTAAAAAATAATAAATAAAATAATAAAAATTAAAACTACTGACTCCTTCCACTGCCCTACTGACACCGTCTATTGCCCTACTGACACCTTCCGTATATATACACATGCACACACATGCATATGTGTTTGAGCTTTGGGGTGCACACCCTAATGCAATGGGCTGTGCACGCCTATGCACACCTCAGCATGATTTGGCATGCTGAAGTCATGTGGTGACTTTCCTGTCTTTTCACTGGATGTTAGAGATCATAGCAGAAGTTCAGTGTAAGAAATACACAGGAGAAAATGCATATTGACAAGGGGAGTGTAGAGGTGGGCGGGGAGTCTACTGACATCACAACTCTACCCACCGAGCTCCAGACAACAGACCCACCCACAGAATCTGCAGTTTTTTGGGTCTAATAACAGACTGAGGGAGACATTTGACAGGTAAAGATACATTCAGGAGGCATGTATATCCTTATAGATAACCCCTATGGCAGTAGTTTAGAAGGGATGGCATTGGGGTTACATTCACTTTAATTAAATCCACAAGTGCTTTTTTTTACCACTACTATTTCTTTATATTGGCTTTTAAAAATGACAAATGCAGCAATTTAGAAATTGGATGAAAGGTTTACACAGCTCTACTGTGATGCTGTTGGTTTTAAATTAATGTGTGCATACCTCCCAACATTTTGAGATGGGAATGAGGCACACCTACTACCAAATGTATGTAGGCATAGGAAACGCCCCCTGTCACGCCCCTTAAAGGAGAATTAACCAAAAAAAAGGTTAATTAAATTCACAAGGGACTTTTTTTTTACCACTACTATTCCTTTATATTGGCTTTTAAAATGTACAAATGCAGTAATTTAGAAATTGGATGAAAGGTTTAGCACTGGGAAACACTTTTTGATAGATAAAAAGTGCATTTTATATACAACTATAAAGATCAGACCAAAATGAGGGACAAATGAGGGGGAAAGAGGGACAGAGGGACATTGCTGGAAATCAGGGACAGTCCCTCGAAATCAGGGACAGTTGGGAGCTATGGATACAGCACCCTTACTGTCAGAAGTGGGCTTTAATGTCTTATTACAAGCACTTGGTAATGCCAATTTATTACTCCCAAGATAGATTGGTCACTAGATCTGTACAGTTATCATTTACATATCACTCTTCTGAGAAATCTATTAAGTTCTATAATGACATGTACATATACCACAGGACCGACATAAAGCATAGAGCTGATTAAAAAGGAAAAAAAAACGAAAACAGCTTGCGGAACGTTGTGGCAGGTGCCGGGTAAAAACAACCTCCTATATATAGAACCATAAACCAGGCATTTATAAAAGCAATGGGCCCCATGCTGTGCTTTGATTAGTTCTACTATGTGATTCCAAACGGTAAATCCTCAGGTTTAACCAGCACAGATGCACCAGGGATACAAATATCCGCCTAGGTCTGAGCTCATAATAAGGAGAAGCAGCATTTCATAACCGCGCGTTTCCGTCCAGCTTCCTAATTAGCAGCCCAATTCCGTGACCGTCTCTTGCATCAGTGTCATGGATTCCCTCGTTACCTGGAAATTACCTGACAGGATTGTGGATTCGCTTGATGGGGTTTTTTTTTTCTTCCCATGAAAATTGTCCCTATTGTAGGTTGAAAATTTGAAAAAAAATAAAGAGATTGTTTCATTTTCTGGACGTTTCATTTTCGGTGAACTGAGATATTCAGGCTTTGATGAAAATTCCCAGCAGTATTGGCTGCTGGGGAAAAGCACTACGTTCTCATTTTCTATTCTGCTGAGATTTCTCATAAACATCTTTGCTGCTGTCTTTTTATTATTCTGTGTTTTCTAAAAACACTAAAACGGAATTCTAAACCGTTACCTGCAATGAGGGTCTATTCACACCACCTGAAATGCGATAAAGTAGAAGTAAAGCCTGGTACACACAATGGGGGTTATTTACGAAAGGCAAATCCACTTTGCACTACAAGTCCACCTGGAAGTGCAGTCACTGTAAATCTGAGGGGTAGATCTGAAATGAGGGGAAGCTCTGCTGATTTTATCATCCAATCATGTGCAAGCTAAAATGATGTTTTTTATTTTCCTTGCATGTCCCCCTCGGATCTACAGCGATTTTACTTCCAAGTGCACTTGCAAGTGCAAAGTGGATTTGCCTTTAGTAAATAACCACCAATGAGTTTATCGGACGAATGATCGTCCATTTTTTTTTTTTTTGCATGCTAGTCTCCAGATCAAAAATGAATAGGTTACTAAAGAATGAAAATTCTCGCACAACAGAAAAAAAAAATTGATAGTTATGTATTGTATTTGTATTGTATTTTCGGAGGAACACTGTAATGATTAAACGAAAAACATTTTTCGTGTTTGTCCCTTCGGATGATTTCGGATGAAAGCTGTGTACTAACGATCAGATTATCGCATAGCTTCCAACTGTGCCTGATTTGGAGCAATGTCCCTCTATCCCTCATTCCTCCTCATTTGTCCCTCATTTTGGTCTGATCTATATAGATGTATATAAAATGCACTTTTTATCTATCAAAAAGTGTTTCCCTGCACTAAATCTTTCATCTGATTTCTAAATTGCTGCATTTGTAAATTTCACAAGCCAATATAAAGGAATAGTAGTGGTAAAAAAAACACTTGTGGGTTTAACCAATCTTATTTTCTTGTACAAGTCTCCTTTAAGGAGGCGTGGCAAGGGGGTGTGTCCTATGCCTGCATACTTTTGCTTATAGGTGTCCCTTATTCCCATCTCAAAACGTTAGGAGGTATGTTATCGTACGGTCACTTCGAAAGCGGTATTTTTTGTACGATATTCTGATCGTGTGTACTAGGCTTACAGCTCGAGTTCCATCCTGGGTGAAAAGAATTTAAAGTCAGCAGCTACAAATACTATAAGGACACTTACCTGTCCAGGGAGCCTGCCACGTCGGCACCCGAAGCCGACCCGTTCATCGGCTCTGGGGTGCAGGCGCAAGCATCCTTACTAAGGGAAACAGAAAGTGAAGCCTTGCGGCTTCACAGCCCGTTTCCTACTGCACATGTGTGAGTCGCGCTGCGCTTTCTGAATGGTCCCGCTGGTTTCTGGGACCTGTGTGTCTCCCAGAAGGCAGCAGGGGGGAAAGAAGGAGGAGGGGCTGAAAGATGTGATCTTACATGGAAGTGGGAGCAGATACCTGGTTTTGACAGGCATCCACTCCCCCCCCCCCCGAAAGGTGTCAAATGTGGCAGTGGAGGGGGGAAGGGTGCAAACAAGTGTAGCTTCTACTTTTGGGTGGAACTCCACTTTAAAGGCAACACGGGGATTCAGCGCTGTCTTCACCCGGGCCTGTTCTTTGCCGGTCTTTGGGTCCCTGGCACATTTACTTTTTGAAGCCAAACTTGACACCTTGCAGCTTCACAGCTGATTTCCTACTGTGCATGCGTGAGTCATGCTGCGCTTTGTGAATGGTGCCACAGCCTCCTGGAGCCTGTGATGTGTCCCAGAAGGGAGGAAGGGGGGGCAAACTTCCACCTAGGCCATCCATGCTAAAGTCAGACCGAATACCTGCCAAAACTAGGTACCCACTCTCTAAAACCAAAAGTGTCCAAACGTGGTAAAGGAGGTGGAGGCGGAAAAGCGGAACTACCCCTTTTAGGGAGAAGTTCCACTTTAACCACTTGCTGTCCAACAGACGTAGAAAAATGTCCTAAGAGCAAGTGGTTATACTGGGATTATAGCTGCAGCTGGTAATCAGCTGTCAGGTAGAAGTGATCCAGCAGCTTTACAGCCGCCCGATCACTTTTACAGCGATCGGAAGGCCCTCCTCCCACTGTCCCTATGGTGGTTCCCAAACCCTGCCACAAATCTGTTCCACCATCTCCTCTGTGATTTATGAACCTGAAAAAGATGCTTATTTGCCCCTTTGTGATAGCAATAAAGTTAACTGAAAAAAAAAGTATAAAAAAAGTACATTTAAATAAAATAAATACAAAAATTTTAAATAAAATTAGAAAACAACCCACCCCCTGCGCATACACACGACTGCCAACGTGTGCGTAGGTCCCACAAGCCTATCTAAATGTGACATGTTTGGTATCTAGTAACTCAATGCAACATCATCTTTTATATTTTACCAAATATGTATTGAATTGTTTTGTAACTCTACTGTCTGTCCTCATGTTGTAAAGTGCAAACTGTTGTCACTATATAAATCCTGTATAATAATAATAATAATATTCTATTAGGTTTGTGAGCACTAAAATTCGTTTAAGTGTATCTTTTGGGTGAAAGTTGTGTGAATCTTGTGTGAAAACATTTATAAATAGACCTCATACTGTTGCTTACTTACAGTTTGGAGATTTAGGTCAATCAGGGTTGCCGATAACAAAAGAAGTTGATAGTGAGTTGATGCAAATGCCAAGGCACAGTGATTCTTCATATGCCCTAGCATGTTGCATCTAATACAAATATCAATGCAATTCACAGTTGAACTCCAGGCAATCATCTAAATACACTAATTAAATGCATATAAGAGAGCTGTTTTACCTGCCAAAAGTTTTGTATTAATGTCTATCCAGCCCTGAGATTTACACAGCTCTGTTGACAGCATAGCCCTGTCTGGCAGAGAACAAATAGCTGTAGTTAACAAACACTAACAGGTCTGTTCCCCAGCTTGAGAATGGATAGTGACAGTAAAAGCAGCAGGCTGATGAGCTCATCTATCTTTTATTGCTTTTTCCACCTATTGGCATACCTCTTTATTAGCACAAGAGCACTGCAGTACAACTTACTGCCTTCCAGTGTCACCCTTTCCCTCTTCCAGTCTGAGCTTTGCTGTGTAGGGGATTGTGAGAGGTCAAGTTCAGGTACTTCCATTGCTTGCATAAAAAAATACATTTAAAGTGGTTAAAAAGAAAAAAAGTATATTCTATATATTCTTTAAAAAGTCCCATCTATTATTCTCAGCCTCCTCCAAACCTCCAAATTCACAATTTCTAATACATTGGCCGCAAGGTTTAGGAGTGTGTCTATGGGAATGTTTGACCATTCTTCCAGGAGCTCATTTGTGAGGTCCGGCACTGATGTGGACGAGACGGCCTGGCTCGCAGTCAGTGGCGTCTCCAGCTTTCACATTTAGGGGGGCACATGAGGGGACAGGGACAAAAGTAGGGGGGCAACTATAAAATGCAAATATATATATATATATATATATATATATATATATATATATATATATATATATATAAAATATATATATATATATATATATATATATATATATATATATATATATATTGGGCCCCCCCTCCCCAGGGTGGCAGGAAACAAGAGATATATGTCACCAGCATAACAAGAAAATATAAGGGTCCAAAGCAGTGAGAGAACTATCAGGGTTGCAAAGGTTGTCTTGCCACCGGCCCTGGTGTTCTGCCACTGTGGGGTTCCCCAGCCTCCTCTTGCTGTCCTGCTCCTGCTATTGACAGCGCTGGTCTTGCATCTCTTGGAATTTACAGGCTGGTTCTCCTGTCTTAAGGACGGGAGAAATCAGTCTGTTTTTTCAGTAACTGAGAGTCCTGGTGGAGTCCTTCCTGCAACTCGCTCTTCTCCCTGCCAATGAGGATGCAGGGGAAGGAGCAGATCGGGCGGCCGTGGTTGTGTGAGCACTCGCATTATGCAGTGTCAGTGAGCAGAGGGAGAGTGGAGGAATCACCCGCAGGAGCTGACTGGGAACGCTAATTTTTTTTTTTTTTAATTGGGGGGCACATTGTGGGTACAGCATAATGTTGGGGGGGCCAGGGCCCCCTCTGGCCCCCCTACGGATGCCATTGCTCGCAGTCTCCATTCTAATTCATTCTAAAGGTGTTCTATCGGTTTGAGATCAGGACTCTGTGCAGGACTGTCAAGTTCCTCTATCCCAAATTCACTCATCTATGTCTTTATGGACCTTGCTTTGTGCACTGATGCGCAGTCATGTTGGAACAGGAAGGGGCCATCCCCAAATTGTTCCCACAAAGTTGGGAACATGAAATTGTCCAATATGTCTTGGTATGCCTTAAGAGTTCCCTTCGCTGGAACTAAGGGGCCAAGCCCAACCCCTGAAAAACAACCCCACACCATAATCCCCCCTCCACCAATTGATTTGGACAGGTGCACAAAGCAAGGTCCATAAAGACATGGATGAGCAAGTATGGGGTGGAGGAACTTGACTTGCCTGCACAGAGTCCTGACCTCAACCCGATAGAACTCTTTTGGGATGAATTAGAGTGGAGACTGCTAGCCAGACCTTCTCGTCCACATCAGTGCCTGACCTTACAAATGCTCTTCTGGAAGAATGGTCAAACATTCCCATAGACACGCTCCTAAACCTTGTGGACAGCCTTCCCAGAAGAGTTGAAGCTGTTATAGCTGCAAAGGGTGGGCCAACTCAATATTGAACCCTATAGACTAAGACTGGGATGCCATTAAAGTTCATGTGCATGTAAAGGCAGGCGTCGCAATACTTTTGGTAATATATTATAGCATTGCATTGCATTATAGTGTATATGACACATCTTTCATATAGTTCACAGTCATTGCTACAGCTCAGAGGATTGGTGTCTTTTTTTATATTTATTTATTATATTTTTATATGTCTGGATTTCTTCTTTAAAGGTTTTTTATTAATTTTCTTTTTTAACAGCATCCAATACATAATTCAAATAAAAAAAGACCAAAAAAAAACCAAACAATGTACAATAATGTGGTATAAAACAATACAACATGCAGTTATTTGTTGTAACACAATACAATAGGCAGTACCATGGTATAAGGCTCCATTCACACTAGCGCGTTTTTTGATGCATTTTGCATTTTGCAGAAATGCATGGGAATTTTTTAACATGGGTTCCTATGGAACATGTTCACATCAATGCTTTTTTGTATCTCTGCGTTTTTGGAAAGGGTCGGGGACTTTTTTTCATGCAAAAAGCAGCGTTTTGCATGTAATGGATTTCAATGGACAAGCATCAAAAACGCAAGTGCACCGTTTTTGCAGCGTTTTTGCAGCGTTTTTGGTGCGTTTTTGGTGCGTTTTTGCCGGTTTTTTTTTTTTTTTGTTTTTTATTTATTTTTTTTTGTAATTTTTTTTTAAGACTGTAAAAAAAATGAAAAAAAAAAAAACGCAAATCGCGGCAAAAACGCGGCAAAAACGCTACAAAAACGCTGCTCAAAAACGTGCCAAGCATGAAAAAAAAACCTCCAAAAACGCTCAAAAGCAACATGCATAGATGTGAATCGAGCCTAAGGCTGGATTCACACCTATGCATTTTTAGTGCTTTTTGCATTTTGCAGATTTGCACCACAGTCCATGTAACATGATTTCCTATGGAATACGTTATGTAGTGCAAATCTGCAAAATGCAAAAAGCACTAAAAATGCATAGGTGTGAATCCAGCCTAAGGCACGGTTTACACCAATGCATTTTTTCATGCTTTTTGCAGAAATGCGAGACATGTTTTTTAACATGGATTCCTACGGAACACGTTCACATCAATGCATTTTTGTGCCTCTGCATTTTTGGAAAGGGTCAGGGACTTTTTTTTTTTGCTTTTTTTTTTTTTTGCTTTTTTGCTCAATAGACTTCAATGGAGATGCTGCAGAAAAGCACGTACTGCATTTTTTTAGTGTTTTTGATGTGTTTTGCATGATTTAATCTGCCCTGCGCAGAAAGCACAGCAAAAAGCACTGCAGAAATGCTCAAAAGCAACATGCATAGATGTAAATTGCGCCTAATGCCGCCTACACGCGGTCAGAATTTCCGACAACAAATGTTCGATGTGAGCTCTTTGTCGGACATTCCGACCGTGTGTAGGCTCCATTCGGACATTTGCTGTCGGAATTTGCGACAACAAAAATTTGAGAGCTGGATTTTCCGACAACAAAATCCGTTGTCGTAAATTCCGAGCGTGTGTAGACAATTCCGACGCATGCTCTGAATCAAGCAGAAGAGCCGCACTGGCTATTGAACTTCATTTTTCTCGGCTCGTCGTATGTGTTGTACGTCAGCGCGTTCTTGGCGATCGGAATTTCTGACAACATTTGTGCGACCGTGTGTATGCAAGACAAGTTTGAGCCAACATCCGTCGGAAAATCCGATCGTCTGTACGCGGCATAATAGGATACAATACAATAGGCAGTACCGTGGTATAATACAATACAATATGTGGTTATCTGATATAATACAATTCAATACAATATGCGGCAATGTGGAATAATACAATACAATACAATATGCAGTACCGTGGTATAATACAATACAATATGCAGTACCGTGGTATAATACAATACAATACAATACAATTTGCAGTACCGTGGTATAATACTATACAATGTGATGTGAAATAGTACTATACAATTTGTGGTAATATGGAATAATACAATACAATACAATAGGCAGTACCGTGATATAATACAATACAATATGCGGTAATCTGATATAATACAATTAAATACAATATGCAGTAATGTGGTATAATACAATACAATATGCGGTAATGTGGAATAATACAATACAATAGAAATGTACAATGATTGCGACACGCTGGTTTTATTGTGAGGTTGGCAGGCCACATTCGGAATCCATTTCTCGCCTGTTTGTGCAGGCTTGTGCCTATGAAATGCGGCCGGCTAATGTTTCCTCTAAACACGAGAGTAAATAAACCTTTCTGTGTCTGTGTGCATAGCAACATGTCAATGTAGGAAGGCATGATCTGCTTTATCAGCATTTTCCAGTGCCATGCCTTCGCCAAAATAAGGCATTTAAAGGGCGTTTCAAATGCTCCACCTTTGCATGGACTTGTATCGCGCTGCTGTCTTGTGCTCTGCCAACATGTCAAAGCACGGATTATATTAATAATATATTATTAATTTTCTTTTTTTTTTTTATCAGTTCTATAAAATGAATTTTATTTTATTTAATATTAGATTTTTATAGCCTTAGAACTAAGTAAAGAATTGTTTTACAGGTTTTATTTTTAGGAAATTATAATAAGTTTTGCACCCTCTCCTTGGAAACCATCTCCTGTCAAATGACCCTAGATCTCATAGTGCCAAGGACAGCAAAAGACCAGGATCCATGTTTACAGATTTGATTGGCAGTGGCATCTGAAATTTACAATGTAAGCTCTATTATATCAGATTTGCAGGACTTTAGGCCAACAAGCAATGGACAAGGACCTGCTTAAAGTGGTAGTTAGCAGTACTTTTTTTATTTTTACCTACAGGTAAGCTTATAATAAAGCTCACCTGTAGGTTAGATGAATATCTCCTAAATGTGCACCGTTTAGAAGATATTCTAGTGAGTAGCCAGTTTCTCCCACACATGCAAGGGAGTCACGACTGTGGCACAGAGCTCTGAAAGAATGGCACGGGTATGCGGTTGCCTCAGAGTTCTGTGCTTTGGCCGTGCATGCGTGGGTGTAACATCATCGCGCCTTGGCCGGTCAAGCGGCCGCAACACGCAAACCCCGAAGGAAGACGAGGTGAAGATGGAAGCCTCTGCAGCAGTGAGGGCTTTGTTTCAAGGTAAGCCTTGAAATATTTCATATTTCAGTGGTGGCCCATCCATTAGGAGTGCATGGGCACTGCCCTCCCTGTACGGCCCCCTAATCTACATGCAGGGCGGCGAATGCATGGATTTCAAATGGGGGTGTTTTTTTTAAGCACATGATTAGAGTCAGAAGCTCTAATAGGCTTAAAAAAATGGTGGGCTCGGGGTGCAGAGCACTGTGGTCCAAGCCCACCCAGTTTTGTGACAATAGCGAATGAATATTCGCTATTATCACACTGATTCTCCTCCCTGCCAATCAGGAATGAGTCGTGAGACTCGTTTCCTGATTGGCCGAAAGGAGAAGTCATGCTATTGGCCTATGAGGAGGAAGGAGGAGGAGACGCATGGGAAGCCCGGGACACGGAGGAGACGGAGGGGGGAAGCTGCCGCCATCTGTCAGCAGAGGGTGAGTGAGCTGGTCACAGGGGGTGTGGGTGTGGTGCGGGCTGAAGCAACCGGGGGGGGGGTCGTGTTATTTCATGCATTTTTAATATTCAAACTCACTTATCCATTCATGATTTATCTTATTGAGAAATCACTTTGTAAAACACCCCTTCAAGACCATCTTGAGTAAAAAGCAGATGCTTTAGGTAGCATTTACTTCCTGAAATCCATTTGCCCTTGGCTCAGGCATGCAGGTTACATGAGAAAGCTCCCCCTCCCCTCCTCCACATAAAATAAAAAAATGCCCATGAAGACTCCTGGGATGTATGACACAATTGTGGCCCAGGCCAGAAACCAGGGAGTAACTGAACAAATATTTTTTTTAAAAGTTTAAAACAAGTAAATATTATATACCTTCTTAACTATTTACTAATGGTAGCAGCATGAGGATTAAAATGTTGATTGAGATAGTTTAGTGCCACTTTAAGTCATTACCTACTACTTTAAAGTGGAACTTCAGTCAAAAAGTGAAGTACCACTCATTCTCTCCCATTACCCAGCCTGCAACTGAGTTGCTTTTTTTTTTTTAGAGATGGGAGGAGAATGAGTATCTTTTTTATTAGTACCTGCTCCCACTTTCTCATTCTTCACCTGGACAAAGATGTCCTCTCCTTCTCCTGCCCCTTCCCGGCCCGTAGCCTACTGGGATTTGTCACAATTCCCAGGGGGCTGCAGGACCACTCTTCTGCTCCATGCAATCTTGAAGTCTCAACCAGCTCCCAAGATGGCAGCACCGAGGATCTGGAAGTGGTAAGAAGAATAAGCTGCAAGAAGACAGTACTGGACTTGTAAGTACCTGCTTTTTAGAGTCACCAGCTACAGTATATGTAGCCACTGACTTTTCATATTAAAAAACCTGGGTGAAGTTTCTCTTTATAAATAGTGGCTTAAAATATAAAAACGCAGAAGAAGCAGGTGACCAAAATGTAAAAGAGTCAAAATAGCATTAATGGTTCATAGATAAAACAGCCAACGCATTTCAGGGGGCCAGAACACTCCCCCTTCATCAGAGTTTAGGATCTAATCAGAACTTGAACAGACTCAATAAGAGGGCTTTATCTTCGATTAATCTATATGGGTAAGAAATAATTGGGTTAGTTAGTCACCAATGGTGCGTTAATGGAATTAATATTAGATTACCCATACAGATTAAGTCTTCCGTGTGAGTCCGCTTAAGTTCTGAACTGGACAGAATTTGCATAGTTTATAGCTTTAGTCTTGAGATTTAGATAGCCCTGCTAGACATCTTGGAGTAAGGTGACCAGATTTTTAAAATGAAATCCGAGGACATATTTTTTTTTTTACTAGTAATGACAGCAATCAATGACTCTTTGCCCGTCTCCGCCACCACCGCCCGCCTCACAGCCTATCAAGTCTAAAGCCCCATACACACTATCAGATTTTCTGCTGATTTTTTCTTTCAGATTTACCAAAACCATATAATATGAGGTCAAACCTTAGGAGTTTCAATTTGTATGCAATCAGGCAGGCCCTTGCACTACATGATATTTACTAAAACTGAAGACAAAAATCAGCAGAAAATCTGATAGTGTGTATGGGGCTTTACTCTTCGGGCCCCGGCTACTACTGGGTGGGGAGCAGAGGAAGATCACTCCACCAGGGAAGGCAAGGAGATAAGCAGAACATGCGAGTGGAGCTGAATGGGCATGCACCCGAAACTGTAGAAATAGTCCCTCCGCTCCGACCAGCACATGATCATCAGAAAGTGGCACAGATAATGGAAAAAAATAAACCCCCATAAGCTAGTAGGAGCGGCAGAGGAGGGGGGGGGGTGCAATTTAGATTTTTTCTATTTATTTTTGCATGGGCTGTCTTTGAATTTGCCCGAGCCGCTGTTCAAATCCAATCTGGGGACAAAACTGGGGACAGACTTGGTCCGGGGACAGTTTCCTCAATCCAGGGACTGTCCCCAGAAACCGGAGATGTCTGGTCACCCTATCTTGGAGACCTGATATTTCTCTAGTGCAGTTAAAGGATAAGTTCACCCAATTTTAGGGTGGAACATGTAACATCCAATGCTGCAGCCGCTGCCCAATCCCCGCACTCCCTGTGACAGCAGCATTGGGAGAAGTTCCTTGTACTAGCTGTCAGTTTTTTAAATCAGCTCCGCCCACACGGCCTCATCATTCATACAAAGAGCCCTTTAAAGATGTCGGCTTGTAGTTCTCAATGAACTACCATGGCGTTGTAGAGCATCGTGGTAGTTCATTGATTCTTCCAGTCAGTATATCTGCTTGCCTTGCATGGCACCAGCGATCTGCTGATTGCTGGTGCAATGCTTTACAGTCTCCGAATTTAAAAAAAAAACAAAAAAAACACATAAATAAACTAACATTTTTTTACCTACCCAAAAATATGCATTTATTTTTTTTATTTTTTTAAGTGAACTCGTTTTTTAGCAACATACCTTAGCTTGGGCACCTCCCTGCCCCAACCTGTGATTGGACAGTGAGTAAGCAACAACAGACTGATAAGGTCATCTCTCTGCTCTTTCCTACTGTGAACATGTTCCTTGTCTGAGCAATAGTTAGTGCAGTTGTGTATTTATAAAACAAAACAACAGTAAATGTATTTTAAAGGCAACTGGTGTAAAGGTATTTACACCAGTAGCCTTTATAATACATTTACTGTTGTTTTGTTGTGTTGTTTTGAGTTCAGCTTTAATGCATTTTTAACATTTTTTAATAGAATTGGTTACACTCCTTTGCACATGACTGATCAACTAATTGGAATACACTCTGGTAATATTAAATCATGATCACTGCTTGCTTTTGCTTGGACCGAGAAGAACATTTTTACAGGAATTCTTTAAAAATCCTTGTGCAATAGCAGCGCATTATTGTCAAATATCAATGTCCTATAATCAATTATCAATGAGGTCTTATAAGGCATGGTGGCTAAAACTGGCCATACATGGATTGTTTTCTTTTTTCTATCAGCCAACAGACTGGTCGAAGAGAGACGAATGTATCCCCCCCTTCCACATCCAGACAAGCAAGGTGGATGGAGGAATCATCACTGCTGTGCTATTGTATTCTGACAGCGGGGACAACTTCACTATCAGAATACACTGATCAGTGTTGCAGTCGATTGGCTGCAGGTGTTGAACGAATGAAAATTTTCCAACAGTCCCATTTGAGAAAATTGATCATTAGTTCAACTTCCCTCAAATGGTAATGGCCATTGATGGATTGAAATTTCAATCCATCTATGGTCAGCTTTAGTGGTGAACCCTCTTGACCTGTACCACTGGAGTCCTAGTTTTCCTTCCTTAATAGGACACCTGCATAGAGTTTGTTGTTATTTTTCCCCTCTAGGTCAGCCTTTCTCTACCTTTTTACCCCACAGGAACTCTTGAAATCATTTTCAGGTCTCATGGTACCCTTGAATTGGGGGTTTGTGGGAAATATGCCCCATACATTGCTGGTCATTGGAAATAATGTCCCCCTTAAAGGTCAGAATGCCACCATTTTGTAGAGCAGCCTTTCTCAACCTTTTAAACACAGAGGAACCCTTGAAATAGTTCACCAGGCTCGGGAACCCCTGCTAAAAATTAGAAATCTACAACTCATGATACAATAGTGTGATGGTCAGTGGGAAGAACAGTCCTTACACTTGAGGTCATTGGGAAGAATTACCTCCTTACAGATAGCTAAAAAGATCAATGGTGTCAGCGGGAACTTATCTGAGAAGTAGAAATTGCCCAATGCTGAAGGAACCCCTAACAACCTTTGGAGGAACTCTAGGGTTCCACAAAACCCTGGTTGAGAATCACTGTTGTAGAGGGTTCTTTACTGTAAGAGCGGCAAGGATGTGGAATTCCCTTTCACAGGCGGTGGTCTCAGCGGGGGGCATTGATAGTTTCAAGAAACTATTAGATAAGCACCTGAACGACCGCAACATACAGGGATATACAATGTAATACTGACATTTAATCAAACACATAGGTTGGACTTGATGGACTTGTGTCTTTTTTCAAGCTCACCTACTATGTAACTATGTAAGAGACAGCTAAAAATTCATTGGTGATATGCTGTTGGTTCTGCCAACTATGCAGGCACCATCAGCGGACCCCTACTAACCTCTGAAGGAACCCTAGGATTCCACTGAACCCTAGTTGAGTATAAGGTCTAGGTGCTTTTATTAGCTCCCACAACTTTCTGGTACATTAATTGGCTTCCACCCAATCTGGCCCCATTGTGTATATGGCTGTGGTAGGCTCATTAGATTGTATGCTCCTTTAGTGGTTAGTGAAGGGCTGAAGGAGTTGGAACTGTAAAAATTAATGAGCTGCTGTTGTCTACCTTTAGTTTCTCTGGATTTGCTATAACTATGACATCCCTGCATGTTTATTTATTTATGATTCTACAAATACTTTAAAGAAGTTTGCATTCATAAACTTATAATATTAGGTTAATACTTTGTAAAATCAAAATGTCCTTTTTAATAACTTTTTAAATCTTTTTTTTCTACATTTCCACTCCCCAATTAATTTCACAGTTACTGTGTAGGTCCTTTTCTTGTTTCATGCCTCCTCTCTGTACCTCTACATAATCTCCTTTCTTTTCACCAATTCATCTTACTTAAATGAGGATTAAGTTGTTACCATGGAGCCACATTTTCTCATTCCGGTAAGTGGACAAACACAGCGCGTAGTGTTCCCAGTACAAGTCGTACGCTGGTCCTAGCTCAGTGTCTGCAGTGTTCAGAGCAAAGGGTCAGCTGATGCAGAGATGAAGGGAAAGGAAACTGAGAAACATGACAGAAGGCAGCTGGGAAACACAGAAACAGACATTAATTCAAAGACTGTACAAGGATGCCGAGAAATGATACTCTGCTAATCGCTAAACCCAAAATATATTTTTTAGTATGTTTAGCAGCATGCTTCATTGTCATTTTGTGGGAATCTGTTTCAAAGTTTCATACTTAGAGATCCTACCTGTAACCGGACTTCCTGCGATAAGCTGACAACTCTAGCCACTGCATTAAAATTAGCAGCATCGTTGTCACTGCATTAAAATTAGCAGCAGCGTTGTCAGCCTATAAGATGGTGCAGGCATACCTCCCAACATTTTGAGATGGGAATAAGGGACACCTACTAGCAAACATTAGTAGGCATAGGGCACACCCCCTGTCACACCCTTTAAAGGGTTTATTAAATCTACAAGGGCTTTTGTTTTACCACTACCATTCCTAAATATTGGCTTTTAGAATTTACAAATGCAGCCATTTAGAAATTGGATGAAAGGTTTAGCACTGGGAAACACTTTTTGAAAGTTAAAAAGTATATTTCTATATACAACTATATAGATCAGACCAAAATGAGGGACAAATGAGGAGGAAAGAGGGACAGAGGGACATTGCTGGAAATCAGGGACAGTTGGGAGCCTTGGGGGCAGGGCTCATAGGAAGTACATGATATGCAGAACCTACAGGAAAAATTCATGTCCCAGAGATGCTGGGAATCACTTAACCCCTTTCCTTTATCTCCTTTGGAAAGAAGTCAAGAATCAAAGAGCCTCTAATTAGCACTGAGGATTCTGATTGTTAGTTACTGGGGAACTAAGATGGTTTGTCATTTGCATAATCAGGTACAAAGCATTTGTGCTACAAAATATTTAAGATATTTAATTAGTCATGTATCAATTGTGGGTGAATTTTGAATGTTAATTAATATAATAAATTGATATATTTTTAACGATTGTGTATTGTGAGTTCATACTGTACCATGAAAGTGCTTAAAAGGAGACGTCCAGCCTGAGCTCTTTTGGCTGGGCTTCTCCTATGGGTCACAGGAGTGAAATTCCGTTTACACTTCTGTGACCCGTTTTCGGCAGAGAGCGGTCTGTGGTCCGCTCTTTGCTGATGTCAATGTAATCAGTCCAGGCACTGCGTCATCATGACAATGAATTCTGGATCTGCCAGGTGCCTGGACTGATGCCTGTCTCAGCCTCTCAGCGAGCCGCCTGAGACGGATGCTTCCCGCCCCTCCACAGCTTAGCGCATCAATGAGCCTGGAGGAGCAGAGAGGAGAGCTGCTGACTGATAGACAGCAGCTTTCCGCTCAGGGAGTTGAGAGAACCGAGCGATCAGCAATGTTCGATCGATCGGTTCTCAGTGTAGAGGCGCCATCAGTCTGATGCTGCATCCACCTAGGTAAGTATGATGGGGGGGAGGAAAAAACCCATACTTTTTTTTTTACTGCCTCAACTCAATTTGCTATACTCTAGTCTAGTCAACATCCTTGCCATGACTAAGAACATCCTCTGTTTTGCACTTGTCTAAGGTCCCTTTCACACTGATTGGGTCCGCCCATGGGCGTCCGCAGGTAGGGGTAAGGGGGGTCAAGTGCCCCCCCCTTGCAGGGCTGGTGCAATCTATAGGCAAGTGCACACAATCAGTCGAGGGCGCCGAGCTGCATGTCCCAGGGCCGGGAGTCACCTACACAACATGGAGTGTCAGGGAGTGATGGTATTTGCAGCCCCTGAGCTGAGGGGAGGAAGTGTGACCAGATCAATGATGATTTATCTCCCCTCCTCTCCTCCTCCTCGGCTCAAACTGTCCGCTGTGTGTGCTCTGCCTGGACATATGCGAGAGGCCCAGAGCTCCCTTCTAGATAGGGGCCCCAAAAAACACCCACTGCATGGGGCCCCAGCCTCATTTGAGCTGCTTGGCATATTCAGCTGTTGTTGGAGCCTTCCATCTGCCTTTTCTGGGGTTAAGAATCCATTTAATTCTCTCTAATGTCATCTGAAGCTTGCAGTGTAATGCATCTGTGTGTATGGGGGTGTAATGTATCTGTGTGTATCGGGGTGTAATGTATCTGTGTATATGGGGGTATAATGTATCTGGATGTATGGGGGTGTAATGCATCTGGGTGTATGGGAGTGTAATGCATCTGGGTGTATGGGGGTGTAATGCATCTGGGTGTATCTGTACTATGTCATAGCTTTCAGTCTCCTCTATAGAGCGGCGAGAGACAATGGACATGTTTCTGTTGACACACCGCCGACATCCAATCTGATCCTATCCGCTTAAAACAGACAGATGGAGATCCCTTTCCCATCCATCTATCAGATCGGATGGCAGTTGGGTGTAAATGGACAGGCGGTCAATTTACATCTGATCGCTCATAGAGGAGAGCCGGCTGTGTCTATGTCAGCTCTGCATAAGCGGAGCAGACATGGACCAGCTGTACGCCTGCCCAGTGGGAATCAGTGGACTGATTCCCCACTGAGCAGGCGGACTCCAACAGAGCCCACCCCGTGTGTAAGGGGCCTTAAGTAATTGAAGAGTTAAGCTGCCTGTGGATGGTGCCTGTTCAGCAAGTGACCATATTGTCTGGACAATACACATATTTTGCCAGCACACCATGGATCTTCAATTGTAGTCCAAACCTTTTTTCGTAGAGAGATCACATTACAAAGGAATAAGTGCAATGTTTCAGAGCCACACAGGACCCCTTCGTCAGACATGTGATAAATTGCATACAGTGGCAACAGAATATGCTCTTTACAGCATAACTAAAGTAAAAAAAATAAAATAAAATATATATATATATATATATATATATATATATATATATATATATATATTTGTAAACAGTATGCTTTAAATTTCAATTCTCAATTGTTTCATCTTGTTTCTAATTCTGTGTACATTTAGTCCATATAGACATCTTAGAATAGTTCCAGGGAGCACCATCTGCATTAATTACCTTTATGTCTGTTTCTACATTTCTTTCTGCTCTCTAAATATCTCTCTTTGTAGCCACCGATTGGGACGCACTGACTGCAGAGCGTAAATGATGATGAGTGATAAGCCTAAGTAAAAGAGCATGTCTCCAGTAACCCAATACATGAGCATGTTCCTCTCTGCTGGCTACTGGATGTTGCAGAATTTATCTGTGCTGTGTTGACCAGTTGCTCAATTTAAGAACAGCGCCACCCCCTAATCTCCACGCATCGCCCCCCTAATCTCTATGCGAGGCGCCGGATGCATAGATTTCTACAAGTTTTTTTTTTTTAAGCACATGATTAGAGCCTGAGGCTCTAATTGGTTTTAAAAACGTTGGGCTTGGGTGCAGAGCACTGTGCCCGAGCTCACCCACTTGTGACATTAGTGAATCAATATTTGCTATTTTCTTCAGGCTTCTCCTCCTGGCCAATCTTAAGACCGCATTGGCCTGGATGGGGTAAGTGCGGAACCCCCCCCCCCCAAAAAATGGAGCACCAGCCTCCACTGTTTAAGAATCCGCTGGGCAGACTGCATAGCTAAAGTCAACACCAGTAATGGCGAACCTTGGCACCCCAGATGTTTTGGAACTACATTTCCCATGATGCTCAACTACACTGCAGAGCGCATTAGAATCATGGGAGATGTAGTTCCAAAACATCTGGGGTGCCAAGGTTTGCCATCACTGGTCTACACCACTCAGTGGCCCCTGTCCTGGAACATGCACATCTAAAGGATGCTGGGGGGACTGTTCTTTCACTTTTGCGATCTGCAAGAAACTGATCACCCTCACCCCCACTGGATGTTTAAAAAGCAGGAAATGCTAACAAAAATAGTAGCTACAGCTAAAGGTGTAGACTGAGGATATGCACACATTTTCAAAGTTAAGAAAAATAGCTCAAACAATACTAATACAACGTTTTGAGTCAATGATTAATTATTGTTATTAACAATGCAATGACTGTTATTTTAGTACTCCTTTAAGGCTAAACAAATGAAAAACAAAATGAATACATTTCTGCTTTTTTCGTAAAGAAAGGAAGTGAGTGAAACTCGCTTGTGGGCTTGTCTAAAAGCCAAATTCTCTCCCAAGTCCCGCCTAACACTTACTGACAAACATGTGCTGGCCCTCCAGAACGTGATTCTATTTGAAAGAAATGATAATGATTTTCAAGCCTTCTAATTGAAAACAACAATATGTTCCATTCGTGTGGCTTTTTAAAGCAGCGACACAGAGAATCCCGAAGTAAAAAAAAACGCTTTGAAGACTGACCCAGCAAGAAGAACGTTTTTGCAAATCCAGAACCGTTTTCACGAAGAAGTCTCAGCTGCTTTGTGATTGAGGAGAAGAACCTTGACTACACTTTATTTTACTAGAAAATAAACCAAAAAGCAATTCTTTGAAGTCAACTCACAGATGTTATAGCCAAGACATCTAAGTGTAAACACTAAACAAAATGTGACTGAAGTACAGGAAGTTGGGCAGACCACAAGTATCCAGCACGATGGGGTAGGCCTAGAGCAGCTGGAGATGAGGAAGGGGGAGGAAGGGATGCAGAAAGCTGAACCAATTGTCTTAATTAAAATACACCCTCTGATATTTTCCTACATTGCAGAAATTATGTTGATGTGATTATTTAAAAGGTACACCCAGACCTGAAAATTCTACTATATCAGGGGCAGAATGGCTGCCTAGGGTCCCCAACTCTAAGGGGGCCAATGAGTTATGTTAATTAATGTAGCCCACCCCCGTAGGGACTGCTGATAAAAGGGATTCCCCACTCCTGCACAGCCAGGCACAGCGAATCTTCACAAGCACCCCAGGGTCAGAGAACAGTCTGTGACTTTGTTTTTGTTATTCATTGAGGGTTAATAACTTGGATCTGGATAGGAGGTTATGGGATGCCCATTTGACTTCAGCAAAACTTCAGTAACAACTTCAGGGACATCTTCCTATATACAGTCTCTATACAGTCTCCTTTACTTTCCCACTGCACACGCTTGCTTGCTCCAGCTGACTGATTGCAGAATAATCTGACAGGCTCCTAGTCAGATTTTGGCAATAGCCCTTTACAGTCTGGAACTTGTAGCCCTTTGTGGTGTAGCAAAAATCGAGTGAAACAGCTTGTACTTCTTGTCAGAAACCATGAAATCAGGTCGAGACAGAAGTACAGTTAAATCACACTTGTTTAATAATAAAAATAAAAAGAACAAACGTAGTCAAAACATAGCCAAAGTTCAGTAACCGGAATGGATAGTCAGCCAAGCCAGAAGTCAGGGATCAGTGTAGTGGAACAGCAAGCAGGATCTGGAGCCAGAAGGGATGTCAGCAAAGCAAGTCTTGAACAGGATCGCAGATCATTTCTGTGATGTGACCAAGGCTAAGGCAGAGCTCCTCTGGATTGAATGGCTTAAGTAGGCAGGACTGATGAGCAGGATATCTCAACAGCTGAGTAACTGTGAAGAGATAGGAGCTGGCAATTAGCCGACACCTGAGCGGCCAGCTCAGAGAAGGAAGGGCTGAGCCCAGCCCTGACACTTCTCTTTTGTGGCTAATGATCCCAGCACCACCTCTTCAAACACTGCCAACCCACCTGGCTGCAGCTGCCCCTTTTACTAGCCCTCTAGGCTTACTCTTATCAGTCCTCCTGACTGATTTTTCACCAGCCCAGCTGACTCTCACCAACCAGGTGGGCTTGTGAAGACTTAAAGTGATTGTAAACTCCCCTGAGACTTTTTTACATATAGGTAAACCTATAATAAGGCTTACCTATATGTACTGAAAATATCTCCTAAACATGCGCTGTTTAGGAGATATTTTCCTTGTAGTGCGCTCATGATGTCATCGGCGCATGCGTAGTGAAGAAAGGGCCCTCCGTGCCGTTTCTTGCCCAGCGTGTGCCGTGACGTCACGTGGCTCCGGCCAGTCACAGAGCCAGAGTCCCTGGCCCCGGAAGGAAGAGGGGCAAAGATGGATGCTTCCACCGGGGGGGGCATTGCGGGCTTCGTTTGCAGGTAAGTGCCACATAATGGGCTAGTATGCAATATATAAAGGAAGGCTCTCTGTTCAACTTAATGCATTCTATGCATTAAGATGAAAAACCTTCTGTGCTACAGCTGCCCCCCAGAGCCCCCTTTTTCTTACCTGAACCCAGCCACTATCTCTGTCCTCATTGGATAGATTGATAGCAGCGGGAGCCATTGGATCCTGCTGCTGTCAATCAAATTGAGTGAAGCAAGAGTGGGTGGGGCCGAGTCCTTTTGTCTGTGTCAATGGATGCAGCAACAAGACTCGGGAGTGTGCCTGCAACGGTTCCCCAATGAAAAGCAACTTTCCATGGGGGCATCCAATGAAGAGTAGGGGCCAGGAGCGCCGCCGGGGGACCCCAGAAGAAGAGGACTGGGACTGCTCTGTGCAAAAAACCTTTGCACGGAGCAGGTAAGTATAACATGTTTGTTTTTTGTTTTTTTAACCGCTTCATATCCGGGCCATTGCCAAATGACGGCAACAGCGCGGATCTAAATTGCCGGGACGACGTCTATTGACGTCGTCCCGTGCACGAGCGGCCTGCACGCCCCCTGCAGGGCGCGCGCGGCGCGCTCGGTGATCAGCGAGTCTATGAGACTTGCCTGATCACAGATCAGAGTAAGGGGTTGGTCCCGACCCCTTACCACATGATCAGCTGTCAGCCAATGACAGCTGATCATGTGATGTAAACAGAGCCGGTAATCGGATATTTTTCCTCCTCGCGCTGACAGCGTGAGGAGGAAAAAAAAAACCCGATCACCGGCGGCCGTGATCGGGACATCAGTCCCGATCACGGCGATCTTATAACTCAAAGCAATAGGCAACAGTGCTGCCTACCAGTGCCCACCAGAGTCACCCAGCAGTGCCCACAGTGCCATCAATCAGCGCCACCCATCAGTGCCCACAGTGCCACCCATCAGTGCCCACAGTGCCACCCATCAGTGCCCACAGTGCCACCCATCAGCACCCACATCAGTGCCACCCATCAGCACCCACATCAGTGCAACCTATCAGTGCCCATCAGTGTCACCTACCAGTGCCCATAAGTGCCCATCAGTGCCGCCCATCAGTGCCCCCCATCAGTGCCGCCCATCAGTGCCCCCCATCCGTGCCACCTATCCGTGCCACCTATCCGTGCCACCTATCCGTGCCACCCATCCGTGCCACCCATTCGTGCCGCCCATCCGTGCCGCCCATCCGTGCCGCCCATCCGTGGCCATCAGTGCCGCCTTATCTGTGCCCATCAGTACCGCCTTATCTGTCCCCATCAGTGCCGCCTTAACTGTGCCTATCAGTGCCGCCTTAACTGTGCCTATCAGTGCCGCCTTATCTGTGCCTATCCGTGCTCATCAGTGCAGCCTATCAGTGCCCACCAGTGCCGCCTCATCAGTGCATATCAATGAAGGAGAAAAATTACCTGTTTGCAAAATTTTATAACAAACTATTAAACATGATTTTTTTTTTTTCAAAAATTTCCATCTTTTTTTGTTTGTTTAGCAAAAAATAAAAACCCCAGCTGTGATTAAATACCACCAAAAGAAAGCTCTATTTGTGGGAAAAAAATGATACAAATTTCATTTGGGTACAGTGTTGTATGACTGCGCAATTGTCATTCAAAGTGCGACATCGCTGAAAGCTCAAAATTGGTCTGGGCAGGAGGGGGGTTTAAGTGCCCAGTAAGCAAGTTGTTAAACAAACATTTACAATCACTTTAAGTCTAGGCACTATGAGGAAACAGCTGTAATACTTACCTTATTCTCTGTGCTCTTCTCTCCAAGGCTCCAAGTTGTGAATGGGGCCACATAGTCCTCATGTAGAATAAAGGCTTATTAGTCCTGTGTTATGCTTGATCTGACCACTATCCAGGGTGCCTTAGAGAAGAGGCTTGAGGGTTTCACAGATGGAGGGAGCCTACAGGGGGAATAAGGTAAGTATTATGATCTGGGCATACACTCTCCGTGCCTAGACTTACAGAGCATTTAACCCTTACTGTTTAAGAGGTCCCACTGCAAGGGTATTTTTTTATGCCTGGAGTAGGGCTTTAACATATCCAATATCTGCAAAAGCTTATGAGCTAATAGTTAGTCCATATGACTTCTGTGAGCACATCTTTTAGATCCCTCGTACATATCGAGCCCTTTAGGGTGATCTCAGTACTTGTCTGAACAAGTGATAAAAGCAATATAAAAAAAATACTTCAATTGTCTATTTTAGTGTAGAATCACGACTGGAACAGGACAGGAAATACAGAATTCCATTCTCCAGCTCCTGTGAGGTCCACCGCATTCCAAAGTTCATCTGAGGCCTTGTATACTCTTAGGGGTCGCACTGGTTGCTCCTAATCTCTCTTATTCAGGAATTTTACGGAGCTGAAATCTTCCCACATCCTGCACAGGATTTCCAGACTGAAAAAACTGAAGTAAAGGAAAAGTTTTACTCTTACTGATTTCCTCACTGCATTATCAGACATATGAAAGGGTATTCCAGATGGGTATGAAAGCAGGATTTTACACACATGAGTTCATTTAATGGAGAGGCTCCAAAAAAGAAATGATGATGTGAGAAGTTCAGTTCCTGAGCAGCTAATCAGAGTTCACCTCTTTGGCGAGTACACTGAAAGATGTTTGTAATTGGTTTGCAAGGGTAATTGCACATTACAGTACTTTAGTAAAGGGTTGACTTCTACCAGTTTTGAAGACTTCTTGGGGACTTCATTAGTGAGATCTCAGTGATTGCTGGTGTCCCCAACTCCACCCACCTGGCCAAACTGGGACAAAGAGGGGTTTACTCTGTCAGTCTTACTCATAGCTTTGGCGTAAAAGTCAGAATATCTAATGGTAAGATCTCACCATTGGGATCTTCAAGATAAAGTATATGAAAAACCCACCAGTAGGATTGATCTTTAAAAAGGTTTTATAGGGCTAACTTGCAACCCAAAAACCCTAAGAATCTTTACAGCATAGTGCAAGTATCAAAACAATACACCAGGGATATGCAATTAGCGGACCTCCAGCTGTTGCAAAACTACAAGTCCCATCATGCCTCTGCCTTTGGGTGTCATGCTTGTGGCTGTCAGAGTCTTGCTATGCCTCATGGGACTTGTAGTTCTGCAATAGCTGGAGGTCCGCTAATTGCATATCCTTGCAATACACTAACTAAAGGGTTTATTTGCACTACCCCTCAGTGAGTATAAAGCTGGCCATACACATTACAATTTGATTATGCAATCTCTGAACATTACAGTTTACATTAGGCTTACCAAAGCCTTTAACGTGAAAGTCTACCTAATAAATCCCTTTAATTTACATGTTACCAAATAGGCCTTTGCACTATATTTTTGGTAGATTCACAGGGGATTGTACAGTCAGATTGTAATGTTTATGGTCAGCTTAAATCCCCATGAATACGGATGCGGGCCATACAGTTTAAATTGCGGACTTATTTGAGCCCCTAGGAGACATAGCTGGAACTTGCACCCACCCATAGTAATGAATGACTGTATGTCAGCTGTACATGGGTATGTGCTATACTTATGTAAGCACGTGCATGGGCGTAAATCACCAAACACAGCTTGCGTGCATTTAAGAATTTACACCTGTGCACATGCACAAGTTTATGCAAGTACAGCACATACCTGCATACAAGCATACATGCTCCAGCTATGTCTCCAAGGCATGGAAATACGCCTGAAGTTTACTTTGTAGGGCCTCATGCGCCCGTGTGCATGAGACCCAAAGCCGGCCATAGATGGAGTGATCAATCAATCAACTTGGGTACATTCAGCCATACATGGTTCAAATCTCCCTACTGAACTGGCCGAGATTCGAATCGTCTATGGCCGGCTTAAGTGTAAATACTTGACAATCTTTTTTATGTAATTCCATTATTCCTTTTCTTTTGACCTGGATTCTGCATTCAATAAATATTGCACTCATTGGATTATCGCTATGAAAAATTGTAATTTAATATTATTTTAACAATCACAGCAGAGTAACTTTTTACAAAGAAAATCGTTTTCCGTCCAGAGCATAAATATTTAGTGAACGGTAATGTTATATATTTACATAATTGCTTTTCACATCTTACCCATCTTTCTTCAGCTCTGGATAAGAGGTCCCAAAGCTACAAAGACGTTGGCAAACAAATAAATAAATTAGAGGATAAACTAAAGGGATCTTACAAATATGCAAATATGCTAGCCTGGGGAGCTAAGATGATTATATGTAATTTGAATTCAACAATGGTGTGCTTTCAGGCAAGCCAGAGATATAAAACATAACATATTAAACAAAATAGAACTACCAAGGGAACTGATACCTTGATAGGGATTAGGGTTGGATTAGGGTTATGCTGTGATGCACTTCACTTTTAGCATTCACTGTCTTTATGTTCTTGATCCTGTCAGGAACCAGTGTGACCAGAAATATGTGGGCTGTCACAGAAATGCCAAGCACAGGTTGAGTATAAATAATATAATTTATTAAAAAATAAGTGAGTACACAAAGTAAACGCACCACAAATATAGCAAACAGTATAACAACCAGCAACCAAACACAGTGCAACAACAGACTACCTAAACCAAATGTATATACAGGTGTGGGGATTCTATCGTAATCGTAGCAAGCCAGGGTCATACACAGGAGATCAAGCAGATAGAGCTGGGAGCAGGACAGGACAGGGAGAGGACAACAGGAAGCAGAGAGAGCTGGCGGAAGGGATCAGGCTGCAGGGCAGGGGTCCAGGAATGTATACAGGGCTCAGGAACACAGGATTCAGGGTTCAGGATATAGGAACACAGGATTCAGGAACATGGGTCAGGGCACAAGGGTAAAACACCAAGGCAAGTTGTGTTAGCATTTACCAGGTTTAAATACACTTCCTGTAATCAGTCTCAGGTGATGCCTGATTGCAGGAGTTGATGTCAGCTCCTGACTGCCGAGGGACTCCCGCTGGTGGACACTGGAACTACAGCCCAGAGATCTGGGAGCACAGCGCCACCAGCAGGTGAAACCTTTCCTGACAGATCCAATGCCTGAGTGTACTCAGGACCTTTAATTTAGCAGTACTTAAGCATATACTTACTTTTTTTGTGCTTCCCGGTTGAGCTGCTAAGATCAAAGCAAAGTTCTGTATAAGCTACAAGTAATGGTAGTTGTAGCTTAGACCTGGGCTATGGCTTTCATGTGCAATAATGTTGATTGACCCAGCGCTGTCACATGGAATGAATCACGTGCAGCGTCATAACTGGAAGTACTAAGTATTTCCTTCTACTGGACAGACATACAAAGCATTGGGAGAGGGAAGGAGAATATGTTGGGGACGGGTGGGGATGAAACAAAACTGCCCTAAGTTGGAATTGTTGTTAATAATGGCCAATGACAGTTCTTGTTTGATTTTTTTTTTTAAAGAAAATTGTGAAGTCCAATTGGTTTTAACAGGCCTCTATTTCAGATTTGTGCTCATTTTCATCTCTCCAGTTACCATGAATCAGTCCAATGAATCTCCATCACAGATAGCCTTAATTGCTGACAGAGCTTCTAAACCTGCTTCATTCCAGTAGACAGTGTGTGTTTTTTTTTTTTTGCTGTACCCATTGGGGGGAAGGGGGGTCTCCCCTCAATTCCTTTTTTATTTAAAGTGGTTCTAAAGGCAGAAGGTTTTTTTTTTTATCTTAAAGTGGATGTAAACCCAATGTCATCCCTTCTAAACTACTGCCATAGGGGTTATCTATAAGGATATACATGTCTCCTGCATGTATCTTTACCTGTCAAATGTCTCCCCTCTGTCTGTTATGAGACCCGAAAAACTGCATATTCTGTGGGTGGGTCTGTTGTCTGGAGCTCGGTGGGTAGAGTCGTGATGTCAGTAGACTCCCCCCCACCTCTACACTCCCCTTGTCAATATGCATTTTCTCCTGTGTATTTCTTACACTGAACTTCTGCTATGATCTCTAACATCCAGTGAAAAGACAGGAAAGTCACCACATGACTTCAGCATGCCAAATCCTGCTGAGGTGTGGAACAGCCAATCCTTGCAGAGCTGCTGAAGAAAGGAGTGGGGGTGGGAATTAAAAAATTTAAAAATAATGCATGTCTTAGGCTAGTGCACGAGATATGTAAATCACCTGTCACTCACAGCAAGGGGGAGGATTTGACAAAGTTTTTCTCTGTTTGTCAAGATTTATTTCACTGAACAATAAAAGAGGATTGCTCAGAACTGGATTAACTCTTTGTGGCAAGACTGGGCTCAAATGAAAAAAAAAAAAATATTTCGGGTTTACATCCACTCCAAGATAAAAAGCCTTCTGTGTGCAGCAGCCCCCCTCAGCCCTCCCAATACTTACCTGAGCCTTATCTCAGCCCAGCGATGTCACAAGAGTCTCTGGACTCTTCATTGGCCGAGACAGCAGCAGGGCGCCATTGGCTCCTGCTGCTGTCAATCAAAGTGAGTGAGCTAATGAGGAGAAAAAGGGGGCGAGGCCGAGCCATGGCTGTGTGTCTGTATGGACACACAGAACAGCTGCTCAGCTCAGGCGCCCCCACAGTAAGCTGCTTGCTGTGGGGGCATTCTGCACGAGGCAGGGGTCAGGAGCGCAGGTGGGGGACCCGAGAAGAGGAGGATCTGCGCTGCTCTGTGCAAAACCATTACACAGAGCAGGCAAGTATGACATGTTTGTTATTTAACAAAAAAAAAAAAAAAAAACAAGACTTTAGTATCACTTTAAGCCTGATACACACTAGAAGCTTTTTTTCTTTCAACCCAGCAAACTGAGAGATCGCTATACTAACACAAACAATGTTATTGTGTCAATCTCCCCCCAGTGTTCTGACAGGTCGGATGCTGGTTATCCAGCATGCCCGTTCAACAGAAGCTGGTCGTGAGACCTGTGTGTCTCTGAATTGTCTGTGTTTTTATGTTTTTTTTGTTTGCAGTGACTGGAAAGGCAATGACGTCACCCTTGCTTAGGCACCATGGGTGAAAGCCAAGGTAAGTACATTAATTAATTATTTTCCACCACAGGCTTTTTCCCATTTTGCTTAGTATTTTGGCATGGGGGGAGACCATGAAAAGAAAAAAAGGACCATCCATTTATGATTCAAGATTTGCATTAACAATTCCTTTTTTGGATGGGACAAACCATTTTGTGGGTGTGACGGATCATTTTGTCTCGCCTTGTTTAGTTTCTGGGGCCAAATTATTGCATTCAATCCTACTGCTTAATCCACACAAGCTACAAATCGCATACCGCTGGTTGTTCTGCTTTGTGGAGGATTACGGCCTCTAAATATCAAGCATGCTAGCTACTGAGTCTATTTATACCAAGCCCCACAAGGCAATCGCAACCCAATTACCAAAAATGTTTTATTTCCCCAGAACAAACATTGTAATTTTTCCTCTTCAATTATCACCATTCCTCTCAGTTCCATTATTTCCCTTCGTGCCCCCTGCTAAGATTTGATTGCCTTAATAACATTCAAAATATGGGGCCAGGAAATTGCCCTGAGATGCATACACAAACTTCTTGAAATGTCTTCTCCATGGTTTCTCCCGCTTAATAATATATGTCTTTGTTTAGGGCTTAAACCGCTTTCCAATATAAGCAGCCGTGGCTACAGATGAACGTAAAATAAACCATATAAAAAATTAACAAGAATGTCAAGGAATATTTCTTGAAATGCTTGGCATAACAGGAGATTACATCAGAAAACACTGCTAGGTTACTTTGCTGGAAATTGGACCCCGCAGTCATTTTTCCCCTTCTACAAACAGCTGGTTGCATTTGGGATTCTTGGGAATTCTACAACAAGGAGGCCAAGAGGTGACTATCAAGCGACATGAATTCAGATGGTTGAGCAGTTTGGATCTGCTGTTTATATACTACTTAGGCTTTTTAATTGATTTCCGTTGAGTCGACATGCTCCCGGAAAAGATTGATGGTTGTTTTATATTTGAAAGCTTGTCAAAATGTTATAAGAAGAACGGAGTCGGTAAAAAGGAGAAATAACAAGACTTGCAATGGACTGTTTTCAGAGGACCTGAGTCTTTTAAAAGGGTTTTAAAATATATAACTTCATTTACAAGCCCCTTTTGAGACTTAAAGAGCACCTGTTTAGAAACTGAACCTAGTTCACTGGCATTTCGATGTAAATATGACATACCCATTGCAGTCTAATAGAGTAACCTAAAGGGTTGTGAGGCGCTCACATTGAAATGCAGACTTGATTGAGGAGGTCAGCTCGTTGCCTTCTCCCTGCTGCCTCACATGTCTTGTTACTGGGCTATCAAGTGAAGGCCAGACTCAATGAACAATAGTGAGGCTCAGAAGGTGGAAGGGGGTGGACAAACCTCTGACTTTATCAACTTTCATGTTATTTTCTTAAAAAGAATGCCACAATAGATATACCGTATATACTCGAGTATAAGCCAAGTTTTTCAGCACATTTTTTTGTGCTGAGAATGCCCTCCTCGGCTTATACTCAAATCAAGCACTTTTCTGCAGCAATTACATTTTCCAAACTGACTTTGGGGCCCGTATCTCTGGGCCACTTGGTGCTAGGAACCCCAAATTTGGTGTGCAAACCCAGTGAAACCCAAGTTGACCCGAGATACTGGGCCCCAAAGTCGGTTCAGAAAATGTCATTCTCTGCTGCAGAAGTGCTTGACATTTTCCAAACCGACTATGTTGTAGTGCTAGTTCCACTGGGTTTGCACACCAAATTTGGGGTTCCTAGCACCAAGTGGCCCAGAGATACAGGGCCCCAAAGTCAGTCAACTGTCCATCTGTAGCAATGTCATTTTGGGACCCCTTGGGTCCAGAGACCCCAAATTTTGGCTGCAGCTAGGGGGCATCTAGGAACCCTTAAATACTGAGTTTGAAGTTCGGGGGACCTATGGCTGCAAATGGGCACAGTGAGGCTGCAAATGGGCATTGTTGACCCTCTTTTCCACTTACAGTAGCTACGCATTTCTCACCCTAGGCTTATACTCGAGTCAATAAGTTTTCCCAGTTTTTTGTGGTAAAATTAGGTGCCTCGGCTTATATTCGGGTCGGCTCATACTCGAGTATATACGGTAAGTCCTGGCCCAATCTCTTCTGCAAACAATGAGGTCATTAAAAAAAAAAAAAAATTCTGCACTTTTTTGCCTCCTGTCCTTTAGTTTAGGCTCCATGTACACTGGGCTTAAAAAGACATCTGTTCTCTTGGGAGCATTTTTTCGTACAAGGTTTAGACGAGTTTAGGAGAGTTTTACGTTTTTTCTGCCAGTAAGCTCCAATCAGAAACGCGAACCAGAAGGTTTTTTTTTTCCTGCCTCTAAACGTTGAGCTCAAAATATGCCTCTAATCGTCCTATTGTGCATGGACACATAGGATAACATTGAGCTGCTTCTACAGTCAGAACACTAAACTCCTGTAGAAGCAATATTTTTTAAGCCAGTGTGCATAGAGCCTTAGGCTCCTTTCACACTGGGGCGGTTTGCAGGCGTTATTGCGCTAAAAATAGCGCCTGCAAACCGCTCCTAAACAGCCTCCGCTGTTTGTTCCGTGTGAAAGCCCGAGGGCTTTCACACTGAAGCGGTGCGCTAGCAGGAGAAGAAAAAATCTCCTGGCAGCCGCATCTTTGGAGCGGTGAAGGAGCGGTGTATTCACCGCTCCTTCACCGCTCCTGCCCATTGAAATCAATGGGACAGCACGGCTATACCACGGCAATACCATGTCTATAGCCGCGCTATACGAGTGGTTTTAACCCTTTTTCGGCCGCCAGCGGGGGGTTAAAACCGCACCGCTAGCGGCCGAATACCGCGGTAAAACAGCGCTAAAAATAGCGCTGTTTTACCGCCGACGCCCCCTACCGCCCCAGTGTGAAAGCAGCCTTACTGTTGCCAACAGTAAGTCTCATAAGCTAGGACGGGGTGGGACAATGCGACTGCATGAAGTATTTGTATAAATCATTTTTCGGTGGAGCAAGATGAGGTGTAAAAGCCTAAGTTTGCCTTTTCAGTAAAATATACTATGCATTCAAGGGACCCCAGCATGTTCAAAAATACTGCTCAGAGTTTAAATACTGTGCTTGGTTAAAAGGGTAATACTGAGCTCAGCCACTGCTGCTGCAGGAGGAGGGAGAGCTCACTTGTCATTCACTGTATTTAAACAAGGGGGAGAACAGTTCCCTACTGTGATGCTGTTGGTTTTTTATTAATGTGTGCATACCTCCCAATATTTTGAGATGGGAATGAGGGACACCTACTAGCAAATGTATGTAGACATAGGACACGCCCCCTGCCACACCCCTTAAAGGAGAACTAACCAAAAAAAAAAGGTTAATTAAATTCACAAGGGACTTTTTTTTTACCACTACTATTCTTTTATATTGGCTTTTAAAATGTACAAATGCAGCAATTTAGAATTTGGATTAAAGGTTTAGCACTGGGAAACACTTTTTGAAAGCTAAAAAGTGCATTTTATATACAACTATTTGGATCGGACCAAAATGAGGGACAAATGAGGGGGAAAGAGGGACAGAGGGACATTGCTCCAAATCAGGGACAGTCCCTCAAAATCAGGGACAGTTGGGAGCTATGATGTGTGTGTGTGTGTGTGTGTGCAAATTTTAACTTGAGCTATTGAGCACTGTGAACAGCAAGACTGTAGCCATAAAAGAGCAGTGGAAACATAAAAAGGAGCCAAAAGCACCGCCTGCTGACTGGTTAGACGACTTTGCAATATTCATACAATATTTTGACTTCATATTTACCTGACTAAATAAATCTTTATTTTTTATTTTTTTACTTTTCTCAGAAAATCAAATATGTACAAACCCATTGCGCCCTATCTTAAAAATAGAAATTCGAATTACTTTCTCTCTTTCTTTTTTAAATACATTTTCCACTTATACCACTTGCTGGTAGAAGTGCCCCACACAGAACCCTGTCAATCATTTGTTCTCAGGGGCCATCAGAGCAGGTTGAAAGCTATTATCACTCTAGGATGCTCCTTGTGTTGCTTTGGAAGTCACAGCTAGCTTTCGGAGACCCATTGGTTTTGATAGCAGGCTGTGTCATGCAGGCAGAGTCCTACTTTCAGAGGCCCATTCACATTTCAAAGAAAGCTAAAAGCAGCTGATCGGCGGGAGGCAGGTCGACCAAGCGGGACAATCCTGACACTCATCAGCAGGGGGGAGATGGTAGAGGTCTTCTGCTTTCAGAGAGGGAAAGAGAAAAATTGCTTTATATTGATATTCATATTCCACGTGCTTTATAGAATTTAAAGTGTTACTAAACCCAGCACCCTGCATTCACTATATCTGATCTCCCACAGTACACAGAACATGTAAATGCAATCATTTTAGTAAATATAAACTGCTAAATATCTTTTCTCATAGGCAGTATATAGCAGTCTTGTGACTTCTGTCAGTATCTGGTTAAAGCTCGTAGGAGGAGTTTTCATACTGCACTGACTGTCCTATGAGGATGCAGGACCCCCAATTCTCTGTCTGCACAGTGCTGATTGGCCCTGTGCTGATCATAATAACACACCAAACTGAGCATGTGCAGACTGACTCCTCTAACTCTGTCTTATCCGGAGATGTTTTGGGGACAATGCAAGAAGGGGAGGATCTGTGCATACAGGATCAAACAGCCTTTTTACACAATGCAGAAAATTAACACCTTAGGTTTCACAGTGAGTATAACAAGCATGCTTTACTGCATATATTTTTATTTATTTATTTAAGGTACTTATATAGCGCCATCAATTTACGCAGCACTTTACATATACATTGTACATTCACATCAGTCTCTACCCTCAAGGAGCTTACAATCTAAGGTCCCTAACTCACATTCATACATACTAGGGACAATTTAGACAGGATCCAATTAACCTACCAGCATGTCTTTGGAGTGTGGGAGGAAACCAGAGTACCCGGAGGAAACCCACGCAGGCACAGGGAGAACATGCAAACTCCAGGAAGGTAGTGTCGTGGTTGGGATTCAAACCAACGACCCTTCTTATTGCTAGGTGAAAGTGCTAACCACTACACCACTGTGCCGCCCATATATAGAATGATGTTACTGTTGTGGGTTTAGTAACACTTTAAAATTCATTGTCTATACATCTGGGCATAAACTAGCGTAAAGTGTCTGTGTTGTCTATGGCAACCGTCAGGCACCAGCTGCCATTTTTCTTGTGCAGGTTATAAAACAACATCTGGAATGAGTCTGGAAGCCTTTGGGCAGTGCAGAAAATATCCTTTCCTCCAGTTTCTACACAACATCTGTTTCTTACATACACCAGCCTGCTCTCTTAGCGAACGGCCATATAACCACTTTCTGAGAAATGCGTTAGATCGGTCGTTGTGTAATGAACCTGCTTTACCGATCTTCACATGGGATTTGCAGAACTAATCGGACATTTGTAAAGACTGCTGAGGGTTTGTATAATAAATCTGCACAAGCCTAATTGCAAGACTCACCATTTATGTGGCCAACATACAGTATAACTAAGACACACGGGGTCTATGCAGATCCGACCAGTCAATTCATCATAATCAAACCCAAAGGCAACCAGCATTTAGGAATGTCATAGTAATGAGCTTCCTACTATTGGAGCTTTTCCCAGTGTTACACATCAGCTCAGTAACCATTTCACTGCAGAAGCTGCTTTATCCACACTAAAGGCAAATATCCATACTAGCAGTTCTAGTAAAAATAAGAATGTAGAGACAAGTAACAATGGGCAAATGAGTGCAGATTAAAACCTCTTTTCTCAGAAAATGTGCCCCCCTCCCCAATCCATTCTCTTTTTTTTTTTCTAAACCCTCCTTTAACCCCCCGATTTTTTGTATCACTTTGCCACCTCCTGTGTTCTTTTCCAGAAATGAAGACCGGTGATCCAGGACTGCGTTCTGTGCCCACAGTGACTGATCCCAGTGTTGTGACGCCATCACGCCATTACAGTTCTGGGGCCTGAGAAGATCTCACTGGACTCATTGGAAAGCCAATGGGAATGTCTACATAATTCAGGTAGCATCAAGGATCCTCCCACTCTGTTGTAGGTACAGGAAAGATTCTGGACCTGGTGTGCCATGTGACCATGGATTTAATGACATCTTTTGGGTCTTAAAAGATAGATTACTATTTTTGTATGTACAGCAGTGATTAGTTAGAGGGCAGTGGGGGTAAAGGGTTGGGGGTGGTGAGGTTGTCACTGAAAAGGAGCTTTAAAGTAAACCTGTCACAAGCTCAAGCAAATTTTTTTCTAATGGGAAGACTACCCCTTACTTCTTGTGTTGGTGCTGGGTGTCAGAAAAAAGAAGAGAAAACCCTTCAAAAAACAGCAATTAAATCTCACCATCAGAGATGCTGACAGCAATTAAAACCTGACAATGACCTCACCATGCCCGAAAAAATATTCCCCTGACCTTCTGAAAGTCAGATTTTGCATAGGGACAAGCACATCCCTTTTGGCCACTCAGACCTCCAGAATTGTAGAAAGCAGGTTGGAGTGTCACACATGCTCCATACCAAAAATTGTATAACGGTTCTCAGAGCTGAAGCAGTGGATCGGGATAGTGAGGCAGCATGGTTAAGGCATAAGAGGGCAACTTATGATGCCTGCTACTAAGGACAAAACACATTGGTTATTTTTCTAACCTGAGTAAAATCAAATTTAGCAAATTAGCAGTTAACCAGAAGTTATCCCCAACATGGTGGGTGACCTCCCAAACCCCAAATAATATTGGCCTCTGAAAGGAAATGTCAAAAGAATTTCAGGGGCTCCTTTGATCTGCTGAAGAGATCTGACACAAAACTACTCATGCAGCAAATATGTATCCTTGGCCATATGTTTTTCCAACAATGATGACTAATCCAATGACAGGTATACAGTAGGTAAGCTACTCTTCACCCAGCAACAGCTGACTTGAGAAGCCTTATCTAACAATCCTTATCAGATTTACAAGCTGACAGCACCAGAAAATAAAACAACAAAAAAAGCCAGGAAATGGTGAGGGGAACCCTGCTTGACTATAAATAAAACATGTGCTTTGCCCATGTAGGGTGTAGGATAAAAGAACAGATTTCCTTAAAGGCAATATAAGCCTTCCTATCTGCACCTTGTGTTTTTCACCTGCATAAGATGTACATTGATCATGCAGTTTCAGGGTCTCATTTGTTGGCCTGTATGCTCAGTCTATAGTAGAGTACATTTTCACACTACAAACAAATGGCAACCGACCCAACTCGCCTTTGCAGCAAGGAACACATTGAAGGGTGACGCATATCAAAAAGCTACAAACAAGGCACGTCTGCCCTTAATCCATCCATCTTTATACATGTGCAACTACTTTGGAGAATCTCAAAATGTATAGAGATAGGACTGCAGTACACTGGGGTGCCGTGACGTGGCCTCTCCAGCTTACCGTTATATTTGCAAATGTGTGCAAACTAAACCCCTTGGGCCAGCCATAAGCAGGCAGAGCAATTAACAGAGATCACTCTTTCCTCACATTTGCACTTCTACATTAGTGGTGCAACACAGAGAAAAGGCAAGATGTGGATTGGACAATGTGTGACCCGAAACAAGAAGAAGAAGCCAGGTGAATGAATACATAGGGGCACCAATCAAGCAAGACACTACAAATTACAGCCACAACATGTGAGCCCATCATTACAAGGTCAGGCAAACAAACGACACAAGCAACATAACTGCACTAATACCCAGTTAAAACAACAAAAACATTTGAAAGTGTGCAATGTCTTTAAAGAAGATCTAAACTCAACCACTTAAATCTCATATACAGGTGCATCTTAAAAAATATGAATATCATCAAAAAATTATTTTACCTTAGTAATTCAATTCAAAAAGTGAAACTCATATATTATATAGATTCATTACACACAAAGTGAAATATTTTAATTATGATGATTATGGCTTACAGCTAGTGAAAACCCAAAATTCAGTATCTCAGAAAATCAGAATACTACATAAGACCAATAAAAAAAGGATTTTTAATACAGAAATGTTGACTTACTGAAAAGTATGTCCATGTACAGTGTACTATGCACTCAATACTTGGTCGGTGCTCCTTTTGCATTAATTACTGCATTAATGCGGCATGGCATGGAGGCGATCAGCCTCTGGCACTGCTGAGGTTGCTTTGATAGCGGCCTTCAGCTCGTCTGTATTGTTGGGTCTGGTGTCTCGCATCTTCCTCTTGACTATACCCCACAGATTCTTTAAGTGGTTTAGGTCAGGTAAGTTTGCTGGCCAATCAAGCACAGTGATACCATGATCATTAAAGTGGTTGTAAACCCTTACAGACCAGTTTAACCTACAGGTAAGCCTAGATTAAGGCTTACCTGTAGGTGCTTGAAATATCTCCTAGACCTACATGGTCTACGGGATATTTGCAAATCGCCGTATGGCGATTTCTTCTGCGCATGCACTGGAGTTAGAAAGGGCACGCTGTGCCGTTTCTAGCTCGGGTCATACCGTGACTGGCGGCTCCCGTGCACAGTCATAGAGCCCAGCTTCGCGGACCCGGAAGGAAGATGGGTGAGGAATGGACGCTCGCTGCTAGCGAGGAAGATGGGGACATCGCAGGCTTCTCCTGCAGATAAGTGTCACATAATGGGCTACTATGCGATGCATAGTAGCCCATTATGCTTTACCTTTGCAGGGAAACAAAGAGGAAGTAAAACCTATCAGGGTTTACTTCCCCTTTAAACCAAGTATTGGAACTTTTGGCAGTGTGGCCAGGTGCCAAGTCTTGCTGGAAAATTAAATCAGCATCTCCAAAAAGCTGGTCATCCACAGCTTGGCTCCCAGCTACATCACTAACCTAGTCTCAAAATACCAACCGATTCGGTCTCTTCGCTCCTCCCAAGAACTCCCGCTCTCTATTTCGCTTGTCACCTCCTCCTATGCTTGCACTTCTCCCAAGCCTCTCCCATTCTTTGGCATTCAGGAAACCAATTTGTCTGACTATCTCCAACACTATCCACTTTTGGATGATCCCTGAAAACTTTTCTCTTCAGAGAAGCCTTTCCTGCCTCCACCTAACAACTGTACTTTTATTTTCTCCATCAGCCCACCCTCCACAGTTATTACTTTTTGTATCACTTGACCCTTGTTTTTAGATTGTAAGCTCTAACACAGTGGTGGCCTGTAATGCAGGGTACATGATTAGAGCCAGAGGATCTAATAGGCTTAAAAAAAGGGTGGGCTCGAGGCCACCCAGCCACCCAGTTGTGTGACAATAGAGATTTAATATCCGCTATAGTCTTCCTGATTCTCCTCTCAGCCAATTGGCCAAGAGGAGAAGCCATCCTATTGGCCGTCGAGGAGAAGGAGGGAGGAGTCACAGGGGAAGACGCCATGAAGCACTAGGAGGAGGAGGTGCGGCGCACCGCCCGAAGAAAGCGCTGCCCGCGACCTAGATGAAGTGCAGGGCTGGTGACCGACCGACTGACCTGGGGGGGGTGCCTCTGACTGGACCAACCGGGGGGGGATGGCTATGGGTGGATTGTTTGCCGCCCCCCCCCCAAAAAAAAGATACCACCAGCCACCACTGCTCTGAAGTAAACAGGGCCCTATGATTTCTCCTGTATTGAATTGTAATGTAACCGTACTGTCTGCCCTCACTTTGTATGGCGATGCGCAAACTGTTGGCGTTATATATATCCTGTATAATAATAATAAATTACAAATGAACATTTAGAAGAAAAGCTGGGGTTAAAATGCTGTGTATGTAAAGAATTTAAATTGGAAGAGATGCTTTTCCAATCACCGTTCATGAGAATTCCCTTAGCATGCATTTTCCGCCACAAATACAGCCGGATTGAGAACTAATTGCATGAATGTCTGTCTTTTGTTTATACCACATTTTGTCTAATGCAGAAAATACTTAGAAGGTGGATGGTATTTCCAAACAATGAAAACTTTCAAAGCAAATGTTTTTCTCATGTCGCGTCTGATCTGAAAAGCTTGCAGTGGAAGGATTGTGCAAGTTACACAGAACAGGTAGAGAGGATGCAGAGAGGCTAATACAATATGCAGGGTTCTGTGATGGCATTGAATCTAATAGAATTAGCCTCATTATTATCTGAAATTTAACAGAAAGTACCGGGGAGCAAATCTGGCATATTTATCTTATTAACCACATACGTCATTGTTTGCTCTGCTCACAGTGGGACTGATTTATGCAGCATTACAGTCAGGCCTCTTTTATATATATTGGCAAATGTAAAAAAAAAACTCTGTTTTTTATCGAAATGTTATAACTTGATTGGATTGCAGTTACCCAGACCAAGTAGAGAGGATGCAGAAGACTAATATGCGGGATTTTATGATATCATTAAATCTGATGGTATTAGCATCATTACTATCTGAAATGTAACAGAGGCTCCTGGGGAGCAAATCTGACATATTTATCTTATTAAAGACATACGTCATTGTTTGCTCTGGCCACATTGGGGCTGATTTATGCAGTACCACATTGAGGATTTAGATCTGTTAAACTATTTACATTTTTGGGTGATAAGAAACTAAAGGAATCAAAAAGCCCTCCAATTTTCATTTCATCACATATCCCAAAAATAAGGGTCATTTCTGATTTGGGGACAGCAGACAGAGCCTTGTAAATCTAAACACCATTGGTTCTGGATGTACATTTGGCCATTGGGACATACACTATATTGTCAAAAGTATTGGGACACCTGCCTTTACACGCACATGAACTTTAATGACATCCCGTGGGGTTCAATATTGAGTTGTCCCACCCTTTACAGCTATAACAGCTTCAACTCTTCTGGGAAGGCTGGGAGAGTTTAGGAGTGTGTCTATGGGGATGTTTGACCATTCTTCCAGAAGCGCAACTGTGAGGTCAGGCACTAATGTTGGACGAGAAGGCCTGGCTAGCAGTCTCCATTCTAATTCATCCAAAAGGTGTTCTATTGGGTTGAGGTCAGAACTCTGTGCAGGTCAGTCAAGTTCCTCCACCCCAAGCTCAATCATGCATGTCTTTATGGACCTTGCTTTGTGCACTGGTTCAAATTATTTGGTTGGGGGGGGGTATAGGGTGTGTTTTTCAGGGATTGGGCTTGGCCCCTTAGTTTCAGTGAAGGGAACTCTTAAAGTGGTTATAAAGGTTTAGTTTAAAAAACAAAAAAATAAACAAACATGTCATACTTACCTCCGCTGTGCAGTTGGTTTTGCACCGATCCTCCTCTTCTGGGGTCCCCCCGTGGAACTCCTAGCTACTCCTCTTCTCGAGTGCCCCGTCAGAGAAGCGCTCTCCTTCGTGGACACCCGTGCGGGCATGCTTACGTGTCTGGCTGCTGTGTCCATAGACATAGACAGCATGACTCGGCTCCGTCCCCTGGCGCCCATGTCATTGGATTTGATTGACAGCAGAGGGAGCAAATGGCTGCTCTGCTATCAATCTATCCAATCAAGAGCCGAAACACTGGCCAGAGAGTGTGTGCGCGTCTCTGGCGTTGGAACGAACGGGCACAACCCCTTTAAGGTGTCACCATACAAAGACATTCTGGACAATTTCATGTTCCCAACTTTGTGGGACAGTTTGGGGATGGCCCCTTCCTGTTCCAACATGACTGTGCACAAAGCAAGGTTCATAAAGACATGGATGAGTGAGTTTGGTGTCGAGAAACCTTTGGGGTGAATTAGAGCGGAGACTGCTAGTCAGGCCTTCTCGTTCAACATCAGTGCCTGACCTCACAAATGCTCTTCTGGAAGAATGGTCAAACATTCCCATAGACACCCCTAAACCTTGTGGACAGCCTTCCCAGAAGAGTTGAAGCTGTTAAAGCTGCAAAGAGTGGGCCAACTCAATATTGAACCTTAAAGGCTAAAACTGGGATGCCATTAAAGTTCATGTGCATGTAAAGACAGGCGTCCCAATACTTTTGACAATATAGTGTATATGACACAGCTTTTAGTTCATAGTCATCGCTACAGCTCAGAGGTTATTGGTATCTTTTTTTTTATATTTATACGTCCCTATACTTTTGGCAATATAATAATATAATTGTAAAAATAATATAATTTTAAAAGCAATGATTTGAACATTTGCATGGCTCCGTTCACTGTCCTAAAATGAGGAATAACCCTTTTTTTTTTTTTTAGAATATGTGATTAAATAGGATATATGAATCTGAAGGATCTACTGGGTACCAAGAAGACTTTGTTGTACTACTAACTAATTGTTAAAACAGTTTAATGATATAGTTTGTATTGTAGGCCAGTGCTCTAGCAGTTGGTCGTTGCTGCACTTGAATAGCAGAGCTTTTGCTATGTCATGACAGCTGTGCGGGAGGTGATGCAGCCAACTGATAATCATTCAGTCGCTTTCTTGCCTAGTTGTTGGTTGTAAACAAAGTGGTCAACTGATTGCTGTTTGAAACTGGTACTACAAGGAGCCTAGAAGAGAACTGTTGTGTCTTCTGTCATGGACTTTGGGTGGCCATCCTAGGGAAGCTAGTACTTAATATAGGCAACTAATTTCCCTGAGATTTGGGCAACCATCTTGGACATAGAGCTGCTATAAATAGCTCCCTCTGAGTCACATTGGCATGCTCGCAGTGTTGGGTGTGGATGTAAAAACAGGCCCCCATTTGATATGGAAAAGCTAGGCCTAGCGATAGGGACAGGTTCCTTTCAAGGAGGGTAAGCACAGGCACTGACTAGGAAATCCTGGGACAGGACAGAATAAAAGGAAGAAGTTGCAGACCTCAAAGTCAAATAAAAAAAAAGAATAATGTTTCTAGACTTCAACAGATGGTTTCCATGTCATTATGATGGTATAACGGTAATGTTAAAATCAAATGTCTAACAAACAATACTACAATAGCCATTATTGTACAAAATATAATATACCAATGTATAAAAACCCCCAATAAAATCATATAGGGTATTCTATGTTCTGTGCAATAAATGGTCATAAAAGGGTTACATGGCTATTGAGGTGTTATTTGTTAGATATTTGATATTAAAAGAGAAGTATGGGAATGTTTTTTTTTTTTGTAGAATTATGCCCCGTACACACGGTCGGACTTTGTTCGGACATTCCGACAACAAAATCCTAGGATTTTTTCCGACGGATGTTGGCTAAAACTTGTTTTGCCTACACACGGTCGCACAAAGTTGTCGGAATTTCCGATCGCCAAGAACGCGGTGACGTCAAGCACGTACGACGAGACTAGAAAAGGCCAGTTCAGAACCAAGCGCAGCACCCTTTGGGCTCCTTTTGCTAATCTCGTGTTAGTAAAAGTTTGGTGAGAGACGATTCGCGCTTTTTCAGACTCGTGGCTTTCAGATCGTTTTCTGCCATTCAGTTTGTGCTTGTGGGTTTGTATCTGCTCTTCAGTGCGTGCAGTCAGTTCGTATTGGAGTTTTCTGTGCGATCTTGTCCGCTCGTTGCTGTTTTTCAGGTCGCTCTTCACAGGCCTTGCTGTTCTTCAGTGCGTTCTGTTACTTCGTTCTGAGCAGCCGACCGTTTTCTAGCCATGTTTCGTATGCGTACTCCTCGTAGAGTTCGTGCTGTGCGGGGGCTTGGTGTTGGGGTCCTGACCTTGACACAAGTCCAGTCCATGAACAGGGTGGGGAGGAGTTCATGGACCAAGAATTGGTTGCTTCAGCGTGACCAGTTCTGTCATATGCCTTTGCTCCGTGAGATCCGTGAGAATAATCCTGATGATTTCAGGAACTTTCTCAGGATGACGGACCCCGTATTTCACCGTTTGTTGGCTTCGCTGACCCCCTATGTTAGCAGGCAGGATACCTGCATGAGGCAAGCCATCACTCCGGAGCAGAGGTTGGTCGCTACCTTGCGGTATTTGGCCACAGGGAGAAGTCTGCAGGACTTGAAGTTCTCGACAGGCATCTCCCCTCAGGCTCTGGGGATCATTATCCCAGAGACCTGTTCTGCCATCATCCAGGTCCTGCAGAAGGAGTATATGAAGGTAAGATTTTTATCCTTTTATATCACATTTTATTGTATTGAATGTTTGATAATATATTGTATTTCTTCCCTCATTCCATAATTACCATGATTGTAATATGCAGTGAATGTCCCCTTTGTCCTCATGCATGCTGGATTTTTATGTAATTATTATTTTAGGTCCTTCATACATATTTGCCCTTCAATAACCTCCCCAGCATGGTGTCTCCTGGCCTATATTCACCTCATGTAGTCACTTAACAATGTATTTTATCAGTTCCATAGTAGTGCTTTACCCCAAACACCCCCTAAAATGTTTTGAAATGTTATTTTTGATTTAAATTCAGGCAGAGTGGCAGAGGCTTTTTTTTGTGGTGTCCCCAAATTTTTTGTAACCCTCCCTCCCCCAACTGCTAAGTCAGCTGATCCCAATTCTCTATCTTCAATCATCTATCTGCTGACTTTGCCAAACCCATACACACTATACCCATCTCTTTAGTGCTCAGATTTATGGATTAATTCCCCAAAGCATGTAGTGCAAGGGCCTGCCTGTATACTTTCCAATGGTACTGTTTAAAGTTCTTGTATCCTATTATGATCTTGATAGGTAATAGCAGAATGTCCAAATGTGCTCAAATGTGTACAGTGTGTATTTATATCTTTGTATTATGACACTTCTTACCTGTACAGTGGGCTGCCAATAGTGTAACTAAGGAGGGGCTGTTCCAAGTAATACCCTGTATTTAGGCATTCATCTCTCAATGAAGTGAAGAGGGTTACCTGTCCAAGAGTTCCCCCCCCCTATAATGTTAGAAATGGCCCATGAGGGGGGGAGGGGGAATATGATAGGTGTACCTTATACTTTGTTGTTGTTAAATTCCCCTTAATAAATGCTATCTGGAGGTTGACCCATAATGTTTGTGTCTAATCTGCTTGCCAGGTTTCTGTGAAAAAATAGTAATGTTTATTGTTTTTTCCTCAACAGTTTCCTTCCACGCCACAGGAATGGCAGACTGTGGCCTCCCACTTTGCCCAGCGGTGGGACTTTCCTAACTGCGGAGGGGCAATTGATGGGAAACACGTCCACATCGTCCCACCACCCAACTCGGGGTTGTACTATTATAATTACAAGGGGTTTAATAGTATAGTGATGTTGGCGGTGGTGTCGGCTAATTACGACTTCTTGTTTGTGGACGTGGGGAAGAATGGCCGGATGTCCGATGGTGGAGTCATCGCCCAGACGGAGTTCTACAGGCGTCTCCAGAATGGCAGCTTGGACTTGCCACCTCCAGAGGACAATGTTGAAGGTCTCCCATTTGTGTTCGTTGCTGATGAAGCATTTGCGCTGGGGGACCACCTGATGCGGCCATTCCCGATGAGGACCCTCACCCCGGAACAGAGGGTTTTTAATTACCGGCTGGCCAGAGCCCGAAGAGTGGTGGAGAACACATTTGGAATCCTGGCCAGCCGGTTCCGATTATTTATGACACCCATCCATATGGCGGAGTATAAACTGAACCATATAATACTTGCCTGCTGTGTTCTCCATAATTTTCTACAAAAACATTCAGCCAACTATGCTGGCTCAGTTGGGCCTGAGGCCGGAATCCCAAATACATCAACAATGACGGCACTTGAAAGCGGCCGTCCTGGCTTGCCCTCCCTGAATGCCCGTGATGTCCGGTTACGATACCTGGAGTTCTTTGCGGGTAGGGGGGCTATCAATATGCCAGACAATTTGTGACACCTTTTTCAAATAAAAAACAACCAAAAGAAATTCTTGGTGGACATTTACTGCTTGTGTTTGTTTTAGCTGACCCTGCCAGAAATGTGTTGAGTGCAGAAAATGTCGTGATTGGGTAACCTTATAAAAAACAGTGTTGGCTGGTACTTCCTAAATGCAAAAACACATTTCACTACAAGTGCACTTGCAACTGCACTGAACCTGCACTTGTAGTGCAAAGAGGATTTGCCCTTAGGAAATAACCCCCATTTGTGCATAAAACAACAATTACATCACCCCAAAAGTGTTGTAGTGTTGAGACAATAATCCACACATTCTTGAGTAAGGCACTTTTTTATACCTGCACAATCACATGCGCATTTACCAAAGGTTTTTAAAACAAACCAACATGTTTGTTGTATAACAATGTTTGCAGTAGCATTATGAAAAATCAAAATATCCATTTCAGATAAAACAGGCCTGTGTAAAACCAACAAGAAAGCCAAAAAACTTGAACTTACAAAGTTCACATTAGGTAAAACCTGAAGGCTAGATCAGACATCAGTATTTAGGAACTGGGTTTGATCTAGCGTTCAGATGGGGGGAAATCACCCCTGGAAAAGCCAAATTTGGAAGATGCACACCAATTTACGAATGGCAACATGTGCTATCTGCCATCAGGGGGGATCAAGGGACGTGTTTTGGGGGAGAAAGCCTTTCCTCAATGCGACTTTATAATTGAGGAAGGTGTTGCACCCCCAAAACGTGTCCATTGATCTCCCGTGATGGCAGATAGCACATGTTGGCACACTGTGTGCATCCTCCAAATTTGGCTTTTCTAAACATTTTAAAAATTTTTTGAAGATTGGACCACATTAAGAAAACAGGTGATTTTGTGGGGTTTAAATTCGCCCCAAAACATCAATGATGTTATTATTTTTTTTAATAACATCACTGATTTGGTTCTGGATGTTTTGCAATTGGAGATTACACCCCATGATCTCCCCGATAAGTATCTGGGCACTTTCTGAAGTAAAGCGTTCAGGATCCCTCACATCACGATCACCTAAAAAGAGATAAAGAACAAAAAAAAGGTCTCAAAAATCTGCCACCATCCATCTCTTTTACCTGAGCCTGTGGTCGCAGACACTCACCTGTTGTGGTGCCAATCTCCACCACGTCTTCTTCTTCCTCCTGCTCTTCTTCTTCGTTTGGGGGTATTTCACCTTCTTCCATAGGTGGGGGGTCTGTGGTCTCCTCGGATGAGGGCTGTCCTCCGAGTCTTTTCTCCCCTATGTAAAACAAAAATGGTATAATTAGCACACAGATATTTGATGGCAGAACTAGAAATAGGAAACATTGCTTGGAAGTGGGGTACAATTGTCTATTTTAGCCGAGTTCCAAGATGTATATTTTTTTTATTGCCCTTTGTCAAGCTGCAATACTTTACCTGTTTGGTACAAGCTTCACAGATGTAGCCCCCCCTATAGTATACACTGGAGCACCTGTGTGCCCCCCTAATAAAAATGGTGTTCTGGGGTCCCACACTAGTGCTCCAGTGTCCAGATGTGAAAACAGCTGCTCAGTGTCCTCTCTTTACACACAATCTAGTTGTCATTTCATTCTAGTAACAAACCCATCTACACAAACAAATCTTTGGCATCCAAGTAGGCCCCAAAAAATGTGTGAAAATGCATATGGCCTAAACAATGGTGTTCTAGAGGCCGAAATAAAAATGTTTGATACGAACGAATAATGGGCCCATGAACATTAAAGTTGCCCTTTTAAACGTTACAATTAATAAAAGCATATGGAGCAGAACGAACGTAATAAAGACAGAAAGAATAGGAACACAGCACAACTACTTACTTTTTTGCAGCACTCTCTGGATCTTTCGGTACTGCTCTGGCTCTCTCAACTTCAGGTCCGACCACCGCTTCCTGAGCTGATCTTTAGACCTTCGTACCCCGAAATTCCGCTCTAGACTCCTGACCACTTTACCAATGATTTTTGCCTTTCGGATGTTGGGGTTGGGGTAAGGCCCATATTTTCCGTCATAGTCGGACTTCCTCATGATGTGTACCATCTCCAACATCTCCCCAAACGACATATTTGTGGCCTTAAAACGTCTCCTTCTGGATCGGGACGTGCCTGGATCCAGCCTTTCCTCCTCCTCCTCCTCCTCGTTGCTATAATTAGCCCGCACCTGCTGTAACTCTGCCATCATGCTCTTCACCCACTGCGCCGAACGAAAAGGGGCGGGGAATACACTAGAAAGAACGTCAGGGGCGGGCGGAGTTACACGCATGCGCAGTGTGTATAAAGCGTAACACGCGTGCGTATTACGTACGATCTGTGAGCGGAGGAAGGAGCATTGGACGCGCCGATCGTAAGAACGAAGGTAAGAGACAAACTTGTGCCTATACTGCTTCTAGATTGAGGCCTATATTGTAACAAGATTAGGAGAGTTTTGTCTGACATTAGGCTTTGTCTTGTGTTGTGTCTTGCAGTGAACATGGATATCTTAATGAGAGATACTGACTTCATGTCACTATTCATTGATATGCTAAGTGAGCTGCCCTGTCTGTGGGAGATTACCCACCCCCATTTCAAGAACCAAGCAAAGAGGAAGGCAGCACTGGAGCAATTGTGTGAAATTGTGAAGCAGGTGATCCCCACGGCAGACATCACTTATTTAAAGATTTTCATTGGTGGCCTGAGGAGCACATATCTGAGGGAGCGCAAGAAAGTCCTGGATTCACAGAGATCCGGAGCAGCAGGTGACATCTATGTCCCCAGGATGTTGTACTACGACAGGCTGCACTTTCTGGCAGGCCAGACTGAACCCAGGTCATCCCTCTCCAGTCTTCCTTCCACGCTTCCTTCCCCCCCGGCTGAGGCTTCTGACGCCCAACCTGGGCCTTCCAGGCCGCATGTGGAGGAGCCCAGATTGAGCCAGGTATAGCATTCCTCTAAATATTTCTGCTTGTCCAATCAATGATGTTAACTAGATGTTAGTTTGGAGTACTAATTTAGGATTGTGATTGATGATGCAAAACATTACAACTATGTCCCTTTTTCATACACAGGGAAGTCTCAGCCAGGAGGTGGCCGGGCCGAGCCGGCTGGCTGATATCAAGGTCCCTCCACCCCCCCTGAAAAGAGAAAGTGGCAGTAGGACGAGTGCCCTAGAGGAGGCGGCTATCAGATTCTTTTGGAGGGCTACAGAGGTCCTGGGAGCACCACACACCAGGCAGGAGAACATTGCTGCCTTCATAGCATATAAAATGCAGAGGATGGAGGAGGGCCAAAAAGCCATGTGTGAGGCCCTCATATCAGAGGCTCTGGAGAAAGGTATGAGGGGCCAAATTACACCTCACACACAGCTTTGGGATGGTCCTCCTCCTCCTCCCTCTCCTCCAGGTCCTCCCAGTCCTCCTCCAGGTCCTCCCAGTCCTCCTCCAGGTCCCCCCAGTCCTCCTCCTCCTCCTCCAGGTCCTACTCCTCCTCCTGCCACATCTCCAACTGCACAGCCACAGCCCGGAAGGAAGTGTGAAAGGAAGACCAGACAGTGATTGCCCTGGGTCCAGTCTGGTCGGCCAAAAAATGCAGCCTCTTGTGGTACCACAGCCTGGGGACACAGATGTCATCTGCTGCTATCCGGATCTCTTCGAATTCTGGACCAGACTGCACTCCCTTACATATGGACTCCTCAGGCCACCAATTTTGATGTTGAAGAATTGATGTCTGCCGTGGGGGTCCCAGGCTTCGCTAATTTCTCCTGTTGATCCAGTGTTGCCTCCCTCTTTGTTTGGTTCTGATCCCTTAATAAAGGCTTTTTGTTTTGAATTATACTCTCCTATGTGTTTTACTTCAAAAATGACAGTTTGTTTGTGAGGATTCAGGTACATTTCTAATATACAATGTGAAATGAACAAGGGACACCAACACCAAACAATCTCCTTGAGATTAAATAATAAAAGATATCAATGGTGTTGGGGTAACTTGCCACACAAAACACACACAAAAATATTCTGGAGTAAAAATAAAAATAACATTGAACAAAGATCAGCCTTGGAAAAAATACAAACATTAAAGAAAAAAAAAGGCTTAAAAACAAAATAAAAAAAACATAAAAAATATAAAACTGTCAGATGTGACAACTAATAACAATATATTGAGGGAATCCCACTAAAAAAACACAAATAAAAGTTTGTGAGAAGTGTGTGTGAATATGAGCAGCAAAACTACTTAATTCTTGTCACATTATAAAGAAGAAGAGAGTGCGCTGTATTAAACCATTTTTTACATTGCAGCGTGACGAAAGTGCTGTATCCATTGCGAACGCTAAGTTTACCAGAACGAGCTGTCCCGTGTCGGAATTTCTTCTGAGCATGCGTGGCACTTTGTGCGTCGGAACAGGCCACACACGGTCGGAATTGACGCGATCGGATTTTGTTGTCGGAAAATTTTATCTCCTGCTGTCCAACTTTGTGTGTCGGAAAATCCGATGGAAAATGTCCGACGGCGCCCACACACGGTCGGAATTTCCGACAACACGCTCCGATCGGACATTGTCCATCGGAAAATCCGACCGTGTGTACGGGGCATTAGTCTGATGTCTCCCGTCAGCTTTAAGACTGAGAACAGAGCGATCAAACACCACCGATCCCTTGGTTCTCAGTGCTCCGTGAGAAGTGACTGGCTCTTTGCTCTCCTCCCCCTGCGCTCACTGGAGCGTTGTGCTGGCCAGCTCAGGCTTTCAGTGGATCTCTGAGAGGCTGAGCTGGGGGCCAGTCCAGGCATGTGGGCAGATCCCGACTATATGGTCGCAATCTTTCCCGAGCATGGACCAGCACTGTGACGTCAGCTTCAGCTCGCTGTCAGCTAAAAACGGGTCGCAGGAGTGCAGAATGAAATGCACTCCTGTGATCCATAGGAGAAGTACAGCCAAACAAGGTTTGGCTGTACTTCTCCTTTAACAATGTTATAGCATGATGAAAATCATCCACTGAAGTCTAGTAGTGGTGTTCCCTTTTTATGTTTATTTATGTAAAGTCACTATAGACTCCGGATGACTGCTGGGTTTGTAGGCCTAAAGTTGGGTATATGTAGACTACAAGCCAGTGTGCTGTTGCACCAAGAAACACCTCGCAAAGTGGCTGGGTTAAGACAGTGCTCTCTGCTGGGATAAGCTTACCCTAGGAATTTCTTTTTGGAACAACAAACAAGCATGCCTCATGCAACCTTCTGTACGTAAGTCCTGCATTTTGAACTCTTGACTCTTAAGCTGGCCATACATGGATTGAAATTCAGCTCATCAGGTACCAGTTGAATTTCCATCCATCTATAGCAGTTCCGATTCGAGAGAAGTTGATCCAATCACTGACTTCTCTCGAACAGAACTGTTGGTAAATTTTCATTTGATCAGTGCCTGCAGCCTATTGGCTAATCAAAACACTGAGTAATCTACGGCTAGATTTACTAAAAGCGCCTTATCCCTAGAAGGTGGCATTGGAGAGGAACTGTTTTTTTTCTACCTGCTGATTATTCTTATATAAAATGCTTAAATGCTTAAAGGAGAAATTGTGTTGCCTGTTCCCTTCTAACCTGTGCCACACATGAAGCTCTCGCTACATGCAACTACTCACGTACTACCTACATGCTGACTACTTACTCTGTGGGGAATTTTAGCATTTTTCTGTGATTTGGCCTTCCCTTGTACATGTCTTTTTTGCTAATATAACCAGATCTGAACAGCTTCCATTTTTTGGCTTCTTTTTCTTAATTTATGAACTTGCCCACTTTTAAGATTTATATAAAAAAATAATGATTTTGTTTTATTCATACTCGCGTGCAGTCTGTGCTTGTACTTTGTAGTTTCTTTATGTGATATACAGTGAAACCTCGGATTGTGAGTAACGCGGTATACGAGAGTTTCGCATTACAAGCTATTTTTTTTTTTTTTTAATTCTGACATTGTCTCGCAAGACGAGCAGGATTCAAGCCGCTGGGGTGTGCAGTACCACATTTGGCCAGAGGTGCGGGGTCACCAGTGACACTCGGAGACACTCGGAAACACTCCGTTCTGCATACTGCATACACCAGCAGTGGCTGTGGAACCAATTATCTGAGTTTCCATTGATTCCTATGGGAAAAATCGCTTTGATATACGAGTGCTTTGGATTACAAGCATGCTTCTGGAACGGATTATGTCTTTCTCCTGAATAAAGAGGTAGTAAAACCCGCTTTGTTATTTTTACCTACAGGTAAGCCTATAATAAGGCTTACCTGAAGGTAAAATAAATACAGTATCTCCTAAATGTGCACCGTTTAGGGGCTATTCACCCTGTATGCAGCCACTGACATCGGCGACGCATGCTCTCTGAAAAACATGACTGTCTCGGACCTTCAAAGCTTCTTGCTGGAACCGAGCATGCGTGGGAGTGACGTCATCGCGGCTTCGGCCACTCACAGAGCCAGAACCCATGAACCTGGAAGAAAGGCCAGGGAAAGATGTCATCCCTCTCAGCGATAATGGGACGCCGCTGGAAGGGCTTCGTTCTAAGGTAAGTATTTCATAACGTGCTAGTATGCGATGCATACTGGCACATTATGACATTGTCTTACAGGTTTTTTTTTATTCTGCAGTGATTTACTACTGCTTTAAGGTTACTGTGTGTTTGTTCTGCAAGATTTGAACTGCATTATCCATGTAAAGAGACAAGAACAATTGCGTTCTGTCTGTGATACCTTTTTTTTATTTGCACTAACATCCAAATTCTCAGGACTAGCTTTCGGGCGTGCACCCTTCTTCAAGGCCCAAGCAGTACTCAAAAATATCACGGACAGTATTCATTTGTTCTTGTTGCAAGTGCACTAATAACGATGGAATGACCTCTGTATATAAAACAATTAAAAACAAAGATTCCAACTAGGGATGAGGTTAAGGTTTGCCACTACCATGTGTTTATGAGGAATCACAAGGATTTGCAAAATTTGCAAATCATGCTCTTTTGCCCATAAATCTGTAAGTTTCCACCAGAAATAAAGAACAACTTATAATGCAATAATGAAGGGCATAGCCTTTGTCCCTGGTCAGCTAAGTCACAGAAATACTTCAAAGAAATAGATAACCCAGCCCCTTTTCTATAAAAGGGTGGGCTCACTAAATCTTGAGTGATTTAGAACTATTAGGAACAGCTGCCAATTTTGTGTCAGGAAGAGATTATGCTTGTATTATTATTTTTATTTGGCATTGGTACATGTCCCCCAATGCAGTGTGGGGCTTCCCATGCCTTTTGACCAAAATCTGCTTAATAGCCCTACAAATGGCCAGAACTGAATAAAAAGATTGCTCCCTCATAGATCTTAACTTCTTGGCGCCCGCGGCATGAAAATATGTGTCCTCCCGGCGGGTGGTCCTTGGTACCGAGAAGCCGCATATTTGCATGCATTAGTGCAAATACAGCTGTGCTGAGAGTGCGCGCACAGCACGCCGCTCCCGGTACAGTTACCGACGGCTAACGGAATGCTCCCGATTGCAAGCAGCTTTCCGATCATGTGACTGCCTGGACAGCCAATCATGGTGGTCACATGATCATAAATCCCGGCATCCCAAACCCCTTAAGGGCTGGGAGGCAACGGCTCCAAGGGGTTCAAGTATAACTCCCTCCCTCCTAGATTGTAAGCTCTAACGAGCAGGGCCCTCTGATTCCTCCTGTATTGAATTGTATTGTACTTGTACTGTCTGCCCTAATGTTGAAAAGCGCTGCGTAAACTGTCGGCGCTATATAAATCCTGTATTATAATAATAATAACTAAAGACAAAACTTTTTTTTTGTTTTGGATAGAGTGGAGAGGGATCAAAACACCTGTCAGTTTTTAGTGTCACCTCTGCCCCTGCTAAGGAGATTCACGCTCTATTTGTCCTGTTTACTATTATCAGTGAAAGTGAAAGTAAAATTCCAAATGTTGGGTTGTTCCCAGAAAAGTAATGGGGGGGGGGGGGGGGGGATCTTCAAATGGGTACACTAGTTCTGGAGACCTGGGGGCCCCAAGAAATTCCTTAATTTGTGGTGATTTCCTCTTACTTCCTATTTGTCTGTGGGGCAGGAAGTGAAGGGAAATCTCCCCAATGGGACACAGCTGGTAAAAAAAAAAAAAATGTAATGGGGTTATAACCCTCCCTTAAGCCTCGGACACATGGTACAATTTTTGGCCAACCGAGCGTCTGATTTTTGTCAAAAGGGCGTGTGCCAGGGTCTTGTCTTGCATACTAATGGTACACAATTGTGCCACATAACAAACGTAGTGATGTACTACAAGGAATGTCAGCTCGCCATCCTTTGGGCCATTTCTGCTAATTTCATGTTTGGTGAGCATTGATTCCGAGCATGCGTGTTTGTACTTTCGACTTTTGTGTGACGGATTTGTGTACTGACCATACGAAAGTCTGACGTCAAGCCGTTGTCTGCAAAAAATTTACAAGCCTGTCATCCAACATTTGTTGGCCAAAAATTGGACAACAATTGTCAAAAGGACCGTACTAATGGTAAGATTTTAGGACAACAGTCTGTCAACAGACAATCCCCTGCCAACAATCGTACCGTGTGTATGAAGCTTAACTCAAAACAAAAAAAAAAGTTTTGCCTATAGTTCTACTTTAATAGGGTTTGCTGCAAATTGTGCAAACTTCAACTTTGAGCAAAGTTCAGAAACTGTTTTCAGAAACCAATCCTAAACAGATTTTCCAATCCCCTTGAGCCTCGTACACATGGTACGATTGTGGGCCAACTGAGCGTCTGATTTTTGTCAAAAGGCCGTGTGCCAGGATCTTATCTTGCATACTAATGGTACACGATTGTCGTGCCACAAACACGAACGTAGTGACGTACTACAAGGAATTTCAGCTCTTGAGCGCCACCCTTTGGGCCCTTTCTGCTAATTTGGTGTTTGGTGAGCATTGATTCCGAGCATGCGTGTTTGTACTTTCGACTTTTGTGTGACGGATTTGTGTACTGACCATACGAAAATCTGATGTCAAGCCGAGAATTTACTAGCCTGTCATCCAACATTTGTTGGCCGAAAATTGGACAACAATTGTCAAAAGGAGTGTACTAACGGTAAGATTTTAGGACAACAGTCTGTCAACAGACAATCCCCTGCCAACAATCGTACCGTGTGTACGAGGCTTTACTCTTCTCTAGCAAAGTAAACATGCGAACTGCTCAGATCAATTTATACCCAGCAAAAGTAGGGTGCACATGGGTTGAGTAGTACAAAGAACAATACAATCCAAAAAAATCTCCAGCACACTTATCACCTGGTCAGCAGAAAAGTCTTGACTGCTGAGGCGCAAAGGTCTAGGCATAAAGCCAACCGTTAACATTAGCACAACCCTTTGCCCCCATATAAGAAACCACACTTACAACTGTTAAGTTGGAAAAAAGGGGCAAGCCCACAGCTTTATTTAATTTCCCAACACAGAACATGTAAACACTTTAAACCAGTGCCAATCACAGTTGTATTGTGAGCATGCGATAACATTAACCAGTCAAATTCAAAAAGGGGGGCCTGTCCTTACCCTAAGTGCTGGACAGACAGCCTAATTCCAATTACCCATTAAGAGCATAGCCCATTACAGCAACTTTTAATGCTGGCAAGGGTAAAAAACTGCCGCTAAAGCTGTTACAGACCATCCAAGAAAGGGGGCGGGAGGGTGGGCAGCTCTTCTAGCACGTGTTCTTCAAAAAAGGCCCAGGGGCAGTCCTTTTATTGAGCTCAGGTCCAACCCCATCACCCTGCGCTTCCACCAATTCTCTTTTGCCACTTCTATACCGATACTCCCTCTTTCCCTAAAGGTGCTCAAGAGGTCTTCAATACTGTTTCATTAATTTTCTGTAATAATAGAGATTTTTGTTACATACAAAGCAAACCATTCTCCTGCACCAAGGCACCTCTGAAGAATGTGGTCTCTGACTCCAACGTTAAGGAGACATTGGGGTTGATTTACTAAAGGCAAATAGACTGTGCAGTTTGCAAAGTGTAGTTGCACTCTGCAAGGGCAGTTGCTCCAGAGCTTAGTAAATGAGGTAAAGATTCACAAAGAATACCCAATCACATGCAAGGAAAATTAAAAAAACTGCATTTTTGCTTGCATATGACTGGATGATGGAAGTCAGCAGAGCTTCACCTCATTTATTAAGCTCTGGAGCAACTGCTCTTGCAGAGTGCAACTGCACTTTGCAAACTGCACAGTCTATTTGCCTTTAGTAAATCAACCCCATTATCACCTTTCCCATCAGGGGGAAAGTCATAGGTGTTGATTTACTAAAGACAAAAAGACTGTGAACTTTGCAGTTGCTCCTAAGCTTAGTAAATGAGATATAGCTTCACTTTCCAAAGAATACTCAATCACGTGTAAGGAAATTAAAGCGAAGTTCCACCCAAAAGTGGAACTTCCTCTTTAAGCACTCCTCGTCCCCTTACACGCCACATTTGGCATGTCATTTTTTTTGAGGAGGGGGGAAGTGGGTACCTGTTTTTGACAGGTACTTCCTGTCTTACTTCCTGCTTCTGTCCTCTCGCCGCCTAGGCGACTCCTCCTCTTCCCCTAGGCAGCCCCTCCCTCTCTGTAATCCTCTGGGACACGTCACAGGTCCCAGAAGACTGCTTGGACACTAGGAGAGCGCAGCATGACTTGCAAATGCACCCCCCGGCTGTGAAGCCGCAAGCTGTCACAGCTGGGTGCCCACACTTGCAATGACAGCGCCGCAGAGAGGAGGGGGAGAGGAGCGAGGCTTCGGGTGGCTGCATCGCTGGACCATGGGACAGGTGAGTGTCTGTTTATTAAAAGTCAGCAGCTACACTTTTTGTAGCTGCTGACTTTTAATAAACTGAAAAACGAGTGGAACTCCGCTTTAAAACTAAAAACAGCATTTAGTTTGCACATGATTGGATGATGGAAGTCAGCAGAGCTTCTGATCATATACTAAGCTCTGGAGCAACTGCACTTGCAGAGTGCAACTACACTTTAAAAAGTGCAGTTGCACTCTGCACGAGCAGTTGCTCAAGAGCTTAGTAAATGAGGAAGAGCTCTGCAGGCTTCCATCAGCCAATCATGTGCATGTTTTTTTTTCTTGTATGTGATTGGGTTATCCTTTGCAAAGTGAAGCTTTACCTCATTTATTAAGCTCTGGAGCAACTGCCCTTGCAGAAATAAATGGCACTTTGCAAAGTGCACAATCTAATTGCCTTTAGTAAATCAACCCCTCTATGTTAGCCATGACAATACTCAAAGGGAGGAACATTATGAAAGCACTGGCAAGGTAAGTATTAGTGGATGAGAGGGGAATGTTTTTTTTTTTCTGACACTCTCACTTTGTCATGATTGGGCAAGGCAGACTTGTTCTTAATTGTGTCCTTGATATATATGTGCTAAGATGGTAGCTTGTCCTTACTCTACCCTAAGCTAGAAAAAAGGCAGTTGGAGTGGTGTAGTGAAATAGAAGGCCCACCTTAAGGTTGCTTGCTAACCACTGCCTATTAGCCACCCGGGGTATATAAGTGACTGGGCTTTTTTGGTAGGCAACAGAGCAACAGATGGACAATCCTTGTCTAGAGCCTGCACTGAAGAAAACATGAGCGGGCCATGAATTTGGGACTGGTTGCCCTACTTTGGAGTTGAGCGTTTGGACTTTTCCCTATCTGGTTGGATACTGCCATCCCATGTGACTCTGGCTGCCATCTTGAATCAGGCAGGGTCTATTTAAGACCCTGGCTCAAGGGCTTGATGCGCATTTTACGCATGGGTACTGTAGGGACAGGTCACCTGTCTGATAGGGACAGTGATTAGCAACAGGAAAAGGTTCCAGACAAGTAGGGTAAGAATAGGGACATGTCATCCTTCCTGGAGACCTCCTCATTTAGGTACACACCAGCCAGACCACATTCCGCCCCTTTAGGACAAACGCTTTTGACACATCTGTGACTTGCTTTACTGCACACTGCTGTTATACAACGTGAGTGTTCCCGGTCGGGTGCCTTCCCACCGGGTTTGTTGTGATTTATTGGATTCTACATTAATAGAAATTCTGTTCTCTGCAACTGAACTCTGAGTGTTTAAAGCTGCTTCCCACATGTAGATGTTGGAAATGGAGTGTTTATCTTGTTAATAGGCAATTCCAACCTGGACTGTTGTTGTTGTTTCAGGTGGGAGTTCTCTAGATCAGATGCCCTTGTGCAGTGACAAAGGGACAGATACCAGTGATGAGTGTGGGCTTGATAGTGGAGCTGTAATTTGATTTGACCAGGCAGGACCTTGCCTAGAGTTCCCAAGTGAGAAGATGTTGTCTCAATGTTTCACCCTTAGAGAAGCAGGAACACTGGGGAGCCCCATGCAAAAGATGACAGTGGTGCAGAGCTTATCACCCCAAGACGAGCATGCTGTGCAGTAAGTGGTTATTGATCCTATTGTATTTCCCTATGAATGTATCCAACTACATTACCCTTGCACTTTAAGAAAACTCAAACTGTAAAATATACTAATATATCGTTTGTTATGCAGCAACCAAAGCATTATTTCAGGTATTGAGTTCAGTAAATATGGATTAATGTGTGTTATAACATATTTTATTCAAAACCAGCCTTTCTGAGGCAAATATTAGAATGGCTAAGAAATGCTAATACACAGCTTAATTGAATAAAAAAATCACTGTACAGCACAGCTAAAAAAATGTGTCTGCACTCAACGGGGAAAAGACATTATATAATAATAATTAGAATTACCATAATCACACCTGACTCACTCTGGGGTAATTGTATATGTGAAAGCTGTGAAACATTATTTCAATATTCATGTGGCCCATGGCAATGTACAGTTTGCTTATTTAAAAAAAAAAAAAAAAGCAGCGCTCAAATCATAGAGTTATTCCAGTCTGAGTTTCAGTACTATTTGAACCATGATCAAAAAATACAGTATTAATGATTGAAAAGGAATAACATTTGTATTCTGTATTATTTCCCTTTTTTGTATAGGTGAAGTAATAAAAAAAAGTACGACTAATGGATAAAGGGCCTGTAACCAAGTTACAAATTGATTTTTACGTACACAATTTTCACAGCATTTATAAAGCCTTATTATATTTAAAGCTAAACTCCGGGCACAAAAAACCTTGAGCAGCCAGTATGGGGATTGGAGTGGTAGTGATCAATTACATGGGTCAGCCAGATGCAGTGGCCAGGTGGTTACCCAGTGCACCAGCCACTAGGCACCCGTGTCACACTGGCCACGGCTGTATTCATGATGACCATATGATAATTGTATATGGACAATCATTGTATAGAGGCCTTAGCAAGACAGTGGGGCTGATTTACTAAAACCGGAAAGTGCCAAATCTGGTGCAACTCTGCAGCGATACCAATTGGCTTCCAGGTTGTTTTTATCAAAGCCTAACTGAACAAGCTGAAGTTAGAAGCTGATTTGCTACCATGCACAGCTGCACTAGGTTTTGTACCAGTTTTAGTAAAGCCATACCTCCCAACTTTTTCTTTTTATTCATTTTCACAGTTAAACAAAAGGTGAATAGCATGTATCATTAGTACAATATCGGTACAAGTGTAGATGTCCATGTTCTAGAGTTACAGGTTGGTATATTAGTCAAACTTCTGTATACATAATATCTGATATTCTACAACTATTCTACATTGACTTGTCCTTCTACCCAAGTCACCCCTATGGGAACTAACTGCGACCTAGGGAGGATTGTCCTTGAAAATATTTTTTAACTCTATATTTATTACACAGAAAATCGCTGTTTATTCAGTACATTTTGCTTTGACAAAATGTGTATATTAGTAACATGTATCTCCAAATTTTTTCTTTTTTTTTTCTTTTTGTAAAAGAAAGTAATGGGTAAATAAACTTGGAGGTGGGAAGAAAAGAAAAGAAAGAGAACAAACTAGGATTCTAGATGTGGTGCCATTATTGTTTGTTAGTTTCACTCGGGGCTGTGTATAGTGTGATCATTTTCAGACATGATCAGTGTCCTGTGTGTGCTTTATACCATTCTATCCATGGTTGCCATTCTAGAAGAAACTCTGCATATTTTCCCTCTATATTGGCTAACATGCTTTCATAGGTGTGGTGTATTTAGAGTGTGCGGATGACTTCTTCAACTTCAGGAAAATCTGGGGATCTCCAGAGCCTGAGAATTACTAATTTGGCGGCTAGGAATAGGTGGGTGGTGAATTTCCTGAGGGATGGTGGGATGTTCTCGATCCCTAGGTTTAGGATGGCTAGAGATGGAGACAATTGTATAGGTAGGCCTGTAACTTGGTGAAAGATTGAGAATATATTGGACCAAAATTTAGCCAGTCTTCCACATGTCCACAGTATACGGAATAGGGTGCCTGTTTGTGTACATTTCCTCCAACACAAAGAAGGTGTAGAGGGATCAGATTTGGCTATCCTGTATGGTGTTAGATACCATCTCTGTGTGACTTTATGGGAGAGTTCCCAAAGATTTGTACATTTGGTTGCTGAGTAGATGTACTGTAACTATTGTGCCACTGCTCTTCTTTGTATGAGATCGCCAAGTCCTTTAACCATGCAAGCATAGAGTTTGTTTTCTCAGGAATAGATTTATTATTGAGAAAGTTATAGAATAGCAATATTCTGCCTCTGCGATTTCCTTTAGCAGTAAGGTATATGTGTATTTTCCAGAACAAATTGTAGTGTGTGGAGCTTCTACCTTTGAGATAAGAAGTTACCTGTAAATAGTTGAATTGGAAGGCTAAATTCTGTTTGTATATGTGTGAAAGATTTCAGAGTATTGTCTATGCACAGATCTGAAATCCATTTCATTCCCCCCAGATACCCATTTGGTCAAGTTCAAGTCAGGTATTATCAGTGCTATTGTGGTAATAGGTATTGCGAGGCGGATAGTAGGTGTTAAGAGAGATTTAGATCGCACTAATTTTTTCCAATAACCTAGAGTTACTAACACTGGGGGAGAGACATTTGTGTATTTTGGTGTTAAGAGAGGGGCAGGCCAAGATATAATCATGTAGATCTCCACCCGGTATTTGAGTTTGTTCTATGAGACTCCATAATGGCGTAGGTTGGTTTGGGAACCATCCTCTAGCCTGTGCTAATATTGCGTCTATCTGATAGTCAATGAAGACTGGCGCGCCTACTCCTTCTGCCTTCCTAGTCTTGATAAGTTTAGAAAAAGCACTTCTTGTTTTTTTCCCTTCCCATAGGAAGTTGGAGAGTATGCGCTGTAGATTTAAAAAAAAAAATTTGGGGGCAGGTATGGGGACTGTTCTGAAGACATATAATACTTGAGGTAATATCTGTATTTTAAAGGCTGCTAACCTTCCTGACCACGATAATATATGTTTGCTTAATTTTTGTGTTCCTTCTTTTACTTTGCTTTCAAATGGTAGGTAATTAGCTTTAAAAAGCTGTTCAGGATGAGAAGTAAGGTTAATCCCTAGGTAGTTAGTTGTATGATTATTCCATATGTATGGGAATTTAGCTTGCATGTCCAATTTGTCTTGTGGAGACATACCCTAGATCCAATATATATGATTTAGTGTCATTCACTTTGTAGTATGACACCCTGCCGTAGTTTTGAAGTAAACAAGATACTTTTTCCAGGAAAGACACCGGATTCCTGAGCATTAGGATTATGTCATCAGCAAAAAGACTAATGACGTGTTTTCTGTTGTTGATCATGAAACACTGTATTTCAGGTGCTTGTCTAATGTTTGCGGCTAGTGGCTCCATTAGGAGATTAAAAATGAGGGGAGACAGTGGACACCCCTGCCTAGTGCCATTTGTGATCCCAAAGGGTTTAGATAGCATCCCTGATGTGTATACTCTAGCTGATGGTGAGGTGTACAAGGCTAGAATAGCAGATAGCAAATGGCCAGTAAATCCAAATTTTTCTAAGGGGTGTGTCAAATAGAGCCAATGTTCTCTATCGAACGCCTTCTCTGCATCCAAAGCCAGAAGCAGAGAAGGCGCTCGACTTTTCCTAGCGATGTGAATTATATTGATTAGGCGTCTTGTTGCGTCAGATGATTGTCTCCCTTTTATAAAGCCCGATTGATCTGGGTCAATCAGGGTGGGTAGAACATCAACCAGTCTCAGTGCTATCATTTTGGCGTAGATCTTAAGATCATTATTTAATAATGATATAGGCCTAAAGTTTTGGGGTATATCCGGTGTCTTCCCAGGTTTAGGCAACGTGACAATAAGTGCTTCTAACATTTTGGGTGGAAAGAAAGCAGAGGCAGCCGCACTTGGAAGCTTTTATAATATTCTCCTATGAGTCCATCTGGGCCAGGAGATTTGTTACTTGGGAGTGTCTTTATGGCTTGTAGTAATTCAGTCAAGGAGAAGGGAGAATTTAGTTCTTGGAGTTGTGCTGATGTGAGTTTGGGTAGTTTGATGTCTGATAGGAAGTCTGTTATGTTTGTCGGAGTAGGTTGTGCTGTGCGATCGTCTTGGTTTAAGTCATAAAGAGAGCTGTAATAGTCGCTGAAGGCATCTGCAATGGCTTGAGGGTCATACACTTTTTGTTTACTTTTAGGCTGAATAAGGTGAGCTATTTTTGTCTTGAAGCGTTGTCCTTGTATTTTTCTGGCTAATGCTTTCCCTGCTTTATTACTTACCTCCCAACTTTTTAAGATGGGAATGAGGTACACCTATCAGCAAAAGTATGCAGGTATAGGACACCCCCTTGCCACGCCCCCTTAAAGGAAAATTGTCCAAAAAAAAAATCAGATTAAAGGTTTAGCGCTGGAAAACACTGTTTGATAGCTAAAAAGTGAATTTTGTATACAACTATATGGATCAGACCAAAATGAGGGACAAATGAGGAGGAATGAGGGACAGAGGGACATTGCACCAAATCAGGGACAGTCCCTCGAAACCAGGGACAGTTGGGAGCTATGGTAATTCAACCCCATGGTGTAGTGCTCCTATCAGGACATAGGGCCTGCTATGAGAACCCACAAGTAAATGTACTGGAAACTGGTGGCACATGGTGGTGCTTTGGCTTACTGTCCCTGCAAAACTTCTGAATGAGAGGCTCCATGTAAGTCTGTGAACTGACTTAACAACCCAGACATGAGGGGAGCCTCCTACAAACATATATAATTGTCACCAGAACAGGTGGTAAATACAGTTCTTCCAGGGAGGACAATTTTTTCCAAGACAACTGTTTAAGAGGATGTCTTTGAGATTTCCTTTTACTTCCTGTTGTGTCTCTGGGACAGAAGGTGGAGCAAAATCTTTCCAACAGGGCACAGGCAAAAAAAAGAAAAAAGCTGTTTATATCATTCTCTATTCCATCTACAACTAAATAAGTATTTGGGCTTTAGACAACACTGAATTTATTATATTTTTACTCCTTCATGATGTACTTTTTTTCAGAAAATAAATGTTCCTACATTTTTCCGAGAGTCTTGTTTTCAAAAGCTATATTTTAAAAGACTAATTTGTTTTTGAACTCTGACCTTTTGGCATTAAACCATTTTAGAATGCCTCTGATGAACATTACCAAGATTATTAGAACCTCAGTCTTTTTTGCCTACTTAGGAATATTCACATCATAAGGTATACTGCGATCATGCACATAACCAAGATTTTAATTTCTTATGCAATGAAAAACTCTTTGTACTGTAGATAATAGCTGCTTCTGTCATTATTTTTTATTATTGTTTTGGCGGTGTTTACTTATTTATATTCATAAAACAATTGAACTGTTTTGCTTATTATGTGATTTTGCCAAGAGTCGCACAAATAAAAATTAGCACTGTCACCTCAAGTTATAATTAGTTTATGCTTAAAACTTATTAGCGCACTTCACAGAATTGAACAAACATTATTTTTATATATTTTTTTGCAAGTGAATGGCAAACATCTGATATTTATGTTTAAAGCACTATAAAATAAGAAAAGTCTAAACAATAAATCTACTCTAAAATGTTGTCTCCCTGTTGCACCCCATTAAATTGCATACATTTTAGCATAACTCACACTCTAAATATCTTTTTGCAAGTTTTCCATGTAGTCACATGACCGCAGAGGTCCTACTCCATTGGCTGGTGGGAGGGAACTTTTTATCCCTCCGACAACATCTAGAGCAGTGGATGCTGGCAAATTACATCACTTAAATCCCCATTGTAGGTCTTCTGCATTACACAGAGAAGCCACGGCTCTACAGTCACATGACCACATGGAAACATGTTAAAAAAGGGATTAACAGTGCGATTTCTGCTAAAACGTATGTGGTGCAATGGGAAGGAAACATTTTAAAGTAGATACATTGTTTAGACATGGTCAAGTGATCCCTTATGGAAAGGGTCATGAAATCCCATAACAAATGCTGCTCTGGTCTTTATTTAAAGTGCACCGTGGCCAGGCTATAGACATTCAAACATTTACATATTCCTAACAAGCAGCAAATGCGCCTTTAAAACAAGCTTTACAGACCTCTGTAGTGTCATGTACTGTAGAACAATTCATCCTCAAAGTTCACAAGAGATGCAATGAAGTTGTTCAGGTTGGGTCTCAGAACTCTGTTCTCTCCTCTCTTCTTGTGCTCCCGTCTGTGTTTATATTAGACATTAGAACCCTGGGAAGTTGCTAATGCACTGCTGGGAGTGGAAAGCAGAATGAACCGAGCTACTGAAATGAAACGGAAAGTGTCTCTGCTGTAAACTTTGAGAACAAATTACTCTATAGTACATTTTAGTAGAACAAATAAGGTTAATTTTAGTGAAAGATAAGTGAAAGAAAAGCCATATGAGCATGCTGCCTTTTTCTTATATAGAATGAATATTACAGTAAAGACCCTTTTCTATGGAAGAACAGATGTTGTTGAATATTAGGGAATGTAATTTTTACTGGGTGAATATTGGGTGAATTTCCACAAAGTCATTCGGGTATATTTATAAAACAGTGAATGCAACTTTCACCAAACATTCACTGCACTCTTAGCACATGTAAGGATTGATTAACCTACAGTAAATGTTTGGTCATATTTACTGCTTTATAAATATACCCCTTACGTGTTTTACAAAGAGTTTTAGGCAAATGTTTGGTGAATATCGGGTGACACGACCATTGAATCATTTGTAAATATTATGATAAAATAATTTTAGGGTTTTGTAAAAACTTGCTGAGCAAAGATTGGATGTTGTGTTTTTAAGATTAATTAACAGACATATAAAATAAGCTGTATTTGTAATTTGACTCTGAGCACAATCATAAAGAATACATGATGTTCATTGCTACACAAAGGATCCAAATTTATAATGTTTTTAAAATGTTTTCTTTCTGTAAAGTGGAACTAAAGATAAACATATTTCTTTTTAAAATGTTAAATAGTGGTTTTTAGTGGTGGTTGGGGGGGGGGGGGGGGGGCAAGGGGCTTTAGAACCTCTGTCAAGTATTTATTGTTGCCTGTGTTCCCATTGGCAAGATTCTACCTTCAACATATCCTGGTGTCCCCTGTCACTGGGACAAAAAGTAAGCCAGAAAGAATCCAAAATTTTACAGTAGTCGCTGAAATAGGCAGTAAGTTCTGGTGACAATTAAGGTAGAGCTTGGGTTCGTTCAGCTCCTGGCTTGGTCCAAACCCAGAAGGCTGTTGTTAAGGCCAAATCAATGAGCTATAGACAAGGGATTCCCTGCCATGCAGCCTCATGTACACAAAGGGGCAGATATGCACATCGTATTTTGGGGGCAGGTGTGGGGGTGGTGTGGTGGTGGTGTGGCTGTGTTTGTCACATCCTCCATTAACTAGTTGGGCGCCTAGTACTGGGTCACATGGAAGGCCTACCCCACATGGGTTTTTCTGGGCTAAGTTAGGCAATAGGTTACAGGATCACCTTAAACACATGAGGTACCTTTACTTTGTGCTGTGTTCACCATGACTTGGGACAAGGCTGAGGTTGTGTGGGGCAATACTCAAGCTTAAGTCAGACCTCTACACTTAGACATCAGCATCCACCATGTACACTGACACTGTAACTGTTCTCCAGTTAACTCTCGGTTCCCCATGACAGTGTACACCTTCATCATAACTTGCATTTTGGAGGGACATACTGAGCCAATTTCCACATCCACCTGTCTGGTGTTTTCCACTATAACACCTCAGTATCGGAGTAGGCCCTTCTGTGTACTCTGCATGGGCTCCATACGTGCACTCAACTCTTCCATACAAAACTTCCATACCTCTGTACAGGATGGGAACCTCTGCAGTGCAATCTGATCTCATTGCTATTGGAGAAAGACTGCTGGCAGAAGGAGTACCGACAACATCTCCCTCGCTGCTAGAGGCCATGCTATCTATAACAGGTACACGCTATCAGCACGCTGCTTGTTACACCTCCGTTACGCTAGGTAACCATATGTGTATTCACGGTACTTTATTTCATGTTGATGTCTTCATACCACAATATGTTAGGACCCACTATGTGAACTATGTGTGTGCTGGGTACTTAGGATGCACCGTTTTAATAAGGACAACATTTCAATACTTTACTTGGCAAAAGTGCAAAAATAGACATTTCACGGTCCAACAGGCAAGACACGATACTTTCCTAATTCCCTAACTAAGGCTTAAGTGCTGCCCCGGCATTAGGGGTGCTGAAATTAATTGTTGCATCGCGATTCGGGTGTCCCAGATGCGGCATCGATGCATAAGGACCGGAAAATCTATTGCGGGTGACGTCATGGCAACTAGCTCCACCCCTCCCGGGAATGCACTCGGAGCGTATTTTTAAAATTACATTCTTTTAATAAATTCTGTGTTACAATGGATGGTATGCCCCACTGGCTGTACTGTGTATGTGCTTTTTAAAAAACTACAGTATGTCACTTCATATCGAATTTCACTGTTGTACAAAATATCCCGCTCATGTGACTCCCAGCCCGTCCCGCCCCTCTCCGCTCTCCTCTCCGCTCTCCTTCTGACGTCAGCGGGGAATTCTCAGTCCCGCCCGCCTCTCTTCTGATACGATAGCTATAGTCAGCGGGCGGGGCTGAGAATTCCCCGCTGACGTCAGGAGACATGAGACGTGAGAGGAGAGCGGCCGGAGAGAGGAGAGGGGCGGGACGGGCCAGGAGTCACATGAGCGGGATATTTTGTACTACAATGAAATTCGGTATGAAGTGACAGTTTTTTAAAAAGCACATACACAGTACAGCAGGGCACATCATCCATTGTAACACAGAATTTATTAAAAGAAAGTCATTTTAACAACAGTAACATTACACCTCACGCTCCATGCTGACAGGTCCCTGGCTATCCTGTGCACATTCCACTGTTAACTCCTAGTGTGCTGGAAGGTGCAAACAGGAATGCCAAGGAACTGTCAGCACCAGTGGTGGCCTGTGCATTGTGGGGGGGGGTTAGTTATGGCTGCATTTAATGGGCACAAGTGGCTGCGTTTGATGGGCACAAGTGGCTGCGTTTGACGGGCACAGGTGGCTGCCTTTGTCGGGCACAGGTGGCTGCGTTTGACGGAAACAGGTGGCTGCATTTGATGGGCACAGGTGGCTGTGTTTGAAGGGCACAGGTGGCTGCGTTTGACGGGAACAGGTGGCTGCTTTTGACGAGCACAGTTGACTGTGTTTGATGGGTACAAGTGGCGCGTTTGACAGGCACAGGTGGCTGCGTTTGACGGGCACAGGTGGCTGCGTATGACGGGCACAAGTGGCTGCATTTGACGGGCACAGGTGGCTGCGTTTGAAGGGAACAGGTGGCTGTGTTTGACGGGCACAGGTGGCTGCGTTTGATGGGCACAGGTGGCTGCGTTTGATGGGCACAGGTGGCTGCATTTGACGGGCACAAGTGGCTGTGTTTGACGGGGAGGTTCAGTATTTTTCAGTTTGTTTGCGCCCCCCCAAAAATTTTGAGCACCAGCTGCCACTGGTCAGCACAGAGACAGTACAGGGAACTGTGCGCATGTCTCACTGCGCTTTCCTGCATAGCCAGGCAATCTTTTGGGAACTGTGATGTGTCCCAGAAGATTGCAAGGAGGAAGGGCCGCCTAGGCGGCCCAAGTGGAAGTGGGAGCTCGTCGGTAATCGGGATGCATCGTGATGCATCGTGATGCATCGCGGAATCGAATCGAATCGTTGACCAGATAATCGTAATCGAATCGAATCGGTGAGACCAGTGAAGATGCGCACCCCTACCCGGCATACCTGCAAAAGTGTCTTCCAGTAATCATAGCCTTTTTAAAGGCATTTCTCCAGCACTGGTGAACCCCAATTCAGGAGCCTTTACATGCAGGCAATAGCAAGTGGAACTCTTCTACTCCTCATCATCCCTCTCCATCCCTTACGGGCCTCACAGCTCACAGAAGTACTGGCACTTTCCTGTTTTCAAGCGTCTTTGGGGAATTACCTCTTCACCGGACCGTTGCCCCAAGTTTTATCATACAGGGCAGGCTGGCCAGACCCATAGAAGAACCTGGCAAAAAGACCAAGGAAATCAAACAAGAATTAACCCCCATTTTCCTGTCTGGGACAGCAGCTCACTAAGTGGTTCAACCTGCCCACACGTCATTGACCTAATATTGCCAAATTTTAGGACAATGATGTCACAAGCACCCCTGCTCTTTTGTGCATGTGAAGCTGCAGGTGCTGAATTCTTTACCCAAAGCTCACTGGCCTGGCATTGACAGCTTCCTCTTAGGTTTCTGAGAAAACCCAATCTCATCCCTAGTGACAACTGTCTAAATGGTCGTTTCCCCTCACTTTGAAGAGATTTCTTTAAATTTTTTTGTTGTATTTCCAGGACTTGACGTGAAGGAAAATCTCCCCACTGGGGCCTAGAAAGTAATTAAATCCCGACAGGGGTTCTAATCATTCCCTACTCGATCCGAAACTATAGTTGTATTAAAAAGTTTGGGCTTTGAATAGGTTTACAGCTACTAATATTGGTAGCATGTCTGAGGTTATTCTCACACACCTTTGCATACAGCAAAGGTATAAATCTAAGTAGAAGGAAGAATTAAAAAAATGGAGAAAATTAAAAATAAGGAAAAAAAAAAGAAAACCCACACATGGGGTTACTGTCAAGTCTGTTTGCAGTACCAGATCCAAGGGTCTCATGCTTTCTCAAATAAAGCTTGCTTATCTAATAAAATACTTGAGAGCTTGCCATTGATCATTATCCTATTCATTTTAGCTTTCATTAGTTCAAGGTTGACTACAGAGATTTTTTTAAGATTTTTGCTATCACAATTTTGGCTGATAGAATAATATATAAAAAAAGTTTTCGGGAACTTTATGTATTTGCTAAAGCTACTCTGTCCCTATTTTTATAGTCTTAAAAGAAGTTCTCCCCGCAAAGCATGCAATTAATACCTGTCCTGCTGCCTCCACCACTGAGCTCTACAAAATACATTTCTCCAGGAGAAAGAAAGAAGAAAGAAGAAAGAAAGAAAGAAAGAAAGAAAGAAAGAAAGAAAGAAAGAAAGAGAGAGAGAGAAAGAAAGAAAGAAAGAAAGAAAGAAAGAAAGAAAGAAAGAAAGAAAGAAAGAAAGAAAGAAAGAAAGAAAGAAAGAAAGAAAGAAAGAAAGAAAGAAAGAAAGAAAGAAAGAAAGAAAGAAAGAAAGAAAGAAAGAAAGAAAGAAAGAAAGAAAGAAAGAAAAAGAGATATGGAGGGAAGTGAGAGAGAAGAAGAAAAAAAGAGGGATGGAGGGAAAGCAGGCCCAAATCCTACACCACAATAGAAATATGCTTATTCCAGAAAGTTTAATAATCAGCAGATAAAGATACTCCAAACACCTGGTGTTAGCGCTTCAATCATCTCAGCACCATGGTTGTTATGGTGTCAGGATGATTGAAGCACATTATTTCTATTATTACATTGTAATATAAAATGAAAGAGTTCAACTCACCATAATGCAGAATCAGTGGGAGCCCTGAGCGTGTCACTTGCCACCAGATGCCATCAGGTGTCCCCAGCGGAGTCCCTCCTTACATCAGGTGTCCCCAGCGGAGTCCCTCCTTACATCAGGTGTCCCCAGCGGAGCCCCTCCTTACATCAGGTGCCCCAGCGGAGTAACTCCTTACATCTGGTGACCCCAGCGGAGTCTCTCCTTACATCAGGTGCCCCCAGCAGAGTCCCTCCTTACATCAGGTGCCACCAGTGGAGTCCCTCCTGACATCACAGGTGTCCCCAGCAGAGTCTCTCCTTACATCAGGTGTCCCCAGCAGAGTCTCCGCCGCCATTACAGAAGACCAGTTCTTGTGTAACAGGTAACTCACCGAGGAGAACAAACAGCTCACCAACCCCCCCACCCTGCGGCCTTTCCACAGACCGGCAGCAGCCAGAGGGGCAGGGGGTTAGCGGCAGATACATTTCTATTGGCATCCACCTGGCAGGCTCTGCCTCTTGTTTGTTCCCCCTCAGTGAGTGACCAGGCTCCACCAGAGCTGGTCTTCTGTAAAATGGCGACGGAGACCATCATCTATGCCGACCCCAGATCTCTAGCGGCGGCTTTGGTGATTCTCCAGGAGAATACCAATTTACTCTGATTTCTTAGGACTGTTGGCATGTATGCACCCATGCATCCTCATTGAGGCAAATACAGCCCTCGCATGGGCATACATTTAAGTACGTCTGTGTGAATTAGGCCTAAGGGGATGATATACCAAAGGCAATAAGACTGCAAAGAGCTTAGTAAATGAGCAGAAGCTCTGCTGACTTCCGTCATCCAATCATGTGCAAGCAAAAATGCTGTTTTTTCATTTTCCTTGCACGTGATTGGGTACTCTTTGCAAAGTGAAGCCTTACCTCATTTACTAAGCTCTGGAGCAACTGCTCTTTGCAAAGTGCACAGTCTATTTGCCTTTAGTAAATCAACCCCTGAGTGTTTAATGTATTCATTTAGCTACTTGCCTGGACTTCAAGTATAAC